>NC_083801.1:1590759-2190759 GCF_015708825.2 Lethenteron reissneri
GCAAGAGGGTGCTGTGTTGGGAGAGGTGTACTCGGCAGTGGTGGAGGGCGTGTGGAGAGGAGAGGACATTGCCTTGACCTACATTCACGTGGAGACAGCCCCCAGCGCAGCTCACCCACGTGTCTACTGCCGAGCGCTCTGGGCGGCCTCTCGCCACTCCGCATTGGACATTAGCAGCGCTTTTATCTCGACATGCGTGGCTTTCCACTCGCTTGTTTGTGTTGTGTGTATGTTTGTGTACCCAACTGGGCTGCGGGCGGGCATTGGTGGCAAGGCATTTGATGTAAGCACGGAGCATATGAGGTTGCTTTATTTTATTTTATTACGCTGTTTTACCCAGAAGATCCTCACTGAGTCTCAAGACTCTTTTTCAGGAGGGTCCTGCCAAGTTTTTTGCAGTAAGGGGGCGATGTCGCTGCTGTTTCTGTGCGTAATCGCAAATGAGTAATTTGCAGGTAAGTTTTTCAGAAATTTTGGCCAGTACCAGTTACATCGTGTATGGGGTTGATGTTTTGTGTGTGTTGAGCCATGGGAAGAAATGAGAGAACCCGGATGAAACCCATGCAAGAACAGGGGGAGAGTCTACACAGAAAGGCGCCAGAGTCAGGAATACAACCCAGGCCCTTGCGTGCCGCGTTGAGTCGCGAGTTTCACCACTCCGCCACCACCCTGCCGCCCAGGAGAGCGCGCTGGCAATGTCCATATCGCTGTCATTCGTGTTCGTCGCGAGGAAGCAGATTGTCCGTGGAAATGTTTCCGGACTCGCTCTCTCCGTTTGTGTCGCGGCTATTTTAATGCCCCTCGCGCTTTTGCTCGCGCATCGGTTGGGATTCATGAAATGCCTCCGAAGACGCCAGAAACACCTGCGGACACTAAAACCATGTGAACGAACTCTTGTTTTGTGTGCACACTTTGACGTTCGGGTTAACAGTGCAAAGGTGCGCCGTGTGTGTGCGTGTGAATGCGACGCAGTCTAATGCGCGTTTACTACTTCTTGACCCCAGTATGCGCAGCATGCACACGACTGCAATGTGACTCTCTAGAATATGACGTCGCATAGCTGCGGTTCTTTATTGCGTGTGGGAATGTGGCCTCTTTAAGGCACCAGAATTCTGGGCACGCCGTCGGAAAGGCGAGCACCTTATCAAGATCTGGAGAGACGAGGTTGTGTTGTCCCGCGGCGGTTGCGTCTCAGAGACCCAGGGAAGCTGGATTCACTGGATCCACCGCTTCTTGGGTCTCACTTGTGGCCGTGTGGAGGCTGTGAGCTCACCCCAGGTCTCACTCGTGTGGAGGGAGTGAACTCACCCCAGGTCTCACTCGTGTGGAGGGAGTGATCTCACCCCAGGTCTCACTCGTGTGGAGGGAGTGAACTCACCCCAGGTCTCACTCGTGTGGAGGGAGTGATCTCACCCCAGGTCTCACTCGTGTGGAGGCTGTGAGCTCACCCCAGGTCTCACTCGTGTGGAGGGAGTGATCTCACCCCAGGTCTCACTCGTGTGGAGGGAGTGAACTCACCCCAGGTCTCACTCGTGTGGAGGGAGTGAACTCACCCCAGGTCTCACTCGTGTGGAGGCTGTGAGCTCACCCCAGGTCTCACTCGTGTGGAGGGAGTGAGCTCACCCCAGGTCTCACTCGTGTGGAGGGAGTGATCTCACCCCAGGTCTCACTCGTGTGGAGGGAGTGAACTCACCCCAGGTCTCACTCGTGTGGAGGGAGTGAACTCACCCCAGGTCTCACTCGTGTGGAGGGAGTGAACTCACCCCAGGTCTCACTCGTGTGGAGGCTGTGAGCTCACCCCAGGTCTCACTCGTGTGGAGGGAGTGAACTCACCCCAGGTCTCACGCGTGTGGAGGGAGTGAACTCACCCCAGGTCTCACTCGAGGCCGTGTGGAGGGAGTGAACTCACCCCAGGTCTCACTCGAGGCCGTGTGGAGGGAGTGAACTCACCCCAGGTCTCACTCGTGGCTGTGTGGAGTGAGCTGACCCCAGATCTCACTCGTCACTCGTGTGGAGGGAGTGAACTCACCCCAGGTCTCACTCGTGTGGAGGGAGTGAACTCACCCCAGGTCTCACTCATGTGGAGGGAGTGAACTCACCCCAGGTCTCACTCGTGTGGAGGGAGTGAACTCACCCCAGGTCTCACTCATGTGGAGGGAGTGAACTCACCCCAGGTCTCACTCGTGTGGAGGGAGTGAACTCATCCCAGGTCTCACTCATGTGGAGGGAGTGAACTCACCCCAGGTCTCACTCGTGTGGAGGGAGTGAACTCATCCCAGGTCTCACTCATGTGGAGGGAGTGAACTCACCCCAGGTCTCACTCATGTGGAGGGAGTGAACTCACCCCAGGTCTCACGTGTGGCCGCGTGGAGGCTGTGAGCTCTTAGCCCCATTGGTTCATACCCGAGTTCGATCTCTGAACGCGTGAACCCCCCCCCCCCACTACCCCCGCAGGAAGCCCCGAGCCCGCTGTTAATGGTTAACTCGTGCAGGAGTCATGCAGGGGGGGGGCGCAGTGTGTGGGGTGTTGCTCACGAGCAGGGGACGGTGGTGGCTGGAGGGGGAGCCTGGCTGTGTGGGGTGGGGGCGAGCGGGCGGGCGGGCAGAGAGCACCGCAGGCCGTGCCCGACCGTGCGATTGGACAAGCGCGCAGGTTGTTGGCTCCGTGAGATCAGCCGGCCACTGGGGAGGAGGAGGAGGAGGCCCCCGCGCGTTGAGTGCGGGGCCGCTGTGCGCGTGGTCTCTACCGCCGCCCACCACCACCGCCCCACCTCCCCTCTCTCTACATAAATACGGCGAGAAGCGGCTGGGATAACTTTTGTCATCGTCCCAACTACTCTGGCTGGAATTCCAGAGAGGGGGGTCTGGCAGCGTGACGCGTGACCCCGAGTCCGTGAGCTCTCCACGACGTTTGCCGGTCGCACGTGACCGCCGCTGCGGATTTTCCTGCTGTAACCCGGTGTGTCGGGGAGATTGTGTTTTTTTTTTATTGACACCTCCAAAGTATTCTGGGATTTATTCAACCCCACGTGTCTCTGTGACATGAGCCGGTGGCTTTTCATCTTCTCGCTGTTGTGAGAATGCCACAAAGGTTAGGGCGCTACCTCTTCTAAGTTCGTGTTAGTCTCAAATAGCACAAGGGGAAGATTAAAAAAAAAAGCACCATCTCCTTTCCGTCCGCTTGTTGGATTCTCCGTTGACAATAATGGCGAGGCAGAATTTACTGTGCATCGCCGTCCTGTTGCTGGGATGTGCTGCTCCACTGGCATCTGCACAGTGGGATTGGTTGTTCCGTGGAAAGAAGACGACCACAACGCTGGCCCCGATCGTGTCCACCACTCCAGCTGCGATTTCCACTGCTCAGGCTGAGGTGTCCACCGCTCCGACTGCGATCTCCACCGCTCAGGCTGAGATGTCCACCGCTCAGACGCAGTCAGTCGTCCTCAGCCCAGGTCGGCGTGGGAACCACCTTGGCGAGCGTGACCTCTAGGTCCTTCGCTCGCACCTGCCACCTCCTCCGCAAGCAGGAGCCTGCAGAAATCGAGCGTCGCCACAGAGGCTCCTCCAACGCCTGCAGCGGAAACCTTCGCCACCACTCAGGGGCAGGGCGGGACCCCAACCCTGGGGACAGAGGCCCACAGCAGCGAGCCCAGCGGTGCGGGCCCTACCACTACCCCACCGCCCACTCACTGGCTCACTGCTAACGCAAGTACAGGTAACCGCACCGCTGGGTAACCTCTGACCAGATAGCGCAAAGTGGCAGCTCTTGGTTCTGAGCCACCCGACGTTTTCTTTATGGGATGTGTAAGGTTCCGAAAATTTTTCCTAATTTTTACACTTTTGCTCGTCTCGTTCCTGTGCTTCTTAATGGTAATGTAATACTCTCACTTTACAGCATGCAAGCTGTACGTTTGAATAGAGCATACAACATGAGCACATCCTGAAACTCTGCCAACACATACAAATAATCTCCTAAAGCACGTGCGGCCCTACACAGATGATGGCATTGTTAGCGGAGGCATGAACGCTCACTATTCCCATTAACACGAAGGAAAAAGAATGACATTTATTTGATATTGACCGTGCTGTTCCTCTGTTATTGCCCTCCCTGGCCTCTTTGTGCGTTGTGTCGAAGGACCATTGCCCCTAACGACACCGATTATATAATTTTCCTTTTGTGGCCACGCACTTGTTTTATTGACGAGTGTGTTGGGGTTTTTTTTGTTATGTTCACTGTGCTGGTGCACCACTGCCAACGGCATCAGCAGCAGCAAGAATTGTTGTAAGTTATTTGAAAGCAACATTATTGAAGTTGAATAAAACATTTAAAGTTGAGTAGTGTAGCGTTTACAATATGGAATTGCGTCAGCTCCTACAGGTATTGTGTAGTATGATTCATGCGCTTTATCTTTCAATAGCATCCTGACTTTACTTGGCACACATAGTGTATCCACTTGTCCCAAATGCATTTACTTGACAAACACACGATGGATAAATACCTTTTATCCTGTTCGTGATTGACACATTTTAAAAAATTTATTTTGATCCACCTTCTAAATTTTCCACGTAGAATGCATTTTATTTGAATAAGTGCCACTTATACAATGCTTATTTTATAGTGAGCGACACAATGAGTGGATTTATAATGACGCTGTAGTTTAACCATTCAGCTTCAGAGCATGGGACTGTGAAGGAAATGCCCGGAGTGTCTGGCACAGCCACAGTCACGACCCAACTTCCCCCTCCTCTTCAACCGAGCATCCACACTAATGACCACCCTCATTGCAGCAGCAGCGAGTAAATGATCATTATGGCGGTACCCCGGAGTAGCAAATAATACAGAATGGCCGAGGCAATTAAATATTTTATTTCTGGGACACTTTTTTTCCAGGTGTGTTACTTAACTCCGCGACTGGGGTACCAATCAATCAGAAATCAGCGCTACTCCGTGATGTTGATAACGGATTTAGTTTTCATAAAAAATCCGTTATCGAAAATTTTTACTTTGAATAGTGCATCGTGTACAGCTCGTCGAGATGAGTCGATTGCCGCATCGCCGACCATGAACAGACTACAAATGACTGCATCACGGACATTATGCGAGAGCTGGGGTTCCAGTACCGCCATAAGGTTCATATGTAGAGTTATGCAGAAGTAGCGTCATGTTTCCAGCAAGTGGATATTGTGTGTGTGTGTGTGTTGCCTGCAACAGTCATCGAAACTCATTCACCGTCGTAAGGAGTTTGGCAAATGTGGAAATGTATCTCACCTGTGCACACCTGCTGGTTAGGTAACTTTTTTGGGGGGAATTTCTGTGAAAATGGTTGTCATGCATATTGACCGTATTATCTGTTTTGGCCTCGCCTTTTATTAATTATAAAGTGATTTTTTTTTTTTCAAAACAAACATTTGCAGAAGCTCATCCACTTGGCGTACTGGGATATCAGACTTTATCATTTGCATGTGGGGATACTGTTCTTCCTGCCAAGAGCATCATTGCCAGTGCAATGAAGAGTCCGACATTGGCCCTGTTGGGCAACATATTCTTGTTATTTATTTTTTTATTTGTAATTAGCTGGTTGATCTATGTATGTATGCATTGGCTGATATACTGGTGTGAATGTGCACACGAACAGACGTGAATTTAATTAAAGGTTGCACAACATTCATGTCTCGCTGTCGCAGCTACCAGCCTGGTGGTGCCTTCCCACTGATCACTTCCAGACACAAAAATTTCCCCATTTACAACGACCGCGTTTTGACCAAAAACGTCACCATTGGCACCCAGAAACTGTGCAGGCCAACAGGGCCACATCATTTCACAATTACTCCCAGGGGTGCCAAGAAGGCCAGGTGATGCGAATGGGAGTTTGAAGCCCCTCCCATTGTTCATCGTTTCTGAACTAAGGCTAAGAAGTTGTGCTGAAGCAATGAGAATTGTATGTCGCGTCACGTAGATTCTTCTGGTAAAATGTCCATCCTTGTGATGAAACCAGATGGCCCACCCGACGACACCTTTGGTTTCATTGTCACCTTGCGATGAGGAGAAGAAAGAAGTCGGCCACGCTGCCCCGTCTCATGGGCAGGAATCCACGAGGACGCGAGTCGGCAGCCCTGCGAGCTTTAGCGCGGTCGGATCCCGGCGCGTAGTCTACGACGATGTTGTTGCCGCTGCGACATTGCCCCGCACGCGACACGCTAGCTCGGCCCGCCCCGGTGAAGCCTCGGTTACTCCTGTGCGTGTGTCGTCCCGTCTCCCCCCCCCCCCCCCGACGAGCTCGGATTTTGCCGCGAGCTCGTTCCCGCCGAGATGAGACTTCCCAGTCCACCTCAATCACAGCCGGGCACTCGACTAGGGCCGGCTGCTGTCTCCAGCGCCGTGCCACTGCCATCTCGCTCTCTTCCTGTGCACCCTCGCGGCTTCGCCGTGCTCCACCATGCTCACCGAGCTCCACCGAGCTCCACCCAGCTCTGCTTGCCGTGCGCAAATCTCTGCCGAAACGTCGAAGACTCCCGCCAGCGAGAGGCGTCTGGTGGACTGCCGATTGCTGCCAGCGGAGCCCAAGTGCACGATGCCCCTTGGTTTTGACGAGGGCTCTGTTGTTGAGGTGGGAAGGTAAAGGCGGCGTTGGTGTCGCGTGAAATCCACCGGTGGGATCAATCAGCAGGAGGGCATGCGGATTTCCCGGAATGGCACGCCTCTCAGCTGTGTCGAAGCAACCGCGTTGTCCACGAACTCGTTCCACACGACTTCGCCGAGAGGGACGGCGTGTTTAGAATGTCAGATAAGCGTGGATGCAGTGGCGTTGACGGGTCACTTTATCTTGGAGCGTTTGTTTCGTTCCTGGGCGTGTTTCATTTTATTGTGGTGTCTCCTGCATTCTTGGGCATACATAAATTACCGAAGAATGTGTTTGCGATTGTGATTTATCCTGTTGCGTTTGTGGAATCAATACTCTTTCTTTATAAAGTGAAAACAATATGAACATCATGACTTAAAGCTTTCGTGACTGCAAGAATTCATATTCTTTAGATCTTTCGGTAAAGTCACGTAGATAGGTTGAACGAAAATAACAAAAAAAATCGACGTTTCGATCGCAACACAAGCGGTCGTCATCAGGAGGAAATGATGACGATCAATTGTGTTTTGATCGAAACGTCGTAGTTTTTTGTTATTTTCTTTCAACCTATCTACGTGACATTACCGAAAGCTCTAAAGAATATGAACATCCCTTTTGGACGTGAAGGAGGAGTCGTTCAGCTTCATACATTGGTGCTTAAGCCAACATTAAAAGAGCTTTATCGTTTTTTTTCCATTAAACGGCAGGGAAATTATTTACATGTTAATTAAAATATGTTTGCAGCGCTTTGTCTTTGGTTCCGAAGGCGGCTCGCTCCCTACCTGAATGGAAATTCTTCAAAGGGGGCGCAAAAAGCCCCATGCATGGCTCGGCCTGTCGCGATTCATCACCAGTTTCCCGGCTCCCTGCGTGCAGGAGGGTCGCAGGGCGGGGAGCTGTGGGTTTGGGGTCACGAGTCAGTTTGTGTGTGGGGGGGGGGTGAACAGTGAATGGCCATGTCTCCTACTTTAATCCCTCCCCAGGGCTTCAAGGGATCACTCGATTGAAACCGTTGATCAAGTGCAGCTGGGGCTTTAAGAGGCAGGGCAGTGCTTTGTTGCCAATCGCACGTTGTTACTGTGATAAGTAGTTATTGTCCGGGTGTACCTGGGAAGGTTTGTTGCACAGTAATTATAGTCTGAACTGCAGCGAGTTTTAAACCAATTACCCGGACACATTTTTGCGCAGTTAGCTTGGTGTGATTTTATTACTTTAAGCGCAGCCCTCGCTCTGGGGCCCTCCTGCCGGCCTCCGTGTGGCGGGTGGGCCTTTGCCTTGTCCTGGCCCCTGGTGTCTGAAATAGCATTCCCCTTCTGATTCACGTGATACAAAAATAACGCCCATATTGTCGGCCACACGATTAGTTTTTTGTTGTTTTTATGAGACTTTTTTCTGCGGCCATCCGAAACAGTCTTCCTTCCCATATTAGGAAACCAGTGGAGCTGTACACTTTTAAGTCATGTAAATTGAAAACTCATTTCTTTAGAACTGCTTTTGGTGTGTTAGTTTGTTGTCCTTCCCCCGCAACTCCGATTGGCACAGTTGGCTACATGCGGTGCGAAAGAAGTTTAACATAAATACATATTCAGCCTGGCTATTTACATCATGCGGTGGGTGGGTGTATAATCATTATGGGGAAGCGGTAGTGTAGCAGTTGGCATGCTGTGCTCCGAACCGCGGGACCCGAGTTTGATTCCTGCTCACGGCCAACACCAGTAACAATTATCTGCACCGATCTTGGGCCTCCCTTAGGTCGACTCAGCTTCAAATGAGTGCCTGGTGCAGTGTGTAAACATCGCCACTGGGGAGAGAAGGTGGTCAGACGTGGTTCTGGAGAGCGACCTCGCGTGCCGGCCTTCGCAGGAGATATATGTCTTTGTATAATCATTGCATTATTTGTAAACAGCTACCTATTATTTGCCTCCCCTTCGTAATGTTTAAAATTATTTGCCATTTGATTGATGTATAAGGCAGACAGCAGATAGACTTTTTTCATGTGCTGAGTTGAATGCGATGAACGGGTTCAGATTTGCTACACAATCCACGCATTTATCTATTGCATGATGGATTGGACTGTGTTGCCATGCAATTAGAACAGAAGTTTTTTTGTATGAAAGAATAAATAAAAATGGTTTGTTTTTTATATCACCCCCGCTACGCCGGGGTATCTCAGTTCACTTCACGCGCGACATATCAGTGAACGTCGAGCGATGTAATTATTTTAGAAGACGATCATTTTTTTGCAGACTGGAAATGAAATAGTTTTCTTAATTTTTGACCTCTCAAAATGTTATTTATTTACTTATACTATTTAGTTTTCCAGCCTTGTTCTACCTAAGGGTTGGCCGTGAACGTGCACAGGACATTTTTATTATAATATTTTTACACGTATTGCTTGAAGAAATTATAATGTTGCATAACAGTCACAACACTGATTGCTAAGGTGCGCTATAATCACGGTTGCGAGCCAGTTGTGTGTGTGTGTGCTCGTGTGCAAATAATGTGAAGGATTTACGACTGCAACCTTGTAAGGTTTTGTGAACTTTTGCCACAGAGTGCACTTCGAAGCAGAAAGCAGAGTTTATTTTTTGCTTTGCGACTGTGATAATAACATCTTACTGGCATGCTGTGGATTCTGTCTGCAAAACCCACGTGACAAATCATGAGCACCACTTAAAGAGCGGAGAGGGCAGTGGTGCTTGACATGCGTAGCCGTGCGTCCCAGACGGCAGAAGAGGCACTCACGGAGGAGTGGGGCTCGACCATACCTGGACGATCACACCTGTCCCACCACACCTTGCCGACCACACCTGGCTGACCACACCTGGCCGGACCACACCTTGCCAACCACACCTGTCCCGCCACACCTGTCCCACCACACCTGGCTGACCACACCTGGCTGACCACACCTGGCCGGACCACACCTTTCCGACCACACTTGGGCGACGACCCCTGGTCGGGACCACTCGTTTTAACTCACGCGAGTAAACTTCGCCGCCGTTTCTCTCCACGACGCTGCGTCCGCCGATGCATCGGGAGAAATGTGACTCGATAAACATTTTTCTAAAGTCGGAACAAAATATTTTGACCGAAGTGTCGTAGGAAAATGTTCTTTACTGAATTGCAGCTTAATATTTTGACGTGAAAGAGGATATGTAGCCTTGCCCATAATTCAGTGGCATTCTGTGCACAGTTTTCACAGCCGGATTGTGTGCTCGGCGCTCAACTCTGTCGCTCTCATCATTCGTACAGACCTTTGGGCGGTGATGTCAGTACCTGCAGAATCTAAGGCACTGGCTTGTAATGATGTGTAATACGTTCAAGGAAAGTACGTCCTTAAACACGGCTTTTTCATTATCACCTATTCTCTATCCACTGCTGGATGAATGCCTCTACGTCGGCGCTGTCGTGTATGACTTAATGCAGATGCAATCCATACGAGGTGACTTGTGTTATGTTGATGCCACTGGCTCAACCTGTTTCTCAGTCATCCTTTCCGAGCGCACTGCTCTCTCTTCTGCCGTTGAATCGCAACGTTCTTTTCATCGCTTGTCACTTTCGCAGCACCGTTCGTGGCCGAGTCCACCTGGGGTTTGTTTTGTTGTTGGTCCCACATTCTTCTTCTCGCCCTCGTCCGTATTCGCCGCCTTTCTGTGATGATCTGCCCAGGTGTGCGTCCTTTGATAACGCGCACCACTTTTTGTGAAAAGAAAATTAAGTGTCCTGCCCTCTCGTTGGTCATGTTTCCAAGCTAAATGTAGCAATTGTTGTTGCACTGTGATTCACAACCCTCTCCCATGGGTGGCGTTTTCCGGAACTTATTGTAATTATTACATGCATATTATCCTCACAGTATACACAGTATCTGACATGTATATTATTATCACGTGACACAACCTCATTATACGGTGGGGGGGGGAGGTGGCGCAGTAGTGAAACACGTGCTGGCCAGCAACAAGGTGGCTCCGTTTGGTTCCTGACTCAGGTGCCTTGGTGTGTGTGGAGTCTGTAAGTTCTCCCCCCTGTTCTGCACGGGTCTCCTCTGGGTTCTTCAGTCTCCTACCAAGAACAAAACAAAACATAAACTGTCGCCGATATTGGTCAAATACCCTACAACTTCGCTCATTTGGAACTACACGTTTGAAACATTTCCTCTGATTGTGAAAACTTGTCAGGACCCTCCTGAATTAGTCTCGAGACTCGGTGAGTAATTGTGTGAATTATACGCTACAAGCTAAACTGTCGTGAAGTTCTCCAGCAATAAGACAAACTTCTAAATATGAATGTGAAACTATCACTTGTCACGCATTGTAAGACTAGATAATTAGAAGGTAAGCTCTCTACAGCCACAGATTTATGCAGCAATGATTGAAACTCGAGGTGCAGAGACACATAGCATCCTGGACGCGTTATAGATTATATTTGTTACAGCATCTCTGCAGATGCTTCTGTTTAGCACACATGCTGTCCAGCCACATCACAATGTGGTTCTGGCTCTTGGGTTTTGCTAAATACTATATCTCGGAAGTCAGACTTAAGAGTCCAGCAAATAATTCTGGCCGTACAAAGAAGTCCGTGGCATGAGATGCGTCCCTCAGCAGCAGCAGCTGTGGCTAAGTTCTGGCTGTGTGCGATATTCTTTGGAATCCCCTCGTGTGAACACGTCTCACTCCCGCTGCCAAGATCCACTGCTGCCTGGGGACTGTGTCCTGGACCGCACAGAACGGCGCGGACGTGCGTGTCCACCCCGCCTCAGAGCAGTGTTCAATAAAGCGCCATTCGCCCTTGGAAACGTTGAACTAGTCCCGACGCGAGTCAAATTCTCTGAGCCTATTTGCGCCCACGCTGACGTCCCCCGAGCAGCGTGTCCCCTATTGTACGACAGGCGCACGCTGCAGGTTATGTTCAGAAGCTCAGTGCATTATTACTTCTCTACGCTTACAACTGGAACTTACTGTGTGTGCTGTCTGGGTAGCAGAAATACCATTGCTTGGCAATGTAACACTTGTTTCACTCCAGTTTAACGATCAATGTGGAAGCAATGGAGAGTTACTGGGGGTAATTTGGGTGGCGCGGTGGATGCAGTGGTTTTACTCCTTCCACGCAGCAACACGGTTTAGTTCCAACGGCCTGGGTTCAATTCCATACTAGGGTTCATATTCTTAGGTGTTTTCGGCAAAGTCACGTTGGTAAAACATTAAAATTAATAAAACTAAAATACATTAAAAATCACGACGTTTCGGAGGCAACACAAGTCTCCGTCATCAGATGGGACCGTCACAGCCAGATTTGCTGCATCAAGTGAGGCAATGATTCAAGATGTAATCCCTTAAAAGCAAGTTGAGGGGGGAGGAGAGGGGGGAGCTCATCAGAATGTGGTAGCCAATGAATGGAACGTATCGGGGGGGAGGGGGGCGGGGCTCAAAGACGGCACGTGACTTTGCCGAAAACACCTAAGAATATGAATCCTTGCAGTCACGAAAGCTTCAAATCTAGAATCCATACTCGGGCCCCTATCTCTGAAGAGTCTGTTATCCCCTTGTACTGCAAGGGTTTTCCCCAGGTTCTCCAGTTTCCTGCCATAGCTAAACTAACTGGACAACGTCACTGGTGTTGGCCAAAGATCCCACTGCTGAAATATTTCACAGCAAATTCCTCAAATGGGATTACACAGCAGCATCGCCTCCACTACAGCGAACACTTGGCAGGACCGTCCTTCAAAAGAGTCTTGAGACTCAGTGAGGCTTTCCTGGGTAAGCACACGTAGTAGTCACAGTAATAATAACAACAGTGATGTTGCTTTGCTTTGCTACCGCAAAGTAAGAAGTGGCCCCCACACCGTTAAGTTCAGATTTGATAGCCAGCTGCCCGGCTATTTTAAAAGGGAAATCCGTGGTGGTGCCTGAGTACAGTAGCAGCAGCAGCAAAACTAAGACAAGACATTGATATTGCAGAGAACGAGCACAGCACAGCAGGCTCCTTAACGAACATCGTACAACTCACAATTGAGGTGTTTAACGGTCGTCAACGAAGCGTGCGGATAAAACAAAAATATGCAAATATGGGAGCAAGAGGCACCAGAATAAGTGAGGTACAGGTGTAAAGGTTAGCGATGTATGGCAGTCTTAATGGTGACATAAATGCACGCGGATCGAAAAAGACAACCATGTGGGAGCAAGACGGGACAGTAAAATGTCTGATTGGTGGCTCGCGAGATGATGAGAGTTTTGATGGCGCTGTACAACCCAATGTTCTTTTTTTATATGCGGATTTGGAACTTTTGATACGAAAATCGGTTGTAGCCAATGCTGGGTGCATATGTGCTATGCACTGCATTAATTGACCCAGACAGGATGGGGAAAGTCTTAAGGTAATGCCTTCAGTAAAGAAATGTAAAAATAGGCCATTCAGCCAGTGTGGTTGCTCTGCGGCGTTTTAAATTGTGTGTCTCATGTAAAAAAAATGTGCGTCTTATGTAAAGTTCTAATGTGGTCATAAGGAGCACATGAAGGGAAACTTACTGCAGACACTCATGCCAAGCATGGAAGTGCATTGGCTAGGGTAGTGCCATTTCATATACCAGGTTACATAACCTCATGCATACCATTCACCCTAACCTATAAATGGGCTATGTGGACTTTGAAGGTCTGAGTAATTACGGAATAAATATATAAATTAACTGCCACATGACCAGGCTGAACTTTTCCAAATGTCATTGTGTGGTGTTAATCAGTGATCATGCTACCGTGGGTGACAGAGGTTTGCGTCAGACGTTGCCGTCTAAATCACCGTATGAACCACGAACGCGAATGCCTTGCCCTTGGCATTCTCTCTCCTGAGTGAGACGCGAGGTTTAGGGCGGCAGAGTGGTGGCGCAGTGGCAACGCTCGTGCTTCACGGCCAGAAGGGCCTGGGATCTATGCCCCGAATCGGAGCCCCCTTTCTTTCTGTCTCGCCCCCTATTCTGCATGGTTTTCCTCTGCGTTTAACCATTTTCCTCCCAAGGGAAAACAATATCTACAATTCTAGATTTGAAGCTTTCGTGACTGCAAGGATTCATACTCTTAGGTTTTTTCGGTAAAGTCACGTGGGTAAAAATAAATAATACAATAATAAAATTATAGAAATAACTACATAAATAAAATAATAAATCACGACGTTTCGGGCGCAACACAAGCGTCCGCCATCAGGTGGGACAACCACAGCAAGAAACAAATGCTGAAGTGGGCAATAGAGCTGCTGTAACAAGGGGCTGTATGGGTGAGAGACGGGGGAGGAGCCAGGGAGGATAGATAGAGAGGAGGGGGGGGGGGGAAGTGGGCGGGGCTGGGAGTGGGAGGAGGAAGACACTGGAGATGCGCATATGAAGGGGGCTTTTGGCTGAGTTTAGGGGGGTTTTGGCTGAGTTTAGGGGGGTTTTGGCTGAGTTTAGGGGGCTTTTGGCTGAGTTTAGGGGGGTTTTGGCTGAGTTTAGGGGGCTTTTGGCTGAGTTTAGGGGCTTTTGGCTGAGTTTAGGGGGGTTTTGGCTGAGTTTAGGGCGGTTTTGGCTGAGTTTAGGGCGGTTTTGGCTGAGTTTAGGGGGGTTTTGGCTGAGTTTAGGGGGCTTTTGGCTGAGTTTAGGGGGGCTTTTGGCTGAGTTTAGGGGGCTTTTGGCTGAGTTTAGGGGGTTTTGGCTGAGTTTAGGGGCGTTTTGGCTGAGTTTAGGGGGGTTTTGGCTGAGTTAGGGGGGTTTTGGCTGAGTTTAGGGCGGTTTTGGGGGCTGAGTTTGGCGGTTTGGCTGAGTTTAGGGGGCTTTTGGCTGAGTTTAGGGGGTTTTGGCTGAGTTTAGAGGGGTTTTGGCTGAGTTTAGGGGGGTTTTGGCTGAGTTGTAGGGGGCTTTTGGGTGAGTTTTGGGGGGTTTTGGCTGAGTTTAGGGGGCTTTTGGCTGAGTTTAGGGGTTTTTGGGCTGAGTTTAGGGGGGTTTTGGCAGAGTTTAGGGGGTTTTGGCTGAGTTTAGGGGGGTTTTGGCTGAGTTTTAGGGGGGTTTTGGCTGAGTTTAGGGGGGGTTTTGGCTGAGTTTAGGGGGGGTTTTGGCTGAGTTTAGGGGGTTTTGACTGAGTTTAGAGAGGGTTTTGGCTGAGTTTAGAGGGGTTTTGACTGAGTTTAGAGGGTTTTGGCTGAGTTTAGGGGGGTTTTGGCTGAGTTTAGGGAGGTTTTGGCTGAGTTTAGGGGGATTTTGGCTGAGTTTAGGGGGGTTTTGGCTGAGTTTAGGGGGGTTTTGGCTGAGTTTAGGGGGTTTTGGCTGAGTTTAGGGGGGTTTTTGGCTGAGTTTAGGGGGGTTTGGCTGAGTTTAGGGGGGTTTTGGCTGAGTTTAGGGGGGTTTTGGCTGAGTTTAGGGGGGGTTTGGGCTGAGTTTAGGGGGGTTTCTAGCTGAGTTTAGGGGGTTTTGGCTGAGTTTAGGGGGATTTTGGCTGAGTTTAGGGGGTTTTGGCTGAGTTTAGGGGGGTTTGGCTGAGTTTAGGGGGTTTTGGCTGAGTTTAGGGAGGTTTTGGCTGAGTTATAGGGGGGTTTTTTGCTGAGTTTAGGGGGGTTTGGCTGAGTTTAGGGGGGTTTGGCTGAGTTTAGGGGGGTTTTGGCTGAGTTTAGGGGGGTTTTGGCTGAGTTTAGGGGGGTTTTGGCTGAGTTTAGGGGGGTTTTGGCTGAGTTTAGGGGGTTTTGGCTGAGTTTAGGGGTTTTGGCTGAGTTTAGGGGGGTTTTGGCTGAGTTTAGGGGGGTTTTGGCTGAGTTTAGGGGCTTTTGGCTGAGTTTAGGGGGGTTTTGGCTGAGTTTAGGGGGGTTTTGGCTGAGTTTAGGGGGGTTTTGGCTGAGTTTAGGGGGCTTTTGGCTGAGTTTAGGGGGTTTTGGCTGAGTTTAGGGGGTTTTGGCTGAGTTTAGGGGGCTTTTGGCTGAGTTTAGGGGGTTTTGGCTGAGTTTAGGGGGGTTTTGGCTGAGTTTAGGGGTTTTGGCTGATTTGGGGGGTTTTGGCTGAGTTTAGGGGGTTTTGGCTGAGTTTAGGGGGTTTTGGCTGAGTTTAGGGGGGTTTTGGCTGAGTTTAGGGGGTTTTGGCTGAGTTTAGGGGGTTTTGGCTGAGTTTAGGGGGTTTTGGGCTGAGTTTAGGGGGGTTTTGGCTGAGTTTAGGGGGGTTTTGGCTGAGTTTAGGGGGGTTTTGGCTGAGTTTAGAGAGGGTTTTGACTGAGTTTAGAGGGTTTTGGCTGAGTTTAGAGGGTTTTGGCTGAGTTTAGGGGGTTTTGGCTGAGTTTAGGGGGTTTTTGGCTGAGTTTAGGGGGTTTTGGCTGAGTTTAGGGGGGTTTTGGCTGAGTTTAGGGGGTTTTGGCTGAGTTTAGGGGTTTTTGGCTGAGTTTAGGGGGTTTTGGCTGAGTTTAGGGGGTTTTTGGCTGAGTTTAGGGGGTTTTGGCTGAGTTTAGGGAGGGTTTTGGCTGAGTTTAGAGGGTTTTGGCTGAGTTTAGAGGGTTTTGGCTGAGTTTAGAGAGGGTTTTGGCTGAGTTTAGAGGGTTTTGGCTGAGTTTAGAGAGGGTTTTGGCTGAGTTTAGGGGGTTTTTGGCTGAGTTTAGGGGGGTTTTTAGCTGAGTTTTGGGGAGGGGGTTTGGCTGAGTTTAGGGGGGTTTTGGCTGAGTTTAGGGGGTTTTGGCTGAGTTTAGGGGGGTTTTGGCTGAGTTTAGGGGGTTTTGGCTGAGTTTAGGGGGTTTTGGCTGAGTTTAGAGAGGGTTTTGGCTGAGTTTAGGGGGTTTTGGCTGAGTTTAGGGGGCTTTTGGCTGAGTTTAGGGGGGTTTTGGCTGAGTTTAGGGGGTTTTGGCTGAGTTTAGGGGGTTTGGCTGAGTTTAGGGGGGTTTTGGCTGAGTTTAGGGGGTTTTGGCTGAGTTTAGGGGGTTTTGGCTGAGTTTAGGGGGGTTTTGGGCTGAGTTTAGGGGGTTTTGGCTGAGTTTAGGGGGTTTTGGCTGAGTTTAGGGGGTTTTGGCTGAGTTTAGGGGGTTTTGGCTGAGTTTAGGGGGGTTTTGGCTGAGTTTAGGGGGTTTTGGCTGAGTTTAGGGGGGTTTTGACTGAGTTTAGAGGGTTTTGACTGAGTTTAGAGAGGGTTTTGACTGAGTTTAGAGAGGGTTTTGACTGAGTTTAGAGGGTTTTGACTGAGTTTAGAGAGGGTTTTGACTGAGTTTAGAGGGTTTTGACTGAGTTTAGAGGGTTTTGACTGAGTTTAGAGGGGTTTGACTGAGTTTAGGGGGTTTTTGACTGAGTTTTGAGAGGGTTTTGGCTGAGTTTAGGGGGCTTTTGGCTGAGTTTAGGGGGGTTTTGGTCTGAGTTTAGGGGGGTTTTGGCTGAGTTTAGGGGGCTTTTGGCTGAGTTTAGGGGGTTTTGGCTGAGTTTAGGGGGCTTTTGACTGAGTTAGGGGGGTTTTGGCTGAGTTTAGGGGCTTTTGGATGAGTTTAGGGGGCTTTGGCTGAGTTTAGGGGGTTTTGGCTGAGTTTAGGGGGTTTTGGCTGAGTTTAGGGGGTTTTGGCTGAGTTTAGGGGGGTTTTGGCTGAGTTTAGAGAGGGGTTTGGCTGAGTTTAGGGGGTTTTGGCTGAGTTTAGGGGGTTTGGCTGAGTTTTAGGGGGGTTTTGGCTGAGTTTAGGGGGGTTTTGGCTGAGGTTTAGGGGGGGTTTTGGCTGAGTTTAGGGGGGTTTTGATGAGTTTAGGGGGGTTTTTGGCTGAGTTTAGGGGGTTTTGGCTGAGTTTAGGGGGTTTTGGCTGAGTTTAGGGGGGTTTTGGCTGAGTTTTAGGGGGGTTTTTTGCTGAGTTTAGGGGCTTTGGATGAGTTTAGGGGGGTTTTGGCTGAGTTTAGGGGGGTTTTGGCTGAGTTTAGGGGGGTTTTGGCTGAGTTTAGGGGGGTTTTGGCTGAGTTTAGGGGGGTTTTGGCTGAGTTTAGGGGGGTTTTGGCTGAGTTTAGGGGGTTTGGCTGAGTTTAGGGGGTTTTGGCTGAGTTTTAGGGGGCTTTTGGACTGAGTTTAGGGGGCTTTTGGCTGAGTTAGGGCGGCTTTTTGGCCTGAGTTCGGGGGGTTTTGGCTGAGTTTTAGGGGGTTTTGGCTGAGTTTAGGGGGTTTGGCTGAGTTTAGGGGGGTTTTGGCTGAGTTTTAGGGGGGTTTTTGGCTGAGTTAGGGGGGTTTGGCTGAGTTTTAGGGGGGTTTTGGCTGAGTTTAGGGGGTTTTGGCTGAGTTAGGGGGGTTTTGTCTGAGTTAGGGGGGGTTTTTGGCTGAGTTTAGGGGGTTTTGGTGAGTTTAGGGGGTTTTGGCTGAGTTTTAGGGGGGTTTTGGCTGAGTTTAGGGGGTTTTGGCTGAGTTTAGGGGGTTTTGGCTGAGTTAGGGGGTTTTTGGCTGAGTTTTAGGGGGGTTTTTTGGCTGAGTTTAGGGGAGGTTTTGGCTGAGTTTAGGGGGTTTTTGGCTGAGTTTTAGGGGGGGTTTTGGCTGAGTTTAGGGGGCTTTTGGCTGAGTTTAGGGGGCTTTTGGCTGAGTTAGGGGTTTTGGCTGAGTTTAGGGCGGTTTTGGCTGAGTTTAGGGGGTTTTGGCTGAGTTTAGGGGCTTTTGGCTGAGTTTAGGGGGGTTTTGGCTGAGTTTAGGGGGGTTTTGGCTGAGTTTAGGGGGGTTTTGGCTGAGTTTAGGGGGGTTTTGGCTGAGTTTAGGGGGCTTTTGGCTGAGTTTAGGGGGGTTTTGGCTGAGTTTAGGGGGTTTTTTGGCTGAGTTTAGTGGGGTTATACAATGGTAACTGCTTTTAGCCAAACCTCCTTAATGCTGAAAGATTTATTTCAAACTACTCAATTGGGATTACACACGGCATCAACATCGCGAATGTTTGGCATGACCCGACTGCAAAAAGTCTTGAGGCTCAGTGATGCTTTCCTGTGTCACAGTGCAGGACATGGGAATGGGATGCACGAGAAAAAACGACTATTCACATAGCTGCTGTCACATTGGTTTTATTCTATGGGAGAGAGCAACGGATGCGTTGCTCTTCATACAAATGCACGTTGATATATTTACGCTGAACAACTTTCGCATCGTACACAGCCAACTGTGCTAATCGGAGGCGCGTTGATTGCTGGTTGTCCAATGTCCAAAGAAGCTGTTGGACCCATAGCTGTTTCCTTTGATCGTTACAGATTGTTCTCATCCTTGTAACCAGTTGTCTGCACAACGTCTGAACAGTTTACTTGTTCGATGTGTTGACTAACCATTCTATCAAGTGCATTGTCTCATCCACTTGACACGTTTGAATGTCAATCAATGCGCGATTTAAAACTGCCTAAAGGTCATTTTTAAACGCATCGGTCACCACCTGCCGCCACTTGCCCATTCCATCTCATTGACCGTTCCCCTGCCCCGTGCGTGTCCGTGCAGACGACGCTTCTTCGGCCCACGGGATCGACCTCCTGAGGCTCATTGGAGACCCGACGCCCAAGTCGGTGTCGGTAGTCGCTGGGCAGGATGACCGCTCGGCCTTCTACTTCCACCGCGGAGCCGAAGTGGCCAAGCGATTCCAGGGCTTCTTCACCAAGCCTCTGCCCGCAGACTTCTCCATCTTGGTCACCATCACCCCTGCCACCAGCCAGGTGCCGACGCGCCACCAGGCATTGAGCGCTCCTACCCCTTGCTTGTGCCCACCGTACCCGTTCCCGTACGCCCGTCTAAACACGCACGCCTTCCCGAACGTCTACTCGCTAGCTCAAATATCTCTGAGTCTGCTTGTCTACGTAGCTGTTTGTTTGCCTGTGCTCGCTAACGGCACTTGCCCCAAAAGCCTGTTGAAGCTATAAGGAGGAACTTTGTCTTGTTTCCCTGTCTGTATGTCCATCTTTTCGCCCGGCATGGGTGTCAGCTTACTTGTGTCGACGATCGGCAATCTCCCTACACATGACTGCTTGTCTATAAAAGATTCCACGTGCTCGTATGTCTGTTTGCCTGCCTGCAAACCCACGTCCCCATATGCCCGCGGCCTTCCTTCGCCTCTCAGTGAAGCCTGCCCATGAGCCTGCGGGAACGCGTGAACTTGTTGCGGGAGACGGTTGCGAGCTGATCCCGGGGGGCGCGCGCGCGTGCGTGCTGTGCGCGGCTCCACAGGGCGGCTTCATCTTCTCGGTGATGGACGCCTTGAAGCAGACGGTCTACCTCGGCGTGAGCGTGTCTCCCGAGCGCGAAGAGCTGCAGCTGCACCTCACCTCGTCGCAGGAGCGCCGCACGACTCCCGTGGCCACATTCCGGCTGCCTGTGCCCGCGAAGCAGCTGACGCGCTTCGCCCTGCGCCTCCGCGGCTCCGAGGCCTCGCTCCTCGACTGCGAGGCCGAAGCCTCCGAGCAGAAGGCGACGCTGGAGCGGCCGCCGGGGGAGCTGCGATTCCCGCAGGGCGGAGGGTTCTTCTTCGTGCGAGGACGAAACGAGCAGCCGCGATACGAGGTCGGTGTTTTCCCTCCCACTCGGTGGACGCGTCGCGCGCGGTGCCGACTCCCCCCCGGGGTGGTTGGGTGAAGCGGGAGCGACGTGGCCTTCGGTTGCGGTTTTGTTTGCCGTCTCGCTCGTAACTCGGCTTACAGAAATGACAGGAACCGGAGGTCGGCGTGCGGTCGTGTCTTGGCGTTCACGTTGCCACGAAGCGGTCGTAGTAGCGCCGCCTCTTCTGGTGCTTGTTGTGCGGGACACATGGTTCCTCCGTTTGCGGCTCCGATTTGGAATTGGTTCCTACTTCAAAGGTTCTGGCTTCACATGAAATGGAACGTGGCCATGGAACATCTGACATCGTTTTGCTTTTGATTGACGGGTTTTTTTTCTTGTTTTATTTTTTTCTTAGTTTCATTTAAATGTTAAAATGTTTTCTACATAAAATACAGTCCTGGAAAAGGCGATTTTATATTTGTCCTTAATTTTTAAGAATTCTAGTCATTTTGAGTAGGACCTAAATATGTTGTGGTTTGTTTCTTTATCACTAAAAACGTACGTGCTCTCCACACTAGTGACAGGGTAAAAGCCCGATTACGTCATATTCTGTTTGGAATTCCAGTCAAACAACACTGCAGGCTTGTTCATCGTGAGTGAATCAATAGGCCTCTTGATCTTCCCCACAGCATAGAACACGGCCTGATAGTTTTTCATGCTGGCTTTGCCCATCACTGACAGCACTTCTGTTCACGTTGAGCTTGGTATAGCTGAGTCGAGGGAAAGTTATGTTTGGAATTGGTTTTGTGACATCGTTGTCGATGACAAAAGTTGTCCACACACATGAGGACATTTTTACTCTTGGGTCAAGGTCAAGGTCAAACGTTCATCATGCTGGTGATGCCACTGCGTCCCCCGCCACTGCTAGATCCTGCAGCTGTTGCAAAGTGGACACCTGTCCTTGGGGTCTGCCCTCACAGTCTTCAAGCATCTGACGTTAGGCCTAGCCTATAGGTACCACTCCAATGCCCGTCTCGGTAACCTACCGTCATCCATCTATCCTGCATTACATCATAAGGGTAATACAGTAACTACAACTTGTCACATGCGCACATTTTGTGAAACATGCCACATTCGTGGCAACCTTTTCTCCGTGACTGCAGTTACGCCACTGTCATCTGTTCAACATTTGTACGCCGCTTGCTCGAGGGAAGTCATTGCCAATTTTATCCGGCGCAGAGTCAGCAGGCCCCCCCCTCTTCAAATTTTGGGTTCAGTCTCCAACTGAGAACTGAAGGGAAAAAATCTCCAACCCGCCCCCCCCCCTTCAGACGATGCACTGCCTTGTGTCAGAAGCATTGTTTTTCAATGTGTACTTGGGGTACACAACGGGTTTCCACGAAGCTTCGGGCACTGGAGGCTGCTACGTTTACCCGATTGTTAAATAAGAACATTGAATCGAATTACGGGCCTGATGATTCATTCAATCACGGTTACCTCTGAGCGATTGCCATTCCTAATGCAGAGTGGCGTACGACGTCTATAATGATATTGTACATGTGATGCATTCCGCTTGATTTTTTTATTGGGCACAATTGTGAACAATAGCCATGTCAGACATTGGTACTAATCTGCATAATTATTGGTTCGCTGCAGCGCAATCAGGCGAAAGCCGTCTTAGATTATTTATTGAGGCCTTCTGACACATAATTGCGTAAAATACATCCTGTTATGGAATCCTAACGATATTTTTGTATCAATTTGTACGGCATTTACCATATTTATGCTAATATTTGAATTTAACTTTGGGCTTTATATATGTAGTGTAGCCGTACAATTAGTGGTGGTGATGATGCTGTTAGTCTTCAAGTCCACTGAACACGTGTGCTTTCCTCATATTGGCAAGAGCATTTAATGAGGCTTCCATCTCCGCGGCAGATTTAATATCATGCGTTGTGTTTTCGCTTTGTATAACAACAACAGCGTTATTATCGATGCGGGCAATAAGATGCCTGCTCTGATTGAACGCTCGGCCAAATAGTTCGTTGCTCGGCCTAATTAATCATAGAGCCCCGCAATTAGCCGGAGGGGTTTGCGAAAAGTTTCGGCGCTCGGGGTTTTCGGCAGCTGCGGTAAGTTGATCCGCGCGTTCTCACGTCCGCGTCTTCGCGTCGCGTGGAACGGCCGTCGCTGTGACCGGAGAGAGTTGGCGGCGCTCGCTCGCTCGCTCACGGCGTCCCCAAGGGCGGGGGGTGCGAGTGGCCCACGCTGCCCGGCGCAGCTGTTGGAGGCACAAGGGAGTAAAAGCGAAGTTGCGCTTGACAGCCGTGGCTCTCGGCGGGGGGAAATCTAAAGGGATTTGCGCTCGGAGTTCTGTTAAAGCCGTAAGTATACGGGGAAGCATTTTTTGTTGCTCATCAAAATACAATGCGAGTTCGTGCCGCATGCCCGTGTGCAGCAAGCAGCAGCAGCGTGCAGGCTGGGGCTTGCGTGTGTGTGTGTGTGGTGGGAAAAGTTGTGTGCGTGCTGTTACACCAGAAAGCACCGCATGAATCGCAGGGTCCAGATTAGTTTTGGAAGAGTTTGCGGGGGAGGAGCAGCGCCTAAGGGGCCTCTCAAAATGCTTGAGGCTGAAGGCTCATCGTGTAACCAGAGCGATGTTGATATCTGAAGAGAGCATCGAGTGGTTTTCAAAGCTGTGCTCACGGTCGTGCCCGAGTGCGCAAACACGGCAATGCACAGCACGCACGCTCGCACACGAAATGCACCTTCGTGCCCCGCATGCACGCGTGGACATTCACTTGAACGTACATGTGAGCAAATCACAAGTGTGCACGCAGACCTGGGTGTTTTGGTGGCAGGTGATAAAATGTGTTTCCCTAGCAGGGTACAGAACTTGTGAAATGTCTTAGCTGGCCAACAATAATGTTCTTTTATGTCGTTGGTATTGTTAACTAAATTGTGGTTTTATATAATTTGACATATCACATTTGTCAGAAAATATTATCATTCAAAATTGTATGAACACATTTCAGTCATTGAATATGTGGCACCAGGGTGGCGACAAGGTTAACTACCTCGCCTGGTGTACAGGAGGTCGCGATTTCGATCCTGCCTGTATATTCGGAGTTTGCATAGTCTCCCCGTGGTCGTGTCAATTTTTCCCTGGGTCCTCTGGTTTTTCCCTCCACATTCAGAAACATGCGTTTACAGTATTTGGCTGCTACAAATTTCCACAATGTAAGCCACTTTGTTGAGCTATCATTTGTGGCCAGGTCGCTTCTTAAAAAGAGCTACATAGCTCAGTGCGCCTCACCTGGTAAAATAAAAACTTTAGTTTAGTTTAGTATCATAGCTGTTCACCTCACTGGCGACCCAACCAAACCCCTCCCCAGCCTCTCGCTTTAACGTAAACTTTTGACCGCGGTCAACTGTCGCACGGCCCACGCACAGATTTCCTCCTCCATCAGTGGGACGTAAAGGAGAATTCCACCTGCGGCTGCAAATTGGAACAAATAACAGAGCACGTGGCCATCTGCTGATGCCCATGACGACCATTCAGTGGTTTCACCGGAGCGTTGTATAGTTTACGCAGTAATCTGTAATCAACAGACGGGAAGGATTTAGCCGGGGGGTAGAGATATTACGCAATTCTGCTTGTTGCCCGTGGCGTTGAGTTCACACGGCACACATCGCACGCCGTTCTTGCGCGTTCATCACTCTTGCCATTTGGGGGGCTTCCCCGCTGCTTCTTCAAAACATTTCATTGCTGCTGCGTCAACCCCCCCACCCCCCAGGTGCCACCCACTTTGCCACTGTGACTTGCCAGGCGTGACAGTGCCAATGTGTCCCCTTGGCAGTCGTTTTCAATAAGTAGGGCTGCCCCGTTTTCAGCTTGAGCCAAATCACGTGCAATTACCTTTTGCTATAAACATGTTTTCTGGCTTTCAATGAAATATAGCTGTGAAAACAATGTAACTTTGCTGACTTGCATTGATTGAATGAAGGACGATCTTATTCTTCCCGCTGTGAATGAAGTTTTAAAATAGTCTTATAGAATCCAAAACTTGGCATTTTTCATTGTACCATTTTCTGCTTTAAAAAAAAGAAAACGCGTGTGAATACCTTGGCATTTGTATCTGACTTTCTAACAATTACCTCGCCACTCACACCGATCTCATTCTCACTGGACACTCTCTCCATTGTTGTATTGCTGTGTATGGGTGCCGCGGGGTGGAGATCTCCCTCGCCTGGTATGCAGGAGGTCGTGGGTTCAATCCCGACCTTGACGCCTGCTGCTGTATATTTGGAGTTTGCATGTTTTCCCCGTGGTGGTGTCGATTTGTCTCCGGGTCCTGCAGTTTTTCACTCCACATTTAGAATCAACACGCATTTAGAGTATTTGTCTGCTGCTATACATTTCCACGTGGTTAGCTACATTGTAGAGCTATTACTTGTGGCCAGGTCGCTTCTGAAAAAGAGCAAAACAGCTCAGTGGACCTTAGATGGTAAAATAAAACTATTTTTTTAATAAAAAAATAGTTCAGTTTATAGTTACACCGAGATGGTGTATAGGATAAAAATGTGTCGTTTATTTGGGGATTTTCTTTTATTATTTAGAGATTCCTATATCACACTTGTAATATTACAACATCTTTAATAATTGACTTGGCAGCACACGGTAAATTTATGAAAATATTCAATTTACGCAGATGCACTAAAGTTTGCTCCAGTCATAATTGCTAAGTAGCAAATCAGCCTCCACGATTTACATCAATGAAGATCTATGCATCACCAGCATTAAAGTATAATTACATGTAGTGCCTTGAGACTATGTGCCGTCTTGTCCGACAATCTTGCAGAAACATTTGTTTAATCAGAATCTTTATTCATCCTGGATAAATCCGATGAGCTATGAAGCTCTTTTTCACAGATGTCCAGTAAAGGAGTCAATTGGATCGGTTTCCACTTTCTGAGTCCAATCAGCAGACTGTGGCCTATTAAAAGAGATGATCCTGACCTGCCTGATGTTACAGGCAAGAACCCTGGACAAATACTCCACCCACTTCACGCTCACACAAGGGTTACAGCACTAACAATGCAAAAACAATCAGAGATCGCTTTCTAAGGCATCCATAACATCACCATTCTATAGCTGGATCTTAAAAAAATGTAAGTCGTTGGTTCATGGCATGTTTTCAGAAATGCCGCATCGTTGTCAATAACCGCCACGTTTTTATACCAAGCACCGTTTATTGATGAATTGGCCTGGAAACCTCCACTTCTCAGCCTGCAAGTAGGACACAATTCTAATTGCTTTGTTACATAAATTTGCCCAAAAAAATGTCATCCAACTTTCAGACAGTTTGTTTTGTTAGTGCACAACTCAACGTTGGTGTAAGTTGTGCCGGCTGTTGAATGTGGTGTCAAGGCTGAAAACCAGCGACTGCGCAGGTACAGTTTAGTACAAATAAAACAGGAACTCTTGTTCTGAATAATACGCGTAGAACCACGCGCCGTCCAGCATTGGTGAGGAATCGTCTTGCCAAATTGGTTATGACCAATCTTAAGTGTAATGTGCATGGCAATTTTATTACTTTTCTACGGGAATTTTTGCGACAGCGATGAAGCATAACATAGGAAGGGAAAGTCCATAGTTCGAGATGCGAACCTCAGAATGTTCAAATGTTTGACACTTACACTCACCGAAAACATGCTCGCGGGAGCGCAAGTGTCAAACATTACCGCCGTCCTGAGTGCCGGCCTGCAGCCACTTCGGGAAGTGGGCAGGTGTTGTGAGCACGTGAAGGTAACAGGTGTCGTGGAGACGTATACCGTGCGCGCTATTTTGCAGAGTGCATTGTTCACTTCTGATATTTCCGATGGGAGGTGAGGTCATGCGGAGCGTGGCAATAAATAGCAATCACCGAGCCGTTCCACGTGACCAACAGGCACTGACAGCATGGCTCCAGGACACAAATAAATTGCGGTGGGCCGCTTGTTGTTGAGAGAGTGCTTGCGGAGGCTCGGCGACACGCGTCTCCCCCGGTGCGGCCTCACACACCCGGAGGCTCTCACCGGCCGCAGAGATCCACGCGATGGGATCTGTCGGTGCCCGAGGCCATCCCAATGGCCACGGCACACGGTTACGTCGACGTCTCGAAGCACTGCGAGCGAGGCAGTCTGGTTTCGATGAAATGCAGGTTTGGGCGATAAAGGTGCAGTTAGCATTCGGGTGCCCCCCCCCCCCCAGCCCCATTCTGGCCCGAGGTCTCTGGGTCCTTAGATGACTATCGTTACTTATCGGGAGGTTTAATGGCATTTCTGGCATAACACAGTCGACGTGTTAATGATACCGAGTTTGATGGAGTGACACCAGTGGTATAATTGATGGCAAAGCGCGCCTGTGTCTGAAAGAGCATCCACGTTGTGAACTGCCGCGCCCGCGCGCACGTTCTCATGCAGGCGACCGCCATGGCACCTGTCTCCTCACCCGCGTTGGCTGGACAAAAACAAAGATCCCCCAGGGTATAGCCTTGTACAGACTGTTGGGGCAAGTGCTGTTAGTGAGAACCTACGACGGGCGGAACGCTACACGAAGGGATGGGTGGCCAGAACCACACCCGGCCGCCTTTGTCTCCCCAGTGGCGATATTTACACACTGCACCAGGTACTTATTTGAGGCTGAGTCGACCTAGGGGAGGCCCAGCACCGGTTAAGATATTCATCACTAGTGTTGACCGCGAACGGGAATCGAACCCGGATTGCCGGGTTTGTAGCGCAGCACACTAACCACTACACGACCGCTCCTCAGAGACAAAGACACACACGCATCCCACTGCAGGGTTCTTTAAGAAGGTGGGTGATCGTTTTGGGGTTTGCGCCTTGGTTCTCATGTACAGTGGTGGCTTCCGAATATCCGCAAAGAGCCTTGTCGTCAGTGCCGCTCGCTTGTTTGTTTTCCGGCGATGTTCACATGCGAAGCAACGTGGTGGTCACCGTGCGTTCCCTCCTGTGTGCTCGAGACACCAGGGCCAGCTCACAGGTGGGGCTGCTGCCCCTGTGTCTGCACCGTGGGGGAAGAAAAAAACTAAACAATATTGACCTTCTGCTCCAGCCAATTTTGGGTGAATTAATCATTTACGTTGGAGAACAAACATCAATATAATTGCCACATCTTTCATTAACCAGTTCCCTTAAATTTTTAGAGGGGAGCGCAAAAGGAATCCGTGAGGAATGTAGATTATTAAACAATTTGCACGTGTAAATTGTGTGCACAATTATCCGCGTGAATAAACAAAAGGGCACGTAACTGGCCCCCGAGACGCATTGACCCGAATCACTCGGAAGGCGGTCGTCTCCTTTGGATTCTCTCCGTCCACAGGCCGGATACATCGCCCAGCATTCACCTGCCGCACCACGTAACACGCGGGCCCACGCCTCGACGCGGCCTTTACCCGGACGTGGTGTGAATTCCAGTCACGCTGTCCGGCTTTAGCTGCCGTGAGCCTTGTCCGATCATGTCCCGCTGCACCATTAGCTTTGGGTTTGGTGCCAACTTGAGCGCGGCGGTGGATGCCCCCCCCCCCCCCCCCGCGAACAGATTTAAACTTAAGGATTGTTTCGGTTTGGAGCCATCGTCCCCAGGAACCTTTGTTGGCCTTGTTTGTATGTAAGTATGTTGAACCTTTTTCTCACCGTACGTAGCCACCCGTGCTAATCCGAGGTGCGGGGAGGAAGGATAACAAACTAAACACAAAAAATAAGTTCTAAAGAAATTCGTTTTCAATCGAGATTTAAAAGTGCATAGATCCAGTGCCTTCCTAATATCGTAAGGAAGAGCGTTCCAAACGGCCACAGAAGCACATCTGTTTGTCACTCATCTTAACATTTATTTTTTTGTCCAATCATAAGAAAGAATGCCGTTTAAATTACTTTATCAGTAAATGGTTCGAGACATTCGTGGCCATGAATGTGAGTACCGATGAGGGTCACCTAATGGAGCCAGCGCTGTGGCAAGCAGTGGATCTCTAGGGCCTTGCGTTAATAACCTCACTGCTGACTGAAGGTTAGGTCAGCAATGAGGTACAAATAGAAAGAGCACTCAATGAAAGCAGAACTCTCAATTTTCCCAAGGGCCAAGCAAGGGCAATCCGTGGGTGTAAATCTAAGTGCCACTGTTTAACGTTAGCACACTGGTCGTTGGACTGCGATATAAGGATTGCAGGCCATTGATGAATCTCGTGTGTGTTATTTGCATTCCTCAACACACACAAACGGCCGGGTGTCTCGTGCACATTGTTATATATGTGATGAGTTTGCTTATCCTGGCATTGTATGATTGTGCATGGATTCCCACATACTCTGAATTCCACATTTAGGAACATCAAATGTAACTGGTTTTGACCAAACATTCCACTGCTGAAAGATTAGCTATAAATGACTCCATTGGAATCACACCCAGCAGCAACATCACCCCCTGTGTCCAAAAACCTGCCAGGGCCCTCCTGAACAAGAGCCTCGAGACTCAGTGAGGCTTTCCTGGGTAAAAAAATAAAAAATAACAAAAGTAACTCAAATTTGTATTCCACAATATTTCCAGTGTACAACAGCATTCTCAGTTTTTTCACTTACCTTCGTAACATTCGTTATGTATGTTTTATTAAAAGTTGTATGTGGGATGCCGTGAACTCCTGTAGCATTCCCGTGAAAGAGCAAGCGCTAGAATTTATTAGGCCAAGTTATTGTTCAGAGTGCCCTTTTAACAGACTGTCCTGAGGGTGGACATTCTTGTGGTCATGAGGTCAGTCCTTTATGACAGAGAACAGACCCACTAACTATATTTTTCCAAAGGCGATCCCATTTTCGAGCGTGGCGGCTGCGTGCGGCTCTATATTCATGGGGTTAAGTCACTCACGGGTTGCACGATTTATGTGGTTTTCTTTCACTGCAAGGGGACAGTCCCCCTTCAGTTTAAGGCAAAACATCAACAACGATTGGAGGACTTGTCAAGCGTGAATGGGGCCTGACGCTGCCGGCCACAGCTTGCCATTGGGGCTCGGGTGAGAGAGAGAGAGAGAATAGAGGCTCTCTCGGGCTGCCTGATCCCACATTACGATTGCTTTTGAATTGCGATGTGTGGGTTCGACGATTTCCTGCCCCGCTTCTGCTTCAGGACCCGCTGGTTACACGTGTGCGTGCTGGAATCTGTAAAGGACAGTATCCACATTGTTGACGTGCATTGTGTGCTGCGGGTAATATTTGTGACAAACCAACCCTCGAAGAATTTGAACGAGCCTCAAGCTCCCATTTAAGGCAAAACGAAGAACATTTACCTAATATGGAAAATACTAAGTTTCTGCAATTATTCTGAATGTTATCAACTGGAATGTTGAGTGCTTTATATAAACATTACATGAGTTGGATGAAGCTTTGGGGGTGGCGTTGTGTCAGAGCACTCTGCTCACAAACGGAAGTACGTGAGTTGGAATCTAAGTCGGGACTGGCATGAGTCCGTGGTTTTTCTCCGTGGGTGATGAAATCATTTTGTGAGAAGACAAAATTAGAGTGACTTGTCCAGGTCAAAAAAACCTGGAATGTCCACCACCAGCTGA
Organism: Lethenteron reissneri; assembly: GCF_015708825.2. Taxonomy (NCBI): domain Eukaryota; kingdom Metazoa; phylum Chordata; class Hyperoartia; order Petromyzontiformes; family Petromyzontidae; genus Lethenteron; species Lethenteron reissneri. The sequence continues at coordinate 1,620,427 of NC_083801.1, forward strand.
GGACCACCGATGTAAATGAGCACCCAACTCTCAGCTCATCTGAGAATGGAGAGACTGAATCTTGACTTAAAGCTTTCGTGACTGCAGGAATTCACATTCTTTTGGTTTTTCGGTAAAGTCACGTAGATAGGTTCAAAGATAATAACAAAATAACAAAAAACTACGACGTTTCGATCGCAACAAAAGCGGTCGTCATAATTTTTACTCATACGTGGCCCTGTATTGTAAGTGCATCTCACCTGGTTTTGAGTAAACAAACTCACACATATCCATTGGTGAGTTCAAAAAACACTAAATTAGTAACACAAGCGGTGTTGCGATCGAAACGTCGTTGTTTTTGTTATTTTGTTATTTTCTTTGAACCTATCTACGTGACTTTACCGAAAGACCCAAAGAATATGGAGAGACTGACTTTACTGATTTAGTGTTTTTTAACTCACAAATAGGTATGTGTGAGTTTGAATTTGTTTACTCAAAACCAGGTGAGATGCACTTACAATACAGGGCCACGTATGAGTAAAAATTATGATTTTGTTTGAGTATAAAAAAAAACAATTCTACCCCATTGCAGTATAAGCAGGAGAACCCCAAAGCCTTGTGTTGCTGAATGTCCCTTTTCGTCAGATTTTTTTGGTCAAAATGTGCCAATGCCTCGCCGTCACCAGGCCGCGGTCGTAAAATCTCTCATCGCGATGGGACGTGGCCATCCGCTCAGGGGCACAGGTGACCACACCTGGGCAATTGCTCTCGCCTCGTTAGCGCTCACAAAACGCACCGCCACTCCCTCCGAACGCCCCCTTTTGCAAAACCACGGCGGCTGCTGCAGAAACCGCCTCTGCGCTCTGCCACAGAATTTGTTGCAAATTTTGCGCACGATTGGGCGGGCGAGCGGGCGGGCAGGCGGGCGCGCACGACTGACCGCGCCTCGACCGTTCTGTGTGCACCCTCGCGCGGAGATCAAAGCGGAGGCCCTTCGAGCGTTTTCTTTAAGCCTCGATGTTTCTTTTTAACTCATTTCCAAAAAATCTCCTATCTTCATCTCTGAACCAATTTCCCATTTTTTTGTTAAGCATCAACGGTCATTTTTCCAGCTGGTGAAACCCCCCCCTCCCCCCCCCCCCCCCCCCGTTGGTGTTTGCGTCAATCGGCACACCTCGGTGACCTTCATAGTCAAATCTTCAGATCTCCTTTACATCCAATACTGAATCGCTGCCACTGTGGTTGTCACACTTGCATTTGTGAAAAGGTAGGCGACTGATCATCGGCCAAATAGGCAACTATTCATCATCACCTCTGATTAGCACAGTTGGTTACATACGGTACGAAAGAAGTTCAGCATACATACATAACAACAAATGTCATTCTTATCAGGTCCCACGGTGGAAATAAGTGCAGTATCCAACTCTTGCTATCCACTCAACCTCTCTGGCCTCTGTCTATGCAACGTCATCTATTATTTATTTTGTTCTTCTAAGGCCACACAGTTGTTGATTAATGTGTTCAGATCTTTTGTTAATTGTCCTCGTGCACCACCGCCCATGTGGAATCTCCAAACATCTTAAAATCAATTATTACCCTGTTTCCCGTTACTGCTCTCGTTAAACAAGCTCCCACTTTCCTCTTCTCTTCATTTTCTATCTTCGTGCCATGGCCTTGCTCTCACGGCCTTGCCATTGCTAACTGTGCATGTCTATTATTCACCTGAAGTCGAGAAATATTTTCTGTTAGAGTTCATACGTTTCAATGGGCTTTTTCATGGTCATAAAGATCTCCTTGTATATGGTTTTCTCTGGACCTCCCACGGTGGCGAGATGTTGACTCCCTCGCCTGGTATGCAAGAGGTCGTGGGTTCCATCCCAGCCCTGACGCCGGTATATTTGGAGTTTGCATGTTCTCCCCTGTGGTCGCGTGGATTTTTCTCCGGGTCCTCTGGTTTTTCCCTCAACATTTAGAAATGTGTGTTTAGAGTATTTGTCTGCTATACATTTCCACGTGATAAGCCACTTCATAGGGCGATCATTTGTGGCAAGGCCGCTTCTGAAAAAACAGCTATATATAGCTCAGTGGGCCTTACCTGGTAAAATTAAAACTTTATAGTTTAGTTTAGTATTATAGCCGTTCACCTCACTAGCGACCAAACCAAACCCCTTCCCAGCCTCTCGATTCCCCTTAAACGTTTGACCTCGGTCAACCGTCGCATGGCCAACGCACAGATCTCCTCCTGCACCAGTGGGACGTAAAGGAGAATTCCACCGGCGGCCGCAAGTGGAACACATGACAGAGCACGTGGCCACCTCCTGATGGCCCATCACGACCATTCAGTCGTGGCACCGGAATGATCCACCGGCTTACAACCAACGCCTTCGGATGGCTGAAGAACCAAGACATTGATTTATCACTTGTATTGCTCTTCCAATACTCGTTGTTTATCTCTTTAATGTGCCATATTGAAAGAAGAAGAAGAAGACGAAGATTATAGCTGTTGGTTGAATTTGACAGAGCATTACATTCATAATTGTTCTCTGCAAATTCCCTATCCCTGCATCAATGTGATTATTCTGTTATCACTGTAGTAGTGTCTGATGTCTATATTATCACTTGCACTTTAACCCAACATAAGAACAAACTGTTTTACTGCTAAGCCTGCTCTTGTGAACGATGCCGTAATTACAAGTCGGCAGAGCAAACCAAACTTCTGTCTCCATTCATAAGGGATCAGAGTTCATTAGGCACTTGACTATCTAGCCACCAAAACATCGAATCATCGTTAACCAGGCAGTAGCGGTGCATGCCTCTAATCCAGAACTGGGGGTGTGGGTTGTTGGATCACCGCGCCAGTGTTGTGAAACTCTTTTCCCGTGGGCATCGAAGTGGCATATTCTGACTCGCCAGGAGAAGGCGGTACGACAAGTGGACTAATCACCGCCTGTTTCCATCTTTACATGGGATAGAGCATTGCCCCTGTCGTGCAAGGCATGGGTTATCGACCAGGTGGTCCAGTTTCCAACGACTTGCTACAATAAACACAACTCATCAATGATTAGATGATAAACCTCAAAAATTAAAAACCCAATGCAGGACCCTCATAAAAAAGAGTCCTATGACTCAGCGTGGGTTTGCCTGGATAATCAAGTAAAATATTATTATAACCAATGAACCCTACACTAAAATGTCAACTGCACCTCTGCACTGTCTCAATTTGTGCAAATGTTTCAAAACTATTATCGTCAAATGTCTTTTTTGGATAAGTTTGGAAAATAGAATAGAAATTCAATTAGATAATCATGCCCAGATTTAGATTGCGTATGTGTGACCACTAATCTAATATAAATGTCTGACCTATATTGGAAATGCCTCTGACATATGCAACTCGTGAAGGCATGCGTTATTAAATTATGAGCCAGACTTGGCATTGTAAACAGGCAGAAGTTGCTCGTACCCAAGCGATAGAAAAATCCTCTTGCTTAACTGTCGGTCATTATTCCGTAAATCCTGAACAGATGCCAGAGACCAGACATCGAGAGAGAGCCATGAAAATCTGTAAATGTCCTATTCACCGGGTCAGCTGACTTTCAGAACTGTTTACAATCCGTGACGACCTTTATCAATAAATGCGGTCTTTCCCAACTGTCAGTTTCTGTTAATGGTGCAGTTTTTTTGCAGCGGTGTGTTTATTTCTGTTCTCAGCTAGATATAATAATACAGCTTCATCTGGACCACCAGTCACTGGGTGGCAGCCTTTTAGGATGTGAGTTCATTGAGAAGCATGTGAGACACCGTTGGACATATTCGAGCACGGGAGACTCTAATAATGAATCTCATAACACAATATAAAACGGTTGCACAGCACCGTCATGGAATGCAGAAAGTCGACATTTGTTGGGCCCAGCATGAATGGTTGCTGGTGCCAGGGACATGTTCATTTGTGAACTTATTTGTGCTGCATTAAAAAAGGCAGCGCTTGTGGTGCCACCGTGGTGTATGCAGAGAGATAGATATATAGATGTGAGTGCAGGGGAAGGTGAGGTGGTGTTGTGGAATGTATGCATGTTGAACTTCTTTCACACCGTACGTAGCCAACTGTGCTAATCGGAGGTGTGGTGATGGTGATGATGATTTAGGGCCCAGTTGACCACTGCATCTCTCCGGAGAGATTTGCTTCGAGTGGCAATGGTGACTGGGGGTTGGCAGTGACTTTGCAGGAGATGCTGCGATACTTTCTCTGTTAATTTCACTGCCACGGCAAAAGTCTATATGAATTCTATCATCTTACAGGAAGTGTTATTGTGTGGAATTTTAGCTATTTTTCCTTGATAAATGCATTATCTTACAAGTTATTTTCAGAGACGAGGCAAACTTCATACAGGCATCGACTAGGAAAGCACCACCGCATGTACAATGAGGCTGTGTTAGCTTAAATGGAATTTGCAATTAATCCACTGGAAGGCACCATTCGGCTTGTTAAATTGAAAGGATTTGAGTTTCGTTGTTCGGTATTGGCGAGCCCAATATTTACCGGCGTGCACGTTCGGTGTCGGCCAGCCTTGCAGATTCATGTTCATTCAGTGTTATATTTTTGTTGTTTTGCTTTAACATGCGGGCCTCCTCTCCAGTCGGAGAGAATTTCAAGTTGCAGTCTGCTGAAAAGTATGCACATCGTGGGACGTGTTTAAAAGGATATATCTTTCACTTTCGCGTGCGCTCGTTGACATGTCCTCGCCGTTAATGATCTAGCCTGCATAACTGCCCCATAGATGTAGCTTCGCTAATTGAACGGTCTGCCCAAAGGCATTCAAACAGCGACGCGAGCCGTGTCGCACGATGTCTTTACTCGCGCTTTAACGTCTCATTATCAATAGCAACGAGTGTGGGAGCTTGTATCAAACATGTGCTGGATTCCTTTTGAGGGAAATTGTATCCCTGTAGGGATGTCTCATTAACTTTCCACAGCTGCACGTAAAAAAAAACAAATCTATTACCACAGTGGCTATTAAAGCGCTGCTAAGCAAGCTTTTTGGGCAAACACAGCATTTCTGCCCCTCATAAGGTTTCAAAAATGTTCTGTTGAAATTCGCTGTTTATGGTGGATTGTGTTTTTGGTAAATGGAAGAAGTACAGTGTTGCTTCTGTTTTCGAGCACAAGAAAGGGCCCTCCATTTCAAAATGGCAGTTAGTTTTGGAGGGATTGCGGAAAGGGCGCACAATCGTCAATCCGTCGGTCATCTAATCTGGAATTTGATGTTCACATGGCACAGAATGTGCACGGGGGTCACAGTTGTCAGTTGAAACATTCTGGCTCAATTACAGAAGGCGGCTGAGCTGTGTCAGGGAAAAGGAGACGGACAACAAGGGGGCAGTAGTGTGCTGCGGGGTGTATGTACGAGGGTGGGGATTGACACGAGAAGTTTGAAACCTCACGCGAAGGCCGCTGTTTAAAATCCACAATTCTGAGGGTAGCGCGAATGACAAAGTCGGAAAAAGCCGCAAAATGCAGCGGTGATTTGCACGGGATCTATCGCCCTGCGCAAATTGCATTTTCAAGATGGCTGCACCCAGCATGCACTGCAGATGACGTTTGGTTGCGTGCAATGCTCCATGCGGTGATGTTGGTCGCAACATCCAGGCAGTCCGTATCTTCGCCGCTCGGTCGACGGAGAATTATAATTTAGACAGCGCAAAAAATAAAGCAATCGTGGCTGTGCTCGCCGATGCTACTACAAAAATGCAACGCGTAAATAATGAACTTTCAGACAGAAAACAAATGCATGCCATCAGTGAATCGGAGGATCATTTATTCCATTTGCCCATAAACCTTCAAGTTGTTTTTTTATGCACTGTAATTTAACAGTACATATACGCTGTATGTTTATTTTCTAAATAACACAGAGGCAGCCAGTCTTCTAGGTTTATACGGAGACTGCTAGGCCATTAGCTGCACAAAGCTGCCTTTATCCTCATGGTTAGCTGCCTGTGCTTGCATCTGCTGGTCGGTGAGGGAGAAATGTGGCTCCCATTCGGGTTGGCCACAAAGCCTGCAATAGCAGTGCACCTCCCCAGGGCCTGCGCATTTGCTCATTATGCTGCGTCTACAATTTATTGCATGAAAAGTTACAGCACGATGACCTAAACAACGTTTATTCTTGGAGATGCTTTTTCTAGTAAGGTTTTGAGGTGGGCGTTAACCCGCGAGATCCCTCAGCCTGATGCTTGAGCCTCGTGTGAGCTACAAAAGATTATAAATTAAACTATGAACTAAACAAAATGTTTTATTATTTTACCTGGTAAGGCCCCACTGAGCAACGTAGCTCTTTTTCAGAAGCGACCCGGCCACAAATGATAGCTCAACGAAGTGGGCTTATCGTGTCGATATTTATAGCAGTCAAATACTCTAAACGTATGTTGATTCTAAATGTGGAGGGGAAAACTGGAGGATCCGGAGAAAAGTCCACGTGACCACAGGGAGAACATGCAAATTCCAAATATACAGCAGGTGTCAGGGTTGAGATCGAATCCTCGACCTCCTGTATACCAGGCGAGGCAGATAACGGCTCGCCACCAGGGTACCCATGAGATATCATTGTGGCACATTACCCATGATTCCTTTAAAATCATTATTGTTACGTTTGCTTACCTGGGAAAGCCTGAGTCTATTTCTCAGGAGGGTCCTGCCAGGTTTTTCACAGGAGGGGGAGATGGATTCTTTTTTTGCACTGGGATGTTTGGTCAGTACCAGATACCTTGTATGTTTTTTTGCTATGGAAGGAAATTGGAGTACCCAGAGGAAACCCGTGCAGAACCGGAGGAGATATACAAACTCCACACAGAAAGGCGCGAGAGTTTAGGAATAGAACAGGAGTGTTACAACTGCACCACCGTGCAGCCATGTAATATGCCATGTATAACACACGGTTTATGGTATAGATAACTGCAGAGCTATCGATCGTAATTATTCTCTGCATAAGTCCTCTTTCAGAAGAAGTCGGGTGCCAACTTGCCACTGGTATAGAGTGCATTCACATCCAACCTGTGTTATGCTGCACCCTAATCTAATGTTGATCATGACTGAGTAGCCTCTACATGCAGTATTTGCAGACAGACTAGTATGTATGTTGAACTTCTTTCGCACAATACATAGCCAACCGTGCGAATTGGAGACTTGCATCCTCTAGCAGTGCTCTTTATTGCAAGGCCCGCAGGCCACTGGTGGCGGCCCCTGGTGGCCTTTAGTGCAGCCCCTGACCTCTGGCCCCAGACAATACACAACATAATGTGAAAGCACCCCCCCTCCCCCCCCAAGCATCATTGTGCTGTCAAACCCCAACGGTTTAAAATGTGTGGCGGCCCTCACTGATGATGTCTCATCGGCGAAAGTGCCTCCCCCCTCCACCCCCTCTGAAAATGTGTGAAGAACGCTGCTCTATGAAGTTGTAGAGAGGACTTGCTTGTAGGAGTGAGGGTCTGTTCGTGGGATGTGGAGGGATGTGTGGGTGTGGATACTGTCGGGTTTTTTCGCTGGCTAGCTCATTAAGATGTGACTGGCAGTTCATTTGCGTTCTACGGGGCGGTGACAGGGCCCAGCTGTAGTGCGTTTTTTCCGCTTGTTGCAGAGGTTCGCGAGTCGAGCGGCCGCCCCTGGTTTTTACTGCCGGTGTGAGTTAACCGAACAACGCTTCGCGACGCCTGCTTTATAGTGGACGTTAATGATCCAGTGGCATCACGCAAAATAACGGCAAAAATTTTAAAATGACACTGCGAGTTACGTACACACTTGGGATCACGCGTAGCAACATCGTCCCCTGCTGTGCAACTCCTCCTGCAGACTGTGCCTGTGTAACATGACGCCTTCCTTCCTGATATTGCTGGGCTTTAATAATGCTACCAATACCAAATGTGCAAAATGATTATTAAGTATGTATTTAAATTATGTCTTACGCTCTTGGGCTGATCTCCCAGTTAATGTCCCTCCCTTCCCCTTCCCAGCCCTGTTTGAGACCGTGTTGTGCGGCTAGGAGATGTTAACAACCTCGCCTGGTATACAGGAGGTCATGGGTTCGATCCCGACCCTGACGCCTGCTGCTGTATATTTGGAGTTTGCGTGTCTCTCTCTCCTCATGGTCACATGGATTTTTCTCCGAGTCCTCCGGTTTTTCCCTCCGCATTTAGAATCAACGTCACGCGTTTAGAGTATTTGGCTGCTCTACATTTCCACGTGATGAAAAGCCACTTCGTTGAACTAGAATTGTGCTAGGTCACTTCTGAAAAAGAGCTGTATAGTTCAGTGGGCCTATGTGGTAAAACTTAACGTATTTTTGTTAGTTTTTAATAGTTGGTATACTGAGTTGTGATATAATAGGTCATCTTATACTAATAGGGCACAACTCACTTATTTTTATTATTACATTTATTATGATGGCTTCACCTCAATGTAACACATGGCCACACTTTGTGAGGAGGTGAATTTATCAATATTTGCAAGGGAATATTTGTCAATGTTGATCCAAACATGCAGAGAAGAGAGTAAACAAAACCAATGGATAGACATGAATGACCTGGTGGCTGGAGTGGGAGCTCATTCTTACGTATGTATGATGTGGGTTGTGTAACAGCAGTTGTTGGGCACTGTTTTCCTGCAGTGTTTTGGTTATATGGTAGGTGTGCGTAATGCTTAGAGTATCCCAATGACTAAGCCGGATGTGGGTTTGCTCAGGCATGTATTTGCTTTGTTAAAAGATAATTTGGTGGCTGGTAAACACTTGTTTGTATATACTTTGTTCACGTTAGTTTGACTTGCACTGATCTGAGCAATAATTAACTTGGGAGGTAAAACATTGGCCTCCCGTCATCAGCCATTCCGCCTCTGCCACGTGGGGTAACCAAGAGATACCCAGACCCCAGTGCACTCGTGGCTGAGCGGGGACCGTGAGACCAGTTTCCAGTTTTTGGATGAAGCCAACAAACATAAATTTAGGCACCAAAATATTTCGGATTATCTGGAAACACAAAAAAAAATCTTGCGTTTTGGAATGATACGACAGGATGCCAAAGCGGTGTCGGGTAACATCGGGTGACATCACTTTCGGGAGCAAAAAATTCAAGTTTGACGATTATGTAATGTAAATGATCTGCAGTGCAAATCAACAATCAATATTAATTCTATGACCATCGTACAATCACTAACTATAGCTTATGAGGCTGCCAAACTAGTGCCAAAGAAATCTGCATGCCAAACCACTGGGTTATTTAAAAAGAAAATAGCTTTTAGGGTGAAAATCCCAAAGAAAAACAATGTGTGTGGGCTAGGACAATTTCTTTCACAGGCAGATGGAGCGCAAGGGTGCTGTAAGGGTTGGCTAAGTACGGTGCAAAAGAAGTTCAACTTATGGGCAGCACCTCGCCACTTGAGCAACCCACGTGTTGGCTGGGCGAGGCGTTTCTCAGACATCTAGCATACACTTGATGTTCGTTTTGACCTATAGAAAAGGTACCTGTGGTTTCTGTCAAAAGCATGTAAATGCATCTATATAACGGTTTCTTCGCTGTTTGTTGGTTGTGCCCAAGACATGAGGAGCCAATTTACTGCACCCAAGCGACCTACCCTTCCCACACACCAACACTCACACGCGTTATAAATCATGGTCAAAACGGATGCGTCTAGGAGGGCGTGTATCATTTAAAAAAACTTTTGCGAGGTGCAATTCACGTTTGGAAACACGAATTTTTAAACGAGAGAAGTGCGAGTGGCCGGGTACGACGCTGAGCGGTCGCCGTCGTTGCACGTGTCACCGTGGTGATGTAACGCACGGTCTCCGCGGAGATGCCGAGCGGGAGCGTCGTGGCGGCGGCGGCTCCTGTTGCGGTGACGAGCGTTTCTGCGTGTGCCCCGTGTCCGTGCGTGCGCAGGGAGTCATCAACGACCTGAGGATCAGCACGGAACCATCGGCGGCCAGGCAGCACTGCGAGGATGACGACGTGCTGGAAGTGAGTGCCCCGATGATGGCCCCCGACAATGACCCTGAACGATGGCCCGAAGGATGGCCCCCGACGATGGCCCCCGCGATGCACCGCCCGGCCAACTTTCTCTCGGAAAGAGAGGCGGTGGTCGGAGCGCCCGGTGACGCCCCTCTGTGTGCCTCTAGTGGGCCACGATGTCGAGTTCACCCGTCGGAGAGCCCTGCGTGGTGCAGCGCTGAGTTCGATGCAAGGTCGCCAGCTAACCAGTGTGGAGAAGTTTTGGTCAAAGTAACCCCTACGAACGACACGGTGTGGGGAGGCCTTCATCCAGCAGTGGATTGACAAAAGGCCATAAATTACGATTATATTTTGTTCAAACAGTGGTCATGGCCTTGGTCGCCAAAATGACTAAGTGAAACAAACAAACAAAAAGTACAGCAACCAAGCAAACACAAATCAGAACAACAACTTTTGCATCGCATGAGAAGTTGCAATTGGTGCACAAACACACATCAATGCCAATGAATAGACTCCCTGCAGCACACATTGGCTTGGGAAGAATATTCCCAGACCGATCATAGTGGAGTTACAAAGCAGGTTACGGAAACATCAGCCACATATAAGGTGACCGTTGCACTAACATGTCAACAGACAAGTATTAATGTCAAAAGCAGGGCACAGCTGCAAGCTATTGAGCGACTGACCTTTTTCAACTTGTTGTAGATCTCTTTTACGAGCTCGATGAATTCTGAAAATCTTCAAAATTCCGCGAAAAATACAAACGGTGCCGAGTGTTTCTTCCGGGAGTGTGAAACGGTGCCGAGTGTGCCTCTGCGAGCACCGTTGTGTTTGGTGACGAGCTCGCTGTGCGGGACGTGTCCAGGCCTCTGGAGGTGACCAGAGCGGAGATGGCGACATCGATGGGGACACGCCCCCCCTGCCTGCACCGTCCATCGACAGCCCAACGCCAACCGCGCCCACAGTGCCCAAGGTGAGGATGCCCGGAGCAGAGAATAACTCGGACGTGTCGGCATCACACGTCTCCCAACCACCCCGTTGGTGGGGGAACAGACGAATGTATTTTGAGATTCATAAATGTTTATAAAAAAAAGAATCACAAAACGCAATGTTAATTTGCATCAATACACCCCGATACACGAGGTTAATTCGCAAGAGACCGCATCGGAATTTCACACTATAGTGTGCTGCTGCACACGTTGTACTGCAGGTGTGCATTTATAAAGATCCTCGTGGGAAGTACCCGGCGTTGCCCGGGCGAAAAAGACACACACACATTGACTTACACACACACAGACATCGACCCACACACACAAACACGTTGACCCACACACACATCGACTCACACACACACACACACATAGACTCACACACACATCGACCTACACGCACACACATATGGACTTACACACGCACACATATTGACTAACACGCACACATGGACTCATACACACACGTAGATTGAAATACACACATGGACTTACACATACATGGACTTACACACACGCACACATCGACGTACACACACACAAACACATTGACTTACACACACGCACATGGATGCACACACACACATCGACTTACACACATACATTGACACACACACATCGACTTGCACACACACGTCAAATCACGCACACACACAGCAACTTGCACACACATCGACTTATACACACACACACGGATGTACACACACATTAACTCACACACACACATACATCGACTCACACACACATAGACCTATGCACACACACACATGGACTTACACACATAGTGACTAAGACACACACACATGGACCCACGCACACACATCGACTTACACACACATCGACTTACACACACACATTGACTCACACGCACACATACATAGACTCACACACACATCGACTATCGACTAAGACACACAAAGATCCCACGTATAGCCTTAACAGACTGTAGGGGCAAGTGCTGTTAGCGAGCACCTATGAAGGCCGGAACGGTACACGAGGGGGTGGGTGGCCAGCACCACGCCCGACCGCCTTTGTCTCCCTAGTGGTGATGTTTACACACCGCACCAGGTACTCATTTGAGGCTGAGTCGACCTAGGGGAGGCCCAGGACCGGTTCAGATAATCGTCACTGGTGTTGGCTGTGAGCGGGAATCGAACTCGGGTCGCAGGGTTCATAGCGCAGCACGCTAACCACTACACTATCGCTCCCCACTATCGACTAAGACACACAGACTTACGCACACACACATAGATGCACACAGACACATTGACTCGCATACACACATATCGACGCACACACACATGGAACTACACACACACAAACATATGGACTTACACACACACATATCGACTAATCACACATGGACTTACACACGCACATATCGACGTACAAATGCACAGCGACTCACACACACACACACATCGACTTACACACACACACATGGACTTAAACACACACATACATAGAGTCAAAAAGACAAAGATCCCCCATTTAGCCTCAACAGACTGTAGGGGCAAGTGCTGTTAGCGAACACCTATGAAGGCCGGCACGGCACACGAGGGGGTGGGTGGCCAACACTACGCCCGGCCGCCTTTGTCTCCCTAGTGACGATGTTTACACATCGCACCAGGTACTCATTTGAGGCTGAATCGACCTAGGGAAGGCCCGGGACCAGTTCAGATAATCGTCACTGGTGTTGGCCATGAGCGGGAATCGAACCCAGGTCGCCAGGTTCATAGCACAGCGCGCTAACCGCTACACTACCGCTCCCCACACACATGGACCTACACACACACACATATGGACTTACACACACACACACACATGGACTCACACACACATATATCGACGTACACACACATCAACTGACACACATCGACACACACACACACACAAACGCATTGACTTATACACACACGTCGACTTACAAACGCACATGGATTCACTCAGACACACATTTCAACGTACACACACACACACACATCGACTGACACACATGGACCTACACACACACACATCGACTTAAACACACACATACATAGACTCACACGCACATGGAACTACGCACATACACATGGACTTACACACACATCGACTGACACACAAACATCGACTTAAACACACCGCGCACACACACATGGAGGTACACAAACAAACACAGCGACTGTCACACACACACATTGACTCGCATACACATTGACGCACACACGCAGACTCGCACAGACACAACGCACACACATATATGGACTCACACGCACACATGGACGTACACACGCACACTCTAACTGTATATAGACTAAATAAGTTTGTAAATAATGGTTTTCTATGTACGTGACTTTCGCGAAAGAAGCAAGGGAGACGGGAAATGCACACGTGTATAATAAGTAATTAGGAGCGACTGCGAGGGTGTTCCACCATTTTTGTGCAAACATTTGGCGCGAACAAGAGAGCAAATAAATGAAAGTCAACGAATACAAAATGAACCCAACCTACCTGTAACTATGAGCAGACGAGCACCAATCAAGTGTAATTGACATTATGTCACTACTCAACCCCCGTACTGAGGGGGCAATTGTAAATTTGATAGAATGAAGACGTAATTGAGTATATGTATTGGTTTATCTCTGTGCAGTAAGTGATATTGCGTAGCTGCTTATGCCTCAAGAGTGCAGAGAAAGGCTATTCTTCATAAACATTGGTTCATCCCTGTCATTACATCTTCTAACCTATAAAAGGCAATTTGTAATGAGTAAACAGTCATGGTAATAAATGTTTGAAGGAAGCTGTAAATCTGTGTGTTACCTGGCGCAGTGTCCACACGAAAGAGAATTCCCCCCTCACCGAACGCGTGTGACTTGGATAGGGTCGAACACGCGGTAGCTAATTAATAAATAAGCAAAAACAGCATTAAATCGCATAATTAAACTACTTTAAAGGTGACGGACGCGAAATTGGAATAGCGCTGGCTCAGCACGCGGCTTATGGCGTGGTATCTGGCAACTTTTTTTGATCCGTAAACCCCACGGTTTGCGACCCAAATCGACCCAAATCCTTCGCAAGTTTTGGCCACATACACAGACACACACAGACACAGAAAGACAGACAGACAAACATTGACATTTATAGGTAAGATTGTAAACAGAATGTCTCTTTTATGGGTAAAACTATTTGGTACATTTTCTCTTTGGGTGGGGGGCACGGTTTCAAAAGAATCCAATGATTAATCGCACACACAAATCTAGAGGAAGTGCACTGTGCAGGTCACATGGAAGTCGTTGCGTGGCTATTATTAACATTCTCGACGGTGCCTGTGAAATTTCATTGGTACAACCACCCCACCTGCAAACCCCAGGGCTGGTTTGCACGGGCCCGAGAGATCACTGGGCTCTCCCTCTCTCACTCGCACCCACTGCTCACAGGTGCCCCAGGACAGAGAGCTTACTCAGCCAGGTAGGAGCTCCACACGAGGAATTGCAGTTTACAAAGGCCTACTCTTTGGGGCTGTAAACGGCAAACATGTCATTGAGACATTACAAAAGATTGCATTGAAATTATACTATAAAAAATAATGCCGGCAGTATCTTTTTTTATCGGTAGATACCCGTGTGCCATCTGTGTGATAAAAAATAGCGCACGCCACTTAGTTTTACCTGGCGCTGCTCTGACACGTGTCTGTGCCGTCAAATGCAAATTATTTTCTTGTGGCTTATTAAGGTGTTTGTTGAATACCCGTCGGGCGCAAGCAGACTTGCACTCCTGCATATTGCGAGATTAGTTGGATGGGCCTTCTTTAAACAGCTGATCTTGTTTGCTTTGAGCACAGCCCGAGTTTGATGTTCCCAATCATTATGATCACTTTGACGTTACTAAATACAAGTGTCATTGCGCTTACGGTGACAGCTGGAGTAAATGTCAGCGTCAGTACCTAGGACAACCACTCTGCCATGTAATCAGTATTACGTTCATAACCTGTAAGAAAGAGTACTGCAGCAGAGAGAAAAGCCTTTGGGCATTAATTTCCGTTTTGGATATGCAGATGTAAATGTGTCAAAAGAAAGTTGTTCCTCCGGTGCATATTTCCAGCCTGGACATATGGATTGGAAACACGGTACAAAAATGTTAAATGGAAAAGGAGTTGAAAATCACACGATATGCATGGTAACAGACTTGGCTTTGAATAACACACGACATATACATCAGAGAGCAAATATACACATGCGTGACTTCACGCGCTGTTGAGAAAATCAAACAAAAAAACGTTCAGGACAAGCGGCTCGAATGAATAATTACTGATGAGTCGACTTACTGATGGAATGGCGGAGGGACGAGTATGGTTAGGGAGAGATGGGGCAACACAGTGATGGACGTGAGGACTTACGATGCATTGTTACTGTGATTGGGTGTCAGTATGGCACAGTGGTGACACTCATGGCTCACACGAAGAAGGTGACGGGTTCGATTCCTGACTGGATTTTTTGTTATGTTCTTCTCCTGTTCTGCATGGGTTTCCTCCAGGTATTAAAGTTTTCTCCCATAGCTATAACATCATAAACTGTAACTGGTATTGGCCAAACATCCTAATGTTGAAAGATTACCTGCAAACAATTGGGATCACACACAGCAACAACATTACCCCCTTATTGTGAATAACTTGGCAGGACCCTCCTGAAAAAGTCTTGAGACTCAGTGAAGCGTTCCTGTGTTAACAAGCATCATACAATAATCGGACAGGAAGTGATTATTGCAATAATTGGGCTCTGGGGTGGTGAGATGTTAGCTACCTCGTCTGGTATACAGAAGGTCATGGGTATGATCCTGACCCTGATGCCTGTATATTGGGAGTTTGCATGTTTCCCCCTAAGTCGCGTGGATTTATCTCCACATTTAGAATCAACATGTGTTTATATTATTGAGCTTCTATACATTTCCACGCAACAAGCCGCTTCGTTTAACTATCATTTGTGGCCAGGTCGCTTCTGAAAAAGAGCTATATCGCTCAGTGGGCCTTACCTGGTAAATTATAAAGTAGTTTAGTTTATCTTAGGATGATCTTCATCCAGCAGTAAATAATCTACTGCATCGGCAAAATGTTTGGAGCACACCAACATTTCCCTTCGTCGTTCAGTGATTGCACACCGTTGTGAATCGGTGCGATTGTGGTGGGGCCCGTCTCCAGCGTGGGTGCTGTCGGCACAGTCTGTGCGGCCGTGGGCTGTGGTTATATCGAGCCCACGCGGAGGAGACACAGCCGCTGCGCTCCGTTGCGCACCGACATATCGTCTAGGTGTTACCCGTCTGGTGAAACTTGGTTTCGGTCAAATCTTCAGCCACACTCGTATCACCTAACTGACAATTTTATGAATTTACCACATCTATCTTCTTGGTTCTTTCGGTAAAGTCACGTAGAAGGGAAGTAATAAAATAATAAAAATAAAACATAATAAAACAATTCTCACGACGTTTCGGCCACAACGCAAGCAGCCGTCCTCAGATGAAAACCAGGTCCGTCGAGGCGACAGAGTCTGAATGAAACAGCACACGGGCTTGGAGCATATATATAAGCTGGGCGCATTGACAAAGGAATTTGCATATCAACAGGAATTTAGCATATTTATGGGAAATGCAGGAATGTAATTAGTACTGCATATGCATGTGCATTATGCAGGATTAACAGCATCAAAGGGAGCTGTAGTTACTGCTGCTGCAGTAGTTGCTGCTGCTGCTGCTGCAGTTTCTGCTGCTGTAGTTGCTGCTGCTGCTGCAGTTGCTGCTGCTGCTGCACTTGCTGCTGCTGCTGCACTTGCTGCTGCTGCTGCACTTGCTGCTGCTGCTGCACTTGCTGCTGCTGCTGCAGTTGCTGCCTTATCCATTTTAATATAACACTATGTATTATTCTACCCACCCTAATGTGTATCATACTGCTATATGTTTACTGTACAATTACGAAATTTACCACATCTACTTTTATGGTGAAAGACCCAACGCTAAAAATCTCTGATTGTGTAACAACGCAATGCCCGATTCACAAACACGATGGAGACATCACCGCGATGATACACTCTCCGCTGCTCCTGATGTGGTTGTCTGGGTTTGACCACCTGAATGTGAAATTATAGTTGTTGCTCTGCATCTACATCAGCCGTACAAAATAAGAAGATCTACTTTATTGGTGAAGCATTGCTTTGCGGCTTAAAGGAATACTCCAGAAATTCCGTGTGGAAGAAAAGCAACGTTGAATTCGTGTGGACCAGCTTCTCGTAATCTCACCGGGCGTGGGTAACTTGAGGCTGTTATTATTTTCCAGTAGCCAGGGCTGGTGCTGCATGTGGTTAATCCTTGATGTCACGATTGTCGTGTCACGGTGCAATGTGCAGCCACAAAACGACACTTGGCAAACTTTGGCTTATACACGCTTGTAATCTCACAAACCAGAATGGGCATCGAAATTCGACATCTCTGACTGCCAACTGCCTTGAAACCTTGTTAGCAAAGTCCTTTGCTGCATAGCATTCAATAATATGTTCGCCGCACGCCTGCCTCATGTGCGATTTGACATATGATAGAAATATATACAGTACTTGCAATTGCTTATCATCTTTGCAGGCCCCTATGTTTTTTTTTTCTCTAATGTTATTTTGACGTGGCTAATGCCCACTTAGCTCATGAAAAGCACATGGAAAGTTTGTTCGGGCAGAGTTCTGACCAGACTGCTATTTTCCACGTGTTCTTATTCAAGTACTTAGCCAATAGCTTCATTGGAATTTAAGGCCAGAACAGCATCTGTGGAAATAGAAAACAAAAACATTCCACCACACAGTGCCCATGCACGTACATACTGCCCTTTGGACACGCATTTGATGGGGCTCGGCTCTTCCGCTCCCATCCTTCCTTCTGTCGAGACGCTCGTTGGCTGAGACGTTCCGTTGCTCAGCTGCTCGGGAGTTTCCTCCGTTGCCTTTAACTGCAGTCGGCGCACCACAGCGGCACGCTTGGTAAACATTTCCACTGGGCTTCTGAAGCAAGGGATATAAAACCTCGTTTGTCAAAGTAGGATTCGTAGAGAGTTGGCAAACGTGAGTCATTCTGGAAGAATAATTTGGCTGCATCTGAGATCTCCTTTTCAGATGACGTTTCGTCTCGCGATGAGGATCGCCAACAGGCTCGGAGCAGGTGGCGTGGATACGCACGCAGAGAACAACAGTCACCCCAGGCTGCACCAATGGACCCGAACACTCATTGAAATATATAAACCCTATATGCCACGGTGGAAACCTGGAATCTGTCTCTTTTGAACTTCCCTCTTTGGAGAGAAGACCCGGTGGATCATGTGTTGTGACCCTCCGGAACCTACCGGGCAGCAAGGCAGGCAGGAGGTCCCATAGATGTAACTGCTCAACCAGAGCTACGAATGCTTTGATACTTGTATTGCCTTTGTACTATCTTGATTTGAAGCTTTCGTGACTGCAGGAATCCATACTCTTTGGTTCTTTCGGTAAAGTCACGTAGGTAGAAAATAAAATGAATCGCGACGTTTCGGGCGCAATACAAGCATCCATCATCAGGTGGGAAAGCTTGGTCTGCTGCTGAGGCAGACTGTTTTAAAAGGTTTGAAATGGGTGTAGCCCAAGGGTCATAAAGAATTGGCCAGGGCTAGTGATGTTAATGTGAGAAATTAGCATGTAACTGTAAGATAGGAGAGCGGCCTCCTAGACGAGGGCACGGAAGTGGCTTTGTCTCTGTACTGTTCACCTTTTGGCATTCTGTGGTTCAAAACTGGTGAGGCAAGGCCATAAAGAAGCCTGTCTCTGGTGTAGGCCAATCAGTTTCAATGACAATGGGTGTATTATCAGAGCATGTTCGTTTCCACGTTTTGCCACAAGTACGTGTGGTTAATTCAGACTTGGATGCCTTTGCATTAGGTGTGTCTGTTTTGGTGTTTGAACATCTCAACACCCTGTCTTGTTGCCCGAAAGGGGTAAACGCATTTTCGTATTATTTCATCATTCATTTTTAATGCTGGCAAAAAGGGTCCCATAGATAGGAGGTGGCCTCACAGACGGTCGGTTCTTCAGCCCGTCTGCTTGGGCCTTTGAGTGTCACCCCCTTTGTGGGCTTTCCTCAATATGATAAACACTTCTTCAACAAAATCGAATTGGGCCCAGCATCTCCATGCAGGAACCTTCTAAAGCAGGCCTGACACTCCGTGGGGGCTTTTGCTGGAGAAACAAAAACTGACATTTATTCTGCTTTGGGAATTTGTATGTTGTGTGAATTTATGACAGCTCGATAAAAACAATGATGAATACTAATAATGTTCCCAGTATGGAAATGAATTATCTTAACCCGCAATCACATTTTTTTTGACAAGAAGGTGCATGGGATGAAGGCCCTACTTGCAATTATACTTTATTGATGATGATGAATAGATCGTTATTGATGTAAATCCTGTAGGCTCATTTTCTTCTTAGGAATTATGATTGGAGCAAACGTTATAGTATCTGTGGGAATTTAATATTTACAGAAATTGACTGTGCTGCAAAGTTCATTGTGAAAGATTCTGTAATATTACAAGGGTGAAATATGAATATCAAAATAAATAAATAAGTCCCCTAATAAACTATAAATGATGATCCTATTCACCATCTCTGTGTAACTATTAACCAAACTATTTTTATTTTAAAACGATTTGTATTTTACCAGGTAAAGCTCACTGAGCAATGTAGCTCTTCATCAGAAGCGACCTGGCCACAAATGATATCTCAGTGAAGCGGCTTATCATGTGGAAATGTATAGCAGCCACATACTCTCAAAGCATGCTTCTAAATGTGCAAAGAAAAACCGGAGAACCTGGAGAAAGATCCATGCGACCACGGCGAGAACACACAAACTCCAAATATACAATGTCAGGGTCGGGATCGAACCTTACGACGTCCTGTATATCAGGCAAGATGGTTAACATCTCACCACTGAGCAGTACACACGATATACAGCTCAATAGAATAATTATTAATAATATTCCCAAAATTGTAATTAATTCTCTTAACCCGTGTTATCGACGAGCACTGATATGAAGCCATGTGCGCTCATTGTGCACACACCCTGCCAAGTGGTGTTGCCTCTGCTGCCCCTCCTGCAGCCTACCCTCCATGCATGCACATACACCCTTTGGGAGGGTAACGTAGCTATTTCCATGTGCTCCGTGACCGAGACAGCTGCCGATATGAGTTTAGGGAGCAAACTGCAGCATGGCATGCCGGCTCAGATGGTTTGTGAGGGGCCTGTCCCCAGAGCACATGGTTCTCAGGCTGAGCACGTAGAAAAAGATAGACATTCCCAGGGAATGGGAGAGGGGGCTTTGTGTCTGTGGAGGACTTAAGGGAGGAGCCGAGGCTTGTGCCAGCTTTTGGGATATACAGTTTGTAATTGATTACTTTGGTTTCTGTTTCAGGTCATGGGAAAGTTTTTAAACCGTTTTTTTTTAATAGGCCACTCGAAATGGCGTCCAATAAGGATGTACGCAAGGCAAATCATAATCAGACTTTTTATTCGGACTTGGAGGAATTCGATGAGCTATGAAGCTCTTTTTTGCAGATGTCCAGCATGGAGTCAGGAAATGCACCCCGTGAGCCTCTCCCACAGACACCTGTCCTCTGACCAGCAGCGTGCCCCCTCGTGCACAGCGTACGTTGCGCGCAGCTCTCCTCCGTGGTCGCCGTGCCGCTGTCCCGACGCTGGCGAGCTCGGTGCAAGCCCGGGCACGTGGGCGCGTGGGCACGTGGGCGCGTGGGCGCGTGGGCGCGGAGCTGTCACCTTGCACTGCGAGCTGCATGCCGTGGACCGCACCGCTCGAGCGCCGTCCGCTACGTCTGTGTTGCGCAACTGTCTCCCTCGGCGGAGAGATGTGTTTCGTTTGCAGTCTTGGACAGCGTCGCCCTTTCTGCACTAACATATACATATAAAACGCGCGTTTAACATTTACTCGTGCGATTATTTATTTGGTTTACTGAATATCCCTCTGGGCTTCTGTGTAAGAACATGGGGAAAACAGATGCTGCGAGACCACCTTGCCAATTCATTCGCAGTAGAATGCACACAAACTGTGCGTAAACGCTTGCAAGTTTGTGCATAAATCTGGGATGCCTGCTGTTCTAGGTAGATGGCTAGTTGTTCCTTCAGGACATGCCCCAGCTGAGTGGAGGCCTCGCAAGGCGAATGCTCTCTCACTAACTTGGGTTGCATATTTCTGAAAGGAGGGTCGCACTTGCTTGGGACAATAACCCGATGAAAGCAAAACATCCAAAAAAACGGCAAACACAAACTACGAAACACAAGCGGCCTTCATTGGTCTTGCAGGAGTGGGATGTTGTTTTCCAGAGTGATGGCCAGTTGGTACGTAGACCACTGGACTGCCATCAGTCATTTCTGTGCGAGTCTGAATTGTTTGCCAGAAGAGCTCACGGCTTTTGAGGGGGCCCATTACATGAAGGAACAATTCTTCTCTGTTTTAAGTCATCGTCCATGAATTTGAGCGGCATAAATGGCACGTTGTGTTCACTCGCATGCACAGAATAATGTTTTAGTCTAAAAACTGAGAAATGTATCCCATAGGCTACGAAATACAGTTAGGCAATTGTACGGGAATTTTGGCACTCTCATTAATTCAGTGCCCTTGTCACCAACCTTGCGAGGCTTCCAAGTCTCATGCATATGTATTTATATATGTATGTTGAACTTCTTTCGCACAGTACGTAGCCAACCGTGCTAATCAGAGGTGCGGGGGAAGGACAACAAACAAAACACAAATCTAGAGTTAAAAGTGCATAGGTCCAGTGGCTTCCTAATATTGGAAGGAAGAGCGTTCCAGACGGCCACTGAAGCACATCCGAAAGCGCGCGATGCGGTAGACCGTCTTTGTTCGATGGCTAGCCAAAAGTGGCTGCTGCGAGGATGACCGGATATTGCGTGATAGTTTATGCTCCTTGTCAAGATCAGCAAGGTATTGTGGTTCATTTGCGGAGAGCACTTTTTATGCAGTAAAATGCAAACATTGTGTGCAGGTGAACGAGGTTTTTTTCTTGCTCCATATATGAAGTGCGAACCGTCGTCTTGAGTAAAATGAGCGTGGGTATGAGTGTGTGGCAAAGCGGTGCTTGATGCAACAAACATCACGAGTTTGTAGCAACAAACGATATCTTTTTACAGCTGTCCATGTCGTGAGTTGACACTCATAAGTGGTGCAGTTAAATTAAAGGATCTGATGTTTTGAATAAAAAACGATAGCCAATAATAATGTGACATTTGGGCCTCTTAATTTCATGAGCGTACAAAGTCATCTCGGCAATGTTTTGAACCTGGCTGGGTGGCGCTGAGGCAGGTAAAATAAGGGTCATATTTGGGGAAGTCAACAGTGCTTGTTCAGTGGATGTACTGCCTCCTGCCATAGGAACGTGGAATTTCTACCGTTATCTCAGGCCCATTGAAACGTATATTGAAAAATGGTCATTTGAAAAATTAGAATAACATTAACCAACGCATGGTTAATTTTTTACATTTCTAAATGTCAACATAGAATGAACACTGTTGTGTTGCATAGCACCTATCACCTGAAATTCTCATTACAGCTGCTAAGGTTAAACAAAGTGGTATCCAGTGCCATATTATTTTGCTTGACTTTGTGTTACACAACAGCTGATTGCATTAAAGTAGGTGTTGTAGTAAACGTGAACCCAACCGGACTATACGTAATCTACGTTGGGTAATTTTATGGGCTCAGACTTGTTCTTACGGTAATGTTGTCTCAGTTTGTTGTCCAAAGGACCATACTAGTATCGAATGTTATTTTAACAGCTACACGCTGCGTATTTCAGGACAGGCATCCAGGAAGCACGTTGCATGAGTTGGGAAAGTGATTTCGGAGGTTTGCTGTGCGATTAAGGCATTGACGTCGGTGCCAGAGCTCTCCGCGAGTATTTTTGATTCACTTACTTTTCATCTAATCAGTTTTCCTCAGCCTGGTGGTGTCACCTGACTGGGCACAACACTGCTGTTGCGGCGCTTGATCTAATGGAGTACAAGACCCCGACGTGTCTGTGCGATGGCAATCGGATCGCCTCAATGCAATCCCTTCACGCAGCACACCATTGCGTGGCTCGCCGCCCCTGTGCTTATATTTCACGGCCGCTGGGGCTCAGAGCTATCACGTTGCGAGCGTTTGTTTTGTTTCACGAGGCGAGAAACTCAGGAGGCCTAAGGTATTCTCGTTTGCCAGAGATGACCCCCGCTCACCAAAACGACAAAAGGAAACAACAATAAGGCAAATAGACATTAGAGCTAAATCCACCAAAACGGGAATCTGAGGTAAAACAAACAAACAAACACATCACAGAAGAACCCAAAAACGGTGCACAAACAAAAGTCAGTCATTAAATGTAATACATTTCGTTAAACGAAAGTCGGCTGAGACAATTAACTTAACATTGCTAACAATGCTTCCCCGTCCACAACGACAGTTTGAATTACCTAGCCATAGTTTCCCCGACACAGCATAATAATTAGGGAGTCGTGTTCTTCTTCTGCTTTTTTGTGATTTAGTATTTATGGTTTCTTTACAAATACAGGCATGGAACAAATGCTGTAGGTGCAGGGGAGAGGGGGCACGGTGATTTGGAGACGGCTCCAGTTATACCCTTTGATCCCATGATAAGACTCATGCCCAATAAAGTTACAGATTTCTTTTCGGCAGTTTCCTTTTATTCAGAGGCGTGGGAAACCACCGACGAGCGGCAGAGGTCGCAATCGGGTACCCGATACCCGTACCCTACCCGATACCCGGCTACCCGTACCCGGCCGGGTACAGGTACGGGTACCCGTTTGCGATCCTGGTGCGGCCGGGTACGGGTACGGGTAGGCCGTGAGTCAATGGTGAGTAACCGTTTGTCACTCATTTCGGGTAGGGTACGGGTAGGGAACGGGTACCCATTTGCGACCCTGGTGCGGCCGGGTACGAGTACGGGTAAGGAATCAAAACCCGTTTGCGACCTCTGATGAGCGGGAAGGCAGCCAGAACCAGCGCAAGCAATTGCCAAAGCTCTGTGGCCCTATATTGGGATGTTTGTCCGACTCCGTTTATGAGTTATCATACTTGTGGGAGGAAACCGGAGAAAACCCACAGAGGTGAGTGGGGCAACACTATATCCCCATACAGATGGAAATAAATGTAGATAAATCCGCTTGCTGTACTGCCATCTTCTGACAGGGTATGATGACCAAATGGCCCACTGGAATGTCGTTTCGTGGCATTGGTGCGATCCACCAACGCCCGCCTCAGCACCGTACGTAGCCAACCATGCTAATCAGAGGTGCAGGGGAAGGGCAACAAACTAAACACAAGAATAAGTTCTAAAGAAATGTGTAGAGCCAACACCGCCCAGCCGTAATAGTGTGCGTGTGTGTGCCATGCCGGCCTTCTTACAAGTTCGCTAACAGCACTTTCCCCAACGGTCTGTTTCAGGCTATAAGGGGAATCTTTGTCTTACATTGCCTCGGGGGAAACCGTAATCCTAAAGCAATAAAACGGGAACTTATTTCAAAGCCGGATGTGTTTTTGTCACCTTTAACATTGTTATGACACCAACCTTTGTACCACTAAATGTTACTGGTTGCATTACCTCTATCACTGCACTCCTTTCCACAAATTGCTAAATATCAGATTTTTCTCGAGCATGTTGCCATACAACATTCCACTGCTCTTATTTTTTTTTTAATCTGTTAATACATGTAGAGCTTCAGTGTGTTTTAAGGATCTTAGATAATTACGAGATGTTGAATGGGTCCGGGGAGCGGTGGCACAGTAGTTTGCTCACTCTGCAACAGAGGTCGCAATCGGGTACCCGATACCCGTACCCTACCCGATACCCGGCTACCCGTACCCGGCCGAGTACGGGTACGGGTACGGGTACCCGTTTGCGACCCTGGTGCGGCCGGATACGGGTACGGGTAAGGAATTAAAACCCGTTTGCGACCTCTGCTCTGCAATGCACCTCGCCGCTTGAGTTTGATTCCTGGCCACAGCTAACAATGGCAGGTGATATTCCAAGTGGCTGGCCAACATGGTGAATGAATTATGGTTCGTGACATTTTACTGAGTGTTAAGCGTTCCAAGAGCATCCCGATTGGGAAAGTGGGTCAAATGCTTATTGTTACCTTTGTAGATAACATAAAGTCACGTTCTTTCTACGTGACTTTAGCGAAAGAACCAACGTGCAATTCCTGCAGTCACGAAAGCTTCAAATCAAGTTGGATGATGTTACTAGTACAACACACCGATGTGCTGTACTGGTAATGAATTGGCGTGTTCTGTTTACGTGACAAACCTTACTAATTGGCTGTGTCGGGTGGTGGGGGGTTTGACGACACATTTATATTTACGCAATCTAACCTCCAAAACAACTCTGTGATGAATAGTTGAGGTATGTATGCAAACCTTACCCTTTTATTTTTTGTCCAATGTCCATTCCAGACAGCCATTTGAAAATTGTATGACAGTGCGAAACCTCGTTTTTCCTCCTAATTGGTTAATTGGGTAGCAGGGTTGTGCAGTGGTAACACTTATGCCTTACAACGAGAAGGACCTGGGTTCGATTCTCAACTCATGTGTTCCTATGTTCTCCCCCTTTTCTGCTTGGGTTTCCTCCAGTTTTTCTGGTCTCCTCACAAACAACATCCATAATTGGTATTTGCCAACATATCCAAAATGCTGGCAAAATCACCTGCGACATTCCTCAATTTAGATGACACACAGCAGCAACATCGCCCCATCCTGCTGAAGCCTGGCAGGACCTTCCTGAAAAATAGTCTTGAGGCCCATGTGAAGATGTCCTGGATGTGTGTAACGTCCACAGAGGAGCATGCCAGGCCAACACGCGCGCAAGCCAGCCATAATTCCTTGCACGGGACCAGCTTTTAATTCATAATTTAAATGTTGACTTTAAAAGTTTTGTAGATCATTTCCACAGTAAGCAACGGCGAGGGCAATGCAAACATGCCTATGTTTGGGGGGGGGGGGGGGGTGCAAGGCCACAACCACCACAAGTCCACTCTCGCCGCGCCTCTATTTTGGGCAGCGCATTCTGAGTCCTTGCAAGGAAGGCTGGTGGGAGGGAAAATGGAAAAAAATGTTATTTTAGTCAGCAAGACCTCTGAACCGCCTTTGGCGTTGAAGTCAGCTTGTATACATGCTGAGTCCAGCACCTCCACGAGCCCCCCCCCCCCGCGCGTGTGTGTTATCACACGTGTGTGTGTAATAACGTGTGTGTGTAATCACACGTGTGTGTGTGTGTGTGTAATCACACGTGTGTGTGTAATAACGTGTGTGTGTAATCACACGTGTGTGTGTAATCACGAGCCCTGGTCATTTTCTCACGAAGGTCGCGTTTCGGCTATGAAGCCGTCAGTCCGCAGCATTAGCTGTCGTTTTAATACGAAAAAATGTTTATCCTTGTGTGACCGGATAAATCCTATTCGTGCTTGGCACGTTGAACCGCATTTCCCGATTTGTGGCGTTATCAGATGGAGCTGGGGCAGCGTGACTGACAGAGGGTTGCGAGTTCAAATCGAATCACAGTAAGGGGTTTACTCAGCCCACAAAACTGGTGGGGTCAATGAAATTAGTTCCACTTTGTGGGACATCCACAGTGGTTAAAGAGAGAGACTCGCGCCACCCATATGAATGTGACCTCATTGTAGTTATTCATTGGCCACGTTTACACGGCAAGTGTTGGTCCAATAAATGATATCCGGTTAAACAAATGAAAGTGCAACTAACTCGGTGAAACGGGATTAATTCACTTCCCTTATACGTTTTGCGTGAATTTACGAGATATGCTATAGTTGGTTTAATTTTTTTACGCAAATCAACGTCGTCCTCATGCGCACGCATTTAATGTAAACCGGCTTCTGCGCATAAAAATTGTCCACATATCAATATATCCATGATCAGATATCATTATATGACTCAAGAAAGCAGATGGGAATCCTAACATTACATATTATGAGCCTGGTACCTGCAGTGTTGAGGTCAGAGGCAGCGGTACATGGTTAACACAGCGACCCAAGTTTGATTCACGCATACGGCTAATAATATCAGAAGCAGTTCTGATCAACAAACTCCCGTGATCAACATGGCATGGGGAGGCATTCGCCCTATTGGTTGATTGAAAACGTCTGGAATGTACATTATTATATATCATTAAATACAGTACCGGGGACCAGTAGATGTTTAGTCTGCGAGAGGAATGCAAACGCAATTCGTCTGACCCTTTCAGGGTTTTTACTGAAGCCTTGGAATCTCAACATCGTCATTTGAACCTTACGGCAGTACGCCGGGGTGCCACAGTAGCCCGGCTCTCGCATAATGTCCGTGATGCAGTCATTTTTAGTCTGTTGATGGTCGGCGATGCGGCAATCGACTCATCTCGACGAGCTGTACACGGTGCTTCACCATTTTGGCGAATTTCCCGATAATGCTGGATGTAATTACCAGCGTAACGTCGTACTCAAAAACTGTAAATGTTGTGGATTCACTCTTCAACACACCGGTGGCCTAAAGTAGTGAACTATTTGTCTTTTGTCAACGTGACACTTTTTTGCTGATTGGCCGTGTCGGGTGGTGGAGGGTTATGGCACATTTATAAGTAACGCGATCTAATCCAAAAAACGTTTATTATGCACTATTCAAAGTTGAATTTTTCGATAACGGATTTTGTCTGCTAATGTTTGGCGTTTTGACATCGTGGAGTAGCACTGGTTTAGGGTTGATTGGTACCCCAGTCGCGGAGTTAAGTTCACCCCTGGAAAAAATAGTGTCCCAGAAATAAAATATTTAATTGCCTCGGCCATTTTGTATTATTTGGTACTTCGGGGTACCGCCATGAAGATCATTTGCCCGTGTGTTGTTCTCAAACTGTAAAACAAAAATGGGCTCAATTTGTTTTATAGCTATAGGCCAGTGGTTCTTAACCTTTACTGTAGCCTTGCACCCTTTTGCTTCTCAATCGTTAAATATATGATAATGTTAATAAATACATAGGGTTTGATAAAACAAAGTAGTTGTACTTACGTGCCCGTGCTTAATTTGTCTTTTCAATTATTTACCTTCTAAAAAAGAATCTGGCCATGTCTCGCTACCCCCGAAAGGGCATCTCACACCCCCAGGGGGAGTATTGAGACGACGCAGCGACAATATCAATATTGAAAATTACAAGTTTCATAAACATAGCATCTAAAACCAGATGTGTTTATAAGAAATTTACGAGCTACATTCATCGTATACTTTATATATATACATTGTTGAGGTTATTTTTCACTTTCATAAGATGATGTGTGAATATTCAGAAACAAATGCATGTTAACAAAATGTAACGTGTGGAAAATTTACTCCAGATTGTTATAAATGTATTTACCCACATATTCTAATTGTCCTTTTTAAATGTAAACATATGTTACTGAGTTATTTTTAATCGTATTGTTTTAGTTTACAGCAACATACTTCAAACCTTTTTAAACCTTTAAAAGTCACGTCAAATATCAACAACTGACTTGTTTACTGTACCCATTGGCCTGAGACGATCATAAACGCAATGTGAACAAAGCCACAACCGTGGGCAGTTTTCTTCTCCTCCTGCCATTTTAACAATTCGGTTTCTTCAAAGAGAAAACGCTCTCAGGCGGTGGCCATTTTGAGGATGGCCCTCGGGGTCATATCGACGACGTTCGAGAGTCACGTCAAGGGCGGCTCGTAATTGTGGGTGGGCCACCTTGAGAGATGTTACGCGGGCCATGGGGTAATTTTGAGGCATGTAATATCATTCGTCGTGGCTTTGGAGGTAACGGCACCTCTGATTTCTGTTTCTCAATTGTGGTAGGGGAAAAAAGTATGTGTTTTTGTAGCGCGATAGGATTTAATTAAGGGCCTCGAAGTGCAGCAGTTTTTAGAGGTCGGCCATATTTGCAAAAAGAATAAGTATTAAAAGTCATGTGATACTGCCTCTGTTATTTCCGGAATATTCCGTATTGGCATATTGTAAGCCAAGGGAAATAGAGCCACAGAAATAAAGCACAGCGATGGCATCGCTCACAGTAAATATAAACAGATGGAAAATAGTGTTGCATGTTGAGAGACAAAAGCTTTTGAGATCTCTCATTGCTGTGGTTTTTTGAGCAACCCACATCATCAACGACCATTCTCTCAACACTCTCAGTTTTGAAATAAGACGCTTAAACAACGAAGTTGCGTACGGTTGGTGAGATAATTCAATTCAATGGCTCATACAAGAAACTCACCCTTCTGGTCCCTGCGGATAGCGAAGTGTGCGATTCCTCACGATAGAAAACAACCCCCGCTCCCCCTAATTCTGTGCAGGGATTGACAGAATCAAAATTCAGCACCACAATGTTCATGTTACACTTTGCATTGTCAACTTGAAATGAAGCGCTAAATGCATGCAAAAATAATTGTGATTTGAATGTAAAAATTTCCCGCTGACGTTTCACAAGACCAATTGTTATTGGGATGACCGTTCACCCAGAAAGTGCCCGATCTCATCCAGATCTCGAAGAAAGTGAGCACAGCTGAGCCTGCATAGTGCCTGGATAGTTGACCACAATGCATAGCAGGTGTTGTGGGCAGCAATTGGGCAATGCAGCAAAATGCATTGTTACATGTTACTTCTATGTCCCCACGTCTGTGCTCTGCCTTCACAAACCCACAATGAACATTGCGGCGAAGTATGGCCAAACAACCCCCATCACCTGCATGACATGGGGAGGCCTTCATTCAGCAGTGGATTTACAAAGGGCTACACTACCGGTTTCTCAATATCCATTGAAGTTAGGCCAACAATTCAACTGACGTGTTCAAACTGTTATTTTAATGTCATGTTCAAACTCTTCATTTGCTGTCAGTGACAATTAAAAAAAAAAGCCTTTGTTGTTAATTTTCATTGAACCCGTGGTGCAATGTCCTTCCCTTTGGCTGGCCCTGCAGGTCACGCTGCTGGAGGAGCCAGGAGAGAAGGAGGACTCCGAGGTGCCGCCCGGGCAGGGCCACATGGCCCCGAGCACCCCACACTACACGGACGAGGTGGAGATGAATCAGGTGGCGGGCGTTGAGAGCGGCCCGCCCGGGGTGCCAGTGCCCAGACAACCTCTCACCCCCAGCGCCCACGAGACCTCCGCCAAGCCAGATGAAGGTATGGCGGAACTGGGCAGAGGCGTGAGGAGATTTTTCCCCGAGAAGCATCTCCTGCGCGCTCCGGCGAGCGTCGGCCGATGCTGCTCGTCGTCGCATTTGGTGGTGCTCAATCAGTGCTGGCAGTTCCACAGGTGTAGGAATAAATCTTGACTTATAGCTTTCGTGACTGCAGGAATTCATACTCTTTGGGTCTTTCGGTAAAGTCACGTAGATAGAAAAATAATAAAATAATTATAAGTCACAACATTTAGCCTGTTAATGTAAAGGCATTTAACAAGGTAATTTAACTCAGAGAGTTGGAAATAACTGCTAACATAGGCAGGTAGGATGGAAGCATCACAGCCAGTTAAGACTTTACCCGGTGAATAACGTCCTTCCAATGATTGCTCAGTTTGTACCCATCTTCTCGGTTGAAATTGTGTCTGTGTATACGGGTGGCTTCATGAACGAATCTTTGTTGATAGCCAGTGGGTTTGCAAAGTACCTTCGTCTTAGAGAAATCAATTTCGTGTGAGCCCACCATATTGAAACAATGATCAGCCACGGCCGAGGTATTGGTCCTATCGTGTTTCAGATCTGCCTTGTGTTCACGAACACGATCCGAGACATGTCGCTTAGTTTCCCAAATGTAACTACTTCCGCAGACTTAGCTTTGTTTGTAGACGCCGGGGTATTGCATGTCAGGGATCACATCCTTCACAGATGTGATCAGATCACGAATTTTATGTACTGTGTTAAATCGAACCTGGATCTTGTGTTTGCTCATGATTTTGGAAATATTTTGGTGACCCCTGTTATGTATGGCAAGGTGATGGTTTTGATTGGGTCCTCAGATGGTTATTTCTCAACGGATTGTGTAGTCTGAATATCCATTCATCTTGAGGGCTTGATGTACGTGCTCCAGTTCACTGGCTCAGTGGTGATGGTCGGAAATGCAACGAGCCCTATGGTGTAGAGTTTTGATGAGGGAATTCTTCTGGGCTGGATGGTGGTAGGAGTCAAGTTTCAGATAGACATCCGTGTGGGTGGTTTTTCTGTAGACGGTGTCCCAATGAGCCATCTGGTCTCTTTTCGATTAAAACATCCAAGAATGTTAACTTGCCATCTTTTTCCACCTCTATGGTGAATTTTATGGCTGGGTGTATGGAATTGACGTAGTTGGCAGGCCATGTGGCCAGATGACGAACGTGTCATCTACGTATCTCTTCCACAAGGAAGGACGTAGGATGGCTGTCTGGATGGCATCTGTCTCAAATTTTTCCATGAAAACATTAGGTGTGGGAATAATGAATTGTCACAAATTGGGCTCATGGTTCAGATACGCTCCTGTGACCGTCTGGAACGCTATGCACTTGTAAACGTAAATTGAAAACTAATTTCTTTAGAACCGCTTTGTTGTGTTTAGTTTGTTGTCCTTCTTACCGCACCTCCGATTAGCACGATTGGCTACGTACGGTGCGAAAGAAGTTCAACATACTTACATACATGGTTCGATCTGAGAATGAATATCAATAATATTATTTTTTAAACCTCATTATTATTATTTATTTTTGTCAATTAATTAATTATCTAAGGGAGGAATTGATACATTATTTGCATATACTGTGCTTTAATTGTAAAGAATAAATAATATTCTACATGCACGCTTTGTTGTGCGTGTATCACGAGTGGTATGATTAAATGAGGGGACGTCGAAATCACTGCAGGCCTGACAAATGTGCCTCGTGATTTACCTCAAATACTGCGGATTGGTCAATCGGTTTCGCAAGTATGAAGGGACACATGAACCCATTACCCGCAACCGGAACTCACAGCCTTTCACGTTGTGGGACAGGTGGTTCCTGGATGGGGCCTGTGTAGGGAGGTCTGAACGTTCATGTTCAGACCTCCCCATAGACTTTGAGGGCCTCGAGTGATCTTCACTCATTTTTAGAGGGGGAGGACACTTTTTGCCGATAAGACATCATCAGTGTGAGGACCGCCACACATTTTAAACCATTGGGGTTTGACAGCAGCACGATGGGGGTGTTCTCACATTTGTGTATTGTCGGGGACCACACATCAGGGCCCGCACTCAAGTAAACTAAACTATAAAACTAAACTATTGTTAATTTTGCCAGGTAAAGCCCACTTAGCTATATAGATTTTTTTCAGAAGTTACCTGACCACAAATGATAGCCCAATGAAGTAGCTTATTAAGTGGAAATGTAGAGCTGCCGAATACTAAAAACACGTGTTGTTGATTCTAAATGTGGAGGGAAAAACTGGAGGACCCGGAGACAAATCCACGCGATCATAGGGAGAATACATGAACTCCAAATATATAGGTGTCAGCGTTGGGATCGAACCCTGTATTCTAGGCAAAGTAGTTAACAAGGCCCGTGGGCATTATGATGATGAACACTGGGTTAAGGGAAAAAGACTGCGGCAAAATACAAAGTCGTTTCAAAGGAACATAAAATACATTGTTACATTTTTAAACACATGGACATGATATTAACAAGAGATGATGCCAATTATTTTTGTTCACGTAGAAATAAGGAGAAAGGCTTTGAAATTCATATCGAACAACAACAACGGTACATTTGCATTATTGACGAACATAAATGTGAACTATTGGTGTGTAGTGTATGTAAGTGGTGTATGTAATGTTTTACAGCAGCCAGATATAATGGAGCACTTTGGATAATGCCTTGCACATGTACAGTACCAAGACCCAGCTCCAAATAACCTTCAACATTCTGAATGGGATCACAACGCATTTGTTGTAAAGGTTCCTCTACATATACTTGTACATTTTCACGTAATTTTTGTTCCACACATTCACACAAACAAAATAGATGTCACAGAGATCCGGGCCTTTAACAGACTGTTGGGGCAAGTGCTGTTAGCGAGCACCCATGAAGGCCAACACAGCATTAGAGGGGGTGGGTGGTCAGCTCCCCGCCCAGCTGCCTTTGTCTCCCCAATGCATGTTTACTACAAAACGCACCAAATACTTTTTCGAGGCTGAACCGACCTAGGGGAGGCCGAGGATTGGTTCAAATAGTCGTCGTTGATCTTGGCTGTTAGCAGGCATCGAACTCGGGTCGCCACTGATCACTACACTCCTCAGTCCCCACACTCCCCTCCTTTGTGACACATGCAGAAATGCAAACGTACATACATAAATATATATTACATCCATTAGCTCTGTATCGATTCACTTACCTTGCAATTGTATGGACAGTCACAATTCAGGATTGAGATTATATTCTAGAATAAATTATTTTTAAACATGATGGTGTATTGCAGCACCTCTCGTGGCTGCAGGGTTCATCCACGCAAATTGCATGAAACATCTACAAGAACAGAACAAACCTGATCATCACACGCATGGTTCAATTCAGTCACCATAAGCGCACGAATCCCTTTCAGTGGATGAATACACGTATTGTTGCACCACTGGTAGATAGACACACACGCGCACACATACCTACGGGTACATAAACAAGTACGGAGGTACCTTCATTTATTTCGACCAGGGAAAGAGTGGTTGCGATGATCTACCATTGTTATCGGTGTGCAGCCCACAGAATGCCAGCCTTACACATGTGCAATACTACTAATCGGAAATGCAAACTCTCAAAAGAGGAAATCCTTCTACTTGCATTGGCATGAGGGTTGTGGCCAGGCCACACATCTACCGAACGCTGTGAGTTATCCATTTAAATACAGCTTGTTTATCCATCGGGATTTTACAACTCAGAAGCTACTCGGCTAGTTTGAGTTGCCACAAAAAGGTCACAGCGGTTTCCTGCTTGAAAAAGTAGGGCATTGCTTATCTTCTTCACACTTCTTTGCCAGTGGCGACAATTCCACATTCCGATGCCAGCCGAGGGGGAAGGAATCTTTTTTCACGAGACCAGCTTTTTGGTGACTTCCCAAGAAGTGGAACTTGTTTTGTAAACCCCTCGCGAAAAGATGTGCTCTGGGCGGGCCCTCCGTGTAGACAGTGCGCCGCGAACGCCAGAAACGAAATGCAGCCAAGAGCGGAGAAGGCCACGGCGTTGCATTGGGGATGAAGGAAAAGCAGCGTGGGGGGCAGCGGGGTGCCTAGCCAGCCAGACGCTAACGTCCGTGCCTTCACCGAGCCAACGAGCAGACCAGACGCAAGTGCCGAGTGGTGTTTGCAGAGTGCACAGCGCCACCTGGTCGGAGCAGTTTTAAGTTGTGGCGCGTTCAACAAATGTAACTCTTTAAATTATTATAATTTTTCACCAGGTAAGACCCACTGAGCTATGTAGCTCTTTGTCAGAAATGACATGGCCACAAATGATAGCTCAACGAAGTGGCTTATCAAGTGAAAATGTATAGCAGCCAAATAAACTAAACACATGTTTATAAATGTGGGGGGGGGGGGGGGTAGGAAGACCCGGAGAAAAATCCACGTGTCCACGGGTTGAACATGTAAACGGACCTACTGCATACCAGGAGAGGGAGTTAACATCTCGCCACTGTGGTGTTGGCAGTGGTGCACAAGCACACAAAACACCAAGCCCCACATGGTCGTCTATAACAATGTGGCCTTAAAAGAAAAAATGTAGAATCGGTAACATTTATGTAAATTGTCCCTTATTCATAGCACATCGACGAGAACATCATGCGCTGTGAAAAAAGGCCGTTGCTCATAACGTAGCCGATATTATAATTACCGTTTAAAGCTATGGTGTTGTTACTCTTTGGGTCTTTCGGTAAAGTCACGTAGGTAGAAAAATTATTATAAAAAATCACGACGTTTCGATCGCAACACAAGCATGGTGTTGTTGACAAATGTGTTGAGGTTTTTTTTGGTAATGTATTCAAATTACCTTAGTCTCATGCTACACGGACACATATCCGAATGTGTCTATGTATGTTGAACTTCTTTCACACCGTACATAGCTAACCGTGATAATCGGAGGTTCGTCTGGCCCATGTAAGAGTGGTGGTGCTGGTGTTGACGCGTCAATTCCCGCCCGTGCAGTTTAGATGCCGCTGTGCGCCGAGCGCATCCGAGATGGGCTGCGGGTGGCGTAACGGTGGGGGCGCGTGTGTCGTGTGCCCTAGGTGAGGATGCTGATCAAGGATCTGGCGTTGGGGAGCTTACGGACACAGGTGAGGTATCGCAACACCCACACGCGGGGGTGGTGCCATGTCGCTGTGCGCTGATTGGTGGATACGGCATTGACGTAGTCTCAGGGATCTGCTGCGGTGGTGTAAAGGCCGCCCCTCTGGACTTAACAAAACCAGAGTCTGGTATATCAGAGGTCGTGGGTTCGATCCCAACCCTGACTCGTGTATATTTGGAGTTTGCATGTTCTCTCCGCTTGGATTTTTCTCCGGATCCTCCGGTTTTTCCCTCCACATTTTGAATCAACATGCGTTTAGAATATTTGTGGCCGCTATAGATTTCCACGTGATAACCCAATTTGCTGGACTTTCATTTGTGGCCAGGTCGCTTCTGAAAAAGAGCTATATAGCTCAGTGGGCCTTACCTGGTAAAGTAAAAAAAAAGAGTTTCGTTTCAGACGTCCTGGGTTCCATCCCATCCCATGGTGTGGCCGTTGAAACGATGGGGCAAGTTTCTCAAACTCCCCCTGCCAACTGCCGCTGTCCACCCAGCAGCGTAAAGTGTAAGGAGACCATGCGATCGGCAGGCCGAGGTGCGGTGGGGTTCAGCGTGGTGTACGCCCTCTTGTTCCACTACGTCTGGCTAACGAGGAAGAGTCGACAAAATGCCCTCTCGAGATCCCCTCATAGTGGAGGCCCTTTCTGCCGGCAGTGGCGTCGGCGAGCAAACGCAGGGCTGCACCTTTTTGCCTTTTGCAGAGTTGACACGGATACACTCGATGCCGTATTTGGCAAGACACTGGTGACTTTGAGCGGTGCGGCATAGAACGACGTATGAACAACAGTGCACTTGGACAGTGGCAGCATTTGAATGAAACCACCGCCGCCACCGCACTCGGCAGACTTGTTCGCACGATCGTGTTACGTGAGCTGGGTCCATTAGAGGAGCTCAACTGACACTCCTAATGCTGGAGGACGCTACGTCGAGGATCTGTTTTTGTTATTCCCATCACCTGGCAACCCCAGTGGACACGAACCAGATAGAGAGCGGTGGGTAGATTTTGAGGGTTCTGGCAGCAGCGGGATGCAATGTGACCTTCTGGCGATAAGCGGGAGCGGGAGCTGGAAGTGATGTCACCTTTGTCTGTCAATCGCAGTGACAATGAGACTGGGAAATTTTCCAAAGAGCAGCTTCTAGAGTCGAACATCGCACATGTTGGCGAGCCCGACGGTGGCCACAAAGCTCCCGTGTGCGGTGAGAATAATGGGTTATTTAAAGTCTCTTAGCAATCGATACACAATTAAGACATTAACGCATGTCGTATTTGCCTCTCGTTTGATTCACTGGGATGAGCACAGTGGTCACATGCCTTTAACCCAGTGCGTTAGAGGCTATAATCAGTGAATCATACAGCTTTATTAAGCTCCCACACCTGCTCGGCTGCTAGGTGGCCAGGAGATGGCAGTACAGCAAGTGGGGTTGTGAACCCATCTGTGCAAACCTTTTGAGTATTATCCCCTCGTAGGCATGGCTTTTCCCTGGGCACTGTGGTTTCTTTCCAGAACACTCCGTCGGGGCAGCAGGGTCGTGCAGAGGTCACACAGCAAGAAGTTCTAGTGCCTTTCTGAGTGGAGTCTGTTTGTTCTCTCCATATTCTGCATGGCCTTCCGGGTTCTGCAATTGCCTTTCATAGCTTAACATCAAACAAAGTAACTGGTATTAGCCAAACATCCCAATGCTGAAACATTTAGTTGCAAATTACTCAACTGGGATCACACAGCAGCAAAATCACCCGCGACTGTGCAAACTTGGCAGGACCGTCTGTAAAAAGGGTCCAGGATAAGCAAGCGTCACAACAATACAAAATATTGATAATTGGTGAAAGAATGCAAGCATGAACATTTTAAACCAAGGCTACTCATCCGAAGCACTGTTAAGTTTCTCCAGCATTTGCAATTACACTTGGACGTCTTGCTGCAGCCGAAAGCGAGCGGTGAATTCTTCGGTGGGGAACCTCTCGATGCATTCACGTAAATCGTTAGAAAAATGTAAACGTTCCCCACGTTAAACGTATACACCGCGGTTGCCATCTGGCTCATCTCTTGAAAATGGATCTCAACTCCTGCTTGTACACCACCCTGCCATGTAGGAATCCGATGTCGAGGATGACTATGACACTTGCTTGTGAACATCCCTCCACAGGATCGCATGCCCAAAAGTCACACGTACTTGACACCTCCCTGAACCTGCCCACTACGTTACATCTGCTGACATGCATTTTACTTCTACATTTGCGTAGGAGTAAGAAACTTGGACTTTATTCTGACTGCAGCAGAGCGCGTAACGCTTCAGGGAGTTACCCCGTTCAGGCGCCGCCCCGAACTCTGTCTCCTTGTATCCTCGTCCCTGTCCTTTCGTGAACTTTCCCCGACTCTTTACCGACTCTCCAACGATCCCCTTCATCTCTTCCAACGGTCTCACAACCGACCCCTCATTTGCATTTGGTCCCCCCCCCCCGTGCTCATTCGAATTCATCTAGACGACCATCGGATTTGAGTGGTTCTCCACCTTCCAATCGGATCGAGTGCCCAACGTCGGCTCCTCCCCCTGTGACAGCTCCTCACCAATGAGAGTCGGGCGCGTGACTTTGAACTCACGAGCCATTAGACTCGTCGAGTATTTATTTATTAATAGGGTCCCTTAGACATTTCTATACTGAAATGGCTTTGCTGTTTTTATGGCAACTTGGGCAACGATAAACGAGCCCTACCCTGGGCCAGCCGAGCTCATGG
Source organism: Lethenteron reissneri (assembly GCF_015708825.2). Classification (NCBI taxonomy): domain Eukaryota; kingdom Metazoa; phylum Chordata; class Hyperoartia; order Petromyzontiformes; family Petromyzontidae; genus Lethenteron; species Lethenteron reissneri. The sequence continues at coordinate 1,658,518 of NC_083801.1, forward strand.
TTTGATTCTCTTCGCTCTCGGTCGCTTACCTGGCATGCTGTTGTTGCTGAAGTGAGCCGCCCGCCATCAAATAGACGGCGGAAAAAAAACCTCGTGACAAGATCAGACCTCTGTTGCTCATGCATAGTCGTTCACATACGTCTCTAATGACCTTCAGCTTGAACTACGACATCGTAACCGTCACCTGTGCGACTGTAGTTCGTGTTGTGAGAGGCAACAGCCCACTGTGCTCTAGTTTACTTAAATTAAGTACCCATTTTTTTATTCACTTTTTTATACCTGACTTCGTTTTAAATGTAGAAATGTTCACCATTTCATTCAAATTTCATGCAGATCCCGCCATGATTCCCTCGGTCCAGTCTAGGACGTCCGACTCGGCTTTCTTGACCACGATGCTCTTTGACTTAAGTCATCTTGTCATCCAGCAGACAGCCTGGCGTTGTAAGAACGTCACAGAATTCCAAACGTAAGGAATGATCACTGACTCCTCTTGGTTGCCGCCTTGTGGGTGCCACCGTGCAGTCTGCCCTTCCCGCGTGGCACACGTAAATTAGGCGCGATGTGCATTGACGTTTTTCTATCGCATGTTCAAATATAAAATGCACCGCGCAGGTGCTCCTGGAATTAAACGTCTCGCGCCAATGTGAGGTCCTCCCACGGAGCAAGCGGCAGCGACGAAAGCGAACGCGGAGCCCCGAAGCATCGGTTCCCAGGCCTGCTTCTCTCCGTTGACCCGGCGTCAGTCCCAGCGTGGCTCGCAGACTTCCCACAACAAATAAACTTTGGCTGCGAGAGCCCCGTTCTCAAGTTCGGATGGGAAGGCTGCGGCAGATGCCCGGCTCTTATGACTTCAGCGTCCGCCCCCCCCTCCACCACTGCCTCCTCCTCAAAGCACAGCTGCATATGTGAAGCCTCCCTCGGGCGCTCGCCTCTTGGTGCCCTGTGGGTTCCCTTCGACGACACGCGAAATGCCCGAGCTGGTGCGATCTTCTTATCGGTCACAGCGATGACTGGCCCGCATATGTTTTTATTTTCGTAACTTGACAGTGCGTCATATGAAACCATTCTGCCTGAAAATGAACGGGAGGCGCTTAGGCTTTGGACGTGACAAATCCCCCACGTGCGACACCGTACGAGCGCGCGTCCGAAGCGCGACGGGCCGCGGTGCAAGTGTTGGCCTCGCATCGCGATCGCTCGGCGCACGGCTTCCGTTGTTGCGCAGTGTGCTGAGATGCAAGAGCAGGAACGGTCATTCTCTGAAGTAGAGACGTTATCAGAATATGTATTTACACTGGAGGAGGAATCCAATGAGCTATAAAGCTCTATTTCACAGATGTCCAGTACGGACACGGGGTAAGAACTATACAACAACAAACAACACAAAACACGATAGGAGTGCAAAGGAGAAGAAAGGTAAACAAATCTCCCAATCACTTACAAATACAGCACTCAACCATCCCCATCCTACCAGACAAAGCCCACTGAGGCATACACTTATTTTTCAAAAGCGACCTGGCCACTAATGATAGCTCTACAAAGTGGCTTGTCATTTCAACATCTCAATGATGTGCGCAATGAACAACCACGAGCTGCCGAGGCTAAAATGAGTCACATCATGGACTTGCCGGATTTTAGTGGCAATGTCCAAGGCTGAAAGATGCAGTTTTAGGAAACCTTTTGGATAATTCCCATTGCAAGATAAATGCAGAATATCGTTCATAATTTAGCATATATGCCATTTGTGCCATTCCTATAGCGCGAGGCTATCATCACGAAGCAAGGCGCTGTTGTCTTTCACGGACACTGCTGTAGTTTTGACAATAGGGAGCAATGTTGCTACATGGTATCCCAACTTCACGGGATCTGTAATGTCCACTGTCATGCAGATGGCGTGCATTTTATGGTCAGTACACCGCAATGATAACCAGGGCGGCCCGACAGGTTTGAACTGAAGCGGCAAACGGGCTCCCGCGGGGCACGTCACCGCCCCAGTGTAGAATTCGTGCCGCAGGGATTCCGTGCCTCTCTTTGTCTGTCCTGTGGGTGCTGGAGTGTGTCTCGGGCACACGCCAGTGTACGGGTGTCTTATTAGCTGAAAAATAATAAATAATCATCCTTGTAAAAGCAACTGTAACCCTTCCAGAGTGTGTGCACGTGCGTGCGTGAATTCCTCTCAGTAAGGTGGAACCCATTTAGTGTGCCACAGGGTGAACTTTAAGGACGCAGAAATTGTAAGAGGTGAAATGTGACAACGACTTGTCACGCTGCAGGCCATGAAACAATATGACAGGACTGACTTGGAACTTGACGACTTCTGACCACCGGCTCCGTGTACAATGCGGCATGCCGGCTATGAGACACGTGGTAATCGCTGTCACCCGCGGTGAGCAGATTGAGTGTAGCACTCTGAAGAATCCAGCTGTACCGTTGGATCAAAAAATTGCGATCTGTGACGTTAACGAGATGGAGTTTTGTTTGACGGAGTTCCCTTTTTACGCTGGGGCGTCTCGGAGCGCTTTGCACGCGTAGGCAACTTACATCAAATCTCACCTCAGCCACTTGAAAGGGCACCCACAGTGGCAGCTGTCCCCGTGCAGCGCGAGGTGACTCGGCACGTGGCCTCCAAGCGGACGTCAGTCTGCCAGTAGGGGGCGATGATTGCTCCGTGTGATCCCAGTCTGTCTGCACGCTGCACGACCGACCAAGTGTAGGTTTACGTGAATGTTTACATATGTACCTTTGGTTTCACATATGTAACTTTTGGAGTGATTTATTGTCCGGGATATTTGTATGTATATATGTAAGGGATGCATCAATCAATATAATTAACACAACACCCAGAGGGCATCGAAGGATCGTGCACCACCAACGGCAAGCCAAGAGGGGCCTCCTTGTATGGTCAAAAGCTTTTTACAGCTGTGGTCATAACCATATATTTATATAGCAGTCACGAAAACCTCACAGCGACACCCCGCGCTAAGAATCTCCACCGCTGTATACTACAAGTCAGCTTATGTGTGTGTGTATATATATGTGTCTTTGGGGAGCGGTAGTGTCGTGTTTAGCACACTGCGCTACGAATCCAGCAACCCGGGTTCGATTCCCACTCACGGCCAACGCCAGTGACGAATATCTTTACCGGTCCTGGGCCTCCCCTAAGTCGACTCAGCCTCCTCAAATGAGTACCTGGTGTGGTGTGTAAATATCGCCACTAGGGAGACAAACGCGGTCGGGCGTGGTGCTGGCCACACACAAACCTCTCGTGTTTCATCCCATAGCCCCATAATAATAATAATAATCGCACAATTTAACTGGTATTAGTCAAACATCCCAGCGTCAAAAAAAATTACCTGCAAATTACTCAGCCCCCTACTTCCAAAAGCCTGGCAGTACCCTGCAAAAAATAGTTCTGTGCGACTTTCCTTGGATAGCGCTAGTAATAATCATGGACACACCAGCACTCGGGAGACCAAGGTGGCTGTCCGCTAACTGCACAGGCAGAATTCTGGCCATAGCATGCCCCCTTATGTGTGGCGTGGCCTGAGTAGGAGCTCGCTCGGGGAAACTTGCCCCCTTTAGTCTGCTATGCTACACCGGGGATCTTTGTCTTTGTTGCCGCGTGTGCGCAGAGCTTTGCACGCTGTTACCGGACAAGGGCCCTTGCAAGAGCCGCTTGCAGCGCTGGTTCTACAACCCCAAGAAGCACGGCTGCGAGCAGTTTGAATACGGCGGGTGCCTCGGGAATCAGAACAACTTCGTCACCATCCTGGAGTGCCTCAAGCGCTGCGCCTCGGTGCCAGGAGGTGAGCACGGTAGCAGGGTCTCTTTAAGACGAATGTTTACGCGCCGGCATCAATCACCTTTACACTTTGTATCCTCCTTCATGGCACTGTTTGGTTCGAGAATAATTAACTCAAACGGGGTAGTTAATGTCGTGGTGCGGATCTGCCCCACTTCCTGGCGAACTTTGGCACGTCGGCAGTTCACCGCATTTCCCAGGGCACACTTCTTCTGCGCAAGGGGCCCTTGCGCACGTGGCGAGACGTTTAGTGCCAGGAGGACGTCAGCACGCGGCGGGGAGTCGCGCAGCGACCAGAATACTTTGCACCGCCGCCTCTGCCTGAGCCGTGACAGCTCTTCCCTGCCCTTCAGCACGGGAGATGCTGCTACTGCCGCTGCGGCACGGGTGGCAGCACCGCGAGGCGGTCTTATCGACACGGCAAGAGGCCCCGGTCGTGATCACAGGGGTCGGCGGTCCTCTAGCCGTGCCCTTTGCGCCTCACGTGACCTCGCCGAGATTTTGGGTGTCGTTTTAGGTTTCTAATTTTGCGATGTTGTTCAAAAGCGCTTGCGATTGGTTGGAATGTAGACACATGGGTGTCAGGCCAATGGCAAGAAGCGTTTCTCTGTGGTGAAAAACCCAATTGTGACTCAAAAAACACATTGCAACATTTCTGGAAGGGAGGTGTACGATCGTTTTATCAAAGAAAGTGACTGCTTTCTTCAACATGTTACTTGTCCATCATCTGCTAAGTTCATTCTGTGGGCTGGTATGCAGTCTGTTATAGCCGTCTTTAGTTGAGCAGTTTACAACCTGTGCTGTGTGGATAGAATGGTTTCATAAAATGGGATAAAAATCTACTTTAACTCATGACCACAAACCACATTTGGGGCACCAAACATTTATGATCGTGAGAATCATTATACTGTGTATAATTACTCAACAAAACTGCGGCACTGTCCATAAATGTATCATAAATTATTCAAGCAGTTTAATTCGGCAGCATGTACTACAGCGGCACCATTAGCACTGTCAAAGACAAAGATCCCCCGTGTAGCCTGAACAGACTGGTGGGGCAAGTGTCGTTAGCGAGCACCTACTAAGGCCGGCACGGCACACGAGGGGGTGGGTAGCCAACACCACGCCCGGCAGCCTTTGTCTCCCCAGTGGCGATGTTTTTACACACCGCACCAGGTACACATTTGAGACTGAGTTGACCTAGGGGAGGGCCCAGGACCGGTTCAAATAATTGTCACCGGTGTTGGCTGTGAGCGGGAATCGGACTCGGGTCGCCGGGTTTGTCTGTGGAGCGCGCTCACCGCTACGCTGTCGCTCCCCATCATCACTGACACTGTATGCACACACACACGCACACACGCACGCACAACAACAACAACAACAACCGCCATTCGCCACTAAGTGGCGGTGACGTCACCACGATGCTTGTGCCAGGCCAAGTGCACCTTGAGGCCACGTGAAGTGTCGAAAGCCCGCTGGCAGGAGGTCACGGGGCAGACCCAGGTGCCACTGGTCGACTGACCGAGATGACCGAGATGACTGGCTGATGCACCACCTGTGCCCCCTACTGTGCCAACTTGCTGTGCTTTAGCCACCCGGCGCTCCGCTCGTTGTTGTGAGCGTCGCTCCTCCGCCCTCCGTTGTTGTTGGAGGGCGACTGCCTCCAACTGCCCAGTAGCGTCCTTCACGAGCCTCCTCCACTGAGGCCGATCTTGACACCGCTGGTACCAGTCATCGGCAAGTCCACTCAGCTCCACGTCCTCCTGTACCACATCACTCCATCTCTTCTCCAGCCCGTGCCGCGCCCGTCTAGCCCCCTCGATCCGGCCGAACAAAAGCTGTTTAGGCATGCGGTGGCTGGGCATGCGGGCTACATGACCCAGCCAACGCAGCCTTGCCTGCCGGAGGAGCTCACTGATGGGACTTTGCCCAGATCTTTCAAGGATTTGTGAGCTCCTCACACAATCCAGCCATGGTTAAACCCAGGATGGATCGTAGGCAGGCCAGCCTAAATGTTTCCAACCGGCGAAGATGCTCCACCAGGGGGGTCCACGTCTCGCAAGCGTAGAGAAGGGAGGGAATGACCGTGGCCGAGAAGACCTGAAGCTTCGTGCGGAGCGACAGACCAGGTAGCTTCCACACAGCGTTACGCAACCGATGAAAAGATATTGCCGCTCGACTGATTCGGAGTGAGACCTCTGCTGATAGACTGGAGCCGGTCATAAGCATACTGCCCAGGTATGGGAAACTCTCCACTCTCTCCACAACTGCCCCATCACCAATTGGGAGTTGTGGGGGTGGAGTGTCCGATGGTACAAAATACCCAGGCAGGTGCTTGGTTTTGGTGGGGCTGATGGTAAGGCCCCACCTCTTAGTGGCACGCTCCAGTCTCAGCAGCAGCGCCTCCAACTCCTCTTCTGAATGAGCAGCTATTACCAAATCATCGGCATACATAACGTGGTTGACCAATAGGGAGCCATCCCTTGATCGCACCCGGGCGTCGATCAGCCTCCCATTATATCTGTACCAAACGGAAATTCCCCCGGTACAGCTATTGAAGGCTTCACGAACTACGCGGTCAAAATAGATGTTAAATAATGTGGGAGCCAGAGGACATCCCTGTCGCACCCCAAGGTGTACAGGGAAAGGCTCCGACTCCCGGCCACGTAGTTTTACCCGGGCCCGCTCACCATCATGAAGGTCCTTAATGATCGTGAGCAGAGGGTCAGGGACTCCGAAAGCACGAAGAACAACCCAGAGTCCAGTCCTACTGATGGTATCATAGGCCTTGACCAGGTCAATAAAGCAGAGATGTAGGTCTTTTTGGAATTCCCTACACCTCTGCTGTAGCAGACGGACAGAAAATATGGCATCTGTGCAGGACCGCCCTTTCCTGAAACCGCATTGGGGCTCCGCAAGCCCCTCCTCAGCGTGCCTAGCAAGGCGATGTTGAATAATCCTTGCCAGGACCTTACCCGGCACACTGAGGAGTGAGATGCCCCTGTAGTTGTTACAGTCTGTGCGGTCCCCCTTCTTAAAGAGGGGGACCACCAGGGCATCCTTCCAGTCCTGCGGAACCCGTCCAGTGGTCCAGACTGTTGTTATGATGTCATATAGGGCAGTCTGTGCACAAACGCCACCCTCCCTCAGCATTTCGCTTGGGAGATCATCTCTGCCCGGTGCCTTCCCTGGTCTCAGACTCCGGATCGCCCTCAGTACTTCCTCAACAGCTGGAACCTCAGCCAGCCACTCACAGGGGGTGACCTCTTCCAATATTTGAGGCACCGCAGCCTCAGCAGGGTTATCCCCACTTTGTGCCATGATGTTTTCCTGGCTGAGAGAATTTCCCTCCCCCAGGACCTCACAGAAATGCTCAGAAAATCTGCAAACCTGTTCCTGGGGGTCGGAGATTGGATCACCGTTTTTTCCTCTAATGATGGTAATAGGTGTGGCGCTGCAGGTTACTTTTTTGATGGAGTTAAATAGTGATTTGTGATCACGGGCCACTGAGGCAGACTCCATCTCCTCAGCAATCCGCGACCACCACCCATCCTTACAACGCCTTACGGCTCTCCGAACTTCCGAGCGAAGGCTGCGGTAAACCTCCTCATTCTCTGACGTGGGATGCTGTAGGCGATGAGAGTGGGCCTGTCGCTTTTTCTCAATTAACCTGAACACCTCCTCTGTCAGCCAGGGTTTCTGGGGAGGTCTGGACCGCGTACCCAAAGCAGCCATTGCAGCTGCATGAGTCACAGTCTTAAACCTCGCCCATTTACCCTCGACATCAGGTGGAGTGGGGGACGATGCCAACCCCAGCTGCAAGCGATGATGAAATTCTCGCTTGCAACTTTCATCAGCGGTGCCGGACGGGCAACACTGTCGTGGACATTGCTGTGGGGGGAGGGCCAATGCCCATTGGCCTCTCCCCTCATGGCGTCTGTGACCACCACAGTGGCTAAACGGGGGCTCTGGACGGGTGTGAGGGGCTGGTAACCCCTCCACCTTCAATTCATTACCACTAAACCACGAATTAAACGCACGCACACACACATACACACACGCATACACACACGCATACACACACGCATACACACACGCATACACACACACATACACACACGCATACACACACGCATACACACACGCATACACACACATACACACACACACGCACACACGCGCGTAGTCGTGTGAAGGTTTTATGGGAAACCTCATCTCTCAATATCTCAGCATGTTCGCCGTGGCAGCGGTTGGCACGCGTCGTACTTTTTGAGAGTCTCAGGTGGGCCCCAGCATCTCGGCTGTGACCGTCTCAAATACTCTGGCTAGGCGCTGTTGCAGATGGACTCAAGATTTTAACATAGGAACCTGTTGCCAATATTTCAACGACCCTGTTGAATCCGCCGTGTAAATTATAATGGCTTCACGATAGACGCTGCCTTCATGGGTATCCTGCCAGTCATGGTCTGAGGCTAATTTAAAGAACATAGATTTCTATTTGAAGCTTTCAGGACTGCAGGAATCCATACTCTTTGGTTCTTTCGGTAAAGTCATGTAGGTAGAAAAATAAAATATAAAATAATATATCACGACGTTTCGATCGCAACACAAGCGGTCGTCCTCAGGTCGTCCTCCATGACTTTACCGAAAGAACCAAAGAATATGAACATAGATTTATCACTATTTATTGTACATGTTTTGTATACGTGATGTTTTCTCGGACAGTAAATTGGTATTAACGTATTCAATGTAAGCGATTATAAGAGGCGCAGCCGGTACCGCATGCAGTTAACATTTTGAAGCCAGTGGTACATTCCTCAAAAGTTTACGCGATTCTGTGCGCATCAGTGTTCTTGCCAGAGAGCGGTCCCAGGCTCCATCTCCTTCATGCTGCTCGATCATCCACTGCCCTCTTCATTCGTCGTCCGTACATCCTTCCTTGCTTAACGTCGTCCGGCATCGCCGTCATTTTCCTTCCTCTTCGTGTTTTATCCAAATTAACTTCCTTCGATCTCCGCCTTCAGCTCATTCCCTCTCACTACCACCTGCCCACTCACCTCCTTCGACTCATTCCCTCTCACTACCACCTGCCCACTCACCTCCTTCGACTCATTCCCTCTCACTACCACCTGCCCCCTCACCTCCTTCGACTCATTCCCTCTCACTACCACCTGCCCACTCACCTCCTTCGACTCATTCCCTCTCACTACCACCTGCCCACTCACCGACTTCGACTCATTCCCTCTCACTACCACCTGCCCACTCACCTCCTTCAACTCATTCCCTCTCACTACCACCTGCCCACTCACCTCCTTCAGCTCATTCCTTCTCACTACCACCTGCCCACTCACCTCCTTCGACTCATTCCTTCTCACTACCACCTGCCCATTCACCTCCTTCGACTCATTCCCTCTCACTACCACCTGCCCACTCACCGACTTCGACTCATTCCCTCTCACTACCACCTGCCCACTCACCTCCTTCAACTCATTCCCTCTCACTACCACCTGCCCACTCACCGACTTCGACTCATTCCCTCTCACTACCACCTGCCCACTCACCTCCTTCGACTCATTCCCTCTCACTACCACCTGCCCACTCACCTCCTTCGACTCATTCCCTCTCATTACCACCTGCCCACTCACCTCCTTCGACTCATTCCCTCTCACTACCACCTGCCCACTCACCTCCTTCGACTCATTCCTTCTCACTACCACCTGTCCACTCACCTCCTTCAACTCATTCCCTCTCACTACCACCTGCCCACTCACCTCTTTCGACTCATTCCCTGTCACTGCCACCTGCCCAATCCAGATTCTCTTCCAGATCGATCAAATTATTTCACATACAGAGTCACTCAATGTCACGTTCTGGTACAGCAACGCGGATGCGCGCTTGCTCTCGTGATAGGTAAACCCCTCCTACGGCATTGAGAATTGGAAGGAGCTTGTCACCTGGCGATACGTTCAGGGAATGCAGGTGGTGGGGGGGGGGGTGATGGCTCCGTGTCAGTTGCACTTGCTCTTCCGCTGAGGGCTTTGCGATGGAGTCGCCAGGATCATGAGGTCGCGTGTGATGGTTTAGCGGTCAGAACACCGGCAGCAACGCACGCTACTGAACTTGCCCCGTGGTCTTCAAGGTGTGGCCACTTTGATACCGGTGGCTCACCGACCACCCCTTTCTTCATACACGATTGGGATATGGATCGGCTGCGCTATGCATCGTGGGTATCTGCTGGCCTCGCTCACTCTTTCACTCTTTCAACTCTCGGCTAATGTTGCATGATGCAGGTGGATTCTGTCGGTGTTTGGCATTTGAAAGCGTGGTGGTGGTGATGATGATGATACTCCACTGATGGGCAATCACCAGACTAGTTCTTCACCTGTTTAACACGTCGGCCCTCGTGACCAATATTACTCACAAGAAAGGTGTTTTTGGGTTAGATTGCATAAATAAAAATGTGTCGTTAACCCACCACCACCCGACACAGCCAATTAGTAAGGTTTGTCACGTAAATAAACGTGCCAATTAGTTTCTACTTCACCACACCGATGTGTTGGAGAGTAAACCTACAACATTTACGATTCGAGTACGCCGTTTCCCTGGTCATGACAACCAGCTTCATCGGGCGATTTGCCAGAACTTTGAAGAAGTCTTCCTGTTTCCGGTCTTAAATAGAGTGGAGAAAGCGCTGAGGATGGAGCCACTGCCATCGCTGTAGAATGATCACGAGAATTCCGGTGCGTGGAGAACCCCGAGAGGGGGGGGGGGGACTGCATCGCCTCCTCACACCGGAGCCAACCAGCACCTGCTGCACGCGTACCAAGCGGAGTCAACTCGTCCGCACGAATTCACAGTTTGGTGGTGCGATACTCTTTGTTTTTTTCGGTAAAGTCACGTAGGTAAAAAACAAAATAAAATAAATTAAAATTAAAACAACTAAATTAAAACAAATCACGACGTTTCGAAGGCAACACAAGCCTCCGTCATCAGGTGGCTGCTCCAGCAAAATGACTGTAGCGTATGAAGAGAGCAATTTCTGAGACGCATATTTATATTTTAATTTATTTTATTTCGTTTTTTACCTATGTGACTTTACCGGAAAAACCAATCCTTGCAGTCACGAAAACTTCAAATCTAGAATTGGTGGTGCGAGTTCACGGTTTTGCAACAGGAGCAAATGATCCGAACCCAGGAGAGTGTACGTGAAAAGGATTATCGCCAACGTATAAAGTAGTAAACTTTTGTTATTTTGCTTCGTTGCCCAGGAAAGCCTCACTGGGTCTCAAGACTCAGTGAGGAGTCTTGGGGCGCCACGGTGGCGAGATGTTAACTACCTCGCCTGGTAGACAAGGAGGTCGTGGGTTCGATCCCGACCCTGATGCTTGTTGTATATTTGTAGTTTGCGTGTTCTCCCCATAGTCATGTGGATTTTTCTCCATGTCCTCTGGTTTTTCTCTCCACATTTAGAATCAACATGCATTTAGAGTATTTAGCCGCGAAAAATCTCCACGTGATAATCCACTTCATTGAACTATCATTTGTGACCAGGTCATTTGTTAAAAAGAGTTACATAGCTCAGTGGGTCTTACCTGTTAGATAAAAAAATGCTAGTTTAGTTTAAGACCCCTTTATCAAGAGGGTCCTGCCAAGTTTTTGCAATCACAGTTGAATAATTTGCAGGTTGTTTTCAGCATCGAGATATTTTCACCAATACCAGTGGGCTGTAATGTTGTTGTTTTTATTAGCTATGTGAGGACAACTCGAAAACCCAGAGAAAACCCATGCAGAATAAGGGGAGAACACACAAACTTCGCACAGAACGGTGCCTGTGCTGGGACTCAAACCCAGGCTCTTCTTGCTGTGAGGCAGGCTGGAAAAAACATAGATTTAATAACACACAATGAAAGGTGTGCATTGCACAGCAGCTTTCAGCCTTATCTACACGGTGTAAGGCTGAGTCCTCTCCATACTTGGGCCATATGGCAACAGGGAATACTGATGGACTTGTATCATGCTGATGAGTCCTAATGAGGACGAAATCGGCCTACAGTCGTCCCTGTTACACCGCTGCCCGTTGGGATGGCAGACATTTTCTCAGCTCTTCGAGTCCGCAGTGTAAATAACAAAATGGCCACGCGTACAGTTCCCTTGCGCTGGCCGTCTGCGTAAGGCTTGACAGCTTGTGTTACGTGCAATGCTGCACACTCTGGGCGTTGTTGAATCTTCCCTCTGCTCACACCGTCAGAACCATTGGTGGCCAAACACAACGCATGCGAGCAGGCAGGAGACGTTGCGCTGGAACACGTTGTACGTGTGTATGTAAAACATTTTTCGCATAGTACGTAGCCAATCGTGCTAATCAGAGGACAACAAACTAAAAACAAAAAGCAGTTCTTAAGAAATGAGTTTTAAATCTAGATTTAAAAGTGCCTAGCTGCCAGTGACCTCCTGATATGGCCGCAGAAGCGCATCTGAAAGCGCGCGATGCGGTGATTGTCTTTGTTTTACGGCTCGCCAAAAGCCATTGCTGTGATGATGGTTTATGCTCCTTGGACACGTGGCGGTACTGGGGTGAACGGGCGAGCATTGTGTCCGGAGGTGCTCCGTGACATCGGGCGCCGTGCGTTTACGGTGCAGTGGTTCTGACCCACTGTCTATTCTTACGCTGCCACGCGCAGATTAGGACGAGTGTCCTTCAAAGCGTTGGGTCACAGGTGAGCATAGTTTGGCAGCGCAGGGAGTAGGCAAGGGTTTGAGATCGGTCGTCCAAGCGTGGGTGTTGCACACCTCTAATCAAAGTGGGCTCTTGGCTAGGACAAGTTGATGGTCTCAACCCGGTCGTCAATGACTACGCAAACAAAAAGGACAATATATTGGGGGGGTGGGGGGGGTTCCCCTTCATTTGGTTTAAATGTCATTTCTGAGAAAAAAAAATGCCACGTGATGGACATTTGTCTCTGTACAGAGCACGTGGGAAGATGCACTCCCCCCCCCTCTTGTGTATGTGTGTATAAAAAGATCACTGAAGGGATTTTAAAAATACTTCTGCGATATCTGCTTCCACAGGCCATGGCTCTAACCCATGGGCTTACACAGCGACACGAGCGTTCCGATTGGATCCTTTGTCTCGTGGCATGACGTGGATAGCACAAGTGGAGTAGAAATAACCGAACCGTTATCTTCAAGTCCACGTGCCCAATGTCTCGCTTGTCAGTGCCACCTGAGGTCACGTAACTCTAGGGGTTCCAATTTCCTACTCTTACCATGGGACCTTTTTGCCAGTATCAAGGTATTAAACATAAGCATATGGTTTACCTTTTCTGGCAATACAACAGGTGTTAAGATGTTCAAACACCAAATAGAAACCTCTTGCAAGGAAGCAAGTCTGCATTAACCACGCATACTTGTGGTGAACATGCAAACAAATTCTGATCATCTATGCATTGCCTTTGAAACTGATTGGCCTACTCCCAAGACAGCCTTCAAAGAAGGACGGCCTTCAACACTTGTTTTATTTCCAGAAAGGATAAAACCTTTTCTTGTTTTTCATAATTCACTTATATTGACCGTACAAATAAATGGGCATGAATAATGTTAGGTGGTAGCAATTGTTTTTTTGCTGTGGCCCGTGCACTATTCGAGAGTGTCAAGCAAAGCTGGGGTTATGACTTGTATTCTGTAAATGTTGTGCGCTGCCCTCCAGTGCAAGGGGACAGTTGTAATCTTCTTCTAGCCCCAAGGCCATTGGGGCCATCGGGGCCAAAAGTCTGTTCCCTTCACGCAGCTACAATCTCGCTTCGGAAAATAGTGACGCGTCCCGCGACGGTGCATCTTTTTGCGGCTTCTCGTGCGCAAAGTCGCTCGGTATTTTACAAAGCCGGCATTTCATCGTCCACGACCCTACAGCTTGCGCGCCTCGCGGTCCGTGCCAACGCTATTATTTGGCTGCTGGGTGGTGGCTGGTCTGTCTCAATTGCTGACGCAGTCTCCCGTGTGTTGTTTCCCAAGTCCGTTGGTTTGGCTGGCCGCCGTGTGGGTTGTCGCGGCGCACGCCATCACGCGCTTCCCAGCCAGCCTCTGCGCCGGGGTGGTTTAACAAATCAGGCAAGAGCTGACGGGGCAAGCCACGGGGCCAGCGCTGGCTGCACACGCTTCACGCACCCACCCAGCAGGCCCCAGCGCCCGGTTCGCGCAGTGCACCTCGTCGTCACACGGGCGCAAGGCGCAGTGCCACCACAAGATTATGGGGTGTGAATCTGGGAAGCACGACAAGAATCGAACGGAGAGGCACGAAGCGGCTCATTAATTCACAGACTGAAATCTATGTTCCTTGCGATCACAATACGAGCATCGTATAATAGTGTGTCTTCAGAATACATTTTTCACAATTTACTCAAAGTGTAGTGTTCCAGTACCTTGGAACAAAGCAAACGCATTAGACAGTATGGACGGGCTGGAATATTATGACACAAATACAAAGCGGATAGTCCCAACCACACAATGAACTGGCAATTCTCCTTCGACAGAGCCAACACAAATTTAATTGTTCCATCTACAATGAATTAATCTTTGTAACTCTAAATTAATTTAATGTTACTCTAAATCTACAATTTATTATTGAGGTTCATGGGTTCGGTCGTGCAAACAATGTGTTGTAAACCCCCCTCCACCCGACACACATTTTTTACCCGACCCAACCGAAAAACTCAATAATGAACCATAATCTTGGCCGTGAAAGCCTGCGTACGAAGGTAACCAAAATCTGTTATGAATTGCAACGTTTGTTGGCAGAAGCCTCTGCGTTAGGAGAGGTACCACTTTGTGCTTGCGTTGTCACGGAACTTTTAGCTGCAGAGCCCATGGCCGCAGCCACGGTGGCAATGACGTCGTCAGAGAGGAGGACTGCCTGCCCAAGCCCTGAGGCCTGCTTGAGTGAGGCTTCGTTAACCCATGGGGCATTGCCGCCTGCAGCCACTCACATCAACCCCTGATGGGCTCTGTCCTGGCTTCAAAAGCGCGCTCTTTCTTAAGCAGACTGCTCGAAAATATCCACACATTCGCTTCCCATCCATGCTGAACAAACGATTCCACTAACTCGCGTTTCCGTGCTGTGAGAGCGTCTTCTGTGTGTGCATGCATATATGCATTTTCATATCAATACATGTAATGAGAACTTAACCTTGGCAGGACCCTCCTGAAAGAGAGTCTTGAGACTCAGTGAGGCTTTCCTGACTAGTGAAAACTTCTGCTTTTCAGGAATTGTAAAGACATTTTATACCAGAAGTGTCAAAGTAATTTGACCTGTGGGCTCTTGCGGCCAACTTGCCACATCATTCAGGGGCATTTGTAAGTTGGCACGAGCACCACGAACTCCCCTGGCGCACCACACGGTGCCACGTGGCATGTCGCCCGTAACACGCCTGCCCTATGCCACGTGCATTGTGGCGGTGACGTGCCCGGCCGTAGGGCCTTCCCCTCTTGTTGCAGAGGCTTCGGGGTTCCCATCCGGAAAGCCGCGCTGGTTAATACCTTGCGCGTGTACTGACAATCGACGGTAAAAGATCCTGTGACGCCGTTAGAAGAAAAGAAAAAAGGTAGGACGTTGTGTGCTGGTGTCAAGGGCCCAAATTGAAAAATTGCTGTACGTGCAAATTACTGAACTGAGATCCACGCACAGCAACATCGCCGCCGGCTGTGAGACGACTGCAGGCGGCGTCTGTGAAACGCAGCGGCTTCCTTCGCCGCGGTAGCCAAGCGCTTTAAGAACGGCGGTGAAAAAGAAATGTACTCGATTTTACATTCGCCCCTTTAAACATTTGTTAGTCAGTTCAGCCATCAGCTCTGCGGTGTTGATACAATGAGTGCCACCTTGTGGTAGGTTCAACGTTATTCGTCCTATGCAGACTGGGCCCCGCCATGGGGAATGTGGAATTTACCAACGTGCCTCAGGGCTGCCTATGGAGATGAGCACCTCCTCCGAATTCTGGTTTTAGCACCGAGACACTTTGACTTTTCCGTTTATTGAGGTGGCATTAGTGGTACGTGTTATGATAATGATGAAGTAAATATTAGGGTTACAAGGATATACTGTATTCGTATCATGAAATGAGCACGTGGTGAGGTTCGGCTTAAAAATTATGATCAGGTTTTACGTTAGAATGTTTGTTATTTAAATGGCTGTATTTTATAGCGGTGTTAAAGGTTAGCACGCGCTTCTGAGTTTTGCGTAGGATTCTGTGTTGCAGCTCAATTAGAGGAGGGCACGCGATGCAGCGTTGCGGTTAGGACAAAGGCGTGCACAGTCGCCACATTACAATTGCCATGAAGGGCACACGGGGAAGAGGCTGCGCATCGGTGGAGAGAAGGTGGTGGGGACAGGGCCCTGGGGTGGGCACTGCCCCACAACGTGTCCCTTGTCCCACTCGAGTTCATCCACTCCATAGCACGATACCACTGTTGTTAGGGTGGCCCTCCCCCCAAAGACAAAGATCCCCCGTGTAGTCTTAACAAACTGCTGGGGCAAGTGCGGTTCACGAGTATCACCCATGAAGGCCGGCACGGCATACAATGAGGTTGGTGGCCAACACCACACCTGGACGCCTTTTTCTCCCCGGTGGCGATGTTTATACACCGCATCGGGTACTCATTTGAGGCTGAATCCACCCAGGGGGAGGCCCAGAACCGATTCAGATAATCGTCACTGGCGTTGTTGGCCGTGAGCGGGAATCGAACTCAGATTTGGGGGGGGGGGGGGGGGGGGAGACAGCTCTACTGGGCCCATCGCAATCTGAGTAGCACTTGAGGCCCCGTAATGGGACGCAGGGCGCTGGGTCACTGCGGGCCGGCCCAGCGGTGCTGGTCACGTGCCGGGGAGAGAGCAGCCCCAGAAATGGAGGAGGCAGCTGACGAAGCGAGCCGCTCTTCTGGGCACGTGCGCCGTGTGGCCATCGAGCGCTTCACGCTGTCAGCAGTGCAATCGAGTATCTGAATTGAATCAGTTTAATACGTCGTAGGCTTTCGCGACCGATATTATCCACAATGAAGTTGTTCTTGTTGGGTTAGAGCGCATAAATATAAATGTGTCGTTAACCCACCACTGCCCGACACAGCCAATTAGTAAGACTCGTCACGTAAACAAAACGTGCCAATTAGTTACTACTCCAGCACACCGGTGTGTTGGAGTAGTAACTAATTGTCACGTAAACAAAACGTGCCAATTAGTCACTACTCCAGCACACCGGTGTGTTGGAGAGGACACTTGGAACATTTACAATTTGAGTACAGTGATGTTTGCACTGGTGATTACAACCATCTTCGTCGGGCGATTTTCCACATTTGTGAAGAAATCTTCATGTTTCTGTCCTTAATTGAATCCGCTTTGTCACAAGCACACGTGTCTTGTGTCTGGTATTTTCCACGACGCTTGGCGTGTTTTAAGTTCTGCCTCATGTCCTCTGTCCTGTCTCCTTTCCTCATGTCCGTCATGTCTTTCATAGTTGACCGTGTTATCATTCGTTCCGGCTTGTCTGTTCAGTCACATTTGTTCTCTAGCTTGGACCATCATCCCAAATGTGACGTGAAGATATTATTTTATATATCATTAGATTAGATGAACATTTTTTAAAGTTGATCCGTGCACAGACGATTCAGGGTATGTATCGTGAGCACAACGGTCAATCGCGATCAGTTAATCGTTACGAGTTTGGAAGTTAGGCTGCGTCGCAGACTGCCACACGCGAATTAGAAGTTTTTGTAAATAAGGAGAAGGGGCTTTAACATTGCAGTCAATGCACCTCTTACAGCACTGGCGTGATGTCACTGTGTAAGTTTAACGTCACGGTGACATCACGAGAGTCCTAAAGGACATAACCTGTCCACAATGTCACAGTCCGTGTGCCCTCGTGAACGAAGCTTTGACCCCATCAGACAGGCGAGGAGGGAACGCAGTCTCTTTGTTTGGGTTCAGCCCTATCTTTGAAGATGAGAACTTTATACGACTTCATTCGGCCAAACCAGCCGCCCGCTGCAGGATTCGAGGCGTAGATGCGTGCCTGCATGCGGCAGCGTCTGCCACGTCTCTGAAAATGAGACCTGTGGAATGATACACTTTTAACTCCGAGGTCTGTTGGGTGTATTATCTGCCATTTGTCTAAATGTGTCAAGGGCCGGACGATGGTACATTTAGGGAATGCAACTGATCATCCTGCCCGTGATGCACGTTTACAAAGTGTGCATCATAATTCATTTCAAGAATCAATCCCTTTTGCTGCCTCGCCCGCATTGTTTATTGCAGTTCAATTGCATTCAGTATTAACATGCATTCGCATGTTAATACAAATAACCATTATGTACGTATATATATAACAACGATTTCCAAGTGATGCCTGGTAAATGGCAAATATGCAACCATTAGTTTGAACAATATCCCTTATGTAGACGAGGAAGGCAACCTCCAATGCCGTTGCAGTTCACGAGGGAGTGTTTACTAACTTTCACGCGGTTGGGTGTTTTTTTTAAACACATGTGATCATTGTACATGTGGCCGCCCTACTCACATGCATATACAATATATCAAAAGATCAAGTAGTGGGAATCCATCTTTCCCATGGCCAAGGGGTCAGTATCCCCATAGGACGAACATCGATACTACACAGCGTGTTAAAGTGGATTGATGTGACAATAATGGGAATGTTGACGCATACCAGGCTGCGTGTTGACACGCGAGGCATGTTAACGGACAACTTGAAAGCACAAGACATTTACCGATGTTCGTGGCACTGTTGCCTTATCTTGACTAGAGGCGGGGACCAGTGTGCCCTGCGGTGCTTCGCCACTGCCGCTGATGTTAATGTCCCTGTGATTGAAGTGATGGGAAAGCACGGAGCGAGACCTTGTCTCATCACAAGCATCTCTTGCCTCATCATCACAAGCGGCCGCAGGCCATAGCGTCGGGAGGTTTCGTTTGTAAATGAACACCGGGGTGTATCCCCTCACTTCATCACTCGAATGTCAGTCAAGCGGGCTTTTGAAATTACCGTGTTTGTGTGTGCCTGCGTGTGCGTGCGTGTGCAGTGGTACAGTCCGTTTCAGCTATACAGGGGGATCGTGGGGTTTTTGTTGGGGAGCGGTAGCGTCATGGTTAGCGCACTGCGCTGCAAACCTGCCACCTCGAGTTTGATATCTGTTCACGACCAATAACAGTGGCGACGATTTCAACTGTTCCTCGGCCTCTACAAGGTCAACCCGGCTTTAAATGGGCAGCACCCAGTCCGATGTGTAAACATCGGCATTGGAGAGACAAAGGCAGCCTGACGTCACTTTGGCCACCCACACTCCCTTCGTATGCCTTCATGGGCGCTGCTGAATCACTGTGCCAGACTAAGGCCAGGTATCCCCAGGCAATCTCCCATCCACGTGCTTTGGCAAACTTAGCTTTGCTTCGTTTCTGAAATCTGACGGGATCAGTCCTGATCCAGTGTGCTTTGGGCCACAGGCATACCAGCATGCACTACCGTCGGCTGTGCAGTGCCGTTAGAGATCCGCTGACGTTGACATTGACGGCGCCCCGTCCTAACCTAACGTCTCGCACGGGAAAGCCAGTTGCAGCACAAGAGGTAAACAAGCAAACGGAGTCCTTTATAAGCCAAGGTCCTCTGGGCCTCCCTTACCACAGAGATGCTGCTGTGTGGTGTGCTCAGCTCTGATCTTAAAAAGGACGTTCAAATTGAAGGTGAGCTAAGCAGGGCTGAGTCTGGATGTTGCTGGACTAGGTGGCCACTATGTGCTGATCCAGTTCCCATCAGCCCATGGGCCTTCATTGTGGGCTGTAGACGGAAGTGCAGGAAAACAGCCGTTGTAGTACTTCACTTTTGCGCGTCCACATCCACGCCCCTGGCTATCTCCAACCCGCAAATGGCTGAGGTGGTAAAGCATGATCAAATAACCCCCGCGGCTCCTAGATGAGTGAGGGTGGCCCCCCTTGTCTGGCAGTGGACCGACGGACGGGGCTGCACGTGCACCGCTCGTGTCCAGGGACGGCTGCATCGCGTACGAGCTTTTTCGCTCGGTGCCTGTGCGTTGTCTATTGAGACTGAGCAAAATGCTAAAAGTCACCTGCAAATTGCTCGATTGCCTGATCACACGATGGCAACGGGGTTGCCCCCTGACCGCAAAACTCCTCCAGACTGCCGTCTGTGCATCACAGCCGGCGGCGCTTTGCTTCGCGATTGCCTTGCGCCATTAAAAAATGTCGCGAACATCAGATGTAGAAATTTATTATTATTACACCTCCACGGACTATGCCGCGTACGTACGTTGAACTTTTTTCGCGTGCCGCACGTAGCCAACCATGCCGATCGGAGGTGCAAAGCCGAGGTGAGGTTGCGTTGAATCCCTTGCTGGGAGGTGGGGCAGTGTGCATTCCGCCCTGTGGAGGGGAGAGCGCCCTGCTGCGTGTGTTCACGCTGCAGGAGGCAGTTATTCAATAACAACACATAGGGGGGAGGGTTGGATTTGTTTTACGAATCAGCCTAAGAAGGACTTGTAAGCAACGCCAGGCGACTGAACAAAACTCTTGACAGAGTGGTGCTCTGGCTCTGGAGAGAATGTAACGGCCGAGGGGTCGCATGCGCTGGCAAGCTGTCGCACGATGGAACCAGAGGCCAGGCAGCTCTGGCAACTCAGAGCGAGGCCTCCATCGTGGCCGTGTGTGGACATTGGTGATGGCGTTGAGGGCCCTTAGAGGGCACCGTGCACTGCGGGTGAAGTCAGAGAAGCCTCATCTGTCGACTGGTGTAAAAATACCACCTTGGTATTTGCGTGATGCCAATTAGCAGTCATCCCCTGTGGCCAGTGCCCCTCTCTCTGTTTCTCAATTGCACTCTCACTGTCCTTCCCTGAGGTGATTACCGCTTTCATTATTGCCATGAGGGATTTCTTAACGGCCTGGGCGTGTGCTTAGCCCCGTGGCATGCGATCATTTAATCTCTACCCCAATCCACGTGCTGCTTGCGCTGCTTTTGATCCTTGTACTTGGCACCGTCGCTGTGCGACCTCTTCTGATCCACCTGCCGACCTCGGCGCTGGGATACCTCGCACCGTTCTCTCCGCCGTGCGGCCTTTGATCTGCGTCGATTAGCACGCCCCATCACACGCGCGCACGTTGCGGGCGGGCACGGGCGCGGGCCGATTCCCTCCCCCCCCCCGGCGCCGCGCCGACGTTTGACCTCCGCGCGTGAACGCCGCAGTTGCTGCGGAGAAGCCCAGAGTGGAGCCGACGACGCCGGCGGGGGGCGAGACGGTGGCAGCAGGGCCGGGAGACGACAAGGAGCAGCCCCCTGTCAAGACCGGAGCAGCGCAGGTGGAGGGCGCGGTGAGTGAGTGAGGCTCCCGCCAGTGGCGTGCGCGGCGCCGTGGACGCGACTGGCTGGGGCACCGCCCGCTGCCTCGCGACGGAGGGCCGTGCGTCACTGCCCGGAATGCTTTTCCGCCGCTGAGGCGCGCGTCGCCATCAGCCCTTTCCACGCAAACGACCCTCAGGGTCGTGCGCACCTCAGCCTCTGTTGTTTGTGTTTCGCATTCCAGTTCTGACTTTAATTGCTCACAAGGGGGGCTTGAGAGTTTAACGGTGTTTCCAACAAGCACGTTAAATAGCGGTCGGTCGTGTTGATTCCCAGGTGCATCAATGAGATTTATTCATCCACAAAACCGCGACTCTTTTGACCAAATTTAAGGAGTGCGTTGCATGTGTGTGAGGATACTGGATGGGATTAACACTCAAGAGTCCACACACAGTTGGGCGAGGACCCACTTGTTGTACTGCCATATCAGCCCACCTCGCCGCGCAGCAGGCCCGGGAATTTCACAAATCGGTATCATCGATCAATCGCGGCATGCGCACCCACTCCTGGCTCGTGAAGAGAGAAAATATGTAACCATGTTACTGATATGGGCCGCAGGGTGGTGGCACAGTGGTAATAATCGTGCCTCACAACAAGAAGGGCCTGGGGTCTATTCCCAACTGTGGGCGGCATTCTGTGTGGAGTCTGTACAGTTCTCCCCCTGTACTGCATGGGTTTCCTCTGGACTCCTGTTTTCCTAACATAGCCAAAAATGTACAATGGTGATGATATTGGCCAAATATCCAATCGGTGAAAAATTAACTGCAAATTACTCAATTGAGATTACACTTGAGAACATGGCCTCTTCTAGCAACAACTTGGCAGGACCCTCCGAATAAGAGTCTTAAGACTTTGTTGGTTCAACAAGTGAAATAAAGAATAATATAAAACTAGATAAGCGTTCCCATAGTGTTCCACTTTGCCAGTCTGGGAAGAATTCTCCATTGTGAGAGCGGAGAGGGTCTCCCTCTGTCAGTGCTACTCATCGCTCGGGCCTTGTGTCAGGCCTGTGCAGTGAAGGCTGCTCCGCTCTCCCTCCCCCCCAACATGTGCTGCAGAGCGACGGGCGAGTGGGCCTCACCGGCCCGAAGGGGGACAAGGGAGATCCGGGGCCTCCTGGACCCCGCGGGCCCCCCGGCCCGCCAGGCCCTCCCAGCCCCGCCGCGAGTGTACGCGTCGACGCGGCGGCCGCCAAACCCGGCCTGCCGGGACCTGCTTGGACCCGTGGGACCCCCCGGCCTGCCCGGGCCCGTCGGCAAGCCCGTGAGCGGCGCACGTCCGTGCAGCGCACGCAGCCTCCCACCGTGTTTTTCATTTTTTATACACGGGAGTTGCGCGGCCACGGCAACAATACGAAGATCCCACCAGTTCACCCCGTTCACCGTAGGGGCAAGGTGCTGTTCACGAGTCCACGTTCGGCCTGGCAAGGCGCGCGAGAGGGCCTTGTGGCCAGCACCCGCATCGGCCCACATTTGTCTCAGCCAGTTGTCATGTTTACACACCAGATCGGCTAGGCTGAGCTGGCCTCGAGGAGGCCCGGTACAGGTTCAGATGTCACTTGCCACTGGTGTGCATGACCTGGAAATGGAGCGATGTTTATTGGATTGTAGCACTCTGTGCAAAGCACTACAGCTTGATTGCATGCCTATGCACACGACAACACACACCCACACACATCACAATAACGCACACAGAGTAGAACACGCACAAGCAACATAAACACACGTACATACCAATCCACACGCTAACCCGTGCACCACGTCACAGCAGTGCACACAGAGCAAAACACATTCACCAAAATGTACACACTGCTCTGATCCAAATACACATACACACACGGCTCTGTTCTGAGTTCTGTTTTCCTCCCACAGCCAAACACGTACAAATTGTAACTGATGTTGGCCAAACATCCTGATGGTGAAAACGTATTTGCTAATTACTCAACTGAGGTTACACCACCTCATCCAGCAAAGACTCGGCAGGAGCCTCCTGACAAAGTGTCTTGAGACTCAGAGCGAGGCTTCCTGGTTAAACAACACGTGTAATACATAATCATATAGAAATATATACGTGCCCTCATAACGTTTGCTCTGGCAGATTGAGGAAAAGTCGAATACACACATACACCAATTAATGTACAGTTTATGCTTGAATGCATAATACCAGCGCACACTCCACGAACACGTGCGCACCTAGTAAAGAAACGATTTTGAACCTCAACGTACGGGCACAAGTGTGGGCAGGTGTGATTAATGAGGAGCAGGAATTCCCTTACTTTGTGCGTCACGACGGTGATGACGACGACGATGATGTAATGACCTCGTTTGATTTTTCTCTTCCACTCAGGGCCTTGCGGGTAAAGGTGGCGCTAAAGTGAGTACGGGACATCCGCGTGCACCGGCCATCCCTCAAACAGCACCGTGGCAAAAGGGGTTCTGTTAGAGTAGCAGTGGACCGCCCTCGCACGTGCTCGCTTCTGCTCAATTCCGCACCTCCGGAGGAGCAAGAAGCAGGGAAGGGGTTTTGTTGAGTCGCTCGTGAGGTGAACAGCTATAGTACTAAACTATTTAAAAACTATGTTTTTATTCTACCAGGTAAGGCCCACTGAGCTATGTTGCTCTTCTTTCAGAAGCGACCTGGCCACAAATGACAGCTCAACGAAGTGGCTTTTCATGTGGAAATGTATAGCAGCCAAATACTCTTAACGCACATTTCTAAATGTGGACGTAAAAACCGGAGGACCCGGAGAAAGATCCACGCGGCCACGAGGAGAACATACAAACTCCAAATATACAGCAGGCTTCAGGGTCGAGATCGAACTCACGGCCTCCTGTATGCCAGGCAAGGGAGTTAACATCTTGCCACCGTGGGATGTCCAGAGAAAACCATATAATAGGAGATCTTTATGACCATGTAAAAGCCCATTGAGACAAAGCAGAATTATTTTATAATGGAGGCCGATACGTATGAACTATATATTAACAGACAAGCAGAGAGAGCAACGGCAAGGCCGTGAGGGCAAGGCCATGGCATGGAGATAGCACATTCCCGCACCTCCGATTTGCATGGTTGGCCTACATATGGTACGAAAGAAGTTCAACACTCATCATCATCACCACACCGCGCCTCCGATTAGCACGGTTTGCGACATACAGTGCGAATGAAGTTCAACATAGATACATTTCCCAACACCGCCTCCCCTTCTCATGCAGTCGCGGCTACATCTCTGATACCTCAATGCCTGGATACACAAGGCCCACTCGTCGGTGATTCGACACCTAGAATTGTTTTAATCACTTATTGTTTTTTTTTTTGCGATTATTATTTTTACTAGTAAAGCCAACGCTTGTTGACCCAGGAAAACCTGACTGAGTCTCAGGACTCTGTTCTGGGAGAGTCTGTGAGTTTTAGAGATGGAAAGAGTGAAACATACGGATTAGTACAACGGGGAGAGCTGTTCCACATTGACGCAGCAGCAGCAGCACACTGTGACAAACCTCACATCATGCAGAGATAAATGAGAGGTTAATAGTATTATTATTTTTAAAAATGGGTTTTATATTCAAATATTCATATTTATATCTTTTGCAAGCAGACAGAGTAACAATGGGAGAAATGCCATCGTCTGGAACCGCTGATCGGTTTATTCTAATCCGGGACGACAGCGGCTACGGCGCTGCTGCTGGCGTTGGCGTTGTTAATGGTGCCTGTGGCTGTTGGTTGTAGGGAGACCGAGGGTCACGAGGATTCCCCGGGGTCCAGGGAGAGTTGGGAGCGAAGGGGGACAAGGTGAGCCCCAGCACGTGCGCACGCGCCGGGGGTCATCCACCCGGGTCCAGGGGTCACCCGGCAAACGGGGGGGGGGGGCGGGGTGGAGGTCAATCAGCTCAGCCTGGGATCACAGCCCAGGCTTTGAGTTTCGCGGCTTGTGCTCCGCGTGGCGGTGCGGTCGAACCCTGCCAGAGGTGCTGCTCTTCTCGTGACTTCACTCGCCGTGTGAGGCTTTGTGATTGAAAATGAAGCCTTCGAGGTGGCCAGGTGAGACCACCTCTGTTGGACAGCGCGCCGAGTGTCCAACGCCAACAGCCTCCCGAGAGATCTCTGGGCACGAGCGCGCGCATTGTGGAAAAACACGCGAAGGGATTCTCGACACGGGCGCGCTACTCATCACAACGCTCGCACTGCTGAAGCAGAGTCGAGGGCAATGACTCTGACCGCCAGCCAGTGGAGATGAACGCTGCCTCTGCGTTGTCGTTGTGTTTGACTTTTGGCACCAGCTCTCGCAGTGGAGAGTGTACATGAAGCAAGACTTTCAGGGGGAATGTAACGAGGAGTTTAATGAGAAGCTCGTAGAACAAACATGTTATCTTGAGCCGTACGATGGTGTCTAATCAGAGATAGTTTTTTTTCAATGTTCTGAGACACACGAGTGCTTCACTGCAATTCGTGGGGCTTGCTAGGCCTGCAGTGCTGACAGGGAGTGATCACTCCCCATGCCCTGTAATTACTCAGCACCCTGCAGGGGAGCATCAGGTGAGTGTTAGGGATGGTTCTCATTTTGAAAATTCCCCAGCAGCGTCGGCGCCAATTCCACTCAAACATTCACAATCCTGTGAAGAGAGCGCCGCTCGTGCAATCTGCTGTCGTGGAGCCTCGTGACGGTGATGCAGCTCCACCGCTTCTCCCTCGGCTGACTCTCCCTGCACGTGTTGGTTTCGTCACCTAGGGCGACGCTGCTGTGGGCCTCCCGGGACCGCCGGGCCCTCCCGGACCGCCTGGGCCCCCCGCATCGAGGCACGGCGAAAAGGTGACGGAGCCCTCGCTCGGTCGTCGCACGCCACAGGACACGGATGATGCGATCACAGCTGGCAACACGTTTTCCCGTTTGCAGTGCGCCGCGGAACACGTGGGCCGCGGCAGACGTGGGGGGGATTTTTGTCTTTGTCTAGGGCTGAGACTCGCCTGTTCCTCTAGCCGCAGGCCTCCAGGGACGCGTGGTGAAAGCACAGATTTTCTCAACAAAAGCGAAATGCGCTTTGATGGGTTCGCGCGTAGAGTGCTCCACTTCAATGGGCTGCTTCCTGCTGTGTTTGTGGACACTGCCAAGCCTGCTGTGGTCATGTTTCGTACAGCTTCATGCAAACACTGGCCTGTCCAGCAGCAGGGGAGAACACGCATTCCCACTGCCCCTGCAAGACGGTTTGCATGTCAGGTATTTGAGGTTTACCGAAGAAAGCTGTCGTGACCACGAAGCTAAGCACGCTTGCGCTCGCTTCCGCGTCCTTTCGTTGCATTGCCGTAGAGCGCACCTCTCCCGGTGCACATGCCCAGGTGAAGTCCCTGCCGCTTGGTGGTGAATGGTTGCTGTTGCTGTGTATGCGTGTGTGGGGAGTGGTAGTGCAGCGGTTAGAACGATGCGCTACGAACCCGGTGGCCCCGAGTTTGATTTCCGTTCACGGCCAACGCCAGTGACGATTATCTTAATCGGTCCTGGGCCTCCCCTAGGTCGACTCAGCCTCAGATGAGTACCTGGTGCGGTGTGTAAACATCGCCACTGGGGAGACAAAGGTGGTCGGGCGAGGTGCTGGCCACCCACCCCCTTATGTGCCGTGCCGGCCTTCATAGGTGCTCGCTCCTACAATCTCTTCATGTTTATATGGGGGATCATTGTCTTTGTATGGGAAGTAGTAGACTATACTGCAGATCTTTGTCTTGGTTAGTATTGGAAGCAGTAGAAGTTCAATGCATTGAGATTGATGTTCCCTGGGTCTTATCTCTGCGAATGTACAACATCCTAGACAAATTGATCTTAAATCTGTCATGGGCCTTTGCTTGACTCGGCTTTAAATTAATTTTTTCCGTGTAATTATTTGTTTTTAGAATCATACAACTTAACTGGGATTTGCAAAACGTCCCAAAACTGAAAATTTCCTGCAAATTACTCAATTGGGATCGAACAAGCAGCAGCAGAATCACCCCCCTGCTGCAGAAGCCTGGCAGGACCCTCCTGAACAAAGAGTCTCGAGACTCGGTGGGAATTTGCTCCGTAAATAAAAAGACGCGTGTGGGCACTGGGCCTGGAGAGGCTGAGAATCCCACTCCTTCATAATTACCAATTACCGTCCACTCTCCCCTCTTCGCCACAGAAGAGGGTTTCCACTTTTTCAAAACGAAGAGCGGTTATTGCTTCTTGTTCTTCCTCGCCTCGCCGGGTCCAGCTGCGGTCTCGGCGAACGCCTCTGCGTTGTGTTCCCCAGCTCGACGCGGCTCTATCGGCCATGCAGAGCGGCTTCCAGAGCTCTCGGGAAAATAATAATTATTATTTGGTCATTAAAAGCAGCGGAGCAAGTGCCTACTGAAGAGGGAGGATTTAAACAGCGAATCTTATCACTTGCTTTGGCACGTCTTCACAATGCCTTCTGGCTGGCTATTGAACGAATGTCGGTCACTGCATCGCGCACTTTCAGACGCGTGCGTCTGCAGCCGTCTAGATATTCGGAAGCCACTGGAGCTATGCGCTTTTAAATCTGGATTGAAAACTAATTTATTTGGAACGGCTTTTTGTGTTTAGTTTGTTGTCCTTCCCCCGCACCTCCAGATTAGCACAGTTGGTTGGGCTACGTACGGTGTGAAAGAAGTTCAACGTACGTACGTATCCAGTGTAAACGTGCAGACGAACAAACAAATTAGAACAGCACCTGAAGAGTACGCGAGCGTGGAGAGATGCATGCTGGGAATCACATTGACGGACAGAAAGAATGAGGAACACATGGATGAGAGAACAAAATCACAATGACGGTTTAGGAAGCGAGCGGGCCTGGGCAGTACACGTCGATGGTTGATGAGCGATGGACAAGACTTGTGACGGGAGTGGCAATCGAAGTTCGGGATCGCGTCTGAGAAGACGATCGCCGCCGAGAAGGAGCAATGAGATGAGCGAGTGAGGCAGCGAGATGGACTGTGACCTCGCTTGTCCAACTCGGGGTGGTGACTTACGTGGGGAGGATATCATCCAGCAGAGGATAGAACATGGCTGATGATGATGATGCTGGCGCCACCACCACCACCCACTTATGTGATAGCGCTGGCCCTAACGGGCGCTTGCGAGCAGCAGCAGGAGCCAGCCCAGCTGTCTATTTGAAGCTAAAGCATCTGTGTACACATTGGGTGTGCACAGTAGATGTGGGCATAGGTCTGTGGTGTTTAAGTGTTTGGCTGTGTGTGTGAGTGAGTGCAGCGTGTGGCCACCGTCCCCTCTCGTGTGCCGTTCTGGCCTTCATAGGTGCTCGCTAACAGCACCCACCCCAACAGTCTGTTAAGGCTATATGGGGGATCTTTGTCTTTGTGTGCTTGCGCGTGTGCGTTGCGTGCGTACAGGCGGAAGGCTCTGGAGATGACGAGAATGATGATGAAGATGACATTGTTGACGGCACCACCAGGGTGAGCAGCTACCCACACAGCTACCAGTACACTCAGGGTTTACAGAGGTAACAGGTGTGACTACAGGTGCGTCTGAAGTTGTTACACAATGGGGCAGAGGCAGTTGGGGGTAGGGGTAGACAGTAGGCGGTGTACAGAGGACGATCGTTGAGTCTTATGTTTGGACTTAAACAGAAAGATGGAGTCAACAGGGTTCGATTGGAGGACTCGGGAGGCGGTAGATCTTATTCGTTATGTTCGTGGTTCTTTCAGTAAAGTAATAAAATGAAAAATAAAATAATAAAATTCAATTTATTATTTTGGTCTTTTAATTTGAAATTCGATTTTATTATTTAAATTTTCTATCTACGTGACTTTACCAAAAGAACCAAGAATATGAATTCCTGCAGTCACGAAAGTTTCAAGTCAAAATCTTATTAGTTACACACAATTTAACGGGTATTGGGGCCAAACATCCCAATTTGAAAAATATCCCTGCAAATTACTCAATTGGGTTCACACAGCAGCAGCAGCATCGCTCAACTACTGTGAAAACTTAGCAGGACTCTCCTGAAAAAAGAGTTGGGGGGGGGGGGGGATTCGGTGAGGCTTGTCAAGGGCATGAAGGCAAATAAAATAAAGAACTTAAATGACGATGTGAAAGCAAGTAGCGATATCAACTCTCCGACAAAGAGCACATCAGTGCAAGGGGTGCAGGTTTTAAGCGTTTGCGATCAGCATTGCCACGGGAAACCCCGAAAGGTTTTCTCCGTGTGGCAAAGCTCGGCCATGAATCGTGAAGAAGAGCTCTGTAACACGTGCTCCTCTTGGGCAGTTTTGACAGGCCCCGTGAGTTATCTCACTGGTCCGTGACCTCGTGTCTCACCCGCGAGCGCTGTGCCGGAGCTGGTAATCCTCATCACCTGCCTTGTGATTTTTGTAAAAAGGCAGCTTAGAATTCGTGTGTAGGTGTTGTTGCTGTCAAGAGCGGAACTGTGAACAATCTATCTTATGTATTTTTTTTATGACTTTTGTTGACTTCAGCGCTTTGCTGTCTGGAGCAATCTAATGGCTAAATTTGGTTGTGAGAATTGTTCTTCAGCTCCACCGGTGAGTGGATGACGATATTATGGGCGCCACGGTGGTGAGATGTTCACTACCTCGCCTGGTATACAGGTGATCGTGGGTTCGATCCCGACCCTGACACCTGCTGTATATTTGGAGTTTGCGTGTTCAATCCGTGGTCATGTGGATTTTTCTCCGGGTCCTCCTCCGGTTTTTCCCTCCACATTTAAAAACACGCATTTAAGAGTATTTGGCTGCGATAATTTTCCACGCGATAAGCCATTTCGTTAGGCAATAATTTTGTGTGGCCAGGTCGCTTCTGAAAAAGAGCTACATAGCTCAGTGGGCCTTACCTGCTAAACTTAAAATTTGTTTAGTTTAGAGTGAGCTGAAACGCTAACAATCGGCGTGTTGCTAAACCGCTCGCGCACCATGTTACAATTCAATTTGTTCATCTGTGCCGGGTGGTGGGAAACCTACATGCTACGTGACCTGTGGGGAGTCACTGGGACGGGTGAACCGCCATGTACTTTGAATAGAGTTTAACCATTCTCTTGAGGTGCGTGAGATTTCTGGCTTCAGTCTCTCCCTCTTGCAGCTCCAAATCAAATTGCGTCTCTAGAGTCCGCCTACGGCTCTGGGCCGCCGACAGTTGCGATCACCTCCCGATTGCCCATGTGACCGAGAGAGGACACCTCTGGCTATGGTCCTGTCTCGAGAGGCGTCAGCTGGTTGGCACAAGGGGTCAGGGCACCGAACCAGCACCGATGAGTTGCCTGGGGTTCAACCCAGGTGGCCGTCCTCCCCCTCTCATTGATCATCGCAACCGGGTCACCAATGACCATGCAAGAAGCCATCACGTGAAAAATCTGATTTAAAAACAATTAGTTTTTACTGCCATATGGCAAGTATTTCGACAGCAGAGCGCATGGAGAAACTGCAGCGCCATCCACGTGTGGATAACAAGTCACTTGCAGGGATCTCAGATGTAGTTCTGCGACATCTACCCCTACAGACTCCGTCTAACACGGGGTGGATCATAGTTCTGCGACAGTTCCCAGGGACACTTTATGTCGGGTGACGCGATGCTGAGAGCACAGTTGTAACAGAATTGGGAGATACACATATAATCGTTTTCTTAAATGAAAAATAATAAAGTCCTGTCGCATGGATTGCTCGTGCTGTCGCGTGTTCCGTTTCCCAGGGCCGCTCGCGTGTGCCTGGGCCCCCTGGCCCCCCCGGTCCTCCGGGGCCCCCAG
This sequence comes from Lethenteron reissneri, assembly GCF_015708825.2. Taxonomy (NCBI): domain Eukaryota; kingdom Metazoa; phylum Chordata; class Hyperoartia; order Petromyzontiformes; family Petromyzontidae; genus Lethenteron; species Lethenteron reissneri. The sequence goes on from NC_083801.1 coordinate 1,689,462, forward strand.
GCCTCCCAGGGATTCCCGGGCAGCCAGGAAGCGCGGGAGAGGGAGGCCAAGCACAGGGAGGCAGCGGCGAGGCGGTGAGTTGCCCAGCCTGCGCCCCGTCTGACGCTCACTTCCCAACGCTGTCATTTGATAACCATGTGCAAAATATAGTCAGGTCCTGCAATGTTCATATCAGGGCTCTACAACACATTCAACCACTATTGAGTCGTGGCAGAGCCAACACTGTAGCGTGTAGCATAGTATCGGCGAGGTTCGATTATTGCAACTCACTACTCTACGGGACGTCTGGCAAAAAACACGACCAAGCTGCAGCGCGTGCAGAATTCTCTGGCACGTGTCGTGACGAGCACTGCAAGATCACGACCATGTCCATCCAGTGCTAGCCGAGCTGCATTGGCTTCCAGTTGTCAATCGAAATACATTGAGGTCGCGCTCATTACACACAAAGTGCTTGCCACAGATGAACACCAATTCCTTGCTGATTCCGCAAGGAGCATAAACCATCACGACAACTCCAGTCATCCTCGCGGCAGCTTTTGGATAGTCATCGAACAAAGACGGTCAGTGCGTTGTGCGCTTTAAGATGCAAGTTTGCAGCCGAATCCTCTTCCTTCCGATATTGAAAGCCACTGCACTTTCAAATGTAGATTTAAAACTCATTTCTTTTGAATTGCTTTCTGTGTTTAGTTTATCCTTCTCCCACACCTCAAGTGCTGTTAGCGACCGCCGCACTACCGCTCGCCACATACAGGACGCACGCTCGCTCACATGGCACACCTCACCTTCACTCTCATATGCAAACAGCCTTACACGTGACATGTGTGGCAATCACTTTAGTGTGTAATGAGAGCGAATTAATGAGCAATGTCAGATATGAGAGTGATCGTGTGTGCTCTGTATTGCCCCATGCGCTGTAGGGTTCTTCAGGCATCCCAGGCCGCATGGGCCTCCCAGGATCCGATGGGCCTCCTGGTCAGAAGGTCGGTTTTGGGGTGGGCGGTCACTCGATGTAAATGAGATCCGAGGCTCCGGGTCAGCGCAGCTTCCCAGCGCACTTCACCATGGCTCTGACGGCCGTCTGGCTGCACGGCTCCTTGCGCCCCCCCCCCCCTCTTTCCCCTCCCCCCACCCCCCGTGAATGATTCTCACCACAGCAGAGCGATCCCCACCCTGACAGGCAGGGGTTAGAGTACACGGCCGCCCCTCGGGTAAAGACATTCTACTAGCAGGACAACGGGTCACCTCGTTCGTCTGCTCCACGCACATTATACTTAGAATTATCGCGGTTATCATAATAACCGCGATAATTGTTACGTGTTTATATGCACAAGAGTAAATGTTTAGGAACAGTCTGGCGTCATGAAAACAACTACAATACCTTGCGAGCCACATCACAACACATGCGTTGTCTGCCTGATTTAGACATCCACATGAACATTGAAAAGCGTGGCGTTTTAAATTCCACAGGGTTAAAGAAACACAGCCAGTGTGCCCTGGTTTCACCTCTATCAGAGAGCATCGGTACAATATAATAATGCAGCTTTGTTGACGACCATACTGCTTGTTGAAGAAACTAAACTAAAAACTATATTTATTTTACCAGGTAAGGCCCACTGAGCTATGTAGCTCTATTTCAGAAGCGACCTGTCCACAAATGATAGCTCAAAGAAGTGGTTTATCACATGGGAATCTCTAGCGGCCAAATACTATAAACGCGTGACGTTGATTATAAATGTGGAGGGAAAAACCGGAGGACCCAGAAAAGAATCCACGCGACCACGGGGAGAGAGACACGCAAACTCCAAGTATACAGGCGTCAGGGTCGAGATCGAACCCACGACCTCCTATATGCCACGCGAGGTAGTTAACATCTCCTAGCCACCATGGCGAGATGAAGCGCATCTTTTGGTGCAATAGGATGACAAGCTGGTGTGAGTGTGTCCCACTTGATCTGAGTTCTTAAACACCGGTCTAGACATTGCCCTCTTGAGCCTCACACAGTAGAAGTTGTCAGGGGTTTAGGCTGAGAGCTCATCTTAAAACAGTCTTTCAGATGAGAGTCATCATTTCACCCCTGTAGTAAAACACATCAGAATGCAGAGCTTCTGTGATTTCAAGCAGACATTTACCTGGGATGTGGTTTAGTTGGGAATAACATAGGCGCTTTATCCCTCTAGCAGCTAGTAGCATATAAATAGGCTGATCCTTGCCATAGGAATGGGGAATTTTCGCAGTTGAGTGCAGCCAAAAATAATTTGGTCGTGAAGAAATTTCACTAACAAAAAATGTGATGTGAAAATCTATATGTTTTGTGACAAGGCCATAACTAGAATTTTTTAATCCATTTATGAAACGCTGGTATTTCCCACCAAAAGTATTCAGGACACTGCCACACTGGCAATGTGTAACTCCAAGCCCCTTGACTTCAAAGGTGACCTGGAGAAGCATTTGAAAACTGTTTATTTTTTTTAATAAAAAAAATATTTCCCATTCTTGCAACGCTCACAGGCACTGGGACAGCCAAGAGGACTGCATCGCTGTTTAGTCTCATGGAGTTTTATCTTTCAACTGTTTTCCCCCTGCAAGACGAGAGCACTGTGCACCAGCCAGCCAGCCTAGCCCAGCGCACACACACGCGTGGCCTTGGGGGCCCTGCAGGTGCTGGTGTCATGTGGGTCGGTGTGCCCTCCGCCCCGCGCTCTGGATTGCACGTCCAACTGCACCGCGTGACGGGACACCCGAGCCAGAGGGCAGGCTTCCTCCTGGGCCTAGGACTCACTTGATGGGCGAATTCCCAGGCGCCAGGTGGCCCAGTCCAACCCTACCAGCGGCTGAGAACGTCCGCCATTGTTGCCAATAGCTTCGTAGACACTTGCTCCATCGATTTTCGTCCCTCGTTTGTTTACGTGTTATTCCGTGGGTGTTTTTTTTCTGGCTGTGCAGGGTGACAGGGGACAGATGGGCGTGTACGGACTCCCTGGGTTGCAGGTAAAAAAAAAACGAGCGGTGCCCTCCAGGGTATGCACTGAGAGAGCGCGACCAACGTCACCCACGCACACCACCGCGTCCAGTGGTGCACTTGGGTGTAGCCTGCTCAGTTACTTCCCAAGATGTGTCCTCGCTGAGAAATTCTGCGAATTATGTATTGAGTTATTCGCTCCCATTGACTGTGGAAATGCCCTTGTAGCCACATATTTCCTTTGCCCAAAGTGGTCCCTTCGTCTCTGTCTATGATGCTGTCTCTGCCACTGTCTCTGTCTTTATGTCTCCTACCCCTGACTTGATCTCTGTGTCTCCATTCATCATTGTCTATCCCTCTCTCGCTGTCTTCATCTGTTTCTGTTTGCCTGTGTACCTGGGATTTTTGTGTGTGCGAATGTCTGTGTGGATTTGGTGCGGTCCTGCATGTACGAGTGTGAATGCATGCATACGTACGTATGCATGCACTATGTGTGCGTGTGCATGCATTTGTGCATTTGTGCGTGTCTCGGTGCGCGCCTGTTTGCGTGTGCGTGCGTCTACGTGCATGCTTGCGCGTGTACGTGAATGCTGTGTGAGTCTGAGTGTGCGTGCACGCTGCGTGTGTGCGCGTGTGCATGTGTTCGCTGCGTGTAAGCGCATGTGCGTGTGTGCACGCCATGTGAGTCCGTGTGCGCGTGTGTGTGCATGCTGTGTGTGTGCATGCTGTGTGTGTGTATGCTGTGTGTGTGCATACTGTGTGTGTGCGTGCGCCTGGACTTTGTTCTTCATTTGCCAGCCTGATCTCTCCACTTCCTTTCCCCCGTGGTCCCTGTCGCAGCGTCCGTCGGCACCGCAGGTACCACCACGCACCGCCCCCTCCCCCTGCCCCCCCCACCCTCTCCTCGCTGTGCCTTCGTGTCTCTCGGAAATCCCCATTTCACTCTTGCCGCCAAACTTTCGCCGTGTGGATTTCAAATGAGCAAAATGGGCGGGTGACAATGAGCCGTTTGTGTTAGAGAATAGATAATGTAAACACATTTTCAGGGGCATTGTTTTGCATTCACAGAGTACTTTTGCGGTCAATTAAGAATGGGTGTTCCACCACTGGCTCAGGCCGATCATTGGAGATGAACTTGCTGATTTGAGCAGAGACGCCCTTTGTGCAAGGCACCATGCTGTGAATGTCTTGGACCTCCTGTGAATTTTAAATGGAAAATTGTACCCATTTATGGCACTGCGTGGCGCAGTGGGCACACTCGTTGCCTTATAGCGGAAACTCCTGGGTTCGATTCCCAACTCGGGCGCCTTTTTAAACTAAAACAAACCATTTTGTTTGCTTGGAATTGTACGTTCTCCCTCCTCCCATGTGTTCCCTCTGAGTTCTCTGTTATCCTGCTATAGCTGAAGAGTAAATAAATCAAGCATACACAACACGTAACTGGTGTTGGCCAACACATCCCAATTAAAAATGTTTTTACCTGCATATGACTCAATTGTGATCACGCACAGCGACAACAGCCCCCACGTACTGCGACAAACCTGGCAGGACCCTCCTGAAAGCGAGTCGTGAGGCTCTGCGAGGCACGTTCCTGGGTAAACGAGTGGTGGTTGGCAATAGCACCGAGAGTACTCGGCAATGCGGCACGGACGGGACGAAGCTGTCCTTCGCAAGCACAGCGCTCTGTAGGGACATCGGACGTGACGCCCCCGCGGAGTGTGGCTGCATACGGTGGCTTAAAGAAGTTCCCACGTGCGGAGAGCAGACGAGCGGCAGCAGCTGCGCCGTGGCGGGATGGAATGAATCCGCGACAGAGTGAATGATACATTATGTTAATGCAGAAGGAAGCCCATCGGCATTGCGGGGTGGACTAATATTGGGGCTTTTTCGATCCCAAAATCGTCTCTTTTGATCCACAAATCATGTGACAGGAATTACTTTACCGATTTAAAATGTTTTTTTTTTTATATTCATTTGGCATAGCCTGATCCATGCTCAAACACCTATCGTTAAAAATCCGTCGATTCCCGTTCCAGGCACAGCCATGCCCAATTACTCCATATACAGTGAGGGAAAAAAGTATTTGATCCCCTGCTGATTTTGTACGTTTGCCCACTGACAAAGAAATGATCAGTCTATAATTTTAATGGTATGTTTATTGGAACAGTGAGAGACAGAATAACAACAACAAAATACAGAAAAACGCATGTCAAAAATGTTATAAATTGATTTGCATTTTATTGAGGGAAATAAGAGTTTTGATGAGGGAATTCTTCTGGGAAGGATTGTGGTGGGAGTCAGGTTTTAGATATGCATCCGTGTGGGTGGCTTTCCTGTAGACAGAGTGTCCCATTGAGCCATCTGGTCTCTTTTCGATGAAAACATCCAAGAATGGTAACTTGCCATCCTTTTCCATCTCCATGGTGAATTTGATGGCTGGGTGTATGGCCATGTGGCCAGATGACAAACGTGTCATCTACGTACTTCTTCCACAAGGATGGATGTAGAGTGGATGCCTTGTTGGCATGTCTCAAAATTTTCCATGAAAACATTGGCTACAACTGGAGATAAGGGAGAACCCATTGGGTTACCTTCAACTTGTGTATAGAATGTTCCATTCCAGGTGAAGTAAGTGTTGGTGAGGCAGTGTCTCACCAGGGCTGGTACATCAGCATTCAGTCCTTGTTGAACCAAGTCTTCAATGATTGCAATGGTGTCAGGCACATCGAAACGAACGAGCAAATCACCTGGAGATAGTGAGTAGAGACCCAGGGAAATGTGAGCCAACAGAGACATACACGGATAGAAGACGTATGAGGGGTTGTGATGTGATTGGGCAAAAGGGAAGTTAAGTTATTAGGGGGAAATATGCGAGTTAAAGAGGGTGAGTTGGAATGAGAGGGTCAGTGAGCAGGTAAAAAAAATACATCTACAATTTAGCGGAGGTGATCATGAAAGCATGGTCATAGAGAAGCAGCCATGGCCAGAGGCCTTGAGCAAGAGAATGGAGTTGAGCATTACGGATGGCCATGGGAAGGGAGTTCCAGATGACAATTGCACGCAGCGAACAGAAGAGACGACCTTCCTGCGAGTGGAAGTTGTCTGGGTGTTGATTGAAGGCCTGCAGCAGGCTGCACATGGACGAGAGAGGCAGGCAGGGGCGAGTCCAAGAAACAACTTGAAGGCGATGAGGGTAATCTTGTAGTTTGTGAGAGGTTGGATTGGGATACCAGAGGATTTATCTGAGGTTTGGATTGATGTCACATTTTCAGATACGCGTGAAAGTCTTTGCAGCAACGTTGTGCGTGACGAAAGCCATGGTTGAGTCACAGGGGAGCTTTTCGATCGCCCTGGCACAACTCTATTGCAGTGCAGACATTTCGTGTTGTTTTTCATTCAGCAGCACGGCTTCTTGTTCTAGAAATGAGGGGAGGGCATTGGAAAGGAATGTGCTGCAGGGTTCCGGTTTGTACCTGTTGGAGATTTTTCCTGGCGCCGTGTGGATGCTGTGCCGCTATTGACGTCTCACGCTCTGGGTGTTTGACTGTGCCGGCAGGGAGAGAAGGGAGACGCGGGCCCAGAAGGGCCTCAGGGCCCGCAGGGCCCACCGGGAATCTCCGGCGTCACCGGGCCACCCGGTCCCCCGGGGCCCCCCGGCCCACCCTCATCTGCCATCAGATACAACTCCGACTTCGTGAGTCCTACCACACGAAGGGTACCCACTGACGTCTAATCGCTCGTGTGCTTTGGCGGAGTAACTCGGCTCATGCTACTGTGGAACGTGGAATGGATAGACCTGCCCATAGGCCTCCACATTTGCGTGTCATTTGTCTTTTGTTTTACCACGTGCGTCGTCATACCGCGTGCGTCGTCACACCGCGTGCGTCGTCTCGCCCGCAGAGCGACATGGAGGGTTCGGCTTTCGGCGACGGGGAGCCGGGCACCGTTGGCAAACCTGGGCCCAAGGTGAGCGGTGCCACACGAAGCCCTCGCGTGTGGCGCTGCCTGTGTGCTCGCGTCGCGACGACACGTCGACAGCCCTGTCGTACCCTTTGCACAGTATCGCCATATGGGTGCTGGTTTAAGAGGTTGGTGCCAGAAGCATGTGGCACTACTTGAGCGTATTGGCACAGGAGACAGAGGAAAGTGGAAACAAATGACGAAATGGGCAGCGGACACCTACGGGATATCTGCCCATGGATCGTGATGATGATTCAATAAGTTACATTATTAGTTTTAGAAATGCTTTTTCGGAGACAGTTACAGCTTGGCTCTCGTTTACCACAGTGATTTTATAAGCGCATCAAAGGTACGTATTTGTTTAACTGTTTCTTACGCAACCGCCAGCGTGTGCGTTCGAAGCATCATGAAATGTAAAGTGACAATGACTTGTAAAGTCACAATGATTAGAAGACTCGTGGCAGGCCCGCCGAGTGAACTGCAGGTGAATAGCTGTTTTAATAAACAATTTATTCCCACGGGAGGTGCAGAAAAGCCGAGGAACAATGCAACAACAGCAACGTGAAATATTTGTTAAGAAACTGATGTTGCAAAAATTTCCGAATCATGGGAATTGACATTGTACCATATCGTATTGTGAAAAATGCAATCAAGTCAACCCTACTATGGACACACGCACTTCATATTCACTCTCCCTGGCCTTCAAAGATAAAAGTCCCCGTATAGCCTCAAACGCCTTTTGGGGCAAGTGCTGTTAGCGAGCGCCTATGAAGGCCAGCATGGTACACGAGGGGGTGAGTCGCCAGCACCACACGCCGACCACCTTTGTCTCCCCAGTGGCGATGTTTACACACCGTTCCAATTACTCATTTGAGGCTGAGTCGACCTAGGAGATACCCAGGACCAATTCAGATAATTATTGCTTGGTATTGGACATTGAGCGGGAATCGAACTCGGATCGCCGGGTTTGTAGTGCAGCGCACACGCACACACACACAAGGTCTCGTGCGAACCCGCTACTCTACCACGCCCCGCACGCACACGTACCTGCATACGCGTATACACGCATACAAAGTGTACATAGCTTACACGAGCACCGGCATTAGCACACGCGTGTGCACACGCGACACCGAGACTGGTAACAGCAGGCTTCACGCGGCCGCAGTGACTTCTAAAGTCGCCGGTGGTTGTCACCTGTGGGAGCACCGTTGACGCTAAGTAATCGACAGGGATTGAATTCACCTGGAGAACAAACGAGCGGTGAGGCGGTTTAAGAGCTCACACTGCCACTGCCGCCGTTACAAACCAGTTCGCCATTGGCAGCGAGGGCTGCCAGGCGTGGTTTGAGGTCAGGTTGCCGGGTGGCTCGGTGGGGCTGATATTCGCTCCAGCGTTGAGCTGGCATTGCACAGAATGCCGGGTTCAAACTCAAGTACGTATGTTTCTTGAACTTCTTTCGCACCGTACGTAGCCATCTGTGCTAATCGGAGGTGTGGGGGAACAATGACAAACTAAACACAAAAAGCAGTTCTAAAGTAATCGAGATTTCAAAGTGCATAGCTCCAGTGGTTTCCTAATGTCAGAAGGAAGAGCGTTCCAGACGGCCACAGAAGCGCATCTGAGAGCGCGCGACGCCTTCTTTGTACGATGGTTAGCCAAAAGCCGCTGCGATGATAACCGCAGTTTGCGTGATGGGCAATGCCCCTTGACGAGATCAGCAAGGTATCGTGGTGCACACGTGGCAAGCGCTGAACCACAACACCTTGCTGATCTCGTGCAGCGAGTTCATGGTCTCAGCTCAGTCGCCAATGACGACACAAACAATGCACAGTACGTTCGATTTGTGACTGCGTTTGGTATATAAAATCGGTTTCAGTGTCACGTAGCGAGCACATGCATCGCAGACATGATGCACCGCCTCGTGTTAACGAGAGGCAACTGAAACACGTGGGGGGGGGGAATAACTGACTTACATTATTCGTGGCTTCCAGCTTGGCTGCAAACACTTCAATGTCGCTGCACACATTGCCTACGTTGCTGCACTTGCTGATGCGGGCTTCTCTCGACAGGGCATGACAGGAGATCCGGGTGCAGACGGAACGCCGGGACTGCCGGTACGCCGCGTAGCTCGCTCATCTCCTCACGGGATCCGTGGCCCTCGGGGGAGTGGGGGGGGGGCCTTGTTAGGCACCTGTCAATCAAATCTGTCTCCTCAGCGAGCCTTCAGCTCGACGCATCTCTCCTAACTCAAACGAGCACTGGGAGGGCGGCATCTCCCTTGGCGGCCCCGGCCCAATGCTGGAAATGACACATTTCTGTGATGGGGGAGCGTGTTTTGTTCGTAGCACTGCCACTTGCTGATGTCCCAGTAAATGGTATTTTCTCTGGCGTCTCCCTCTCACGGAGGTGAAGGGCCCGAGGCAATCCCTCGCCAGAATCCTTCACCGGCAATCCCTCCCCGTCAATCCCTCCCCGGCAATCCCTCGCCGGCAATCCATCGTCGACGATCCCTCCCCGGCACTCCCTTGTCGGTGAGGGATTGTATGTACGTACATTTGATCAGCGTCTGAGATGGTGAGTCCCGCTCGCCATGTCAGCCCACCACGTTGATCGTTGCTGATTTTATCGTCGCCCGTTTGAATTCCTTTTTTTCCAGGGACCTCCAGGGCCTCCAGGCTCCGTCGGACTCGCAGGGCACCCCGGGCCCCAGGTGAGTCTCACCTTGGGCTGCCAAGGCTCCGCGCAGAATCGACACCAGCGTACACATTGCTCGTGCGGCCACGATTCACGGGGTTGTTGATTCCATTCAGTGATTTAAAAAATATATTTTGTTTATCATTTACTAGGACTTGTTTTTTCTCATTCCTGCACCACCGTTTAGCACGGTTGGCGACGTACAGTGCGAAACAAGTTCAACGTACATACATACAAGGAATAGACCTGCCCATAGACTTCTACCTCAGTGGGCTCCCACGTCGTGAACGCAAACGCACACAACGTCACCACTACGTTTTTCTCTCGCAGTTTTAGAGAGTACAGTGTTTCGCGACCACCTACACAGTTTTTCTAATTCCTGCAAGCATCGTTTGCACCTAAAGTCGTCGCAGCTATTTTGGGTATTGTCATTTGTGCATAAACTGTGTTTGTCATGGCAACATGTTTATGGATAATTGGTTCCCTTCGTTGCAGGGCCCGATGGGTGCCAAGGGGGAGATGGGTCTACAGGTGAGTTAACGTCTGCTCTGAGAGTCGATTTTTGCAGAGCAGGAGAAGACCCATAATGCACCTGTGGAATGTAGAAAGTCGCAGAGTTCACCGCGTATCGACGGTAGATGCGTTCCCTGACAACGCCTATTAGGGCCGTGGTAATGTCACTTCCCCGCGTGACTGCTCGTACCACCGACACCAAACGTCTGCCACCGTAATACCGGCTGCAAATGCCATCAGGATAGAAGTCCGGCTTGGCACATTGCACCCATTGGGGCACCACAGTGGCGAGATGTTAACTACCTCGCGTGGTGTGCAGGTGGTCGTGGGTTCCATCCCGACCCTGACGTATAGAGTTTGCAAGTTCTTCCTGTGGTCGCGTGGATATTTCTCCAGGTCCTCCGGTTTTTCCCTCCGCATTTAGAAACATGCGTTTATAGTATTTGGCAGCGATACATTTCCACATGATAAGCTACTTCGTTGAGCTATCATGTGTTGCCAGGTTGCTTCTGAAAGAGAGCTGTATATATAAAAATAGTTTGTAGTTTAATGCTCCTACGCAGGGATTGCAGCACACAGTCTGCAACACATCCCAGCCACCTGTGGACTTGTCGCTTTCACTCTAAAATTGAATCACTACTTTCTGCTCGATCAACACGTCCACTTCAGCCGGCGTGCGACCGACTACCAAAGCAGTAACGTCCACCGCAAAGGCAGATACCCCGCGCTCATTTGTCAGCAAGGTTGACTTTTAACACGAATTAATGTCGCTACACACCGACAGAGATTGTACCAGCTATGATGATACATTCACTTGCAAGTTTTTAAAAGGACCATTACTTCATGGATATATATCTACAGTATGTAACAATCATTTCCACAAGCGTTCTTAATGTTTTACCGAAAAATGCAATCTCCGTATGACGGTGCATTTTTTGTTACATTTGGTAATGAGCAGGCAGGAGGGGAGTGGAGAATGCAACTGTGATGCAGGCTCGATGGACGGGGTGCTGCTGTGTGCCTACAGGGACGACCGGGGTTGGACGGCGTCGGCATTCAGGGACCGCCCGGCCTACCCGGTCCGCCTGGGCCCCCTTCCTTCTTCCATGGACCGACCTACGATGTGGTGAGTGGCAGCGGACACCCGCGTCAAGCCTCGGCCTGAGAGACTCGATGGTGTAATCACACACTCACACACAAGACAAAGATCCCCCGTATAGCCTTAACAGACTGTAAGGGAAAGTGCTGTTAGCGAGCACCTATGAAGGCCGAAACGGTCCACGAGGGGGTGGGTGGCCAGCACCACGCCCGACCGCCTTTGTCTCCTCAGTGGCGATGTTTACACACCGCACCAGGTACTCATTTGAGGCGCGGGGGGGGGGGGGGGATTCAGGACCTTTGTCTTTCAGAGTTTTGTTGCGAGTCGGCAGTCTTCCGGAACGCTTCTCGGTGCACGTACTGTATGTACGTTGAAACGCTTTCACACCGCACGTATCTAACCGTGCGAATCGGAGGTTAGCAATACTCGTCATTGGGAACAGCAGAACCTAAATTGAGGTGTGTTCTGTGTGTGGTGATCATGGGGACTCTGTGAGGCTGGAGTATAAATATTGGCAGTTTGAATGAACAGTTGGCAGCATCCTTAACCCCCAAGTATTCGTAGACATTCTCCCCTGCTCAGAACCAGAATGCAATGGAGCAAAGGCCCAACCCTGCGCGAGAGATGTCAGCTGAATTATGTGAGGTACACCTTTCCTGCCAGAAATCTCAGCAGTGTTTTGAGGAGCTTGGTTGTGAATTACCCAAAATATAACTATTGAAAGACGCTATGAAGTGAGAGAACAGAAAATTAAACTATAGGTCCCACTTGGGCCCTGTTGTCTTTCTTGTTGAAAATATGGAATGTATTCAACTGGCACCTTCCTGAAAGCTGAGGCTGGATTTCTAATCTACAAATAGGCTCACTCTTATCACGTTCCCACGACCAATGTGAACCATGCCTGTCCATTGTTTGAACCGGGCTGGAGCGAACTGGTCATGAGCTAGCTGGCCCAAGGGGTTCCCAGACTCGGCTGGAGAAGCACATCGCAGCCTTCTACCCAGGCCGACCCTGGCACCGACCGCGATGCCTCGGGGTCGTCACAGACCCGAGATGCGTGCGTCGTGACGTTGCTCGCTTGGTGACACTTTGCAGCAGTTCTGTTAAAATCACATGGGCGCAATATTCTAAAGATTGTGTATTCCCGCTTTAAATTGCCTACCGTAACCCCCATGTCTATGTAAAAACATTGCTAAACACAAACCTTATTTAAGATCACTTCACAGACCCGGTAGAGTGCGGGGGATCCACGGAGCCCCAGGGCTCACGGGGCGTGGGGCACGGACCTGGGCACTGCTGCTGATCTTGGGTCAGATCTCGGCCAATCCTGGGCTCACGGTCCCAGTGCCCAGTAGTCGTGGGAATGAGAGTTGTGTTGGGAATCCAGAGCAGTTTCGATGAGAAGGGGATTAAAATAAAGAGTTCAAACGGTGGGTGAGAGTGTGATAAAAAAAATACATGTTTTGTAAAAAAACATCACATAGCTACTCACGTGCATACGGATGTCATACACTTATCACTGTGGCCATTAATGAATAAAACCGGGTCATAAATGGGCACCGAATTTTAATAAGCGTTTAGGCTCTGACCTCAATAACGTCTAATTACCAGGTCCCCTAATCAATGAAACATGAAGAGACGTCACTCTGCGTATTGTGGGAAGCTGAAATAATCATTTTTGGCACGAAAACATAACATTCTGCCCAGCTTGTAAGAATTAGGATAAGATTTAGATCGCTCGTGATTTATCATATTTTGGAAAATGTTTTAAATATTCGCATACACAGCCATAACGGTTTTTAATGACCACAACACATGGCAGTACTTTGTTAACCTGTTCTTTGTAGTTCAAGGTCATGTTTATTGACACTTTAACAACCTTTGCAGTAAATTCTGTGCTGCTTATGAGTTTACATTGACTCGGAGGCCATTAGCATTCAGTGCTATTTTGCAACCGCCCAATCACGCGAGGGAGCAAACCATTATGGCGTACGCAGTGTATTTATTATAGGAAGAGCTGTGCTTTGTAACGAGTGTCTCTTGCATTGGGTAAAGGAATATCCCTGGCTGCTCTATGCAGGCATTTGGTTTGTACTTGCAGGCCTTGTCTGTGCTGTGGGTGTAAGACCGCACGTGTCCTATGTTGTGGGGAGCGGTGGCGCAGCGGTTTGCACACTGCGACCGAGTTCAGTTCCCGCTCACGACCAATATAACAGCGGCGATTATCTGAACCGCTCCTGGGTCTCCCCGAGGTCGACTCTGCCTCAAATGAGTCGCCCTAATGCCATGCGTAAACATCGCCCCCCTCGAGTCCCGTGCCGGCTAACAGCACTTGCCCCAAGAGTCTGTTGAGGCTACACAGTGGGGGAATCATTGTCTTTGTCCTCTGTGTGACAGGAGTCGGGGGGTGTGGCAGGCCAAGCAGGACAGCCAGGGCCCCCAGGCCCCGTGGGACCCTGCAGGACTCCAGGTGAGCAAAAACGTGGATCGCACGACCCGCGAGCCACAGGTGGGCCCGCGGTGGCTCCGCCATGTACGTACGCAACGGGTGAAACGGTGTGTGTCCCGGCGTGACCAACGTCCCGACTCCGCGGGAATTCCATTGGTGATGCGGTGGAGGCGAGGAAGGCCTCTCGAGTGGATGAAGTCACTTTGCTTCTCCGCGTCCGCCTCCTCCTCCTGGCCGCAACGCTCGTTTCCGTCTCGAGCGCGTGGCAAACGCACGGCGGCAGGCGTCGGGGGTGGCGGGTTGCCGCGCCCTCCGCGCGTCCCGAAGGCGCGACAGCGAAGCGTGCGCACGCGCAGTGTTCACAGTCCCTGCCCTTGGAGGCAACAGCCGACAGACGCAACGCCGCACGGGAGAGAGGCGCGGGCCGTGCGACGCCTCGTGGACCCGTTCTTATCTGAAGGCCAGAGGCGAATGTTTGCCTTGGAGCGGACTGCAATTCCTGATGCGGAATCGAGAACGCAGCGCCACTGCGTCGGATGTTGTCATGGTACGGGTGTATTGACACCAAATGTCACCCCCGTCACCTTTGGGGTCGCAACGGTCTATTACGGCTCAAGGGAATCACAACGGAATCAGAATCTTTATTATTTAGACTGGAGCAACCCCATGAGCCATCAAGTTATTTTTCACTGATGTCCCGTAAGGGTGACAGGTCAGCAAGTTACAGCAACGAACAATACACTAAACGATAGGGGGTGGAAACGAGAGAAAAGGTAAGCAAATTACGGAAAATAAATATAAATAAACAAAATATATGAGTAAAAATTGCATGAGTACATACATTCTTGCCGATATTTCAACACTAAATGCAAGAAATCACCGTGAGGACTTAGATTACAGCTCGATTGCAGCAACACGCAATCCACAATATTTGTAAGAGGAAGTTGGAGTGTAATATTACACTCGGCATGAATTTCTCCTTGAATTACAGTTTCTTCAGACGTGCTTAAAACACTTAAAAGTGTGAATTGGCTGCACATTCCAAAGCGGCGCCCATTTGACGATGGGTGTTGAGACGCGGTGGGTGAAACCACCACCGAGACAACAGGTTCAGTCTGATCGCAACTTCCCATTGTGAATCGAGGCCCTGTCCCTGAAACGCGCGACACCTCATAATGCCTCGCGGCGGTGGCTCACGGCGGTGCGGTGCCGCGCTGCGGGCTCTGCCGCACCTACACGGGTCCCACCTCACCACACGGGTCCCACCTCACCACACGGGTCGCCTCACCACACGGGTCCCACCTCACCACACGGGTCCACCTCACCACACGGGTCCCACCTCACCACACGGGCCGCCTCACCACGCGGGTCGCCTCACCACACGGGTCGCCTCACCACACGGGTCGCCTCACCACACGGGTCGCCTCACCACACGGGTCGCCTCACCACACGGGCCGCCTCACCAAACGGGATCCGCCTCACCACACGGGTCGCCTCACCAAACGGGATCCGCCTCACCACACGGGTCGCCTCACCAAACGGGATCCGCCTCACCACACGGGTCGCCTCACCACACGGGTCGCCTCACCACACGGGCCGCCTCACCACGCGGGTCGCCTCACCACACGGGCCGCCTCACCACACGGGTCCCACCTCACCACACGGGCCGCCTCACCACACGGGCCGCCTCACCACACGGGTCCCACCTCACCACACGGGTCCCGCCTCACCACACGGGCCGCCTCACCACACGGGTCCCACCTCACCACACGGGCCGCCTCACCACACGGGTCGCCTCACCACGCGGGTCGCCTCACCACACGGGTCCCACCTCACCACACGGGCCGCCTCACCACACGGGTCGCCTCACCACACGGGTCCCACCTCACCACACGGGTCGCCTCACCACGCGGGTCGCCTCACCACACGGGTCCCACCTCACCACATGGGCCGCCTCAAAACACGGGTCGCCTCACCACACGGGTCCCACCTCACCACACGGGCCGCCTCACCACACGGGTCGCCTCACCACACGGGTCCCACCTCACCACACGGGCCGCCTCAAAACACGGGTCGCCTCACCACACGGGTCCCACCTCACCACACGGGCCGCCTCACCACACGGGTCGCCTCACCACGCGGGTCGCCTCACCACACGGGTCCCACCTCACCACACGGGTCGCCTCACCACGCGGGTCGCCTCACCACGCGGGTCGCCTCACCACGCGGGTCGCCTCACCACACGGGTCCCACCTCACCACACGGGCCGCCTCACCACACGGGTCGCCTCACCACGCGGGTCGCCTCACCACACGGGTCGCCTCACCACGCGGGTCGCCTCACCACGCGGGTCGCCTCACCACGCGGGTCGCCTCACCACACGGGTCGCCTCACCACACGGGTCCCGCCTCACCACACGGGTCGCCTCACCACACGGGTCGCCTCACCACACGGGTCCCGCCTCACCACACGGGTCGCCTCACCACACGGGTCCCACCTCACCACACGGGTCGCCTCACCACACGGGTCGCCTCACCACACGGGTCCCACCTCACCACACGGGTCCCACCTCACCACACGGGTCGCCTCACCACGCGGGCCGCCTCACCACGCGGGTCGCCTCACCACACGGGTCGCCTCACCACACGGGTCGCCTCACCACACGGGTCCCGCCTCACCACACGGGTCCCACCTCACCACACGGGTCGCCTCACCACGCGGGCCGCCTCACCACACGGGTCCCGCCTCACCACACGGGTCGCCTCACCACACGGGTCGCCTCACCACACGGGTCCCGCCTCACCACACGGGTCCCACCTCACCACACGGGTCGCCTCACCACACGGGTCGCCTCACCACACGGGTCCCACCTCACCACACGGGTCCCACCTCACCACACGGGTCGCCTCACCACACGGGTCCCGCCTCACCACACGGGTCCCACCTCACCACACGGGTCGCCTCACCACACGGGTCGCCTCACCACACGGGTCCCACCTCACCACACGGGTCCCACCTCACCACACGGGTCGCCTCACCACGCGGGCCGCCTCACCACGCGGGTCGCCTCACCACACGGGTCGCCTCACCACGCGGGTCGCCTCACCACACGGGTCCCACCTCACCACGCGGGCCGCCTCACCACACGGGTCGCCTCACCACACGGGACCCGCCTCACCACACGGGTCCCACCTCACCACGCGGGCCGCCTCACCACACGGGTCGCCTCACCACACGGGTCGCCTCACCACACGGGTCCCGCCTCACCACACGGGTCGCCTCACCACACGGGTCCCACCTCACCACACGGGTCGCCTCACCACACGGGTCGCCTCACCACACGGGTCCCACCTCACCACACGGGTCCCACCTCACCACACGGGTCGCCTCACCACGCGGGCCGCCTCACCACGCGGGTCGCCTCACCACACGGGTCCCACCTCACCACACGGGTCCCACCTCACCACACGGGTCCCACCTCACCACACGGGTCCCACCTCACCACACGGGTCCCACCTCACCACACGGGACCCACCTCACCACACGGGTCGCCTCACCACGCGGGTCGCCTCACCACACGGGTCGCCTCACCACACGGGTCGCCTCACCACACGGGACCCGCCTCACCACGCGGGTCGCCTCACCACACGGGACCCGCCTCACCACACGGGTCGCCTCACCACACGGGTCGCCTCACCACACGGGTCGCCTCACCACACGGGACCCGCCTCACCACACGGGTCGCCTCACCACACGGGTCGCCTACCACGGGTCGCCTCACGCGGGTCGCCTCACCACACGGGTCGCCTCACCACACGGGTCGCCTCACCACACGGGCCCCGCCTCACCACACGGGACCCGCCTCACCACGCGGGTCGCCTCACCACACGGGTCGCCTCACCACGCGGGTCGCCTCACCACACGGGACCCGCCTCACCACACGGGTCGCCTCACCACACGGGTCGCCTCACCACGCGGGTCGCCTCACCACACGGGACCCGCCTCACCACGCGGGTCGCCTCACCACACGGGTCGCCTCACCACGCGGGTCGCCTCACCACACGGGACCCGCCTCACCACACGGGTCGCCTCACCACACGGGTCGCCTCACCACATGGTATCCACCGCACCACACGGGCCCCGCCGCGCTGCGCGGGTTTGCGTGTAGAGACGGGCCCTGAGGCAGGGGTGACTCGTGCGTTGCCGCCCCACTCTGCGCACAGGGGCCTCCGGGAATGGTGGGACTGGCTGGACACCCAGTAAGGCCTCTCTCGGCTCTATCCCCGTAGCCGCTTATCCATTTCCACGTCGGCCTCAGTCGAGGAGACCCACGTCCCCTTGCCCATATCTGCCTCCCTTTAAACCATCGTGAGCGTTCGCCCTGGTCCCCGAGTCCCACTGTGCCGGCCCCGTCCGTGCAGGACTGAGCCTTCCCAGCCTCCGCGGATGTTTGTCGCCGCCCTCCTGTGTGTGCGTCAGCTCCTTGACCTCCTGACAGCGTCGCATCTCCATGACTAATGATCCCCTGTGTCAGTTCCAAACCCATCACGTTTTTCTGAGCTGAGTCCAGACCATGACACCACAGCGTGCGCGCACAAGCAATGTGGAAATAATATTGCGAGCACTTTGCGGTGATTGGCAGTGCCCATTCCTTGAGTTATGATGAACCGGTTGTGCCATACCCGCTGGTTTGCGCATTTGCTAAGTGTGAAGGGTCTTGATTCAGCTCAGGCCATCACATATGGTCCCTGCTTCCGCATCCCGACAACATCCACATATCCCCCCACGTTCCCCACGAGTGTCCGCTCACCCCGACACCACCGCGTGGCCCTCACCGGCGTTGTGGCTTCTCCGCAGGGGCTGCCTGGACCCCGCGGGGAGAAGGGCGCCTCGGGCATTCAGGGACCCGCGGGGATGAAGGTGAGGACCACGTCCACCCACAGACACGAGAGGAGCCGCTGACGTCCAGTTCTCCCTTTGCTATTATTTATTTGGGTTCTTACGAAATAAATTACAATAATATCGATAAACATATTCACCCGTTCAGTTGGAATTTAACGTCTACTAATGGTCCTTTAAATAATTCTGTGGCCTTACAGTAGAAGTGGTGCATGAATAAAGTATTGATGTTCAGCCAAGCATACACTTTTTAAGTATTGAAAAATGGGGGAAATTTTTTTATTTTAAATCCAAAGAAATGTAAAAATAGCGGAGATAATTCGGAGAAATGTAGAGAATCCACATGTGGTAGAACTGGCTGGCAGTGCCCTCCACGAGTCTCCACAGCTGATGAATCGATCACCGTTATTTAAATTAGGCAAGGGGCCATTGGGACGGGAAATCTCTCTATCGAAGTAGAGCTTGAGTTCAAGAAGAGTCTTGAAGGATCTCTTGATTTCCTTGTGATAGATGTTGGGATATGTGTCTCTCAAACAAGTGGCTTGAGACCTGAGTTCTTCTTCTGGTGAGGGATTGAAGATTTTAATCATCGATAGACAAAGTGCACTGCACTTGCAGAGGATCGTGGAGAAAAACACATTTCCATGAGGGCCACTTGTCACTTTCCATGTCAGGACAGACTTCTCAGTCACACTCTGTAGCGTAGTGTACGACCTCGGAGACCAGTTACGCTGTAAAGACCACACCACTAATGTCTCAAATTGCATTGCAGCAGAATACCGAGTGGGGTGCAGCTGATGGGGAAGCGGTGCGCAGTATCGATGTCACAACGTTCGCCCGACCATGGAATTAAAATGGGCGTCTGCTCGGTTTGTTTCCTGCGTGTGTCCATCGCAGGGTGAGAGGGGGGAACCCGGGGTCGTCATTGCTGCAGATGGCTCCCATCTGGCAAGCATGGCAGGGCCCCAGGGACCCAAGGGTGACAAGGTGAGTCATGGCAGCAGCAGCACCTGCTACCTGTAGGCCTCATCCCAGTGCCGGCAGCATCACGGGCAGGGCCCCCCGGCTCCACCCAGGGATCAGCTCACGGTCCGTGCTCGGAGGCAGCTCAACAGGGAGAGTGCAGGGAGGGCAGGGGGAAGAGAGACCGGGGAAGAGAGACTGGGGAAGAGAGACCGGGGAAGAGAGACCGGGGAAGAGAAGCTGAGCCCAGCCGAATGTAGCAACGCTAAAGACAAACACCAAGAAAGACGCGGAGAGACTCGGAGACGCAGAGGAAGAGACGGAACAAGATCGACAAACGGAGGACACGGAGATAAACAAATGCAGAGAGGCAGAGAGAGAGAGACAAAGACAACTGCTAGCTGGAGTAGTTGGCGGATGTGCTAATGGTATTCATGGGCCCACTTGTGTTAGTGTGTGTGAGTAAATTAAATTAGTGCCGCTCGATAGGAAGGCAGCAGTGGTTGCCCCGTGGTTCATGG
Source organism: Lethenteron reissneri (assembly GCF_015708825.2). Taxonomy (NCBI): domain Eukaryota; kingdom Metazoa; phylum Chordata; class Hyperoartia; order Petromyzontiformes; family Petromyzontidae; genus Lethenteron; species Lethenteron reissneri. Next base: position 1,709,519 of record NC_083801.1, read on the forward strand.
AGTGCCCATTCGCTCACCACCGGCTCGGGGCCACTGTGGGAGATGAGTGCTGCCCCGTTGCACGTTTAGGCAGCGGAGACGCTGACAATTGGCCTCGACCGTCCTTGGTTGCTCCAGCCGTGAGGACACTTGGAGCAGGGCGCGTGAGCACTGGCCACTCGGGAAACGGAGTTTTGTGACGTCGCACTCCGAGCGGAACGCTGGCTTGCGTGGCGCGCATGTTACCGCCGCCATCTGCGAGCCTTGCCAACGGACGCGTTCCACCTTGTGGAAAATGCCGCTGTAGTCCAAGCGCAATGTGATTGGGAAAAAGTAAAAAAAAAGTGTGGCCGTGTGATTTGTGCCATAGGCAGAAATCACTGCTACTGTCACCTCCTTGATGATGACAGTGACGATGATGATAGCGGCGTTCACCTCATTCGCTCTTCTTGCTGTGTTGCAGGGCGATGCTGGCTCTCCTGGATTGCTGGTGAGTTCCGTGCAGCCACGATGAGCACCTCCAGTTAGCACAGTTGGCTACGTACGGTGCGAAATAAGTTTAACATATGTACGTGCATAGCGAGTAAGTCGAGAAGCAGCTTGCATACGTGTGCACACCAGCCGCGTCTCTTGGGGGAAATGAGCACTTGCTCCCCGTTGTTGATTTGTCCAGCGCTTGCCTTGCCTTGCTGCACTACTCCATCTGCACAAATAATAATTGACGCTGCCCTAAAGTTGAATAACAATAATATTGACTTATACTTTTAGAGCACCTTTCACCCGGAGATGACAAAGTGGTGTGCAGAGCGAATAACATGAATAACATTTCGAGAGATAAAATAAGAGCAAAAAAAACCTCATAAATAAAATCACGCATTCGTGTGGTAAGAACACCCACCAACATAAAATAACCAACCCATAGCTGCAAAATACTGAGGAAGTGAAGGGGGCCTTCGTGGGCGGACGGCGCTTCGGGGTGGGAACCGAATCGTGGGCGAGAGACTCGGCACCGCCCCACGCCGAGTAGTCCGGTGGATTCCACGCGGCGAGAGGTCCCCGTTGAGCGGCGAACGGAGGGGGAGCGCCGCGACCTTTGGGCGTGCACAGCGGCAAGCGGCCGCAATCGGGGTACCGGAGGAGAGGACGTACGGAGGGAGACGCTGCGCAGCTCCCTGGCAACGGGCTTCCGCGCCACCGCGTCCATTGAACCGGCGACGTTTCCTCGGGGGCTCGCCGCTCCGCACTCGCCCTTGGGCTAGGCGCTTCCCCGCCTGGGAGCCCACGCGGAGCCCCGGGGGCCGGGGCGGGCTCACGGGGACCGAGCGGCCGCGCTGGCCGCACCCTGGCTTCGGCGGGGCCCAGCGAGGCCTAGCGATGTCCTCACCGTGTCCCTCTTCTCGTTCGTCGCCAGGGTCCGGTGGGTCACGCCGGAGTCAAGGGGGAGTACGGCATGCCGGGGAGGCCCGTAAGTGCTCATCTCTGCTGTCGCTCTGCCCGCGTTTTTTGATGTTTGACGTAAAGAGGGCCTTTGCTCTAGCATTGAACGTGTTTGTGCGTGTCGTGCAGTTCGCGTGAGTATTACATTAGTGTTACAATGCAAGTCACTTGATTGATATATACACGGCAATCATCGCCCACTACTGCCAAAAACCTTGTAGGACCCTCCTGAAAAAGAGTCATGAGACTTGGTGGGTAAGAAGCGTATTGAAATATTACAATCAGTACGGCTTCTACACACAGCAGAATTGTCATAATCGCACAACAAATCCTCGTCTTAAATTTTTCATTCATAAGACTTGGCCATCTTCATAATGCACCTGGATATTAACCCAGGCTTCACTATTTGAAGTCAAGATGTTTACCTCGCAGAGCCACAAATCCACTCGATGCACTCAGTGCCTGGAACTCTCAAATGCTCACAGGCTTCACATGATATCTTTATAAGCATCATGAATGCACCAAAAACTAATCGACCCAGTGCATCGTTACACTGCCTCTGTCGTTCCGTGGTTGGATTGCTGACTTTGTGTTCTCAGGGTCGGCCGGGAGTGAACGGCTTCAAAGGTCAGAAGGGCGAATCTGGAGGAGGTGTTGGCCTGGGAAATGTGAGCACCTCTACCGTGCATCCTCACAACTCTATCACACCGGACACAGCACACACCACACACAGCACACAGCACACAGTACACACTGCACTGCACAGTACACCACACTGCAAACACCGCACCGCACAGCACACCGCACCGCACCACAAACACAACGCACACACCACACAGCAAACCGCACAGTAAAAACCATACCACACACCACATCGCACACCACACAGACCACATCTACTACACCACACACACCCTACTCTTAGACCACACGTATACTACTACACCTACCACAGCACACCACATAAACTACACTTACACTACACGAACCACCCCACACACACCGGACATCACGTATTACACCACACACAGACACTCCACACATACACTACCACATACCACAGCGCACCCACTACCACTTACCTTGTGTCTTCCAGCATCGTCTGTTTTGGCAGAAAAACCCAGAATCGGTTTTGGACTTCTTACGTTTCGTCAGCGGTCTGTGTCCTGTCGAACGAATGCCGCCGAGTTATTGTGGAATCGTAGGCAGGAGCACTCCACGAACACCGGAGTGCCCAACCAACGCGGTGCAGCGACATTGTGCACATTTCATGATGCCCTCCCATGTAAATTGTGGGCAATACAATAACAAATATGTTAATATCTATCTAAATAGGTAGCCGTGCAGAGGAGGGGCTGTTTCATCACCAAAGCGAATAGAGTAGCAGCATTTGTGCGGCGTCCGCTCGTCGTAGCGACGCAGCGAGCGTTCCCATGCGTTTCACCGCTTCACAGGAATTGGTCTCTTTCTGTCCGCAGAGTTTCCCCGGCCCTCCCGGACCTCCCGGCCCGCCTGGCCCCCCGGGCCAGCCGGGGTTCCCCGTGGACGTCAACAACAGAGTAAGAACGCGGATTGCGGTCCCGTGGCCCCCAACCGCCGCTGCTGCTGCTGCCGCCGCCGCCGCTGCTGCCGCCGCTGCCGCCGCTGCTACCGCTGCCTGTATCGCCGTGTTCCCATCCTCGTGTTTCTCGCGTCATCGCGCATTTGCTGCCCGTCACTGTGCTGTCTCTTGTCTCTGTCCCCCCTTGTAGCGAGTAGTTCCACCACCTCCTCGCCCCCACTGCAAAATCCCTGTAAGTCATTGCGCACATTGGAACGGTCCGAACAAACGGTGAACAAGAGGAGGAGTAAATGGGTCGTGATCAACAACGACAATGGATGTCAGAGGCTCACAAATGTCAATTTTTTTTGTTATATATATGCATTCGGGCATCTTTACTCATTAACTTGGCTGAGACAGCATTTGATATTTATACTTTGCAGAGCAAAACAAAGTACACGGGAATAATTGTACTCTTTGCCAGGTTTTGTTATACTTCTGCTTATGGCCGATGGAGGGCAACGGCTGAGATTGTTGAGCCAGATGATTGGGTCAGGAGTAGCGGAATGGCGTGTCGCTGTGATGATGCCTCCTTTGTATTTTACCAGGGAATGTGTAGTTACCTGGGGGAGGTGATAACGCTTGTCATTTACTTTGGCTACGTTCCAAGTTTGGGAATTCAGCTGAAGCCACTGCTCACATTGATTTGACGACTACCATTCGGAGTTCCGGTAAGGCAGCTCCTGGGATTGAAACATCGAATGCATACCGACTGCCTCAGCAGCAAGCACGCGAATGTGGCTCTTCAGCCACATAGAAAACTATTATTATCTGTATGTAAATTATTTATAAATGCGGATTGACAAAGTAAGCCCGAATCAATCAGCAGCTGCAATTTTGTACGCAGACTCCTCGCGACTTAGTAAGCACCCCACATTCACCGTTTGAGCACCCTTGACGATTCCACTGAGGAGGGCGATTCGAGTACAGCCCATCATCGATTATCCAACTGATTCAGGGGGCAGAGGCGTGCCCGATGAAAAAAAAAACGCTGGATAATCACTAAATCGTTATTTCCACGGAAAGCGTGCAATCGCTCTTCCAGCGTTGCGTACACCTCGCAGAACAACCCGGCGCATTTTCACGCTCAAGGGGACGCGACGGAGCGGTGATCGGAAAGGAAATCCGTGAGAGAGCCCAGGTCACCGAGTGGTGCATGGCCCAGCGGGGCAGTGGCCACTAGGAGCTCGTCTTGTCGGAGTCCCAAGTCACTCGACCTGTCTTGTGCTGCACTCACCCTGTCTCAGTGTCTCTGGCATGCCACCCATCAAAGGCCTCGAGCATCAGGCTGCGTTTGGTATTCGACGGCACGTTTCCCCAGATACGCAGCCGCAAAGCAAAGACAGCGAGATCAGCGCAACAAAACTGCGGCGGTTGTTTCCGGAATGTGGGGCATAGGATCACAGGGGGGGTACTTGATGGCCAAACGCAAATCCTTGATTCCACGTGAAAAAAAATTACTTCTTAAAATGTAAAACACAATTTTAACGTAGGAAGCAGCGGCATGGAGTAGGGAAACGTGCTTGCAAACGCAAAAGCAGCCGGATGTTCATGGTGTGTTAGCGGTGCCCTTTGCACCCCATGTGTCTGTCAACGCTGTGTGTGCCATGAAGCTGCAACGCTGCCTGCCGTGTTCGCGCTGTTACCAGCTGCCCTCTGCTGTCACCCCACTGCCGCGTTGTGATGTCACCAGCTGCTCTCTGCTGTCACCCCACTGCCGTGTCGCGCTGTCACCAGCTGCCCTCTGCTGTCACCCCACTGCCGTGTCGCGCTGTCACCAGCTGCCCTCTGCTGTCACCCCACTGCCGTGTCGCGCTGTCACCAGCTGCCCTCTGCTGTCACCCCACTGCCGTGTCGCGCTGTCACCAGCTGCCCTCTGCTGTCACCCCACTGCCGTGTCGCACTGTCACCAGCTGCCCTCTGTTGTCACCCCACTGCCACGTTGTGATGTCACCAGCTGCCCTCTGCAGTCACCTCGCTGCCTTGCCATGCATGGACACAGTTCAAGTTGAGAATTGAAAAGTGCTATTAAAGTCGCGCTATTGAAGCCACTTTATCCGAGTTCTTTTCTGTACGAGCACCGGATGTAATTTCCTTGCCTTCCACATACAATGTGTTTTGTATGCGCACAGAAGCCCAGCATGTTCAGATGTCTTAATGCCACTTGAATGGCGTGGCACTGTTTACATTTATTAACAGTGTAAGTGTCAACAAACTTATTCCTAAGTTGTCATAAAAATATACTGAGTTTCTTTTTAAACATTTCACTGATTAATTTGCACAAATGAAGTGACATTGTTGGGACTTCGAATTAAATATAACAATAAACGTGTGAGAGTGGATTATTTTGGCAACTGTTTGTAGTTGTTAGCTAGATGTCTGCAGCAGCATTATGTTTAGCCGATTCACTGGCATAACGAGCATCTGTTTGTGTCAAAGTGAAGGTTTGGCCCGAGTAAATTAAATTGCCAATAATTGCCTTTAAAGAGTGTAACTTTACTATACCTGACGCTGTCAATGCAACCTGCCGTGCAAATATGAGCGTGACCCCAATTGGTCATCAGAATCAGTGCTCAGAGTTCATGGGTTTTACTTATTTAATCCTTTAGATCCAAAAAGCATGAATTGTTGTTAACGATTCTGAGATCAGGAATGTGCGACCACTTGATGCCACGCCATGAGCACATGTTGACTTGAGAACCACAGCAGTCATGAAACGCGACTTTAAAAATAAATCCAGTTCCCCTGTGTTGCTTATTGCCACTGAAAGCAGTCCAGATTTCTCTCTGCCAGCCACAGCTCCTTCATTACCAACAAAGGGACCTGACAAACATGGCTAATGTACCTGTGCTCGGTAATGGCCCTCATGTATAACACACTCATCATTAATGGGGTTAGCCAAACATCCCACTGTAGGATCACAGAACTTGGACAAGTGTCGGTGCCAGTACTGGCTGCCTTGCCAAGCGCTTGTCTGTGGGTTGCCGCGCCTTCGAGCCGAACAAAGTCTGCGGCGCGTATCGAGCGGTGTGTGCGTACATCGATGTTTACTCTTTATTTATTTATTTATTCTGTGTGGGTATGCAGGTGGACCACTTCCAGCCGGGGGTGCATTCAAATTTCGGTGAGTGGCCGCACTGTGGCTGTTGCTGCTGCTTGGTGGTGGTGGTGGTGATGTGTCACCACTGCGTGGTCACGTGGTCGAAGGTCTCGCCCGCAGGTCGTGTCGTGGGCAGAGCGCTCGATAGACTGCAAGGAGGGAAAGAATGTGTGGAGGGGGGGGCAGTCGTTGATGTTGCCCGACGGGAGCTGAAGGAACCGCAGCTGAGACTGGGTCGCAGAGACGAGTTGGTTTGCGAGAGACGTAGAAGAGGTGAAAGAAGCTGACCCACCCAGCCAATGGAACAAATAAAGAGAAGAAATAAAGTACATTTTATAAATAGTGAAGAGTGGTCAAACAACCTCCATGGACGAACAACATGGGGAAGCCTTCATCAAACTATGGATTGACAAAGGCCTGCAAATTATTGTTTTTATGATGATCATATGCAGTAACGTGTAATAACATGACTTTCAACATCCATAGATCTCTCATACATACAAGCAAACAAGCACGTGTGTGCTATATTCTTTGGGTCTTTCGGTAAAGTCACGTTGATAGATTCAAAGAAAATAACAAAAAATAACAAAAAAACTACGACGTTTCAACCACAACACAAGCGATCATCATCAGGAAGAAAAAGGAAGGGGAAAGCTGCTGAGGCAGACTGTTTTAAAGGTTTAAAATGGGTGTAGCCCAAGGGTCATAAACGAAGTGGGTAGGGCTAGTGATGTTAATGTGAGAAATTAGCATGTTAATGGCAGTGGCTATGTTAATGTGAGAGATTAGCATGTGGATGGGAGATCGCAGAGCAGCAACGTCGAGCTCGGGGGAGCGAGGTGGCTGCGTTAGTGTGAGAAATTTTACCTGTTCATGTAAAATCAGAGAGCCCAAAATAACAACTAACATCGGAAGGTGGTAGGATGGGAACATCACAGCCAGTTATGACTTGAACTGGTTGATAACGTCCTTCCAATGATTGCTCAGTTTGTACCCATCTTCTCGATTGAAGTTGTGTGTATATGTGGATGGCTTCATGAACTAACCTTTGTTGATAGCCAGTGGGTTTGCAAAGTACCTTTCGTCTTAGAGAAATCTATTTCGTGTGAGCCCAACGCATTAAAACAATGATCAGCCACGGCCGAAGTGTTCGTCCTGCTGTGTTTCAGATCTGCCTTATGTTCACGAACACGGTCCGAGACATGTCGCTTAGTTTCCCCAATGTAACTACTGCCGCAGACACCACTTAGTTTGTAGACTGCCGGGGTATTTCATGTCAGGGATCATATCCTTCACAGATGGAATCAGATCACGAATTTTATATACTGTGTTAAATAGAACCTGGATCTTGTTTGCTCATGATTTTGGAGATCGTTTTGGTGACCCCTGCTCTGTATGGCAAGGTGATGGTTTTGATTGGGTCCTCAGATGGTTCTTTCCCAACGGTTGGGGTGATAGCTTTACGGATTGTGTAGTCTGAATATCCATTCATCTTGAGAACTTGGTGTACCTGTTTCAGTTCACTGGCTCGGTGATGATGGTTGGAAATACATCGAGCTCTATGGTATGGAATTTTAATGAAGGAATTATTCTGGGAAGGATGGTGGTGGGAGTCAGGTTTTAGATATGCACCCGTATGGGTGGCTTTCCTGTAGACAGTGTCCCATTGAGCCGTCTGGTCTCTTTTTGATAAAAACATCCAAGAATGGTAGCTTGCCATCCTTTACTACCTCCATGGTGAATTTGATGGCTGGGTGTATGGAATTGATGTGGTTGAGGAATTGGTTCAGAGCAGGCTGGCCATGTGGCCAGATGATGAACGTGTCATCTACGTACCTCTTCCACAAGGACGGACGTAGAGTGGATGCCTGGATGGCATCTGTCTGAAAAATTTCCATGAAAACATTGGCAACAACTGGAGAAAAGGGAGAACCCATTTGGGTACCTTCAACTTGTTTGTAGAAAGTTCCATTCCAGGTGATGTAAGTGATGGTGAGGCAGTGTCTCACCAGGGCCAGAACATCAGCATTCAGTCCTTGTTGGACCAAGTCTTCAATGATTGCAATGGTGTCAGGCACAGCAACTTTGGTAAACAGAGAGACTACATCGAAACTAATGAGCAAATCACCTGGAGATAGTGAGATGTCCTTAATTAACGATACCAAGTGAGCTGAGTTAAGTACAGCTGAGGTGGTCTTACCAGTGAATGATTGTAAGGTTTGGGACAGAAATCGGGGCAAGTTTGAAGGTGGGTGAGTCAATGGTGGAGACGATAGGATGGAGTGGTGTACCCTCTTTATGGATTTTTGGTAAGCCATACAGTCTGGGTGGTCTAGAAGCAGAGGGTTTTAAATAAAACCGCTTGGTTGGTTCGATTAAATATGTCGAATCGGTGATGATATTGTTGGTTTTCCTAACGAGGCTGTTGGTGGGATCTCTTTTAAATTTTTGTATAGCTACCATCATTAAGTAGGTCCTGAATTTTGTTATTGTATGTGGTTTTGTCCATGATGACTGTGGCATTACCCTTGTCGGCTGAGAGGATGACGATGTCATCTCTCTTTTTTAATTGGGAAAGCTCAAAGCGGTCATCCTTACTGATGTTGCTAATAGGTGTCTTAGCGTTTTTGAGAATTGCAGCGATTTCCGATCTTGACCCAAAGAATATGAATTGCTGCAGTCACGAAAGCTGTAAGTCAAGATTTTTGACGTGTGTGCTGTTCTGTGCATCTATGGGACCGTGGGTGTGGCCCACGGTGGTGGTATTGTAGCGGTTAGCGCTTCGAATCCGGGGACCCAAGTTCAATTCTTGCTCCATGCCAACACAAGTGACGATTATCTGAACCAGTCCTGGGCCTCCCCTAGGTCGATTCGGCTTCAAATGAGTCCCTGGTGCGGTGTGTAAACATCGCCACTGAGGAGACAACGGTGGCCGGGCATGGTGCTGGCCATCCACCTCCTCGTGTGCCATGCCGGTCTTCATAGGTGGTGCTCGCTAACAGCACTTGCGCCAAAAGTCTGTTTTGGTTATACGGGGGATCTTCTTTTTCATTTTACCAGGTAAGGCCCACTAAGCTATATAGCTCTTTTTTAGAAGTGACTTGGCCACAAATGCTAAACGTGGAGGGAAAAACCGGAGGAACTGGAGAAAAATCCACGCGACCACGTAAACTCCAAATATACAGCAGGGGTCAGGGTCGGGATCGAACCCACGACCTCCTGTGTAACGGGTGAGGGAGTTAACATCTCGTCTTTTGGTGTGCTGTGTGCTGTGAACGCGAGCAGGGCTGAAGGGCGAGAAGGGCTCCATGGGCTACCCAGGACACCACGGCTCCAACGGGGAGAAGGGAGACCCGGGGCCTCCAGGTTCCCTGGCACTGCGCGGCGCACCATGCACGACACAGACTGTGCTGCTTCTTCTGCTGCTGCTGCTGTGTATTCTGGGCCTTCACCACAGGGACACCGCGACGCTGCTGTTGAGCACGAGGCCGTAGTCACGCTCTCCTAGAGGCGTGTGCTGTCTCGACACCCCCAACTCCTCATCGCTCACCGCTCACACTGCTCGATCGACAAGCAGATCCCCTGTGGGACTTTTGCCGTCCACATTCAGAATCGTCCCCTCCTTCCATTCTTGTATCTTGTTTCCTGTTGCTTCCTGCTGATGCTGCTTTCTTCTGCTGCTGCTTCCTGCTGCTGCTACATCCGTTCTCATCTTCCCGCTGCCGTCCGTTTTAGTCAACGGCCTTCTTCTCCACGTCTTTCCATCACCCGTTGCCTGCATGAATATATTCTATCCGCCACCGCTGCCTCTTCTCATAAATACTCCCAAAGTAGCACACGCTTTACATGGGCTAAACTCGAAGCCCCGTATTCTTAGTCACGGCTCGGCTGAGGCTCTGACCTCACGGGAGCCGACTCGGAGCCACTGTGGAGCTCAACTTGAGAAGCTCTGAGTAAGATCCCAGCTGTGCTCAGGATTGGTCCCATGATGTTTGATATAAAAAAAATATATATTCATTTGTATTATTCAGTTATTTGTTTTCTCTGTGTTATGTCTGTCACGGAAACGGTGTGTGGTTTTTATTGATGAAACCTGACTTCAGAGCTTCTTAGCTCACAGGGTTCTTCAAAAGAAACTGAACTGAGGCCGAGCCCGAGCCAAGCCGTGGCCGAGCCGCCCACCCACGCGACTTTGAAACCGACCGAGCGGCTCAGGCCTGAGCTGATCCTGAGATGGCAGTGACGCAGTTTAACTCACCGTGGCGATGTTTGTTCCAGGGCCGCCCGGATCCATCACGAACATAGCACAGCTTGCCGGGATCAAGGTAAGGCTCTTTGGCTGCGTCGTCTTATAGTAGGCTCAGTGCAGTACAATGCTTCGCGGTGCGATGCTGTATTAAACGTTATGATGTGACGATTCTTCGGGACATCAGTTCCCATAACTATGTAGTCGTAATTTTTTGCATTTGTTATCGTGTTGTTTTTTGTCATTTACTGTACGTCCAGTATAAGGGTACTTAAAAGTTACTCAACTGCAGTTCGCTCAACATAAGCCTGCCATTAACATGTAGGCTTTCGCAACCAATATTTTCCGTAAAAGGGTTTTTGGGTTAGATAGCATAAATATAAATGCGTCTTGACTTAAAGCTTTCGTGACTGCAGGAATTCATACTCTTTGGGTCTTTCGGTAAAGTCACGTAGATAGAAACATAATATAAAAATTACGACGTTTCGATCGCAACACAAGCAATCGTCCTTAGGTGAAAAAATATTTTCGACGAGCTTTGTGGCTCGTAGGATTTCTCCAGGGTAAATAAAGATTCCGATCGATTGCGATCCTCTGTGCCCTCGACTGCAGGGGGAGCGCGGCGAGTCTGGCATGAAGGGCGAGCCTGGCACGGTGGTCTACGGGGACTTCCCTCACGGGATTCCCAGCGTCCCCGGGCCCCCAGGCATCCCAGGAAGACCGGGACTCGTGGTGAGAGATGCCGCCCTGTTGAGAACGCTCACTCGCAGACGTTCGGCAAGGGGCAGCATCACCAAAATCGAATGACAAGTCGCGCCGGCAATCGGCCGCTTTTCTGTTGTTGTTGTGATGTGCGAAAGCAGTATTGATGGCGAGTGTGTGGTGAGTGCTTATGAGGAAGTATGCCCTGCTGTGAACGGTGACGATTTGCCTGCGATGCATTAGCGCGCGCCCTTGCGCACGTCCAGGGTATGCACTCATTTACCTCGAGGTGTAAACGTTAGCCCTTTTCTTAACCCTTTAATCACTAGTAGCCTACACGCAGAATGATGTCTCGCCTGCATCGTTACCTGTAAATATGTAGTCTACAATAGAAACAGCTAAGACGATTAATTGCTTTCAGTCTTTTGGTTTACATTCTATTAAATTAGTTTTAAATCATGGTTGCTAAGCGCAGGTCCAAAGACCAAAAACGCCTGGTGGGCAGGAACAAACAGCACTATCAAAGTTCTAATAGACAATAGTTAACACGTTTCTTGATTGAGCAAGGTTATATGAAGTCAGGGAAAGAGACGGTAATTGAAGGAGGAAATTTCTAAAGTGGAGCAGTGCGAGGGTAGAAGCAGAGAGAAGTGAGGCGGCCTGCGTTGTGGTGAATGGGTGGGTCGGTGACTGAGTAGGTGGGTGAATGGGTGGGTGAGTGAGTAGGTGTCTAAGTGATAGTTTTGTAGGAGGAGCAGTGGCGCAGTGGTTAGCATATTGCGACCCGAGTTCGATTCCTGCTCATGGCCAACACCAGTGATGATTATCTGAACTTTTCCTGGGCCTCCCCTAGGTCGATTCAGCCTCAAATTAGTACGTGGTACAACGTGTAAACATTGCCACGCGTGAGACGAAGGCGGCCGGGCATGGTGCTGGCCACCCACAACCTCGTGTGCTATGCCCGCCTTCGTAGGTGCTCGCTAACAGCACTTGCCCCAAGATTATGTTAAGGCTATATGGGGGGATCTTTGGGTGAGGTGAGTGGGTGAATGAGTGGATGAGTGGGTGAGTTATTATCACGTGCAGTGTAGTGGTTGAACACAGTGTGGATCAGACAAATAAGTCGTGTCTATCGAGTCCTCAGCATGGGATTAGGAATCGAGGAGTGACGTTCATGGGAGCAGCAGCCATGGTCATGGCAAATGGACATGCCAAGACCACGCGTCGTGGTTTGCACACACAATCCCACAACGCTTACCCAATATTTGAGTGGTTTGCCAAACATCTTGTTTTCTGATATTCCAGCTGGACACCCACGAATAAGTTTCAGCTTGAAGCTAACCCAGTTGCTGCACTCGTGCACTGGGAGAATGTTAAACACGCCACGGGTGGACAGATTGAATGGTTTATGCACATCATGTGCAACACGCCCATGCAAATCTTAATTTATATTTATAAAAGGGAAATTTGTGAATATGTGTGTCTGTTCGAAATGTTTAGCATACTTCCCGACATGTAACAGCGCTGACTTGGTGTGCTTCATCGGCAGGGCCCCAAGGGAGACTCGGTGGTGGGTCCAAGTGGCCCCCCGGGCAGCGCTGGCCCCCCTGGATCTCCGGGGTACGGCTACGAGGGGCCCCAGGGCAGGCCAGGCCCCCCTGGGCCTCCAGGGCCCCCCGGCGGTCAAGGACACACCTCCCCAGGTATTCTCAACGTGATCTGAAGCCTGCTGCTGTATTTTTGGAGTTTGTGGCGTCTCTCTCTTTCCTCGTGGTGGTCGCTGGGATTTTTTTCCAGACCTTCCGGTATTTGCCTCCGTATCACGCGTTTAGGCTGCCATACATTTCCACATGATGATGAGCCACTTTGTTGAGCTATCAATTGTGGCCAGGTCTCTTCTGAAAAGAGCTTTATAGCTCAGTGGGCCTTATCTGGTAAAATATATATTTTTTCATAAATCTGGTAATCCACCAGCGTGTAGCAAGCGCGAATCTGCTGACGAGACCCATAAATTCAAAGCTGCTCCAAAGTTCGCTGACTTAAACATATGCTGCTGCATAATATTGGTCTAGAAAGCCAATAGGCAGATGGACTGAAACATATTCAGGTATCCCTCGATTTACAAAAGGGATGCCTTCAAAACACACGTAAAATGACATTGTGTAAACCAGAACAGCTTTTCAATGTAGTACAAAATATTTGGGATGTTTTTCGCACAGTCATTCCGACTCTACTCCTAACCTTTTCGCGAAAAGAAAATAATAAAGAACATGAATATTGAAACGATTGAATAATAATTAATGTAAAACAACAACAAAATAAACCTTTCCAGGGAACTTCTTCATGCAGCTGTGCTGCGTGTAGGAATCCCTGTCAAGGTGGTGTGGAGGCATCTCTGTTGCACTGCAGGGGCGCCGTGACGCTGTCGCGGATGGCTGAGGCAGCCTCCCGGGTGCCTCTTGTTTGACGATCTCGTGGTGCGTGGCCGCAGTGAAATTTCGTTCAAGCGGAAATTCGATTTCGTTAATCGAAAAGAAAATTGTCCAGAATGCTGCTTATATATACACACACACACAGAAGAGATGCACAGTTGCCTGGGCTCGTTGGCGACCTATGCGAGAGAGTGACCCTGCCGCCCACGCTGATTCCCCCCCCCCCCCCCCCCCCCCGTGCGCTCTCTCTCCCAGGAGGCTCCGGTCCCAGCTACGTCCTCCAGGGAGCGGTGGGGCCCCCCGGGCCACCAGGACCCGCCGGCTCCTCCAGCGGGGTGCGTGACGCACGCACAAACTCACGCCGACTGTCGCAGTTGCAGATAACGCGGCCTCTAGGCTGGGTGACACGGTGGAGTGGGATGGGGGGGGGGGCTTCTACTCTGAGCCAAAACTGCTTGGGTTGACTCCTAGGATCCAACTTGAGATTAAGGCGCACTCTGATGTGTCGGGGCGCCATGGTGGCGAGATGTTTACTGCCTCATGGGTTTGATTCTGACCCTGACACCTATATATTTGGAGTTTGCATTTTATATCTCCCTGCGGTTGTGTGGATTTTTTTCTGGGTTCTCCGGTTTTTTCCCTCCACATTTAGATACATGGCGCTAGAGCCACTGCTTACCGCTACGGCCACCGCGTTCCCCTACGGCCACCGTATGCCCCTACGGCCACCGCGTTCCCCTATGGCCATCACGTTCCCCTACGGCCACCGAGTTGCCCTACGGCCACAGCATGCTGCTATAACCACGGCGTTCCGCTTTAGCCACCGCGTGCCGCAATAGCTACCGCGTGCCACTGGGCCGTGCTGCAGGTGACGATAACGAACTCCGTGGAGGCCATGCTGCAGACGTCGCGAGCCACGCCGGAGGGCGCGCTGGTGTACGTGCGCGAGACGGGAGACGTCTACATCCGGGTGCCCGGGGCGTGGAGGAAGTTACAAGTGAGGCCACACACACACACTTGTGATTATGATTCCACACAATCAGGAGAACAACTTTAACCAAACTAAGGCAAACAAGCAAGCCAACCATGGACTGCCGTTTGGGCGGTTGGGGCACGCTGGCGTGCGAATCTACGCGTCGCATGCTGTATTTCCACGACCATTGCAAAGCAGGCCCTGGCCCTCCTGGGCCGTTCCAAGCAGGCCCAACGCGACTCAGAGAGGCCCAGCACCGCCAGAGCCGCAAGGATCCTTGGCCTCTGCCCCCACCGTCCCTCTGACCCGCGACCCTCCCCGTCTGCGATGTGTGAGTGGAAAAGCAATATTTAAAGTAATTCTCTAACAACGTTTATCAAGGCCATGGCTTCGTCTAGAGCAGGGGTCGGCAGCCTGCGGCTCAGGAGCCGCACGTGGCTCTTTAAGGACCGCTTCGTGACGCGTTACTTATTAAGGTCTACCACAGTCTTGTATTCACATGCATTGTGGATCTTGAGATATTGATACTCTTAGGTTTTTTCGGTAAAGTCACGTAGGTAAAAAAAATAAAAAAATGAAAATAACTCAATTAAATCACGACGTTTCGGAGGCAACACAAGTCTCCGTCTTCAGGTGGGACCGTCACAGCTAGATTTACTGTATCAAGTGAAGATAAATCCAAGAGACAAGATCTTAAATACAGGATAAGGGGAGGGGGGAGGAGCTTATCTAAAGGTGGCAGTCAGGGACTGGGAGGGTGGGGGGGCGGGGCTAGAAGGGGGAGGTGGGTGGGGCTAGAAGGGAAGGTACAAGTGAAGAACCTCCACAGGGGTTACGGCCGATGTTGGCTGCCAAAATCAAAATAGCAGCACTGTTAAACGCTTGGGATTTCAACAATTCGGTAAAATAGACTAGTACCTGTCAAATAAGATGGTACAAATATGCGTAGTTAAATCTTTTTTACATGGTTAATAACATCTTTCCAATGATTGCTCAATTTGTACCCATCATCACGGTTGAAGTTATGTCTATGTTTGTATATCTGGATGGCTTCGTGGACAAACCTTTGATGGTAGCCAGAAGGTTTGCAGAGCACCTTGGTCTCAGAAAAGGCAATATCATGAGAGCCCACAGCGTTGTAACAATGATCGGCAACGGCGGAAGACTCAGTTTTGCCGTGTTTCAGATCTGAATCTACGCGTCACACGCTGTATGAATTGAGATATTGAGTTTTTTTGACTGATTTCAAACAAAAAATGTCCCTTGTTATTTTGGTTGCGAACACCCTGGTTTAGACGGTTAAAAATGAACAACCAACGCTGCCGTAAGCTTCTGCCGGTGTTTTAAACGAGAGACAACCAGAAGGTTTGAACGAGCGGGCGGCCGACAACCGCGGATCACGCGTCTCACTTCCACGTTGAACCCCGCGACATCCCAACGAGCTCCTGCCACTGAATTCACGCCGTGTTTGTCACAACAACAACAAGTGCTGTCCGCACCGTTGCCGGGGTGGGTTGCAGGTCCTGGCTGCAGCTCACGGTGGTTGAGGCCATAGCGGAGGAACGATTTTGCGACACGATTTTCTTTTTTTTTGCTCCGATTTCTATTTGCTTTCATCCCCGTACATGTCATTTGTTTTCCTCTTTGTCATGTTGGTGGCCCAGGTCTCTCTGGCGAGATGGTAACTACCTCGCCTGGTATACAGGAGGTTTGTGGGTTCGATCTCAACCCTCACGTCTGTATACAGTGTTTGGAGTTTGCGTGTCTCTCTCCCTGTGGTAACGTGGATATTTCTCCGGGGTGCTCACGTTTTTTCCTCCAAATTTTGAAACTTGTATTTAGAGTATTTGGCTGCTATACATTTCCACTTTATTGCGCTATCATTTGTGGCCAAGTCGCATTTGTATTAAAGCTTGAGTTCTCACCCTGGTTACGCAAAACGAGCTGGCTGCAGGGTGATATAAGAACGGCATTGTGATCAACTTTTGCCATTGAATGCATCTATAAACTGTTGTAGTTTTGATTAAAAATAAGAAAATGTTTTTACTCTTTCTGGCAATAAAACTAGCGTTAAGATGTTCAAACACCAAATAGAAACCCTTTCCAAAAAGAAAGTCTGCATTAGCCACACGTACTTGTAGCAAAACATGAAAACAAACACGCTCTGATAATATTTGCATCGTCTTTGAAACTGATTGGCCTACACCAGAGACAGCCTCTTTATGGCCTTGTCTCTCCAGTGTTAGACCAGAGAACGCCAAAAGGCGAACAGCGCAAAGACAATGCCGGTATCAGAACACTTAGAGCTCGGGTCGAGTGGTTAGGCCAATCAATGTTGTAGTTTTGTGATCGTAGTGGCGTGATGTGTGTCGTGTAATCTTCGTCTTTGTCATCGTCGTTGTTGTTGTTGTTGCAGCTTGGAGACACCATTGCCATCCCTAGCAGCAACACCCACGTGAGTCACCCGCTGCTCCCCAGACCATCGCGATTCCCTTCCCCTGCTCGTGGCACGTTGCCACGAGCAGTGGGCCGCGTGCCGTCTGTGGGTCTCTGCGTGAGTCTGTGGGTCTCTTTGTGAGTCTGTGGGTCTCTGTGTGAGTCTGTGGGTCTCTACGCAAGTCCGTGGCTCTCTGTATTAATCTCTGGGTCTCTGCGCGAGTCTGTGGGTCTCTGCGCGAGTCTGTGGGTCTCTGTGTGAGTCTGTGGGTCTCTGCGCGAGTCTGTGGGTCTCTGCGCGAGTCTGTGGGTCTCTGTGTGAGTCTGTGGGTCTCTGCGTGAGTCTGTGGGTCTCTGCGTGAGTCTGTGGGTCTCTGTGTGAGTTTGTGGGTCTCTGTGTGAGTCTGTGGGTCTCTGCGTGAGTCTGTGGGTCTCTGTGTGAGTCTGTGGGTCTCTGCGTGAGTCTGTGGGTCTCTGCGTGAGTCTGTGGGTCTCTGCGCGAGTCTGTGGGTCTCCGTGTGAACTTGTGTCCACTGTGGGGTTCACACCCGCTGTGCTCTGAAGCCAGCGGCTGGATCCACAACCTGGACATTGATTTATAGTTGTTACTCAACTCATATCGATACGAAAGAAGATGAAGAACGCAGCATGAGTTTGAGCTGCACATTGCAGCTGCACTTTGATTTGACTTGCTTAGGGGTCACTTCACCGCCGCTGTGACCGAGTGTTTGTTTTCCACCCAAGGCTCGTCTGCCCCAGAGCGAGGTGGTGCAACTGAACCCCCAGCCAGCGTGGCCTCCCCGGGCACCCAGATACCACAATGGACACAAGGTACGCAGCGACGGCGGACTGCTCACACTCGGAGCTGTCTCCACTCAGGGAGGGGGGCCCCGTGTACATGGGAGGAAGAACAGCCCGAGAGATAAACACAGAGACACACGGAGAGGGGCACATGGAGAGGGATACATAAGCATGCAGAGACGGAGAGACGCAGAGAGCTAGACCAGTTACTATGAACTAAAAAACTATTCACTTTCTTATTATTTTATCAGATAAGGCCCACTGAGCTATATAGCTCCTTTTCAGAAGCAACCTGGCCACAAATGATAGGCCAACGAAGTGGCTTATCATCATGTGTACATTTATAGCAGATAAATACTCTCAACGCATTTTTCAAAATGTGGAGGGTAAAACCGGAGGACCCCGATAAAAATCCACGTGACCCACGGGGAGAGAGACATGCAAACTCCAAATATACAGGCATCAGGGTGGGGATCGAACCCATGACCCTCATGTGTACCAGGTGAGGTCGTTAACATCTCGCCACCCTTACACAGAGAGAGGAACATGGACAGATACGGAGACAGAGAGGGGAGGTCACAGAGACGCGCAGAGGCACATGGAGAGACACAGAAGGACACAGAGCAACAGACAGAGAGATAAGTAGAAGAGAGGCAGAGAGATATTTATAGACAGACGGACATGCCATCCAGAGTGGTGGGCGAGGGTGCGGGGGGAGAGGGACAAAACGGATGAATTTACCGAGGTGGGCCTTACACAAAAGAGAGTCCCACATTAGGCCAGTTTGTGGCATCCTGCCCTGAGTCTTCATGAACCTCTGGGCCGCCCTGGAGGCATGCACAATGAGGGACAGCCACTCAACACCCATTCACCACACTGCACGTCACAAACACTCCCCTTGCCGCATCTTCCCCTCGCACTGCTCCACTCTGGCATTCACTTCCCTCGCGCCTGTACTCGACGACTGTGCTCAACTCCTTGTTCAAGTCGTTCTCACGGCTCGCTTCGCGTGCCCCCCTCTCCACCCTCCCGTGTGCCATTGCCGTGCCAGCAGCTCCACCTGGTGGCGCTCAACAGGCCAATGACGGGTGACATGCACGGCATCCGCGGCGCAGACATCCTGTGCTTCCAGCAGGCGCACGCGGCCGGCCTGCAGGGCACCTACCGGGCCTTCCTCACCTCCCACGACCAGGACCTGGCGGCGGTCGTGCGCAGGGCCGACCGCAACAGCGTGCCCATCGTGAACCTCATGGTCAGGCTTCCTCAGGGCCCCCCCCCTCTCTCTCTCTCTTCCCTGCTCCACTGCCTTCACCCCGAGCGCTCATTACTCTGATAGCGCTTGTCTTTGTGCTGTACGCCTTTTGGCGTCATCTGGTCTAACACCGTTTGAGACGAGGCTCGAAAGAAAGCTGTCTCTGGTGTGGACCAATCAGTTTTAAAGACAAGGCATATATTATCAGAGTATGTTTTTTGTTTGCATTCTGACCACAAACATTGTGGTTAATGCAGACATGATTCCTTGTAAAAGGTTTCAGTTTGGTGTTTTAACATCTTAACACCTGTTTTGTTGCCAGAAAAAAAGGGGAAAACCTCTTCTCATTTTTTGGTACTGGCAAAGGAGGTCCCATGATGGTGGTGAGATGTTAACTCCTTCGCCTCGTATGCAGGATGGCTGTGGGTTCGATCCTGACCCAGTGGTCGCATGGATTTTCGTCTGGGTCCTCCGGTTTTTCCCCTCCACATTTCGAATTATGTGCTTATTCGGCTGCTATAAATTTCCAAATGATGAAGCTACTCGTTGAGCTGTCATTTGTGTCCAGGTCTCTTCTAAAAAAAGGGCTACATAGCTCAGTGAGCCTTACCTCGTAGAATAAAAAATAGTTTAAAATAGTAAAAACTTGCGCTGTGCCCCTCGCTGACTTTGCCATCAGCTCTGCATCTCAGCGAATGTGCATTAGTACTTTTAGTGTATGATGGAGAAACTCCGTGGGCCAGGTTACTTTTATGTTTTGCAATACAGATTTAACGAGCGAACCGGGTGATACAAAGTGCCGTTCAGTGTTGACGTCCATAGTGCACGTTGAAAGCCAGGGAAACACGTGACACTTTGGTCAATGTTTTTTCTTGCATAATTGGTGTCATTGTATATGTATATAAATCAATGCTATTGATAAGATCCCTGGGTTTGATCTTCCACAAAGCTCATGGTCCACCCTAAACTGCATCCGCACAAACCATAGCAGATTAAAAACTCTCCAGTGTGTGACTTTGGTCATCCAGAAGAGGCCCTACAATGTATAACGACGCAATGCCCGATCCACAAATACGAAGGAGACATCAGAGCGGCGATGATGATACACTACTCCGCTTGCTCCTGCCACGGTTGTCTGGCTTCACCTAAATATGAAATTTAAGTCGTTGTTCTGCATCTACATCAGCAGCCGTACGAAAGAAGGAGAATGCCATTGGTTGCTATGGAATTTGCAGGGATCGAATCGTTGTGATCATGCCCGTAGCTACCTTTTGATATTGTGGGTATTACTCACGATTCGTGATTAAATTTCGATTTAAAGCTTTCGTGACTGCAGGGATTCATCTTCTTGGTTCTTTCGGTAAAGTCACGTAGAAGGGAAGTAATAAAATAATAAAAATAAAACATAATAAAACAATTCTCACGACGTTTTCGGCCACAACGCAAGCAGCCGTCCTCAGGTGAAAACCAGGTCCGTCGAGGCGACAGAGTCTGAATGAAACAGCACACGGGCTTAGAGCATATATATAAGCTGGGCGCATTGACAAAGGAATTTGCATATCAACAGGAATTTAGCATATTTATGGGAAATGCAGGAATGTAATTAGTACTGCATATGCATGTGCATTATGCAGGATTAACAGCATCAAAGGGAGCTGCAGTTACTGCTGCTGCAGCAGTTGCTGCTGCTGCTGCAGTTGCTGCTGCTGCTGCAGTTTCTGCTGCTGCTGCAGTTGCTGCTGCTGCTGCACTTGCTGCTGCTGCTGCACTTGCTGCTGCTGCTGCACTTGCTGCTGCTGCTGCACTTGCTGCTGCTGCTGCACTTGCTGCTGCTGCTGCACTTGCTGCTGCAGTTGCTGCCTTATCCATTTTAATATAACACTATGTATTATTCTACCCACCCTAATGTGTATCATACTGCTATATGTTTACTGTACAATTACGACACCATACATTACTCTGCACACTGCACCATGCCAGTGAGTGGAACGCGGTCTGAAAGTCACCGTTAACGTGAACACAATCAGTTAAGATCCGAAATGGTTTATTACGTCCTTCCAATGATTGCTAAGCCAGAATCCATCTTCTCGGTTGAAATTGTCTCTGTGTTTGTATATGTGGATCGCCTCATGAACGAATCTCTCATGATAGCCAGATGGCTTGCAGAGAACCTCTGTCTTGGAGAAGTCAATGTCATGTGAGCCCACTGAATTGTAACAGTGATCTGCCACGGCTGAGGTGTTTGTCCTACCGTGTTTCAGGTCTGCCTTATGTTCACGGATGCGGTCCGAGACATGTCGTTTGGTTTCTCCAATGTAACTGCTACCACAGAGGCAACTTAGTTTGTAGACGCCAGGGTACTGTATGTCTGGAACCACATCTTTAGATCCAGGTCCGATTCAACACAGTACATAAAATCCGTGATCTGGTCCCGTCTGTAAAAGATGTGGTTCCAGACATACAGTACCCTGGCGTCTACAAACTAAGTTGCCTCTGTGGTAGCAGTTACATTGGAGAAACCAAACGACATGTCTCGGACCGCATCCGTGAACATAAGGCAGACCTGAAACACGGTAGGACAAACACCTCAGCCGTGGCAGATCACTGTTACAATTCAGTGGGCTCACATGACATTGACTTCTCCAAGACAGAGGTTCTCTGCAAGCCATCTGGCTATCATGAGAGATTCGTTCATGAGGCGATCCACATATACAAACACAGAGACAATTTCAACCGAGAAGATGGATTCTGGCTTAGCAATCATTGGAAGGACGTAATAAACCATTTCGGATCTTAACTGATTGTGTTCACGTTAACGGTGACTTTCAGACCGCGTTCCACTCACTGGCATGGTGCAGTGTGCAGAGTAATGTATGGTGTCGTAATTGTACAGTAAACATATAGCAGTATGATACACATTAGGGTGGGTAGAATAATACATAGTGTTATATTAAAATGGATAAGGCAGCAACTGCAGCAGCAGCAGCAAGTGCAGCAGCAGCAGCAAGTGCAGCAGCAGCAGCAAGTGCAGCAGCAGCAGCAAGTGCAGCAAGTGCAGCAGCAAGTGCAGCAGCAGCAGCAACTGCAGCAGCAGCAGAAACTGCAGCAGCAGCAGCAACTGCAGCAGCAGCAGCAACTGCTGCAGCAGCAGTAACTGCAGCTCCCTTTGATGCTGTTAATCCTGCATAATGCACATGCATATGCAGTACTAATTACATTCCTGCATTTCCCATAAATATGCTAAATTCCTGTTGATATGCAAATTCCTTTGTCAATGCGCCCAGCTTATATATATGCTCTAAGCCCGTGTGCTGTTTCATTCAGACTCTGTCGCCTCGACGGACCTGGTTTTCACCTGAGGACGGCTGCTTGCGTTGTGGCCGAAACGTCGTGAGAATTGTTTTATTATGTTTTATTTTTATTATTTTATTACTTCCCTTCTACGTGACTTTACCGAAAGAACCAAGAAGATTCGTGATTAGTTTAGTTGGGGTTTGATCGTGTAGTTTAACTTTAGCGCTCCACTGCCCGACGGAGTCAATCAAGTCACGTAAGGGGGTAATATCCAGATTGAATTGTTTTTTCAGCGAACTGGAGGAAAAAACAAGCAAAATATGTTTGACAATTGTACTCGGCGCTCAGTGGAGATTACATCCAGCATCATCGTATACATGAAGTCAACCCTTGTTAATTCGACACGTATGCGGCTCTGGCCTTGCCGAATTATGCAATATTCCGAATTACGTACAATGATGCTCCCCAGTGCCTCCTGCTCCAATTAAAAAAAAATTGTTTTCGAAACTCTTTGCACACCATACGCATTGACACACTCGCATCCATTCCATCCAAAACTTTGTATTTGTCTCGCGGACTAAGGGATTTATACTACAGTCCCGTTCTATTACGTCTTGATGTAGGTGTAGACGACATTTCTGCGGGGGTTGGCTTGCACAGAGTGCACAAACAAGGTAAAGTCCAAAATGACAACGGGTCCGCACCGACGCTCACCACGCGCCCCGCCACCAGACCGAGTCGTCGGTTTGGTCGTGGCGTGCGGCGTCACTCCACGTGCATGCCGAAAATGGACCATTCGGTACGGCAATTCGGCTCATGGTGAACTACTAATATACTGTGTATATGCCGAAAGCGCAGCCGTGTCCAATTATCCCCCATTATCCCCAATTACGAATGATCAAATACAGAAATAACGAAGTTTTACTGTAATGTTGCATTCCTTTCATCTGCACGTGTTTATATATATGTATTGGGTTTATTTGCCTTGAGTGGTCGTGTAACATTTCCCAATGTAAGTTGCATTACGCGGCAGTGAAACATCGGCGCTGACTGTGTAGTGTAGCAGTTAGCGCGCTTCGCTACGAACCCGGCGAACCCCTGGTCGCTACCCGCTCACGACCAACACCACTGACCATTGTCTGAACCGGTCCTGGGCCTCCCCTAGGTCGACTCGGCCTAAAATTAGTACTGGTGCGGTGTGTAAACATTGCCACTCGGGAGACAAAGGCGGCCAGGCCATGCCGGCCTTCGTAGGTGCTCGCTAACGGCGCTTGCCTCAACAGTTTATTAAAGGCGATACGGGATTTTCTTTGTTTTTTGCCATGCAGGGACAGAAGCTGTTCCAGAGCTGGGAGAGCCTGTTCGACGGCTCCAATGGCAACTTCGACACCAGCATTCCCATCTACTCCTTCGATGGGACAAACGTGCTGAGCGACCCTCGATGGTGGGTGCTGTCTGTGCGTGCCTGTGAAACGCGGTGAGCTGCGGGTTCTGCGTGTGCGCCCCTCGTAGCGCAACGCGTGGGCGATGCGCGGTTGGTTGAAGAGCTCTCGCTCGGAGTCACCTGCAGTATGTACGTTGAACTTATTTCGCGTCGAACGTAGCCAACCATGCTAGTCGGAGGTTCGGGGGAAGAACAGCAAACTAAAGACAAAAAGCAGCTCTAAAGAAATGAGTTTTCAATCTACATTTGAAACTGCATATCTCTAGTGGCCTCCAAATATCGGAAGAGCACTGCAGACGGCCGCAGAAGCGCATCTGAAAGTGCGCGATGCAGTGACCGTCTTTGTTCGATGGTTAGCCAGACGCCGCTGCTGCGAGGATGACCGGAGTTTGCGTGATGCTTCATACTGCTTGACGAGATCGGCAAGGTAACGTAGTAACAATAAATAATACAAAACTTCCCTCGATTGTGCTGACCGCGGGTCCCCCGTCTCCCTGCCACAGGCCACAAAAGATGCTGTGGCACGGATCGGACAGCAGCGGCAAGCGGCTCATGACGAGCCACTGCTCATCGTGGCGCGTGGGCGACACGTCGGGCAGCCCCGTGGGCCAGGCCTCGCCGCTGCAGCAGGGCCGCCTGCTGGAGCAGCAGGCGTACAACTGCAACAGCCCCTTCGTGGTGCTGTGCATCGAGAACAGCTCCGTGCAGCACGCGCGCCGGCGCCGCTAGCCACGGGGGAACCGGGCCCGGCATCGCGCCCGTGGCGCTTTCTCACCTCCAGCCATACCCCCACCTTCCCCGAGTGCCCCCAGGGCCCCCCCCTCCCCCCCGGTTTCCGTGCTCCGGCGCGAGGAACGGCCGAGTCTAAACGCGCGTGGCCGTTCTGACGCTGCGCGTGTGAAACCTGCTGCATCGTATCGGAGTGATTGCCTTCTGCTTAAGTGAGGAGTTTTATATTTAAAAGGAGTAACCTGGTCCCAGCCAAGACAGCGTCAGCGTGGCATGTGGATGGGTTGCAGTTACTGTGCCTTTAGTTCTCAGTAGATGAGAGTAATTCTCTCCCGACTCTCGCCCCAGCGATTCGGAAGCGTCGGAAAGGTTCCAGCTGGGTGCAACATCTCGTCCACGAACGGCCCCTTGGGATTATAGTAAGCGCCGTTCCACGTTCACAACTTTCACCGGCGAAACGTCGCGTCCGTTCGGGTCACGGTGGCCTCCCAAGTGCTTTCTTTTATCTCACGGGTGCTTTCTTTTTACAAGCGGCGAACATCATCGACTCTCGCTCCAGGGTCCTTT
Source organism: Lethenteron reissneri (assembly GCF_015708825.2). Taxonomy (NCBI): domain Eukaryota; kingdom Metazoa; phylum Chordata; class Hyperoartia; order Petromyzontiformes; family Petromyzontidae; genus Lethenteron; species Lethenteron reissneri. The sequence continues at coordinate 1,734,511 of NC_083801.1, forward strand.
TTATTATTGTTGTAGCAATGCAGCAACGCCTGTTAATCAAACAACAGATGCCCGTCAAACTGTTTTTTTTTTTCCCGCGTGCCGGAACGACGCACGCAAACGCTCGCCTTGACGCTTCGCCACATTTAGTTTGAAGCGTATTTCACCCGTCACGATTGGCACGTCCAACGGACGCTTCAGTTACAACCACGCGATGGCTCCCAACCGAGCTGCGCTCGGGATCGAAACACAAAGCAGCAGGGGGTTGCAAGGGAGCAGTAGGCAAGGAGGAGGGGGGGGGGAGATGATGATGACGACGACGCGCCCTGGGGTAAACGACGTACATTCGAGTGACGGGTGGAGAAGTGAAGACCGGCTGACCGACCGCCCCCCCCCCCCCCGAGCATTGCGTAACGGAGTCCGTCAAGGTTGTTATAACAGTGGCCGTCAGGGGATGCCACGCGAATTCTGAGCCCACCGAGGGGTCGGTTCAGAACGACGTTGTTTTGGAACGACGTTGGGCGACCGTTTTGAGGGGCGGGCTGGAAGTCGTCCCCCCCCCTACCACCTCACTGAGTCTCGCCCATCGCTCACAATGGGGGCTACTACTGTAACGATACCCTTCATCGGCAATGTTAATCCGTTTTCAATTAAAACAACAACAAACCTTTAATGTGTGCACTAAGTAACTATGCAGTTTGTATCCACGATGTCGCTGTTTGCTAGTAGTAGTAGTCGTAGTGAAAGCGGGCAGATTCTGCTGTGCCATTTCACTCATTTGTAATAATAACCGACGTTTAAACCACGGCTCTTTTGCGGGCAAACTCTTCTCAATAGTAAACGCGGGAGATGAAGCACAACGACTAGAACAGCAACGGCCCTCTCTCTCTCCCTCGACGAACTCTCAGCTCAAGAGGCCACGGCAACTGGCCCTCAATGAGGCGTCCTAAGTCTCCGCTCGCGTTCAAGCAAAGCCTCTGAAGTCTAAACGGACTCTTGCCTCGTACAATAATAATGATGATGATGAATCAGCCTTGGGGGTGACGTCGCACGTGCTCTCCAAGCGCACTAAAGGGGGCGCACAATGGCCCATCGTGTGGTTGAAACGCCCCCCCCCCCATCTCTCTCTCTCTAGAGCTCTACGGTATATACAAACAATGTTCTTTGTTAACCCTGTAATGGCCATGTTTGCTTCGAGCTATTGGAAGCTGCTGCTGCTTTTTTTTTTATTGACAAAGCATGCAATGTCTTGACTCTGGAGCTTGTTACAATATCTGTGCGACGGTGCCGAGTGGCCGTGTCGAGACACGTAGCGGTGCCTCGCCGCTCCCTCGCTCGCCCTTCGCAGTGTTACCGTCCAAGCCCCCCTAGCGCTCGGGCAGGTGGTGGCATCAGCCACATCGGCAGCAGCGGTCGTAGCGTGCGCGCATGCAGATGGGGGGGGGGGTGGTGGTGTCGTCCTTGGCAGCGGCAGCAGCAGCAATAGCAGCGAACGCACAACTTCCCAGCATGGCACGAGCGCGCGTGTGCCACACACGGGAGGAGGAGGAGGGGGGCCCATCACCGCCAATGGGTGTCGACGCATTCTCTCGTGTCTTGTTTTCACCATCGCGTGAGCCACTAGAAATGGGCCCTCTCCCCTGCTAAGGGGGCGGAGGCGGCATCGAGTTTTGGGCGCAGCGCGTAACCTTGCTTTGAACTTAGTAGGTCAGTGTTGTTCGTGTCAATGCATTGTGGACACGTTCTGCAGAGTGCGGACGTTTGGTCAACACAGCCCTGGCTTTGCGAAAGCTTACTTTGGTTTTGTTTTGTGCATTGGAGCATTTTCTGATGAAGTATTTAAAGGAAATGCGCACACATTGTCAGAATGATTTGTAATGAATGAAATGTCAAGGCTTCCTGTATGCCAAAGATGCCATAGCCTTGCATGGCCATAGCCGTTAGCGTCTCAGCTGCTGCAGTGAATCTCCTACAAACCGGGTAGTGATTGACCAGAGATGGCGTTTTTAGGTAAAATTCAATGCAATTTTGGTCATTTCTCATTTATATAAACATGCATATATCACGAACAGTTTTGAATACTTTTATAAAGCTAATTAATGATTCATGTTTTTAGAGAGAATAATTTTAACCACTATTTCTAAAATCAAAGGGTAGAGTACGTGTTATGCGGGCTCTTTCCATGGATATGTCGGCATCACATCTGGTTGTCGGTAACATAGATAATTTCTCCACGTAGGGGGGGAGTTAATGTCGAGGCAGACCAACTGTCACTGCTGATAGAAGGGCAGCCCACATCGGTGCTGTACACGGGAATATATATTTCCGATATCATGACGCATTTTGATCGTTAGAAACGACCATGCTTTTATGGAAAAAAAACCTGGCCACAATTATTTAATCTGAGAATCAAGTAATTTTTACACTTTTCATTCTAGTTCATATTTCATGCAATTATTATTTTTATTCACATCATTCTCACCCTTTAAATATTCGTGTAAACGTCAGTATTCACATTCAGCAGGGATTTGATCATGGCTGGTGGCGATAATGATGATGTTGATAAACTCTGGTAGTAGCTTGGGCTGTGGGAGATCTGTCAGTGTCTCTCCCATGGAGCAACACGAGCCCAAAACTGGCCCAACACTGGGCCCAACACTGGCCCAACACTGGCCCAACACTGGGCCCAACACTGGCCCAACACTGGGCCCAACACTGGCCCAACACTGGCCCAACACTGGCCCAACACTAGCCCAAAACTGGCCCAACACTGGCCCAACACTGGCCCAACACTGGCCCAACACTAGCCCAACACTGGCCCAACACTGGCCCAACACTGGCAACCAGAGACTAACCTGGGCTTCCCACCTCAGTGCACGTGGCGTTTACATGTTGCCTAAAAGCGTGATCTGTCACTCAGGACAAACGCCACTTTTGGTCAAACCCACTTTTAAACGTCCGGTTAACTCGCGTACGTTTTTGTAGCTTTTCATTTAATATAATCACTGTCTCATAAAATGATCATTTTAGTGTCAGATTGATCAACCTGAAAAGGCATTTATCAGCAGTGACTTGATCTCACGAAAGTGACAACCGACTTCATGGAAAAGCCTGTGGGTGCGAGTTAAGTGGGTCACATGGACCTCTTAGGATTAATCAACTTAATTCGCGAGCGTGTAGGTCGTAGTGAAATTGGTAAGGCAATATTACATTGACATCTAACTTATTGACATGGCGGTTCTGAATTAATGCATGGAAATTGGTCAAATGTACTTTTTATATTGAGCATAAAAATTAATTCCAAGCAATGCCTCAACGTAGGTGGATGCATAATGCAGAAGGCTCACATACAGACGTGCATTTTAAAGGTTTTCTGAGGCTTACAGCTGAGGGTTTTATTTATTCAGATGTATCGCTTGAAAAATTAATTGCCCATTAAGTGTTATATTTTTGTATTTTGCTGCTTATTTCAACTAGGCTCTTTTCGGTTGTTTTTTTCCCCCTGTGTAAGTGAATGGTGCTACTATTGCTTGCTTCGCAACATTAGGAATTGGAACGCAGCCACAATGAAAGCGCTGCCACTGCGCAGCAGTCGTGCTGCCTCGTGCAGGTCAGATGTCACGTCAATTTTTTGTTATTGTTGAAAGCCTTCGCTCATGTACCTGTACCTGTAACGTCGCACAGTAAACCATAAACACCACTTTCTCGTGTCCGCTTGTTGAACGTTAGACATGAAGTGTTGTCACTTGGAACGTACCATCCAACTTGCCTGTAAACCTTCAACTTACAAGTCAAGTGGACCACCTCGTAGCGCAATGGGACCACACTCGTGTTGCCCCGCTGCTCCTCCCCTCGGTGGAGTAAGTCAATATTGTACTGGTAGGAACCTCCTGGTTACACCAGCCCACAGGGGATTATTGTGTCCGTCGTGCAGGGTGGGGCTGGGTGGGGAGGGTGGGGCTGGGTGGGGAGGGTGGGGCTGGGTGGGGAGGGTGGGGCTAGGTGGGGTGGGGAGGGTGGGGCTAGGTGGGGAGGGGCTGGGTGGGGAGGGGCTGGGTGGGGAGGGTGGGGGTGGGAGGGGTGGGGCTGGGTGGGGAGGGGCTGGTCACCCCGTGGTTCCCTTATAAAACTCAACGTTTAACCTACTCACGCCGGCTTGTGCCTGCCCTCACAGTCGGGCATATTTGCGGAATACACCACGCCGCCGTTGACCCTGGCCATTGACCGAGCAACCGAACGTTCCAACCAGCTCCCTCCGCAGAAGGAATGTGTTATACACTCGTTTAGCCACGAAAGCCTCATGACCGAGTCTCAAATCTTTTTTTTTCAGGAGGGTCCGAACAAGTTTTCACAGTAGGCGGCGATGTTGCTACATCCTTGCCCATCACTACCGAGTGCTCGCTCCCCTTCCCACAACCTCCACTCACCACGAAGTGGCGGGGACGGCACCGCTTGTGCCAGGCTTTGTGCACCTTGAGGCCACGTGAAGTGTCGAAGGCTCGCTGCTCGCAGGTCACGGGACAGACTCAGGTTCCATGGGTTGGCTGACTGGGATCCCTGGCAGATGCTACAGTGAACGATGTGTTATACGCTTTGGTTCTTTCGGTAAAGTCACGTCGGTAGAAAAATAAAAAACAGGAAAGGTGAGCGACTGATTTGGCGAGCTTTCTTTTCTCGCAGTCTGTTAAAAGATCAAACAGTAGTGTGGAAACCCTCCCCGTAGAGGCGGTTAAATCTTGATGTGAAGCTTTCGTGATTGCAGGAATCCATACTCTAATCGAGTCGCTCACCTTTCCTGTTCAGCAGTCCGCCTGCTGTATCTTTTCACCTGATGACGGTTGCTTGTGTTGCGATCGAAACGTCGTGATCTATTAGTTTTCTACCTACGTGACTTAACGAAAGAACCAAAGAGTATGGATTCCTGCAGTCACGAAAGCTTCAAAGCAAGATTAGACTGTTTTATTTTACCAGTTAAGGTCCACTGAGCTGTCTGGCTCTTTTTCAGAAGCGACCTGGCCACAAATGATAGTTCAACGAAGTGGAAATGTATTGCAGCCAAATACTCTAAATGCCTATTGGTTCTAAACGTGGAGCGAAAAACCGGAGGACCCGGTGAAAAATCCACGCGACCACAGGCAGAACATGTAAACTCCAAAAAAATAGAGGCGAGGTAGTTAACATCTCGCCACCGTGGCACCACCAGCGTCCACGACTGTGCCAACTTGCTGCGTTTTAGCCGCCCGGCACTCCGACCGTTGAGAGTCGCTCCTCTGCCCTCCGCTGTTGTTGGAGGGCGACTGCATCCTCCACCACTACCCCACTTCATGCTATTTCAGACATCAACAAGCCACCGCTTGCAGTGTCGGTGTGGTTACCAATGATTATTAATGACATCTCTTTTTAAGTAAATAAAATATAATTTTTTTTCCATATAGCCCACAGAGGTAAAGTGTGGAGATGTCTTCTTTTCAAATACCACGTCAGCCAGCGATTGCTGCATTTAAACACTTGCCGAGACTTTCCAAACTTGAGTCAGGACACCGAAACACAAGCGTAACCATCGCGAACATAGACATGCATTGTTTAATTGCATTGGTTCCAAAATACACCTTTTTATAATTATTACGTTTTGAACATGTGTAATTTCAAAGGGTATTTGATCACATTGGGTATAAAACCGATCTTTAAAAGGTCGCTTTATAACTAAATCGATTAAGGCTGGTTGTGATTCTCTTTGGAGACACGAGTACACACATCGCTGTACAGTTCTTCCTTGCTCATTCAAAAGAAATAAGCTTGAGATTGATCTGAAAACAATTGATTTCCGCTTAAACATTAGACATATAATTCTCGTCAATCGCTGTATAAAAATATTTAAATCACAAGCTCGTTCCAGAATGTAGCCGATATCTATTAGCACGGAGTGGCAACGATAAGACAATTCGCTAGTTGTAATTACTGGCGAAACGTCGTACTCAGATTGTAAATGTTGTGGCTTGGCTCTCCAACACACCGGTGTGCTGTACTAGTGACGAATTGGCACGTTCTGTTTACGTGACAACCCTTACTAGTTGGCTGTCGGGAGGCTCCTGCCTCTCCAAAATACTTTGCTTACAAATGGGTGGCTTCTATTTGCGGTTTTACGTGGAGCCTTTCCACCGACACAATTCATGCCACTGAGATGCACAATGACATAAAATAGCAGATGTACGCCCAAGGGGAGATTATTCTCGTTTTAAGATCATGGAGTTTAATTACTTATTTAACCGAAGATAGCTAACTTTGTGTTCCTGTGCCAGCTGACTTGGTAGTTACACTCACTACCAACATGTACCACTGATTTCATATTCAATTCTGAGTTTGTGCTATTAACTCAGGCAGCTTGTCTTCATTTTCCTAACACAAGATACAGCTCGCACTGTAAAAATATACGTAATTTAAGTGTTTATCACAGTACACACAGCAGTGCGTATGTAGTAGTCCAAAAGTCATGTGGCAATGTTGCACTACAAGTGGCCGGGAGGTCAACCAAGGCCTATTGAGATTGCGTCAAAGCAGCACGGGAAAACCCTTTCCCGAGCCAGTGGTTTCGGTTTATTTTGGCACAGGTAAAATATAAACCCATGTTCAATGGGAACCTGGTTACAAAGTGCTTGCCACAAATGAACCACAATACCTTGCCGATTTCGTCAAGAAGTATAAACCATCACAAACTCCGCTCATCCTCGCTGGCCATCGAACAAAGACGGCCACTGCATCGCGCGCTTTCAGATGCGCTTCTGCGGCCATCTGCAGTGCGTTTCCGTTATTTGGAGGCCACTAGAGATATGCAGATTCAAAACCTTCCCCCCGTACCTCCGATGTGCATGGTTGGATAGGTACGGTGCAAAAGAAGTGTAACATACGTAAATACAGCAAAAGTACACGAAACAATCCAACAACTACTGTACGTGGTTGGGTAGTGCGCGGGACTCTTCCAGGGATTTGATGCCTTGAGTGGTGGCGACCCTGGCTGGGACCGTTCCAGGAGGGGCTTCTCTGGTCCCTTTGGGAGCTGCAGAATCAGCCCTGCGGCGACTGTTGCGGTTGGATGGGGCTGGATGTTGGCGATTGAGCAGGGTGCATACACGGCAGATTGCACCAGGCACATTAGTCTACGAGTGTTGCTGAACTGTTACCGATGCTCGGGTTTGCAGTGGCTCTTGTGAAGTGTTAGTTTTCCCTTTAATCCGAGTCATCATCTTGTTGTGTCCATTTTCCCTGCTGTTTGCCATGATTGTCCTTATGGTTAGGTGGACTGTATTTTCACATAACACACTCTGGGATTGTCGTATTTAAGCACTATATAAATGAAAACCCATATCCTTAACGTTATTTTAAAAATATACAATAGAGTGCATGCACATGTAAAACCCACACATTTCAATGAATGAATCAAGATAAAAAAATGTCACGAGGAAAGATGCGCTTGTAAAATCTGAGGTGGTTAAGTGGTGGTTAGCTAAATGTCCCATGAACCGAACCAATCAGGTTCATTTAAAGATCTCCGTCAGCAGAAGCCATGCTGAAATGCGCATCCGGTGAGAGTGGCTAAGTCAACACTAAAGATGCAAAGTTGCATGTCTTTGACCCAACAGTATATCCATGATTTCGTCCACCAATAAATTATTGTTAGGGTATTTAACATTCAATTACTGTGAGCATGTGAGCTATGTAGACTATTTGAGAATTTGAAATGTGAAAGCCATATTCTTGGTCAGGATTTCCAGTCCACAGCATCTGATGCAGACGGGGGGTGGTGATCTTGGACAGAAAGATCGTCATTGGGCGGGCTTAGGAACAGTTTCATGCGCAGGCTGAATTTGGGCTGCGGCATCTGCTTGGTCGATTCTCTTCTGTGTGTTTGTGGGTTCTTCATACGAGCTGTTTTTTCAGCTACTACTCTGTTCACATCAGTTAAAATGGCCAGAATGTCATTTTTCCTGTAGACAAGAAAAGAAAAAAACAAATGTGGTTAAAGTGGCACATTTATGTCACAGAATATAGCCTGAAATGTAACTTTCAAGCCTGAAATACAACTTTCAATTTAGCTTGAAATACAACGTTCAAGTTCACGTTGTTAAACCAGCTGAGAACTCAAGATACTATGATAGTGTCATTTACAAGCATGACCTGGGGCATTATTAGTCTGCCAGTAGGGAGGGGGTGGCGATTACGTTGTATAATCCCAATTGAGTCATTTCAATTCTAGAAATGTAAACTTAATGCATAAAACAAGTATTAATTCCCTTCATCTGCAATTGGCTGAAAAGGTTACATGGAGCATTTTGAATGACATGTTAGAATGACAATCTGTTGGTTCATTTGGGACCCATGATGGTGAGGAAAGAATGGAGAGTTTTATGGCAATTCAATGTGAAATGCTATGGATGTCTACCGATTAACGATTATTCGGGTCAAAACGATGCATCAATAAAAAACACAAGTGTTGACCCAAATTATAATTAATCGAATTTCCAGCCTGACAATCGATTAATTTTCTATATTGGTTCCCCCAACTTGACGAAAAAATGCGTGTAAATGCGTCATAATAAGCGATGGGGAAAAAATGTACCTACCCATTACACTTTTGCTCCAGGAGGTTGCAGAGGGTCTGGATGTACCACGAGCCTTCCCTTCGGTGCCGGAACGACAGATATCCAGACACAGTGGCCATCCCTAGCAAAATGTCAGCCTCATCTGGTATGGAATAGGAAATGGGACTCACAGGCCCATCTGCATCGATGTCAGCGTCTGCAGCAAGGTGACATTCAGACTGTTTTTCGTGGCCCTGGCAAGCTTGGATAAAAAACAGTTTGGGTTTACCCAACAAAGATTTGCAGGCTGAGCCATTGAAGTAGGATGTCACCTGTGTGATCATCAGGGACTTTCCATCTGATCCAAATACACAGTTAATCTCTCCGTGTGTCAGGATGCAGCAGACAAAGACATCGTGATTTTGGTGATTCATGTTACTGCAGCTAATCAGGGTTTCTTTCATCTCACCCACAGTCAGGTTGTTATGTAGCAGTATTTTAAATCCCAAGTATTTAAACACCTGTTCAAGTTTTTCTGTGAAAAAAAATACTGTGCATTAATTACAACAACATGACATCTGTGATCAGTGCAATCTCTATTAATATGCATTAAACAATATAATATTGGGTTTTAAATATAACAGTGGAATATTAAAATACTACGTCATATAAAACAAACCGTTAATTCATATTATTGGCCTTCTGAAAACACAATAAAAAACGTGACATATCCTTTCAATGCTTAATTTCACAATGAACACACATTCAAAGTTTTCATGTAAATGTGACATGTAATGTCGTTCCCCAAGCCCTCCATCCACTAAGATTTTATGAACCGCCATGATCTGGGGTCACAATTTAATTCAGGAATCAATTGTCTCATGTGTACCGTCTTATTCTGTCTCAAACATAACAGTTGTATATGATGTGCAAATTATTTGCATACATTATGCTACGTGACACGAAATTTGTCCCTGGGTAGTAAGTGTTATTTTTTATTGCTTATGCCTAAAAGTATAGAAAATGGCTATTATTCCCCACAAACTTTGCTTTTGTGACCAGGACTTTACGTGAAGGAAAGACAAATGCACACCACGTTTTCTCATTGAAAATAGGTCAATTTCAAAATGTCACTATCCTGGTCACAAAAGCAAAGTTTGTGGGGAATAATAGCCATTTTCTGTACTTTTGAGGCATACGCAATTAGGAAATAACACTTACTACCCAGGAACAATTTTTTTCTGTTACACAGTGAATTATCTGAATCTTCTGAGTACGATTCAAGTATTATCATATATACCAATTTGGCTCTTCAAATATTTATAATTAGTTTTTTTCTGTTTCACCAATCACTGTACATCCATATTTCCTTTTGTGATCCTGCCGTACAGCAAGTAATGAACTCCTCTGGTCCCGATACAGCAGACTCCATATACCCTGTTGTTTGGGTAGACCAAACATGACAAGTATGTTGCTAGTACATTTTAGTGATGTCGAATCACGTTCGACAACCAGGACTGATCAGTCCAGTAAAACCTTGGATTGCGAGTAACTTGGTCTGCGAGTGTTTTGCAAGACGAGCAAATTTTTTAAATAAATATTAATCTGATAAACGAGCGAGGTCTTGCAATACGAGCAGTGCGTGTATACGCTTTGTCTGCCGAGCGTCACGTGATCACAACTGATATACAAGTGCTTTGATAAACGAGTGCTTTGGATTACAAACACGTTTCCGGAACGAATAATGCTCGCAATCCAAGGTTTTACTGTATAGTATCTATATTTTAAATCTCAAAAATTGCTGGCTTGGGTGATGGTGGCGAAGTACGTCCCGAGCATGTGTCTAATAACACCTCTGCAGGACTTGTTTCTCGTGCCGTCATGTTTTCAGAGGCAAGTGATCCCATGGGGATATTATGTTGCTTGTTACAAATGAAAAATTCCATTCAGAGTTTTTACAACTTTGCACACGCTGTGCTACATTTTGTCTAAGTTACTTAGGCATTGAAATGGATGATGAAATGGCCAAGTGAATTTGTAAACGTTAGAGAATGAATCTGTACACTGACCTGCATCAATATGTGTTCCTTCCCGTCTCTTTAGTTTGGGGCTGGTTTTGAAATCTTCTGAAAAAGCTTCATTGTTTATGATAAGGCAGATTCCCCTTGGATTGTTTTTGACTGGATAGGCAGGAAGATCCTTTGAAAAGACAAACACTTTTGGTATTTAGTATTGCAACCCCTTATTCCAATCCTTCAACCATACAGCAAAACCCAAACAGCTTTCAGCAAAGTCTAGAACTCCCTTCCCCCAGCCATCTATCCTGTCAGCTCACTTCTGTTCAATCCTAGACTCAAGACCTTAAATTTTTCCTCTGCCGATGACGATAGATAAAATAAATGCGCTCACTATTCTGTGCGGTGATTCCTGACCTTTTGCGTGGCACGTACCCCCCCCCCTTCTAGACCTCTCAACTGTCCATGTGCCCTTTACAAGGCCTGTTCGTCCCTACCAGCAATTAGTTTGTATAATGAATTAACGTTTAAAAAATTAATGTTTATACGTGTGTATATGTAATACCCAAGACGTTCAGTTGACACTGAACATAATAAGAATTAACTAAATATTTACAATGTCAGTTTAACACGGTGGGCTAAAGTAGTGAACTATTTGTTTTTTGTCAACGTGACACTTTTTTACTGATTGGCCGTGTCGGGTGGTGGAGGGTTACGACACATTTATAAATAACGCGATCTAACCCAAAAACGTTTATTATGAATATTTACAACGTACTTACAATTTAATAACACTTAAATATTACAACTTGTGCAGTTTAAGCCGAGTCCTTAACATAACCATGAAGCAGGGGGCAATGCTAGATATTTTCTAATGGGTTTGAATAATGTATGTATTGAGTTACTTATTATTTTGTGTTTAGGTACTTGTGAACTTTACTTAAAATAAACGTGATAAATGAGGGTCATAGCATGGCTGTGGAATCTAAGCATATGGTAAGAATATATTATTTATAATCAGTTTCTTTTTGGGTTAAATCGTGTTAGGACAATGGCAATTATCTGCTATACACTCCACAACCCTACAAAGCCAATCAAAGCAAATATGGCAACTACTTTGGGGTTTCAGCAAACCAGAATGTTGAAACGCAAGCAAAAAATGTAAATTGTATACAAAGTTATCAAATTATGAATCATATTGGTCGTGACAGCCTACGTATATAATTAGTGTAAAAGTATAGAGCTTTATAACTGCTAGTGCACACACTGCTAGCACTGCTCAAATTATACCTGTCAAATCTCCTAAAAGGAGTCACACGATGCAAAACATTTTAAACAAGTGATCTATAAGATCATTGTGACCCATATCCTTCAATTATACATATTATATCATACTGCTATATCTGTCTCTGCACTGCATTATGACTGACATCTCCTGAAAACTTTACAGATTATTTAACTCAGTAAATCGATGGCATTATTGATCAATCTTTACCCCGTGACAAGAAATCACTTCCACATCCTAACATTTAAATAAATGATTTACTACATTTTTATTTGTCCAAAGCTTGAATATTTAGAAAATAAATTTGGAGTTTCCCGAGGACATTTATCTTTCCAAATGTGGAGAAAACGACAGCAACTGTCAGACGCAGAGAGTTCATAAAATCCCATGACTTGGCAGCGATACGCACCGTGGAATGAGTTGTCGGGTCATGCATGTGGTCTCTTTGTGCTGGCGGTGAAACTTGGTGGATGATCGGGTCGTGTGGGTCTCCACGAACAGCATCCTGAGACATACGTGATGACTCCTCACCCTCATAGCCAGACGGAGCTTGAAACCACACGGATAAAGACATGAATTAGCTTCGTTTGTATATGCAATGGGACAAATATACATTTGCAACATACTCAACATATGCATTATGGATGTAATTATGGTTAATCAATTCAGCAATTATCGATTCTTATGCTCATGACACATGCATTGACTCGTATAGGTAAGAATGATTTTCAACTCATGTGTCTATTCAAAATAGATTTTTGGGTTTGGTATCATGTATAGACAACTCTATATGCATCACAATGGGAAAAATTAACAATTGATCAAATCACAGAAGTCGTCAATGCAACTTGCAGCATGCAGTTATTTTAAGTTAATGTCCAAATTGCATCAAACAGCTAAGCGAGGCGAGTGACGTGACTTCATATGCATCCCAGTGCTGCGGTGAAACTGTGACACTCCAACTGGTACCAGGCTCAATCTGAGGCAGCAGCCAAGCTTGGAGCGATCTCATCATCAACGAGCCGAGCAATGTGTGCCGCCGTGGGGACAGACGACTCTCCGGCCTAGTGCCAAAATGGGATTCGTGGACATGAGGACATGAGGAATTAGTCTATCTTCTTGACGTATCAGTTAAGCAAAAGGCTGTTCTAATGTTGCCTTATGAAATACCCTGCCAAGCTTCCTAACCTTCCACACCCATGCTCTCTTGCGAGTGAGGACCGGGATCTGTGGAAACAAAATAGAACAAAATGTAACTGTTACACCTATATGTGGTAATCTTTTTAACAGACAAATTAAAAAGTAGCATACACTACCAGTGTAAGGTAATTCACGTACCCAATAACTGACAAAAATTGTTGAAACGTTATACATTTTCACATTTCCATAAAAAAAAAATTCAGTTAAAGTTTTAGTCCCAGTGAAAATAAAAAATCTCCTTTTTTACAATCTGTTATGAGGAATATAAAAAAGTATTTGTTTCAATATTTAGTTTGACTATCAATGCACAATGCTCATGAAGAGGTGGTTTGTGTGAGTGAGGCATCTTGGGGATAATGAAAGTTTATTCAAAGCAATAAAAGTAACTGAAGCTGTTACTTCACATACTCTATATGTAACGTCGTTTGATGGGTAATAAGAATGTCCACTTACATCGCCAAGATGTCTGTTCATTGTGTCCAAATGATTCCTTGAAGATAGGTGTCTGGGGCAGATAAGTACAAACACAATTGCACTCAGTGAAAATTTTAAGAAGAGCTCAAGTATTACCTTTGAGTAGGACTTTCATCCAAAGAAGTGACCCCAAGTGAGATTTAAATTCACATTCCTCCAACTGTGTGATCTGATTAAAGCCTGTAGTTTAATGGCTAAACTGGAAGCATTTCATGGTTCCAACACTAAAAACAATTAGCAGTCAAGTGCTATGATGGCAAAGGTTAGTAGATCATGCAGATTCGCTTTCGAAGACACAGCGTCAATAAGAAATGTATAAAATATTCAAAAATCACTTAAAAAGCCACACTCGTACTTTTTCCTTTGAACATGGTGCAGCTTTTTTAAAACCTTGCATTGAGCGAGTTTGTCCTGTGAAACTAATAACCCTTTGCTGCGAGCAAACCAGAGCCGGCGTGGGGCCCTCACGCTTCGGGTGGATTTCCACTGGTTATTTGTTATGCCGAGACAAAACCAAACTGCGATGCTCTGGCCTTACAATACATCATAATCTGGCTCTGGGCCAAGCAGAGATAGGGTCAGGGCTAATCATACATCCGCGTTCATTGTGCGTTCATTGTGTGCTACGTTAGTCAGTATGCAACTCAAACACAGTGTTACCCCCAGCAACCATAGACATGCATATATCTGTGGAGATGATGTGTGGAACATCCCTATTCTCATGTATTCCAATGACCCAGTCGAGCATCTGAAGCAGGGTTAAACCTTTGCACAAAAGTGTACTTTAAAGAGGCTACACTTAAATCGGCGACATTGGTGGGAGATAAAATCACAAAGTATCCGTATTTCTATCATATGCAATACCAATAATTGCCCTCCACTTTTCCAAATACAGCAGCAATCCATGACGTACAGGTACGCATGCACAGTAGAAACCAAGAGTGGCAATGGTTACCACAATCCCAGGCAGGGGCAGCCCATGGCTCCCGTTTTAAGAGACAATTCCCGCCCCAGGTTCTCCAGCCTCGGTGTAATGCATGCTGATGGCAATGTGTGAAGATAATGTTTCAGTGCTGGGCACCCATTAGACCAGTTCTATGGGGAAGCTGCTTGGACTGCACGTGTCTGCCCGGTAGAGAAAATGCTGATGAAGCCACTGCCATAATGTGGCAGTTTCTCATTTAATCCTGCATGCGTTACAGAGGACTGGAAAAATGAAGTAGAAGGTTTCAGCTGCATCAACCCAGAACCACAGAGCAATACTGGTACCTGAAGGCTGTGTGATTGTTGTTCTTGCAACTTCTCTTGAATTTCTGCATGCATACACAAATTACGATGACTGTTAAAGGAATAAATGTGCTATTGGAAAACTATAACGACATTGTCACGTAGGATAGTTTTTTTTATCAAATAATCATTCACTTCAAGATTGTTTTAATGCTTATATTTCACTGACTCGCCAATTATAATTACAGTACATTTGTATAACAATTATATATTATGTTGAACTTCTTTCGACCGTAAGTGGCCAACTGTGCTAATCAGAGGTGATAGCCCTTCGGCAATCCACTGCCAGATGAAGGCCTGTCCACGCTGTGTCAGTAACGTGGGTTATTTAGGCATACTGTGTAGAACGCTGGTCAGTGCAGACTGCTGAAGGGGCCCAGGATCGGTTCAGATACCAGTCGCCACTGATGTTGGCCATGGCTGGGGATTAAACCTGGTCACCGGTTTCATAACAATATCGAGTAAACCAGTCCACTATTGTTCCACCCTATTGCATTTACAAGGGACCAAACCCAATGCATCTTAAAACGCAACTCCATTGTTATACTATTCCAGTCTATAATTCAAGTGGATAACGGCAAAATAATGTAGGTATCTAATAGAGGTAAGTGATTTTGTGCAACATCATCTCTCATGTTGGAGATGTGTCTAAAAACAACACTGGGAATACAAAAATGTGCAATCATATAAAATGTGATCTTATTTTGTGATCTATGTGTGGTTAAACAAGGCGCACATAGCCTGGCGCAAGCACCGTGGTGACATCACTTGCTGGTGACTGGCGGTTGTTGTTGTGGTGGTGAAACAATGCATGTCACTCTTGAAAATAAGACTATCCTGGTCTCTTGGGTGTCAGGGTAAAACCAAAAAACTTAAATAGAAAATGTAAAAACAATGCCAACTGACTCCAAGACCACAGAATAGATTCGTTTCCTGGAAGGAAAACTTGAGAAGCCATAAAATCTCAAGTGTCGAGGAGTCGGCTTTTGTTCAGAGTAGGCAGATTAAGCAATTATTTATGATTTCTATTATTGTATTACCGGAGTACGTATTTACCCTGTGCCCATCTTTAAATAATACAAATGTGCGGCACAATTAACTAAACAACATTTGATTCTAGAAAATGCTTTTCGTCTAGGAATGTTATTTTGGCAAGTCTTAACCGGTGAGTCCCCGAGACTCGAGCGTTGCGTGAATTGTTGCAGATCAGGAGAGCAATGTGGCCATTTTATACACGAACATTAAGACACATTACCCACGATTTGCTTTCAAATTGTTATTCCGCTTGGTTACCTAGGAAAGCCTCACTGAGCCTCAACTCTTTTTACACGCTTTTATTTAACTCACTCTGTCTGTTGTTGTTGTTGTTGTCGTATCCTCAAATCTTGTAACTACATTTTTATCCACTTCCCAATGTGGTATCGACTGCAAACTTGGTATACTTATGTCATACTGATACCAATACTATATTCTATCATTAAAAATAAAAAGCATATATTTTAAAACATTTTTTTGAAATGTTATGCTTCGGCTTGGGTCTAATTGTCCACGCTCAACTGATGTTGGCTGTAAATAACCACGGTCCCTTACGTTATGGCAAGCTTCGGGGCCACTTCCTGGAGTCGTGGAGTTCTGCCATTACTAGTACATTTCATTAAAGCGTGTTTTTAAAAAAGTATTTTTAAATATTACTTATTTTCAGGAGGGTCCTGCAAAACTTTCGCTAGAGGGCGATGTTGCTGCTGCTGCTGCAATCACAAATTAACTTGCAGGTACATTTTTCAGCATTGGCGAGATTTGGCCAATACCAGTTACACTGTATACATGTTGATTTATATATATATAAAACAAATTCCGTTTTTTGTGCAGCCACAAAAAGTGGATTTAAGTGTTCCAAGGAAGCCCTCATGGTTTAACTATTACCAAGTGTTTCAAAGACACTCACCCCTCAATTAAAACTATGATTTCTTTTTTCAATACCTAACGATGTAGCCAGCCAGCTGTTTTTTTGTAAATAAAATGATAATGCGATGTATGATTTAGAGGGCTGGCATACATTTCTGAGCAGTCGGTCTAAATACAAACGGGAAAGTCATACCTTGAATGTATAGCACACTAACGTATAGCCCGATGGAGCCACAAGACAGAGCAGTGCAAAGACAGGGGGAGAGACTAAAATAATAATGCAACCCATTGTATTTCCTTTGGGGAGAACCGCAAGTGGAACCCACGGTTATACCCGCTTTATAAATCATTTACGTTGTCACCAGCTTGCAATGGTTGTGCATATAGTTACGTGTATAGTTGTCGATTCTTTTGACAAGGTCGTTGCGCATCAGGGACTTCAAACCTTCCTTGAGCTTCAACAAATTTTCGGAGCAAATAATGGCTCGTTTCTCTAGCTCCACAAACAGTTCAAATACGCACTGCAAGACACCCTGTTCACAGACACAGCATTGTTAAGTTGATCACTGGAAACAACCACAACAAGAACCACCATCTGTATTTCAACGAGTGAAAATGTGATGTCAACAGAAAGCAGATTATCAAAGGTTATATGGATTTTCGAAAGCATACCTTTATTTACAAACAATGAACAGCAATTAATTGTCATTGATACTTAAATGTTTATGAAGAAGTAAGAGGAAGACTCAAGGTGGTAGAAATCACAGAGAAGATGAGATGGAAAAGGCCGGTGCGGTTCGGTCATGCTGAGAGACAACAGGAAAATAACGTGCGTCAGAAGGTGGAAGTGGAAGGAAAGAGATCAAGAGGAAGGCAGAAAAAAGGTGGGGCGATGTGGTGCGATCGGACACGGTGGCCCGAGGAGCAGAAAGAGAGATGGCGCAGGACAGGGCAAGCGTGGAGACGGTTGGCAAGGACAGCAGACCCCACATGAGTGGGACTAACACGTGGAAAAAGACGACTTAAATGTTTATGTCGGTGATGCATGTGTAATAAAGGACTCGACCCTGGTTCTGTCTCCGTGTCCTTTATTTGGGTTCGCGTTCTCCTTCCCTCACGGCACTCCTCCTGAGACTCTCTGCCTGGCAGCTCCACAGCTGCCTTCGCTCCCGTAGCCTTCCGCGCGCCTGCAGCTCCGCTGCAGGCTCTTGGTGCAGCCCTCTGGCTGCTCTCACAGCAGCTCCACCGCTGCTCCCTGTTCCTCCGTGCTCGGTCACCGCTGGCCGGCGGTGCCGAGTCTTACCGTGTGTGGCGATCTCGCCACTCCCCAATCTCAGCCCTTCGTGGCCTCTGTGGCTATCTCGCCATCTCCAACCTCAGCTCTATCCCCAACTCTCTTCCACCCCGCTGGTTGGCGCCGTCATGAGCCCCTCAGCCACCAGGCTGAGGCACGGCGACCACCCAACGTGTTCACCACCCTTCACTCCCCCGACTGCCCCAGATGGCTTCCTGTCTCCCCGCTATAACTTCTCCCCCACGTGACCCTGACTCCTCCCTCTCGGATCGTCATATCCGCCCCGCCCAAACTTGAGACGCCTCGCAGAACTCGTTCGGCGACTTGACTGCTCCGTTGTCACGCACCCGAGCCAGGACGGGAAGCTCCCGCCCCAGCAGCTGCAGAATCGTCGTCCTCTCCTCGCAGCTCGTCCTCGCGCAGCAGCTCACTGCAGGCTGCTCTCCTCGAGGCACCTCCAGATGGCAGCGCAAAGCTGCGTCACCGCCGCGATGTTGAATGGCGGCGTCTCCCCGCCGCGGTGAAGACAAGATGGCGGCTTCCCGCCTTTTCTCCCCTGCCACGCCCAAGATGGCGTCTTCGTGCCACGTGGCAGATGGCGCTGGCAGCGCAGGAAAGGCGGAGGCCTGCGGATCACCACCGGGCCTCCCCGACGCCGTCCTCGGTGTGGTGAACTCACACAGTTGCGCCAGCACGATTTTCAAGGTCTCCATCTGCGCTGCCATCTGTCTCCATCGTAAGTTGGCGTCCTCCGGCACAGACAGGTCCACCAACGCGGCGACACCTTGCTCACCCGGACCCGTACTCGTTCCAGCACGGATCTCCTCTTCCATCGCAGGCAGGTCCACCGTCTGAGGAAGGTCGTCGTCTGATGATGTAGCAGATGATGGCGCAGGAATATTCTTTTTTTTTCTTCTCTCAGTTGTTTTGAGATGCCGTTTCACTTCTGACACCAGTGTAATAAAGGACTCGACCCTGGTTCTGTCTCCGTGTCCTTTATTTGGGTTCGCGTTCTCCTTCCCTCACGGCACTCCTCCTGAGACTCTCTGCCTGGCAGCTCCACAGCTGCCTTCGCTCCCGTAGCCTTCCGCGCTCCTGCAGCTCCGCTGCAGGCTCTTGGTGCAGCCCTCTGGCTGCTCTCACAGCAGCTCCACCGCTGCTCCCTGTTCCTCCGTGCTCGGTCACCGCTGGCCGGCGGTGCCGAGTCTTACCGTGTGTGGCGATCTCGCCACTCCCCAATCTCAGCCCTGCGTGGCCTCTGTGGCTATCTCGCCATCTCCAACCTCAGCTCTATCCCCAACTCTCTTCCACCCCGCTGGTTGGCGCAGTCATGAGCCCCTCAGCCACCAGGCTGAGGCACGGCGACCACCCAACGTGTTCACCACCCTTCACTCCCCCGACTGCCCCAGATGGCTTCCTGTCTCCCCGCTATAACTTCTCCCCCACGTGACCCTGACTCCTCCCTCTCGGATCGTCATATCCGCCCCACCCATTTACGCCCGCATTACACATGTAAAGATGCCTATTTCTGCCAGGTATAATGTAGTGTAACCATTGTTCACAAAATTATAAATATTCAATGAAAATTAAAGTGACGTACAATTGTGGAATTTAGGGATGAAATGCCCTTTATTTAACCACGAAAGCCACCACGAAAGCCACAGACTCTTTTTCTAGAGGGTTCTGCATTGGAACGTTTGTCCAGTACGGGACCTTAAAACAAGTATTGTGTACGTGGGTGGGTACTGGAGTACCTGGAGAAACTCCACAAATACAAGAGATAATACTCAAAGCTCTAAACAGATAAATTAAATAATCCATTGCTGAACTGCCATCTCCTGGCCAACTTCACAGTGGCATTCTACAACATCTGATACTCCCAAGGCAGCCTCCGACTTATTTATCCAGGAAAGCCAAAACTGAGTTGTACGGCTCTTTTTCATGAGGACCCTGCGTTACAGTTAATTACAGGCACTCCTTGACGTACGCGATGGATACATTCCTGGTAAAGCACAAGCATTTCAAAATCGTGTATGCCAAAAGCAATTTTCCCATAAGAAATGGTAAAGGAGGTAGTTAGGGAATTTCACTCACACCCACAGACATAAACGCCTATATTATCCTAGCATATCTACAAAAGCGCTTACATCGAGGATTGCCTGTAATTTTGTTACGATGTTTTCTGCAAATTATAGAGTGCTTGTACAACAAACCCTCGCTATGCACGAGTCCTGAATTTGCGAGTTTTACATCTTCATGAATTACTAAATATCTTCTAATTCCCTATTTGCCAACCGCCGGACTCCAGTATTCGCGAGTGTGCATAGTGCCAGACCACCAACACTGGGAAGGTGCGTGCAGGATGTTACCTTTGACAATGTCTGCGAATATTTAGGTGACCCTCTCGACTGCCCGCTTAGTCCTCCGTCTCGTAGTAATCCCGCTCTGAACTCGCTATTCTGGATATTTTTACCATATTCGTACTCACGGTCGACTCGTTTATACATTTTGGGATAAACAAGTCGACTGTGAGAATGCAATCAGGGAAAGTGGTGCAGCTAGCGCACCCCAGAGTGATAAAATTATACCACCGCCAGCCTTAGCCTCCAAGATGACACAAGACCATGGGCGATCAGGGCGATTCAGTTGTAGGATATTGATTGATATGGATGTTAAAATAATCAATTATTTTATAAATAACTAGCTGTACTACCCAGCTTCGCCCGGGACTTGGATCCACTATGCCCGGCCGCCTTTGTCTCCCCAGTAGCGATGTTCACATACCACACCAGTTACTCGTTTGAGGCTGAGTCGACGTAGGGGAGGCCCAGGAGCAGTTGCAATAATCGTCACCGGTGGTGGCCGTGAGCGGGAATCAAACTCGGGTCGCCGGGTTTGTAGCGCAGTGCGCTAACCACTACACTACAATGCGTTACGCTTCCACATGCGCGGGTCACATGACAGATTTGACGTCACAGCTCACTTGCCGTGCAAAACATATATGCATTATTGAGCTCCCCCCCCCCCCCCCCCAAAAAAAAAAGTTTATTTTTATAATGTTTGCATGGTGTACAGTCTGGAAAGTACCCACATGGCAAATTTCCAGTTTGTTGCATGTCGGGAAGTACGCTAAACATTTTGAACAAACACACATATTCACAACTTTGCCTTTTATAGATATGGAGATGTTGGTAGGTAAGCAATTGCTTTTCATATACAAATATAATGTGATACAAAAGTGGATGTAAAATGTACAATTCAAAGAGAATTTTATTTTCTTACCGAGTTGTCTGATGAATTTGATCGAGGAATTGCATAATAGAACACAAGCTCCTGGTAATTTGTCATTGTTAAATTGTTGGCCAGTGTGTAAAGCAAGATCCTGAAAAAATATACAAATGTCAAGCACTCAACGTATTACATTCAAAGGCACAATTACAATTTGCTTCCATCTACAGCTGTGTGCCTGTCTTGTAAAATGCAAACATTGGCTAAGTACAAAAAAGATTCCACATTCAAAGCAAGAGTTTCGAAGTGTTATGGTCTTCAGTTTAGTCACAAATTGACTATGCAACATAACTCAGCATGCAAGGATTCGTCAGCCCCCCCCCCCCACCATGATCCAGTAAAATTGTTATGAACTGTGGCTACAATATCAATTAATTCTGTTTTGTTTGTACAGGCTAATTTGTATGCTCTGCCTCTTCTCTTTAATTCTGTTTCACCCCAATGTAACTCGCATACAATTAATAGAAATCAGTAAAAAAAAAATTTTTACACGCAGGTTAATGCACTTGTTACAATCATAACAATAATCGTGTTAATTGATAAACCATTAATGCATAAAAATAACTACCTTAGAAAGCATAATCTGTTTAGAGACACACACACACACTAGCTATGCATTCATGACTATACAAGCACCACGTAATGCAAATGCACAATCAAATAAAATCCTCTATGCCAGAGAGTAGGCGGGCTATGAATTCACCCTCCTCACAATTGAATAATTTGGCAAGGTTGAGGGAATCACAATTTTCTTAAGGAGAGAAAATAATTTATTGTCATCGTTGAAGGTAGAATGTCTCGTTTACATGAACGTCTTACAGTACACCTATTCCAACGTGCACAGCAATTCCTGCATGCACGATTCTGTGTCACGAGCATAAACACATTCCTGCGGAGGGAGCTGATAGGAACGTTGGGTTGCTCGGTCAATGGCCAGGGTCAACGGCGGCGTGGTGTATTCCGCGAATATGCCCGACTGTGAGGGCGGGCACAAGCCGGAGTGAGTAGGTTAAACGTTGAGTTTTATAAGGGCACCACGGGGTGACCAGCCCCTCCCCACCCAGCCCCACCCCACCCTCCCCTCTCCACCCAGCCCCACCCCTCCCATTTTTGGATGCAGGACGGACAGAATAATCCCCTGTGGGCTGGTGTAACCAGGAGGTTCCGACCAGTATAATCTATTGTAATCGATGACTCAACAATGTGTTAGATGTCTATTGGATAGTGTGCTGAGATAGCCCTTAGTCAATAGATGAGATGCAGAGAAGCTAGACAACACGTAATTACGTGTTCAGTATTTGGTCAAAGAAGGGTCCTATTTAGTGCATCCCTAAGCGCTTCATTTAAATGCCAGGGGCCCAGCGTGGCTGCGTTGCTTGAGTTCACCTGAAGTCACTTATGAGCCCCGTCTCTTGTTGCCAATTCTCGGCGAGGTTGAACTTCCTCAACAGGTCCTTGCGCTGCAGGTGGTGCAGCAGTTCCGCCAGCAGAGTAGTGTCGCGTTTGCTTAGTTTATCGCGCTTCTCCAGCAAATCGAATATCTGTAAGGCTGAAGCGTTCTCAAGTAATGACGATGAAATCATGTCCTTGCACAGAAAGCGCAAACCTTGCAGGTCCCTTTGGACAAGTTCACCATTAATGGCGGTCAGCACCTTGCGATAATTGAAGCTCATTTTTGTTCCTGCCACCGCTGGGGATTACAGAGATACGCCAAGTGTTAGTATACGGTATTCTATTATTCAGTATTATTTAAATAATTTGACTGCCAATGTCACGAATTACATATGCAGTGAACAACTTCCATCGTCTGTATCTCGCAGCATTTGCTGAAAGAATTTACATCACAATGTCCAATTAACTGTTCATCTTGGAGATACACATCTGGACTGTGTCTAGGGCTATGTGTGACGAGTTTAAAATAAGCACGCATAAACAGGTACATTTCTATGAATCGATGTTGCATTGGTAACAAGAATAATACAGTACAGCATCCCTTTCCCAAGTTCCGGGTTGTACTGCATGTGGCAGTGTTGAAGAAATACAACTCACGCAAGTGACTGTAGGCTCACAAAGAACACAGGAATGTTGTGTTTACGCTGTGCGTGCCACCACAGGTATTTTTTTCTAATGTAGCCCGAGTCAGTGAGAGGTAAGAAGTACAGTATTTCTAATTCGTGCTCCGATCTTGTATGGTACGGATAACACAATGTGGATATACTCTATCTACAGTGCTATTATTGCAAAACCCAAGAACACATGGTACAACTCAAAAACACATCAGAGAAGAATACAGCACAGCCAAAACCTATGCAGTAAAAAAACAGCAGGTGTTTGTTGGGTTGCGAGGTCGTTATCTGGCTGGTTACACAATCTGAGTCCAGTCCATTGCATAGGCTGATTTCAAAACCCCTACCATACCATACAAAGATATGAGCACAAGTTATAAAAAATGTGTCCTGACTCAGGCGAAATAAGAGAAAAACACATTTGATGACACACCCATATTGGTTAGCCCAAAAAAAACTTAAACCATGATAACAAATTCTGATCAAGTGATACCTATGACAACCCATTATAGTAGGTTATCCCTAGATAACCAAGTGATATCCATTATAGTAGATTAACCTTGATTCCTATGATATCCCAGCACTTCAAACCAAGATCAGGCTTATACAAGATGGTCTGATTTTTTATATATATAAGGGTGCGCATCACCAACCCAGGCCACAATAGAATTGCAGTTCAATATTCATTTGACATTCTCAACCGTATTACCTGGACGTTTCGAACCAACTGTTATGCGACACTTGCTAGGTCCTGATATTGTACGAATAGAACATCATATGTGCACGTTGTGAAATAATCCATAACTGGCCAGGTTCCCATAACAGTTGGTTTGGGACGAATGAAATTCTAACTTTAATCGAATGCAGTGAGGTACTGATATAGTAGGGGCTGACCCCAGGTATACATACACTAACCCTGACATCACATGAACACCACCCATTAGCACATTGCATTGACACTTTAACACAGCTAAGCTGCACAATACTGAACTGTATTATACGTTTATACAATAACACATAAGAACAGTTACACAATGTATTCTGGTACAAAAATTTAGACCGTTCCCGAGGGCATGATTCAGGATTTCTTGCATTGGAGCAGAGTTTAAACCTTTGAGAACAGAATACAACATTGTAATAGTTTCACATTGCGAATACAACACATTGGCAAACCAACACATTGACATTCTACTCTTGCCTTTAGCAATACGTTCAGGAGCTAAATAACAATGTCTAGGTCTGCTTGTCACGAGATGGCTTCAGGAGAGTTTGCGGAGTTTTGCCGTTCTTCCTCCATTGACGGAGTGCTGACCAATGCTTTGTTTACTATTCGGTACACAATTTGGGTTGCATGGCCAGTCGCACTACTGGGGCTTATCTTTAGTGTATTTATTTGGGTCCTCTGTGACTCTCTATGGGTTTATATGGTCCATAGTTTGGGTTGCATGGCCAGTCACACTACTGTGGCTTGTCTTTAATGTATTTATTTGGGTCTCTGTGAGTCTCTATGGGTTTATGATATGGTCCATAGTTTGGGTTGCATTGGCCACAACCGCACTCTAGCATTGTGATAGTCATTCATTTTACATTTATGAAATTGGGAGCATCGGCCTACTTATGTTCTGATGCAGTTGACTTACACCAGTGTGGTCGAGGAGGTGTGATGATGTTGGGGATCTGGGATGAGGTGTTTATTCTGGAGCTCTGCGTTGCTCCACTCCGTTCGCGCAACAGCGTTCTTCTGGATCTGAGTGAGAATCGGGGATCTGGGGTGAGATTCGGGGGTTATAGGGTGAGGTTTCGTGGATTGAGGTGAGATTAGGGGATTCTGGGGTGAAATTCGGAGGATCTGGAGCGAGATACCAGGGGATATGGGACGAGATTCAGGGGATCTGGGGTGAGATTCGGGGATGGCGCGGTAACATTCTTGAGCACACGCAAGATTCGTCTCAACAACGTCCGTTTCCGCCACGATGCCGCCCATTGGGGTTGTGTTTAAGAAACAAGTTGGTGTGGCCACTGCGAAAAGGCGACCGTCTCTTCCCACTCATTAGACATTCACGCGTTAATACTAAATAGTTTTCATAAAAAACTACTTCAACAATTGTTTTTACTTTACCAGGTAAGACCCTCACTGAGCGATGTATCTCTTTTTCAGAAGCGCCTTGGTCATCACGAACGATAGCTCAATTTAGTGCCTTATATTCAACCTGTAAATATATAGCAGCCAAATACTCTAAACGTGCGATGTTGATTCTATATGAGGGAAAACCCGGGAGGGGGGCTGTAGAAAAAGCCACGC
The DNA here is from genome assembly GCF_015708825.2 of Lethenteron reissneri. Taxonomy (NCBI): domain Eukaryota; kingdom Metazoa; phylum Chordata; class Hyperoartia; order Petromyzontiformes; family Petromyzontidae; genus Lethenteron; species Lethenteron reissneri. Next base: position 1,760,182 of record NC_083801.1, read on the forward strand.
GAACACGGGGAGAGATAGAGGGAGAGACCGCAAAATGCAAATATACAGAAGGCGTCAGGTTCGGTATCAACAACAACAGCCTCTCTTCACTACCAAGTGGCAGGGACGCAAACCACGGCGCTTGTGCCAGGCTAAGTGCACATTGGGGGCCGTCCATAAAATGACGTCACGCACCTTGTGACGATGTGTGACGAGGGGGGGGGGTTGAGAAATATGACGTCACATCAAAATGCGCAACTTTAAATAAATATAAACACGTTCTACTTAATTAAATAGACTTTTAAATAAATGTTTTCTCCTACAATATTAGAGTGCAGCGCCACATTAAATACGCACTACAATGACAATAGTTTAAAGCGATTTGAAGCATGTTTTATTTTTCGATTTAAAGCTTTCGTGACTGCAAGGATTCATCTTCTTGGTTTTTTCGGTAAAGTGACATAGAAGGGAAATAATAAAATAATAAAAATAAAACGTTATGTTTTATTTGTATAATAAAATAATAAAAATAAAATACGTTTTATTTGTATAATAAAAATTTAACATGTTTTATTTATTTCCCTTCTACGTGACTTTACCGAAATAACCAAGGATTTGAAGCATATTTAAGAGCTTTGTGACGTCATATTCGAGGTGGGGGGGGGGTCTGACTTTTTGTGACGCCGTGTGACGATGAGGTGGAGGGGGTCAAAAATCCTCCAAAATCGCGTGACGTCATTTATGGACGGTCCCTTGGGGCCATCACGCCGAGAAGTGTGGAGGGCTCGCCGCTTGGCAAGGAGGTCACGGGGCAGACCCAGCGGGTGCCACGTGTTGCCGCACGAGGTGACTGGCACGCACGCACGCACGCATGGCGACGATGCGAGACAAGTTCAACAGACACACCCGCGGGGGACCAGGCGAGCGAGTTCACGTCTCCTCGCCAGCGTCGCGTTATCACGAAGACAAGACGGCCGCGGCAGTCCCACAACACGGACGCAATTAGTGACCGCGAACACGCGAACACAGCGAAACGTCAACAAGCGCAACACTTCGTCTTAACACGGCCACGCGTATCGTTGACACGCTGACAACAGCAGCAGTACGCACGCGAATAACATTCGGGAACATTTCTTCGCGACAAACGAAACACAAAAAGCATCGCCATCGAGAGAAACAACCTCACGAACACACCCCACGTACGGTCACCGGAGCGAATGTGTCGTGGATACGGTACGGGGTGAGGGTGGTGAGGGTGGGAAGAAGACGACGTGAGGTCGTGTCGCCTCACATCGCAACACACCTGGGCCACGACGAGACACCGAGCGAGCCTCAACACCACCTCTTCGTCACCTCTTCTTCACTTCCTCGCAACTTCACTTCGCCTCAGCCACCTCGAGCCAACGGCCTCACCAAGTGACGGGGAGGGGTGGAGTCGGTGTCTCCGAGCCTTCTTCCGTGTCCGCCCCCCCCCCCCCGGACACCGCCACAGTTGGTTTGCTCCGCGGCCGTCCTCGCAAAAACTGGCGGGAACCACCGGACTGTACCAAGTGGGGCGAGAGCGAGAGGGGGGGGGGAGGCGTCCAGCGCGAGACGATGGATTTCGGGAAATTCCGCGGGGCATCCCGTGACGTCACAGGGTAATGACGGCCGCCCGACAGCCAATCAACGTACAGCAGGGGGTCCAGATGTCTTGTGACCCCCCCTCCCATCACAGCCCCCTCCTAACATTGTGTGTGTGTGTGTTAACATTCGCATATTAATTTCTGTTTAAAGTATGGGAAGCGCCGCGGTGGTTCGGGTGCAACCTTGATTCGGGTGCAACCTCAACACAACAAAAACATGAACAAGAAACATCTTAAAGTGATTACACGCAACAGAAAAAAATCCTGGAAAAAAATCTGCTAAATCTTCCAGAAAAAACGCCGCATTTCAACGCTGTGCGCAAAAATCCCAGTGGGATGCAAGTCAAACAATAACAACCACAAGCCAATGTAGATTAAAGTTACCAGGCTAACTCTGTACGACAACAAACAAACATGGCCAGACCACACCGTCCTCAAAATCACCAAAGTTATCTTCCTCGGCTGGTATGCAGGAAGTCGGGGGGCTGGGGTGGGTTCCATCTCGAGGCTGACGCCTTCTGTCTATTTGGAGTTTGCGGTGTCTCGGGGAATCTTACCCGGGCACCTCGGGGTTTTTCCCCTCCACGTTCTTAAGCAACGTCGTGTTTTTTAAAGAATATTTGGCTGCTGCTATAAATGTCCAGATGAATACACTATGGGGTCGTCCATAAATGACGTCACGCGATTTTGGACGATTTTTGACCCCCCCCCCCCCTCAAATGTGACGTCACAAAGCTCTGCCCCCCCCCCTCCCAAAAATGAAACATGCTTCAAATCGCTTTAAACTTTTGTCATTGTAGTGCGTATTTAATGTGCCGCTGCACTCTGATGTTGTGGGAGAAAACATTTATTAAAAAGTATATTTAATTTAGTAGAACGTGTTGTCTATATTTATTTAAAGTTGCACATTTTGATGGGACGTCACATTTCTCAACCCCCCCCCCCCTCGTCACACATCGTCACACATGTCTGACCCCCCCTCCCCCCTAGGTGCGTGACGTAATTTATGGACGGCCCCTATGTAACACGATTATTGTTCCTGGGTAGTGTTATTTTCTAATTGCTTATGCCTCAAAAGTATAGAAAATGGCTATTATTCCCCACAAACTTTGCTTTTGTGACCAGGACTTTACGTGAAGGAATGACACATGCACAGCACGTTTTCTCATTGAAAATAGGTAAATTTCAAAATATCACTGTCCTGGTCACAAAAGCAAAGTTTGTGGGGAATAATAGCCATTTTCTGTACACATTTTGTTTTTGTTCCAGTCCCTTGGTTGAGCTGTAATTTGTGATAGCCGGGTCGATTCCAAAAAAGAGCTGAATAGCTCAGGAGGGCCTTACCTGGTTAGAAAAAATGTTGCTAAAGAAGTTTAAAGAAAACTATTTTGTGTTGTGTCGATGTCTAATGTGTGGGAAGAGACGGTCGCATTCTCGCAGTGGCCACACCAACGTGTTTCTTAAACACAACCGATAGTCATCGTCGTGAAACCGACGTTGTTGAGATGTATCCGCGTGTGATCAACAATGTTACCGCGCCATCCCCGATTCTCACCCCAGATCCTCCAAATCTCTCCCCAGACCCCCGAATCTCACCCAGACCCCCCGAATCTCACCCAGATCCCCCGAATCTCACCCAGACCCCCCGAATCTCACCCAGACCCCCCGAATCTCACCCAGATCCCCCGAATCTCACCCAGACCCCCCGAATCTCACCCAGATCCCCCGAATCTCACCCAGACCCCCCGAATCTCACCCAGATCCCCCGAATCTCACCCCAGAAACTCTCCCTAGATCTGCAAAATCTCATTCCAGATCCCCCGAATCTCACCCCAGACCCCCAAAATCTCGGCTCAGATCCGGCCCAGTATTTGGATGCTATAAATGTCAACTTCGTTGAGCTATCATTTGTCACCAGGTCGCTTCTGAAAAAAAGCCACAGCTCAGTGAGGCCTTACCTGGTAAAATAAATAAAATTATCTTGACCGTCCTGTATAGGAATCTTTATTTAGATGGCTGCTGGCGTGTCCACGTTCACATACATAGGCCCATGGATGGGGATGAGTAAAACGTGTTTTTGTCTGTGGAGAGACGGGTAACGTGCAGGAGACTGCTAGAGTGTTTGGCGGTGGGTCCGTTGGCATTGGTGTCGATAACACCACCGTGCGTACGGCATTAAGAATGAATATATCAGGCGACGTTTCGGGCAATGGCCCTTATTCACAGCACATACAAGAGCCAATAGAGGTGTAGAGTGGATGACGGGCTTGATAAGGATTATATTATAGCATTTCAAGCACGCCTCCTTGTTGGAATCTATTAATCGATTCCTTTACATCTTGATTTTAAGCTTTCGTGACTGCAGGAATTCATATTCTTTGAGTATTTCGGTAAAGTCACGTAGATAGAAAAATAATAGATCACGACGTTTCGATCACAACACAGGCAATCGTCTTCAGGTTGATTCCCAGATCCCCCCCCGCCCCCCTCCATGTGATTATTGGACTGGCCTGAGCCCCCCGACAGCCTTGTCCAGGGACAGGCGAGGTCCAATTGTAGGTCTGAGCCACTAAATGGAGAGTTGAGTCCCTCTGCTCAGGCTGCCCAACTCTCCATCCATCGACCTTCGCCATCTGTGGGTCCGATGTTTATGGTGACGCCTCCAAGGAGCTTTGCCCCAGCCTCGAGACTCAGGGGTGGGGAACCTTTTTTCTGCCAAGGGCCATTTGGATATTAATAACATTATTCGCAGGCCATACAAAAATAAATGTATGTTGCTATGAAAAAAGCGCCTAGATTTATTGAATTTCAAGTCGTGCGGTTGATTTGGCAGGGCCAGACCAAATGATTTCACGGGCCTTATACGGCCCGCGGGCCAGACGTTCCCCACCCCTGTTAGAGGACACACGTGTGTTGTTTCAGTCAACCCACGGCACCACCTGGGCCTGTACAGTTACCTGTCAAGAGAGCCTTTGACACTTCACGTGGCCTCAAAGTGCACCTGGCCTGGCACAGACGTCACCGCCACTCAGTGGCGAATGGCGGCTGTTGTATTGTTGAGTCGCATGCTTCTCTCAAATGGACACAAATAAGAGGCAAGAAAATTAAAAAAGTGAACCAAACGCGGTTTATGTTTTATGTGTGTGCCTTGGAAGTATGTACAGAGCAGAGCATTTTGTAGAATTCCATGAGGATAAAAAGGTACATTTGAAAATCACGTTTTTAAAATAAATACACGGATAAAATAGGGAAAGTTTAAAGCAAAGTCTACATTGAGTCTCGGCTATTAAACAATTGCAGATTTAATAAAGTTATCAGTAATCTACAAAACACTGACACTGTAATTGTAAACTCATTGGCATGCACACATGCCACCGTGACAATGTGACATTTGATTTTACTCGTCAGGATATTTCTGGTGAGATTCAATAAAAGTGTCTCGGTAAACAAAAACTAACAAGTTGCAAACAAATCGGCAATGATTTTCTGTGGGTATTATACGACACTCGTCCAAGTTCCTTGGTCAGCGGTCATTGCTCCATTGAGCTATGAGGCCAACATTCCGCCCCATGTCCCCCCGTGCCATCTGCTTGGCTGTTGCTCAGTGGACTTTGCTGGCCAACCCACACTCTCCGTGAGCGCTCATTTTCAGGGCAAAGACATGTGCTCTGGTTACGGTGGTTGAAAGATCTTCATATTAAACGATAATTTAGGTGTATAAGCGCCCTTAAACAATGGATCTCAAAGTGCCATGCATATAAAAGACAACTCAAGGGACAAGTTAGAGAACTCGAGCGAGATGTGTTAAAGAGTTGGCGGGGCCTTTCAGGCGAGGCGTACAAGTCTCCAACAACTGCGAGATCCTGACCTCCAAGGACAGGGAATTCCAGGATTAGAAGTCTCTGAATAATATCCTTAAAATATAAATCCCATCTGGTCAATTGGGTAATTGCACATTAGCATGGGGTGCACACTCGACAAAGCCCTCTATGTGTGACTGCCACTTGAGTAGACACGTGAAAGGTTGATTTTCGTTCAATAGATATAATTTACATTGCAATGAAAATGTATTTTACCCATATCTAGGTAACCCCCCATTTACTGATATTCCTAAATGTAGTGGTTAGCATTTTCACAACTGCTCCGACTTGCATCGGATAAACGGTTTAATTAACCGCTCCTGCTGCTAATCACCACAGCCTAGGCTGTGGTGATTCATTCAGGACTGTTTGGTTCTGATACCCTGGCGAATGACATCGGCACTCCTTACTGGCTCAGTAATCAGACCCCCCCCCCACTCACACTGTGAAGCATCTCCACTCTTTTCTGCAACAAAAAAACACCATGCGGTTGGTGAAATCACAAAAAACAATCAGATGGGCTCCAGAATGGACATTTAACACCCCGCAAGTCACAATAAGAGGTCAGTATGTGCCAACGTCAGAGCACATATATTAGATTTAAAAAGGAACTTCAATTAAGTTTCGAAAAGAATGAACATGTCCATATAACTAATAATTAACCTCAATACGCTCTCAACTCGTTAAAGGACAATTGGGGGCAACTGCAAACACGTCATCGTCACTTGTTTAGTCACCGTCTCAGCGGCCACGTGGGCGTGGATTTTAACCGTCGAGCTCCCAAGGACACATTCTTATTTGTGTGCTCTTGTCACTTAATATGAAAAAAGTTTTTTAAGAAATCCATGACCTAAATGGCTACCACCCGTGCAACGATGAAAATGCGAATCAAGGTTTCAAAATTATTTTGCCATGAGGTTACAATTTACTGACAGTATAAAACGATTGTGTTCTTATGCATCTTTAAAAAATAGTGTTGGCACGAATTAAAAACACAAAACATTTGGCATAAAGTCAATTGGCTGTAATTACTGTACACTGTGGAGCGCTTACCATTTTGATAAAAGCAAATCCATCAGGATCACCTGAGAAATCCGAACATGTGTGATTATTAAAACACAGCATAAAGGTTACAGTGCTGAAATCAGCTGGACTTTAAAGCTCGGTGTTCGCTGGAGCCTTTTCAGGGCATCTTCGGGAAGAAGTCTGCTCGTTTTCCCTTCGGCGCCTCCCCGTGCATCATCCTGGAGGCTCAGAGTGGAGTGCCGGTCGATTGCAGAGTCCTGGCCGGCGTCTCTGCCGCCAGAGCGATACACGACTTCGCACGAGCGGCTGTGGGAAGGACTGCCTGGCGTTGCCCCCAAGTGGGCTCTGCTTTCACCGGGAACAACAAGGCCGGGAGAATAGTCGTGCGCGCCAAACTCGGTCTCAAAGATGACGGTCGGGAGACTGGTGTCGACTGCGGACACAATCCCGCCGTTGGTCGGTCTGGCAGCAGTGCCCAACGGAAGGGAGTCCACTTCGACCGCTTGCTTGTCGCCACGCTCTCGCCTTACAAGGGCCTCATCCGAGTCCCGCCAGTTTGGAGACTTGCTTGAATTGCCGTTGCTTAAAACGTCTCCCATTCCTTCCAAAAGGGAACTGTCTTCCTCCGTATCTAACTGCTGGTCCCATTCGCTTCCTTCTCCTGCCAGAAAATATGGATGTAAAATTGAATAATGTACAGGATAAATATTGATAAAGTACAACACGAATATGTTTTTTTTAATTGTTAATCACGAACATTAAAGTATCACAACTGCACACGCCAGTATTACCATGATAACTCCTGGTAAAAACAAGAACGGGGAAGGTTATGAACGAGGGCAACATTGAGTTACGCTTGTAATCTCGGAGGAATGCGGAAAGGTTTTTTGGGGTCAAGCAGTCTTTACGTTATCATTAACACCATCGACGCATGCTTCTCAAGCAGTTAGGAATCGCAGTGGTCCATGCTGCACCACTGCACCATCCTCGGCCTGTGCCTGGGCCTGGGCTTGGGGCGGGCGGGCGGGCGAGTGGGGACGGTGAGCACGCGCAGCATGCACGAGTCGACGGCGCGCCGGGCTGGACAACGCGAGCGGGGTGGGTAGCAGCCGCACGCGGTGGCTCATGCGGCGGAGGGTTCATTCAAGCCCCTCTGGTTTGAAGCACTGCCGGTGCGGTGGGGCGGGGGTGCGGGGGAGAGCCACACTCTCAAAGACGCTCAACGGAATGGCAACTTACGCTATGGTCTAAGGGCTTTTTCAGAGACCTCTGTCTCTTCCCCTCTGGGCCCGGCTCAGTGGGTTCGCCGTCCTGCTCAAGGACGACTGTAACGTGCTCAGAGACCAACAAGAGGTTGGGCGGAGAGACCGAGCCGTTTGGGAAGTTGGGGTCGGCCTGCACAGGACTGACACTGATACCTGTGTGCGTGCAGTGCGTGTACGTGCGTGCGGTGCGTGCGGTGCGTGTGGTGCGTGGATAAACATGAGAACATGACACTACCATCGAGAATTGGCCTGCACACTTGCAAAGCCATTCTTTACTTAACAATATCTTTAATGTAATCTTGCATAGTGTTATCTGCAATAAGCAAACAAGTTTTTTACATTTAGACACAGTAGTGACTCGTTAACTTTATTGTCTTCTGAGTTCCCCTCACAGCCGGTGTTAATGCGCACTCTGTTGTACTATTGGAGTCATAATCATAAATTTGCGAGTTTGCATCCTGCTCAGGGGCTGACTCAAAACATCATCTCTCCAGGGTCAGTAAAGTACACCCTTTTTGTGAGATGTAAAACAATGGTCATTCTATGGAGATGCTGGCCATTTCAATGTGGGATTTCGAGAAGTGGGTCCGCACCACCCATGGAGATGAGCCAGGTCCATTGCTCGTGAGCAGAGATGCGTCGACCTGATTCCCCGTTGTGCTTTTTAGCGCAATCCAGGATCTTGGTGGTAGCGGCTCGGAGATTTAAAACGGGTAAACAATTATCCCCACTCGAGCACCTCCAAGCTCCGCGTAACCGCATTTGTTGCAGAAGCCGTAAAAAAAGAAGAACCAGAAGTAGAACACTCGTCCGTTGAAGCGATGGGAGAATCCGGAGTGCGAGGGTGCGACCCCTGTCTGGGCCAGGCCCGCCGTGCCAGCTCACCTTCCTTCTTCCAGCGGTGGCTGCGGATGGACGCGCTGGTGACGACGCTGCGGGAGATGCGCGACGAGGTGGGCGTCACCTCCAGCTGCAGGCAGCGGGAGCGGCCCCGGCCAGCGTGCGGAGCGTCCTGCAGCAGGGAGCTCTTGATGGCGCGCGCCAGCTGCACGCACGCACACGCGGCCGGGGCCGGGGGGGCGAGGAAGCGTCACCAACCATCGCTCGGCTCCACGGCGAGGACCCCCCGCGCGTCGCTCACTCGTCGCTTGCTCGCACACAACCCCGGCTCTTCACAGGAATGGCAATTTACCCCTTTCCCATTCCGATGACGTACGTGAACGTCGTCAGTTGTTCCTCATCAGTTCCTGAAGAAACATCGTATCTAGGGTCCGATTTTTCAGATTAATCTGAAAATCTGGAAAACATCTCCACTGCGCAACGGGTCGTCCACCGTAGACATGGAGCAATAAAAACAGCTCGTGTGCAGGAGCTAAATGGATTGTTACATCCAGCAGGGGATAGATCATGGCTAATGATGAATTAAAATATAAGATGTAGTCTATATATGTCAATGTTAATTGGAATCCTCATAACCCTATTTACCAAGATTTGTAATTCTCTTGTACATCCCTGCTTATGAATGATTAAAAAGATATATGTGCGTGAAACAGCATACATTTAGTTATATTACCAGTAATGGCTCAGGGTAGAGCTCAAGTTTAGACCGGTACAGGGCATCTTCCACTGCCCTTTTACCCATGTCCCATGCACCATTGTAACTGCAAGACAAACAAATACAAAGTTCAAGATACAAAGTAAAAAAAAACTGAGAAAATTATCTGTTATGATCATCAACACTATTCAAGTCTTGTACTTTCAGCATAAAGAAACCTTTCAGTAATTTTAAGGTTGGGCAATTGTTGGAGTGTGCCTTGTGTAGATATTTGAGTTGTTTATTTGGCCGTGACTGCCCCCATTTTATGTTACATGTACATTCACACGACTAAGCATTCCTCTGCAATTCCACAACACATGAGTTTTCTCACTGAATTTTTTGTATTACCAGCTACAATGTAAACATTCTGTGCTAAGAAGTTAAGGCGCCTGTCCTCCCAGAACCCGGCAGTCAACAGAACGTCGCCACCCATTGTACGGACCGCCTGCCGCCGATACAACAGCAAAACTCAACACCGAGGCCTTAATAGGACAAGTACACAATAGGTGATGTATCAGGCAGTGGCTCTTTTTCCTAGCACAGAGATGGAGAGGCCAGAGACGTGAAAATCATCATTGGCGTTATTGTGTTGAATGTAAAAACAAGCTACTTAAGCAGACAACGCCTCCTTCACATATATGTTTCGCCGCGTGCAAAATAAATATGAAGCACATATATCCAGTTTGTTATTTACATTCTTCAAACTTTGTGCAATCTTCTTTGGTACAAAATGACAACATCGGTGATAGTTTCCAGTGCAACGAATGAAAAGTATCCACGTAACATACGCAAACGGTTTCCAATATACTGCAAGTGGTTGCTGGATCAATCACCATTTGTGCTTTTGCATTCTCCCTGTGGGGTGGTTCAGAAGTGTGAGGGCACAACACACACCAACTCTCTCTCTCCGCTGGTTCAAACCAGAAGGGCCAAAGTGCCGAGCCCCCCCCAGGCTGCCAAGGGAAGTTTTTCTCTCTCACAAAGTAGCGCCACAGTGCCGTGTGGAACTCATGGCCCTACTCGTGTTCTAAAGCTGCATCACCCCTGCATTAAAAACAAATACGCCAGACTGCCTGCAATGGGGCATCATCTCCTTGTACTTCCATGGGAGATTTCAGGTGAATGTTTATCCACAGCCTGCAATGTCGCAGGCCAAAGGCCATGGTGCGTGCGTGGTGCATGCGGTGCGTGCTGCATGCGGTGCGTGCGTGGTGCATGGTGCGTGCGTGGTGCACGCGTAGTGAATGCGTGGTGCGTGCGCAGTTCGCCGAGCGGACTGCTGTGGAGGTGCGGCACTGACATGGCGTGGTAGACTCCCTCCAGCAGCTGTACGAGGAACTCGGCGAGCAGAGGCACACGAGGGTGCGGCTCCTTCCAGTCTCGCTTCATCTTCTGCCGTGGGAATCCACTCACGCATGCCCTGCCAGGAGTTGCCACGTGTCACTCTCACAACGGCTGACGAAAAATCATTGTCGGCAGGGCAGACTCAAGACGGATAAGTGATTAACACTGCACTTAAGAGACCGTAAGCTGCACGGCAGCTGGAATACAGCAGAGGGTCATGGGTTAAAGAACTGAACAGGTCACGGGTTTTGGGGCTGAGGAGTGTGGAGACGCTGGTTTGACCGGCTAGGGTGTGGCTGCTCTTGTTGCCGCGGGACACCAATCCCTACACATTGTGGTTTTAATATGGTTAAAAAAATACATGACTTCACGAATGTGTATTCTTGGTAATGTGTGACTGGCTGAATACGTATACATGTAGAAACATATTTTTTCAATTCCTCTTTCAACTATATATTTTTGGAGATTTCACATTCCGACCCACAAATTAAATGATGATGCAGGAAATAAAGTGTTTTGTTTGTGCAGCAGGATGGCAGGGAAATACAATTCATGTGAGGTGACAGAGAGAGGCAACACAAGCGAGGTGACACAGGAGAGACTTAATAGCAGCAGTGAATCTACAAAGGCACCGAACGCTGCTCGATGTGTCCACTCGCTCAGACCTGGTCTCGGCTAGCCTCTGCAAGGCGTGCTCATGCTCGTGCTGGCCTCCCCTCGCTCAGCCGTGCTCTCACCTGGTGCACAGCTGGCACAGCGAGTGGTAGGATGACAGGGGCATGAAGACGATGTTGGAGTTGTAGTAGAGGAGCAGGGAAGTAAACACCTCAAACCTGTGCGGCCGTAGTGGGCGGCACGGAGAGGAATGAATTAGAATCATTTGTGCCATGCAGTTCGGTGGGATAGAATCCTGCTGCTTACAATCTCTAGTCTATTAGATACGGATGACAATGAGCTGCGGCAGGAGAGTAACACAGCGATAACACCACTTGTGTCTCACAGGAAGAAGCACCTGGGTTTGATTCCTGACTCGGAGTTTGTGCGTTCTCTATTCTGCATGGGTTTTCTGGTTGCATCCCATTTTTAGAAAAAATGTTAACTGCTATTGGCCAAACATCCCAATGCTTGAAAATGACCTTCAAATTACTCAATTGGGATTGCACAGCAGCAACATCGCCGCCCCCCACCGTGAACGTTTGGCAGGACCCTCCTGAAAAAGAGTCTTGAGACTCAGTGAGGCTTTGCTGGGTAAACAAGCATACATTTTTTTCAAGCACAAGATGACTACGGCTGCCCTCTTCACAGATCGGTACTCGTGTGTGGGAAGTCAACAACAGTCGCCATAATCAGGAACGATTAAATAAAATTAGCACCAACAGTGACATCGGGAAAAACGGTTGTCCGCTCCGGAGCGCAGCTGCTGTGCGGAGGCTCATCATTTACACGCCTGCCGTGCAGCACTGCGTTGAGGTGCCATACCCCAGCTTGCCAGCAGACAGAACTACAGCAAATACAGGTAGTCCTCTACTTACGATGGAGATGCGTTAGGACCCCATCGTAAGTAAAAAATATCGTAAGTCGAAGATGGTCTAGCCTACATAGAAGTCTTAAAGAATGGTGATAATTTAGCAAAACAGAGCAATTTACAGTACCGTACTGTATAAACAATATTCTGTATGTATTTATTAATTACAATACTGTATTGCACAGTAAAATGTAAAGTAAGAAAACCAGGGTCAATTCTTAGCCTACCTATATGAACTGCAATTTAATAGAAAGTTTTTTTCAGGAAACAATCCTATCTTCTATAAAAACTTTTAACCTACATTGAACGTATCGTGGTAACCTTAAAATTAAATCGCTAAAGCTACGTATCATACATGCATTGAACGTATCGTAATGTATCATATTGTACTGTACTCACCAAGATTCGTACGCTGCTGCATTTGCCTGCCGTACGAAATTTAAATATTTTACAATTTTGTCGTATCGCTATCGCCATCGTAAGATCGAAATATCGTAAGTCGAACCATCGTAACTCGGGGACTATCTGTAGTCTGTTCTATAACGCGTGTTTTCACAACGCAAATTTGACATAATGTGATTAATGATTAGGGAACACGTTTTTATAACACGGATGCGAATTGGATATAATGAGGTTTGAGCGAATGAAACTACGTCACGCGAGTAGGAACAAGCGGTTGTAGGGCTGCCTCGGCGTAGCATCACACAGGGTGGGATGCTGCTGGATGCTGCTACCTGCCTAGCTTCCTCGCGCCTCTGGACCGTGCGGTCTCTTCGAGGGCGAGCGAGCACTGTGAAGGTGAAATGATGGTGCCGCTCAGATAACCCTGAGCCGGCGGGGCTTGGTGCGGACCTGTTCTGGGCCGTGATGGACTCGCGCTGTGGGTAGGAGTCCGCGTACACGGCCTTGCCGGCGCCACGCTGGCTCAGACCTTCCTCCGTCAGCGCCAGGGAGCCAATGCTGCATGGCTGCGCACAGCAAAGGTTGGCGGGCGAGAATGACACGGCTCAGTCACGTGCACAGACAGGACAACGGGGCGGCGCTGTCATCACGTAGGGGTCTCCTGTCGCTCTCTGCACGGTCGTAGTCGATGCGTTCCAGGAGTGTGCTCCTAATCTCGTTACCTGTATAAAAGACACCTGGGAGCCAGAAATCTTTCTGATTGAGAGGGGGTCAAATACTTATTTTCCTCATTAAAATGCAAATCAATTTATAACATTTTTGACATGCGTTTTTCTGGATTTTGTTGTTATTCTGTCTCTCACTGTTCAAATAAACCTACCATTAAAATTATAGACTGATCATTTCTTTGTCAGTGGGCAAACGTACAAAATCAGCAGGGAATCAAATATTTTTTTCCCTCACTGTATAGCAACAATCGCCTGAAAACGTGGCAGGACCAATCCTGAAAAAAATCGTCTTGAGACTCGGTGAGGGTCTCCCAGGTAAACAAGCGGAACAAGAATAACAATACATTAAAAAAACTAGCAGGAATCCGCGAAACTTGGCCGATAAAACGATGGCGAATACGTATGCTTTATCATCACCACTTCCTTCCCTGCACCTCACCAGCATCGTGTAGCGTCATAGCCCGTCCTACCTCCTCACCACTCACGGCGTCTCTTGACGTCATCGCTCCCTCTGTCATGCACCTCACCCGTTGTCGGGTGATGTCATCACCCCCCCCTGCGTCTGGTGACGTCACGCCCTCTCCTCACCAACGCACCCTAATCCAGCGTGACGGCCTCACCCCTCAACTCCAACTCAGCAGTGATGCGTGACGTCATCGCCTCTTCCGACCCTTCAACGTCCCGTGACGTCATTACCCCCAACCCCACCCCCTCCCAACATCACCCCAATCTGGCGTGACGACGTCGCTGCTCCTCTCCCCAACAGCCCAGGGTCGCTGAGGTCATCAGCCCCTCCCCTATCAACCCCTCCACCTCAGCAGCGTGGCTAACCCCCACCCCCCACCCCCCACCTGTGTTACAGACAGACAGACAAACAAGCGCGTGACCTCGAACGCACAGGGCAGAGGGCAGAGGCTCCCGCTGTGCAGAGCCCTGCCGGAACGGAGTGGAGCTGACCTGACGCCCTGATTAACTATTATTTCACCTTACCTCGTGGTAAATGGACGACTTGGACAGAGAAGGCACGGTAAATGACAGAACTTTCGGCTTTCCTTCATCATCCACCGTCTCCTACAACAACAAAAGTACAGCGGTCCCGCGGTTAATGGTGACAACGTTTAACAGTTTTTCAGGTTAACGATTCGCCTCCCATAGTGACCCCATGGTTTCGCCTGACGTTGACATTCTGATTAACATTGTGTCTACGTTATGCACGCGGGAGACAATTTGGGCAATCCGAGCACTCGTAAGTTGAGCTGAACCATGTCCTCGGACAATCAGTGACGCCCATTTATGAGCGTTGAGACCCCGACTGCCTTTGTTTACATTACGTTTTCTGTTTCGGCAATGAAAATCGGCTCTCTCTTCGATTAACAGTTATTTCGCTTCGCAGTATTTTTCGTGGAACGGATTAAAAACGTTAACCGAGGTGACTACTGTACATATTTAGATGCGCTCATGTAGATTAACGAATGAATAAAAATGCAATACATGTCATTTATCGTAACAATTGTTAAATCCACTATTTTCAATGTACCTTATGTACGCACTTTTAGGTGTACATTGATAACTTCATGCCCATTCCGTCACAGCCAAGAACCAGTAAGCAAATTTTGAGATACACCTGAGAGCTAGTTTGCTCCAACTGATATTCGTAACACCTGTGCCTCACCGCAAGAAGGGCCTGGGTTTGATTCTCGACTTGGGTGCCTCTCTGTGAAGAGTTTGTATTCTCTACTCGTTCTGCATGGCTTCTTCCAGCTTCTCCATTTTTCTCTCATAGCTTTAAGAAATAGCAGGGCTATTGTTGCCTGAAACGTCAGCTTAAGTCGACTATCGTTGCTCCGACTACGCTCGTTTACCCAGGAGAGCCTCACTGAGTCTCAAGACTCTTTTTCAGGATGGACCTGCCAAGTTTTTCCAGTAGTGATGTTGCTGCTGCTGTGTTTAATCCCAAATGAGTCAATGGTAGGAATGTTGTCAGCATTGTGATGTTTTGGCCAATGCCAGTTCGATTGTGCGTTTTTGTTTTCATTTACTATGGAAGCAACCCGGGGAAAACCAGACAGAATAGCGCCCGAGTCGGGAATCGAACCCAAGCTCCCCTCTTGCCACTGCGCCACCCGCGCTGAACCAAGCGAGACAGCATGGCGAGGAGGGCGGCGGGCTGTGGGGTATCATCATCATCATCACCAGGTTGTAGATGCCCAGGAGCAGGGCCTCCACGCTCCCCTGGCTGGGCTTGTCCCTCCGGGCCACGGCCGACAGGTGGCGCCAGATGAGCTCCGGCACGAACTGCAACGCGAACCTGTGCAGGGCGGCCTCGCCGCTTCGGATGAACTCGAACAGCTGGTGGCAGATGGGCTCCAGCAGCTACGAGACACAGAGTCGTTCGTCAGAGAAATAATATTGCGCTGATGTGTTTATCCAGGAAGTCCGCACTTAGTCTCAAGACTCTTTTCAAATTGGCTCCTGCGTTTGGACCTTTGCCTAATGCCACTTCAGTTGTGTTGCGTCTGCAGATGATGCTCACGAGTCCATGCCAAAATTACAAGGAAACTATAAAAATCCAGACGGTGGTGAAATTTAATATTTCGTGGTGCCGGGTTGGGAGGGGGGGGTCTCTGGGTTCGTATTCTGGTAGTGTTTTAGACGCGAAGTGATTCACACGTCGTCTTGTACGCCAACCTAACCGGGTGACGTAAGGATTGGGGCCAACAGCAGCTTGCATTTTACCATGGGCATTGGTGGCAGCGTGCACACAGAGAGGAGATGCGTCGGCTTGGGCACGTGGCTGGACGTGGCTGCGGACGCTCACCTCTGTGCCCATGTCGCGCATGGCGCTGTACAGCGCTGGCACGACGCTCGCCTTCTCCTGCACCCTCTCGGCATATGCCACCACCGCCACCTCCGGCAGCCCCTACACAACACAAAATCCATCAGCACCCAGCCACAAAGACAAAGATGCCCTGCATAGACAAAACAGACTTTTGGGGCAAGTGCTGTTCGCAAGTAGCGCCTATGAAGGTCGGCATAGTACATGAAGGGGTGGATGGCCAGCACCACGCCTTTGTCTCCCCAGTGAAGATGTTTACACCTCGTACCAGGTACTAATTTGAGGCTGAGTCAACCTAGGGGAGGCCCAGGAGCTGTTCAGTTATTTGTCACTGGTGTTGGCCATGAGTGGGAAACGAACTCGAGTCACTGGGTTCGTAGCGCTACACTTCGAGCCACAACAACAACAACCGCCATTTACCACTAAGTGGCGGTGACATCACCACGACGCTTGTGCCAGGCTATGTGCACGTTGAGGCCACGTGAAGTGTCGAACGCCCACTGGCAGGAGGTCACGGGGCAGACCCAGGTGCCACTGGCCAACTGCCTGAGATGACTGGCTGATGCACCACATTGTGCCCCCTACTGTGCCAACTTTCTGTGCTTTAGCCACCCGGCGCTCCACTCGTTGTTGTGAGCGTCGCTCCTCTGCCCTCCAACTGCCCAGTAGCGTCTTTCACGAGTCTCCTCCACAGAGGCCGATCTTGACACCGCTGGTACCAGTCATCGGCAAGTCCACTCAGCTCCACAGCCTCCAGTACCACATCACTCCATTTCTTCTCGAGCCCATACCGCGCCTGTTTAGCCCCCTCTATCCGGCCGAACAAAAGCTGTTTAGACATGCGGTGGCTGGACATGCTCCTGGTCACGTAGTTTTACCCGTGCCCGCTCACCATCATGAAGGTCCTTAATGATCGTGAGCAGAGGGTCAGGGACTCCGAAAGCACGAAGAATAACCATCAACACTCAGCCACACACAAGCCCATCAGTCCTCTGAGACATATTAATTCCCAATGAAGAGATATTATACAATCGCGATTGTCTGTAATGGACACAAGTTAATAGAGTCAATTGAATGCTTCAACATTTTATGAAGCATTCAAGTCTGCAAATGAGACCTATCCCACCTGAAACAAAATAAACTTGACAGCTGAAGGAACCTCGCTCCATCATCATTATGCCCAGCTGAGTCGTTCACTACCAAGGAGTTAACGCGAGGATCTACAGAATTACATTTGAATGCTCAAGTTCACACGAAAAAGTAATTCTCCAAGATCTGTGCAGTGAGATAATGCAACTTGCTGAGCAACATATGCAGCCAGCTACGCTCAATCGCTCACTCGTTCGCTCACTCCTACTTCAGCGGTAAAAAAATCCCGAGGCAGGAGCCTGGCATGAAGTCACGCTTGTGACTATGGGACGAGAAGGGTCACGTCAAATCTTTTCTACTTTCAACACTGCAGTAGCTCACTTGACAGCGAACATGAATGTCGCGATTGTTATTTGCAATATTTATTGACGTTCGCTTAGTGTTGACATCAGTTGTATATTTGCGTATAAACATCGTATAATTGTGGCCACAACTATTGCGTGTTTATACGCATTCGTGGTGGTAGACTTGAGTTGTTTGTTAGGGTTCACGTATGTCCATGGAGCCGTAAAAAACACGTGTTTTTTCCCCATACTTTCCCCAACATCGTTGTTTGCTACACTGCATTTGAACGAGCAGAAATGTACGACTGATGCTTGCGTGTGCCGGTGTTTACAAAGGGCACGTAACGCAGAGAACAATTGCCTTTGGAGATGTTTTATTTTCTCCAGTTTAAACTACACAAATATTTACGAAAAGGAAGAACACGTGAGAAGGCATTTGCTGAGGAAGTCAAACAAGGCAAAGCCTCCAAAAGGACCCATTTCCTCTTCCCAGCTTGTGAGGTTTTGACATGTGGAATTCACCTGTGCTCAGCATTCCCAGCCCCTTGTTTAACCGGGGTGAGAACTCAAGAGACAAAGGGATCAGAGTCTCGTTTGCAGTGGTGACCTGCACACAAGTGGAGGCCTTGCATAACTTTCCCCTGCATGGGACCGGCCTGACATTCCAACGGCACCCACGCATCCAAATGCAGTGCAGCAACCAAAATGGTAGGAAAAGCATTGGGAACAAAACCACGTAATGACCCTGGCACTTAGTGGCGCCACGAACGTGCGTGAACTGGAGCAAACGTCACACACCAGTCCGGCACCCACGAATGCAATTTAAACACGCGACACAATGTGCCCAATTACACGACGTTTACACCACACAAATGTACAGCCTCCGATCACCTCCAGGTGGCGCTCACCCACAAGATGTTTTATTTTCCAAGCGATGAGGGGCAGCTCATCCCTGAAGTGGGATTTAAATGATGAGCTCAATCCCAACAGCACTTCTCCAGCACATGGGGACTGTGTCGAAGGAGTATGGTCCGGGGTGTTACGTTTTTGCCAAGGGGGCTTATGTCCGAGGCTCTCGCTCTCGCTCTTTCACACTGCCCACCTTGAACTCAGAGAGCCAGTTTTTCACCAGCGTCTTTTCCTTTTCTTCCATGGCCTGCACACAGCACACACGTACAGCCACATTACCCCAACAGCAGTGGCGGCAGCAGCGGTGGCAAACGCGGCGCCAGGCGGCGCTTCTACTTGGAACTCACGGCGGGTCGCTGTCCCCCGAATAATCTCTTAACTCTCTCAACCAGTTCTGTGGCATAGTCGAACTCAAGACGGAAATGTTCCGTAAAGCTTACAGAACGTAACCTTGTTTTGTTCCCTCCAACATTTAGAAACACGTGCTTCGATTATTTGGCTACGATACATTTCCACACGATAAGCCACTTCGTTGAGCTATCATTTGAAGCCAATAACTCAGTGGGCCTTACCTGGTATAATATAAATAGTTTCGTTTTGTTTGTGGTTTTTTGTGTGATTTGCTTACTTTTCCCATACTTTACAATGCTATCGTGTTTTGTATTGTTTTTTTGTTTGAACGTTCTGATCCGCCCCTACTGGACATCTTTTGAAAAGGAGCTTGAAAGCCCATCGGATTCCTCCAGTGAGAAATAAATCATCTGCTTCGGACTTCCTGACGGCCTCCACGCAGCAGTAGAATCCTGACGTGAAACCAGTCGGCGGCGGCCTAATCCAACGAGCACAGACGCCTGTATGGATCCACGTCACTGGAATTGGTGAAACGTCCCCATTGTGATGAAACATCGCCTGCGAGTTACTCATTTGGGACCACACAGCAGCAATATCGCCGCCCCCCCACCCCCTACCGCGAAAACTTGTCAGGACCCTCCAGAAAAAGAGTTGAGACTGAATGCGGATCTCCTGAGTAAACGAACGCAGTACTAATAGTAGACTATGGGGACGTTCATAAATTATGTCACGCACCTGGGGGGAGGGGGGGTCCGACATTTGTGACGATGTGTGACGATGGGGGGGGGGGGGGGGTTTGAGAAATGTGACGTCACGTAAAAATGCACAACTTTAAATGAATATATAATTGTTATAACAACACTAATTGTTATAACAACACTCCTACAACATCAGAGTGC
This sequence comes from Lethenteron reissneri, assembly GCF_015708825.2. Classification (NCBI taxonomy): domain Eukaryota; kingdom Metazoa; phylum Chordata; class Hyperoartia; order Petromyzontiformes; family Petromyzontidae; genus Lethenteron; species Lethenteron reissneri. The sequence goes on from NC_083801.1 coordinate 1,779,961, forward strand.
AGCGCCACATTAAATACGTACTACAATGACAATAGTTTAAAGCGATTTGAAGCATGTTTTATTTCAAAATGGAACTTTGGTTTTGGGGGGGGGGGCAGAGCTTTGTGACGTCATATTTGAGGGGGGGTCTGACTTTTTGTGACGCCATGTGACGAGGGGGGGGGGGGGGGTCAAAAATCGTCCAAAATCGCGTGACGTCATTTATGGACGGCCCCTAAGCTGCCATTGCAGGCAACAGCCCCGCTTGAGACCAGACAAGCAGCTGGACAGAAATTTGACTTTGCAAGTTCCCGCACCTCCGATTAGCCACGGTTGGCAACATACGCTGTAAAAGAAGTTAAACATACATGCGTACAAAATACTGGGAATGTGAAGAGAGTTATGATGCACAGCTTACTATGATCACACATTGGATAGCAAATCTATTAGAAACGTTCAATGGCAACGTTTAATGCTTCCCCATCTCCGCACGCACGGAAGGTGCCCGAATGCGTTGGTGAGTCTGCACGCGCACAGGGAACTGGGCACAGCTGGCGGCCCTTGGCCAGCCGCACTGCGAATCCCGCAGAGCAGAGCAACTTGTGCAGCTGCCCTGCCTGGCACCTCGCTCACGCACGGAAAGGAGAGACCGGGAGAGGAAGCCATGCCCTGAAATACTTCGGATTGAAAGAAGCAACATGAAACCGTTCCCTTTTTTTATTTATATAAAGTGATCACATATAAGAAGAAGAAGCCATGAAAATTAAAAGCTTGCTTAAGTCACAAAATACGTTTCGATTTAAAGCTTTCGTGACTGCAGGGATTCATATTCTTGGTTCTTTCGGTAAAGTCACGTAAAAGGGAAATAATAATAATGAAGACGCTGTCTTTCCAACAGCTCTGTTCTTCACCTGAGGATGGCTGCGTACGTTGTGGCCGAAACGTCGTGAGAATGATAAAATGTTTTATTTTTATTTTCCTTCTACGTAATCACAAAATACGGCTTGGAAATCCATGCGCGGAACTCGTTGGGATGCCCCAGAGTCATCCGGTCACCGAGCCAGGCATGTGGCTTTGTGTTTCCCGGCAACGCCTCACCACCTGCGAGCGGCCCGGCAGAGCCACATGGCGGAGAAGGAGCGCTGCGGTCTCTCAGCTGCTCATGCAGCTGCACAGGACCAGCGGATGCGGCAGCCGCAGCAGCTCAGGAGAAGCGTGCAGCTCACTCTGCGTCACGAGGCTGCGCGAGGCGGGGGGGGTCGTGGTATTCCCAGCGCTGCTCGACTTAATGTGGCCGTAGCTGCGTCGCCTGTGGAGGACTGCCACAGTCCCCGGGACTCTGACCCGCATGAACGCACGGGGCTGGGCACATCGCCCCGTCTGCATTGTTATGGGACAACAATGAGCTCATCATGGCGCTGCACCGAACCGAGGCGGCGTTCCTCAAGCGGGCCCTCGATTGTGGCAACCATCGTAACCGCAGCGGTGCGTGCCACACGGCTAAGCGTACAGCATGGCACAAGCACTCCACGTGGCACGCTGCGCATCTCGCGATTGCTGCGAGGACGAGGTGAACGTGAATGCACGCAGCTCCACGTGGGTTCAGCACGGTTTGGTGTGAAGGACCTGGGAATACCGCACCACCGATTGGCACGCTTGGCTAAGTACGGTGCCAAAAGAAGTTCCACGTACACACGTACCAGGGAGGAATTAAGGCATCCCCACAATTGCACCGTCTAGACTCGAGCTGTACGGCCGTCATTTCAGATTCCCAAGACGTCATTCGAAATCGCCGATACGTTTAACAACACGGTGGTCGCTTCTACGCGACGCAGAGGCGGCGTTGCTACCACGGAGACGCGCTGCACAGCGCGCTGTTTCATCCGCGCCGCAAATTGGACCCTTTGCACACTCCATGATGTAATTTGCTAAAATTGGCCTATTTTCAAATTAGCCACAAATGTCATTAACCGCCCCCATGCGACAAACAGCGCTTTCTCGCGTCTCCAAGGTAAAGGCGTGAAGTTTCTCAACCGGCTCTTACCGGGTCAAGTTGCTCACGCATTACTCTCCGGGCTGGGTACTCCGAAGCTGAGCAAAGCCTTTCCAAATAACAAAAAACGTTCAACAAATCTCGAAAACAAGTCCTTAAAAGGTCTGCGCGCACATGAAGTCGACAGATAAGCGCACGGCAAGGCCGTGTATTTGAAGTGCTACCATGAACGTTACTTGAACAGCGTCTCACACACACACAAACACTTCACGAGCTCAAATTCAAAGTTGGGTCACGCGACCTCAACGTGATTACTGTACTTTGACAAGACGGTGGACTTCTCCGTGCCGGCGTGGCCAGACGAGGGCGGGTGGTTAGTCCTTGACACGCGTCCGCATGGAGCGTCCGTGCCGCGGAGGCTCTGCCTACAACTCGGCAAGCGAGCGGCACCGGGTGCATCGCACTCTCCGTGCAGCCAATTGGAGTGGGCAGCCTGCCTGCCTCCCTGCCTGGCTGCATGCTTGCGCGTGTTCTCAATTGCGCGCGTCCCAAAATAGACACCTCACCGCACGTTCTCCGTCAAGGGGGCGGCATGCTTGGCACGATCGAACGGGCCAGTGTCCGAAACACTCAACTGCGTGGAAAGCGTCTCTCGGTGCAATGTGGCAGCAAGTTGTGGCCTCTGTCTCGTCAGTTTGCTGTGCAAGGAGGAACTGCTCAAACGTTGTGGCCGGACAGGGTTGGGAGCGCGGTCATAACACTTGCCCCGCGGCAAATAGCACCTGGGTTCGATTCCTGAAAAGGGCACCATTTCTGCGTGGAGTCTGTCTGATCTCCCCTCTGCTACAGATTAAAACGTATATATAATGTAACTGGTATTGACCAAAGACATCAATGCTGAAAATGCACCTGCAAATTACTCAATTGGGATTACACACAGCAGAAATATTTCCCCCCCCACTGCAAAAAAAAACTTGCCAGGTCCCTCCTGAAAAAGAGTTTTGAGACTCACAGTAAACTTTTTATTTTCGTAAAGCTATGAGAGGCTTTCCTGGATACATGAGCGTAAGCAAAACAACAAGTAGGCATACTCAGCAGAGGCTGACAGGGAACGACCTCCTCTTTCCCTTGACGTCACCGTGACGCAAGTGTTCGGTGCAAGATTAAGCAGAGACGCCTTTTTAATTGCCTCTCGTTAGAGCCTGTAAACACGCACACCTCGCAGATGGGAACCCTCGCCAGGAGCCGAGTCTTCAGAACATCTGAGATAAGTACATAGAATAAAAATCTTACATTAAACTAAACTACTTTTTATTTTAACAAGTAAGGCCCACTGAGCTATACAGCTCTTTTTCAGGAGCGAACTGGTCACAAATGATAGCTCTACAAAGTGGCTTATCGCATGTAAATGTATTGCAGCCAAATACTCTAAACGCGTGATGTTGTTTCTAAACGTGGAGCGAAAAACCGGAGGACCCAGAAAAAAATCCACGCGGCCACGGGGAGAACAATATAAACTCCAAATATTACAGGCTGTCATGGTCGAGATCAAACCCTCGACCTCCTGTATACCAGGCGATGTAGTTAACCTTGATTTGAAGCTTTCGTGGCTGCAGGAATCCATACTCTTTGGTTCTTTCGGTAAAGTCACGTAGGTAGAAAATAAAATTAATCTCTTTTTGGAAAAAAGAAAGCACTCTTTGGAAGAACATAATCAACCAGGTAGGGTGTTGACTGTTATGTTAGCCGACTCTCTGTGTTATATTGCATTATATTTCTAAGCTTACTAGGTTTGATTTGTCTCATTCATTTGTTACTGATGATGATTGCTTGTGTTGCAATCGAAGCGTCGTATTCTATTATTTAATTGATTCTCTTTCTACGTGACTTTACCGAAGGAACCAAAAAGTAATTCCTGCAGTCACGAAAGCTCCAAAGCGAGTACGAGGTAGTTGACATCTGTCTGCCGGAGGTGGGCGGAGGGTTTCCAACGACTTCAAAACAGAACTGGCACACTTCCTTACAAAAGTGCTCAAGTCAGCGGCCACGCCATGGTGATGTGGCATGATCTACCGTGTCTGCCCGATGACCCACACCCGAGCTGCTTTCCTTAAAAATAATTGTGGATGAACGCCAAGAATAGGTAACAGTTAACGATGTTCTCGTACATTCAATTTAGCCACAGTATATGAAGACAGAACACGTTTGTATATACACATATTTGTGTAAATCTGAAACGTGTAAACAAGCTTTACTTACGGACAACAAACTATATATGGCCTCTGTGAACGCATTCCTGGGGGCTTTGGTTTCGCTATTTGTCAAGGCACAGCAGACGTGGCGAGACAGCTCTTAGCTGCTATGAATAAGCATAACAGCCTGATTTTAGCCAACAGCCTTAAATAAGAGAGTGTACAGCTGTTTTTGTTGTTCGTAAGCAGTGCACGGACTGTGTACGAGCTTCTCCCCTTTAAGGGCTCATGAAAACAGCATGAGGTTCATGCGTAATTTAGTTGACTTTGCCTAACTGGGTCGAGAACTCTGAAGAGGCCAGGAGAGAGAGCCTGGTTTGCAAGAGTGAGTGACCGATTCTGATTCCGAGCAAGTGACCTGGGGTCACCAAAAAGACGGAAACAAAAACGTAAAAAAACGAGCGAGACAAGGAAATAGAAATGGGAGGAAAAACCAACCGGGCAGGAATGACAAGAAAGACAAGTGCTGGACAGAAATCTATTGAAAACAGTTCACAAGCTTGATCAATATTCCAATTGAATACCATAATGTGCCGCACACAGTGCCCAGAGCTGTTGCTAGCGCCGTGGCAATTCAACACGTAGATAAACAGAAGAAGAATAAGTAATGTAAGAACTCCACGACTCCAGGAAGTGGCCCCGAAGCTTGCCATAACGTCAGGGACCGTGGTGATCTACAGCCAACGTTAGTTGAGCATGGACAATTAGACCCAAGCCGAAACATAACATAAAAAAATAATGTTTCAAAATATTTTTTTTCATTTTTTATGATAGAATATAGTATTGTCATCAGTATGACATAAGTATACCAAGTTTGTAGTCGATACCACATTGGGAAGTGGGTTAAAATTGAGTTACAAGATTTGAGGATTCAAGTTCATTCATTAGGTATAGTCCTGTGAGCCATTCGGCTCTTGAATCAGGTGCAATCGCAACAAACAAAAAACAAAAACATGAACAAGAAAACATCTTAAAGTGACTATGTGACTATGTGCAAATAGAAAATCCAAGAAAAGACAGCAAAATATTAAAGAAAAAGCACCGTACACCAACGCTGTGTGCAAAAATCCCAGTGGGATGCAAGTCAAACAACAACAACCACAAGACAACTTAGATTAAGGCCATCAGTCTAACTCCGTACAACAAACAAACATGGCCAAACCAAAAAAACCTTTTCGAAATCGCCAAAATAAAGCCATGAAAGCAATGAAACAGTGATACAACGACAACAACAACAGACAGAGTGAGTTAATAGAAAGCGTGTAAAATAATAAGAAAAAAAACCATCTTCACCAATACAACTGCAGGCACGCACTCTCAGCTTGGGCCTTCTTCACTCGATGCACCGAAGGATGATGCTTCCGCACACCTCCAGCTGATGGCCAACAATCCTTGCTGCGCAGTCTGCGGTCTCGTAGAACAACATTTATAATAATGGCTTTCGCCCCCCCCCCCCCCATCACACCGTGCCACCATGCAGCCTGAATATTTCATCTGATTGTATATTGTATATTACTTCACGTTGTGTCTCAGACTGCACACATTATTTCCAGTCGATCGGAATTTTCATAGGAGAGAATGTTAGCTTTGCACTGTACGTAGCCAACCGTGCTAATAAATATGTGAATATATCTATGCGTCTATGGGTCTCTGTTGTGAGCCTATCGGTCTATGGGAGTTTGCAGGAATTTGTGCGAGTCTGTAGGTCTCTGTGCGTGTCTGTGTTGGTCTGTGTGATTACGTGTCTCGATGTGTTGTCTATGGGTCTCTGTGAGTCTTTGTCTCTGTGTGAGTCTATGGGTCTCTGTGTGCGTCTATGGGTCTCTGTGTGAGTCTATGGGTCTCTGTGTGCGTCTATGGGTCTCTGTGTGAGTCTATGGGTCTCTGTGTGCGTCTATGGGTCTCTGTATGCACTCGTGCCCACTGCAAGTATTCTCCGAGTGCAGGAGAGGGGTTCACACTCGCTGTCAGCAGCTGCATTCACAACTGGGACATGGATTTATCGTTGCTATTCAACTCGTATCCAGCCCCTGCATGCGAGCTATCATCGCCCCACAGCCACGCGGCCGGCTCACACTTGCTGCCTTTCACAGCACCCTGCACAGCAGGACAGCTGCTCACGTGCGAGCGAGAAAGGTGACAGCGACTTTTTATTTTATTTTACCAGGTAAGGCCCACTGAGCTGCATAGCTCTTTTTCAGAAGTGACCTGGCCACAAATGGTAGCTCAACGAAGTGGCTTATCACGCGGGCATTTATCGCAGCCAAATACTCTAAACACACGGTTCTAAATGTGGAGGGAAAAACCGGAGGACCCGGAGAAAAATGCACGCGACTTCGGGGAGAACATGCAAACTTCAAATATACAGCAGGTGTCAGGGTCGGGATGGAACGCACGACCTCCTGTACACCAGGCAAGGAAGTTAACATCTCGCCAACGTGGCGCTTTAATTAAGTGGCGTTAATGCCTCGGAGGTGGCCGGGAGGCTCAAAGGTCAGGGTGCTGAGCTGGCGCCTCTGAGATTCTGGGTTCTAATCCAGGCAGCCAAATACAGGCAAATTCAAAAGTAGACCAATTCTATTTTCGCACCAAAAACCAATGTCCGGTTTGTGAATCCGGCTGTGCGTATGAAGCAAACGAGGGGGCAAAGTGTGGCAAAGCAACAATGACTGATAACCAAGTGAAAGAGGGAGCCAGCAGCTCAGCTGAGAGGTCAATCCGACAGTTCGTACGATCTTCGATAAGATGCTTCAGTTAGGTTTTTGGAACCTCTGCCATTTACACTAAATCATGAGAATCCTAAAGGTGGTCTTGTGTTGCTCGAAGAACCTTCAGTGACGTACAGAGGGTACATCCTCTGGTTTGAAAGGTATTTACTTTCTGAAACTAATTGTTCGTGGTATGAAAACAATTGAAGACACCATGATAACGTGTAGTTCTGGGCAATCATGGTAACAATCGTGGTAACATTGTCCACCGTTTATTGCAGAGGTTTTGCAGTTCGAATCCGCAGGTGTATGAACTGTAAATACGCGCAGTGTACTCTACAATGGAAGTTAAAGATCCTGTGACATAAAACGAGTAGGCAATTGTGTGCTGGCCACCTTGTGGACACAGGGATTGCTGCCTCTGGGGGTGCCCTTCGGACGTTTGAGATGGGAGATGTAACGTAAGTCACCGATCGCGTGTGAAATTGGTTTTCCTGATACGGCGTCTACTTTTGGGAAATCAGGTAGGCCATGGGCAGAATGTGACAATGTGAATTTGGTTCACGATGGCGGCTAATGAATCTTGAAGACCGCCCTGAAAGCCTACGGTCATGGAGACACTTTGGACCAGATTCACAAATTGGCAAGGTTGTCCGCAGCACACAGTTTGGATATTGTCTATCCTGGTAACAGAGACAGATGTGCGGCTTTGCCAGAGCTTGCAGGACACAAGACGTCCCCCCCCCCCCCAGCTTGAGTAACGGGCCCTGTGACTCGGGGAGACACGGCCATCCAGATCGGATTTACCGTCTCGCCAATTGATAGACCTCAGGTGATATCTTAGGAGGCAATTAAAATTCCAGGTTTGTTTTTTTAAAGTAATTTTTAAGCACAAGGTGTGGCAGAGTTTGTTTTTACAGGAATTACGAGTGTTATATTGATTAAACTCATGAGACACGAGTTGCCTCCGTGCAGTTTGCCGTTCTCTGTGCGCTCTGTGTCACGTGATGTCCCTCTGTGTGTTCCCTCGCTGTGTGGTTTACGCCATTTTCACCTGAGGACGAGCGCTTGTGTTGCGTTCGAAACGTCGTGATTTATTTTATTTTATTTCTACATATGTGACTTTACCGAAAGAACCAATGAGTATAGTAATTCCTGCAGTCACGAAAGCTTTAATCCTAGATTATTATTCTGCTCGTTTACCCCGGTAAACCTCACTGAGTCTCAAGACTCTTTTGTCAGGAGGATACTGCCAAGTTTTCACCTTGAATCATGTGTAACAGAAAAAAAATCCGTGATATTTTAGTTGCATGCCTTGTACCTAAAGGGATCAAGTGATCCCAGCACACGCTCTCGCGACTACGTTCACAACAATGTCAAAGACAAAAAAACACCACAAATGGTTCCTGAACTGAATCACAGCCGCCCTGAGTTTTGGAAATTCAAGTACACGGGGGTGGCATTACACCCAAAGTGATGACCCCCACCCCCCTCTTCAATCCCAACACAGACAACATTGGAATGATAGCTGTAGCGAAGGCTTACCATCGGTGGTTGGGCCACAATTACCACGAGTGAATTCCAGCAATTCTTAAGCGGTGCTGAACGTGCACGCTGATCAGAATATGGCGATGGACAAGTTTCTTAAATCACCCTTCCCTCCCCCGCTTCTTTACAGCTAGTAATATGAACGGTTTCACCACAGTGAGTCCATCGGCAGGTCGCGTGTGCGGAGGGATAGAGTGGGGACACTTTCAACCTTTATCCAAGATGCCCGGACAATGTGGAATAGTAGACCAAACACGCACTGGGATGGAGCGGCTCTCTAGAGCTCCAGCTAGTGGAGGCCCTTCTTCTGGCATGGGCATGAGGCAAGAAATTGCAGCGCTGTACCTTTATCCTTTACCGAAGGTTTACAGAGCAAACGTCTGTGTGCCATGTGTGCGTATTACAATAGGCACACATGCCACAGCTGATGTATTCCCATTAGATTGGACAAATCAGATACATAGGTAATAGATCAACACAAATGCGCAAGTTTAGCCTGGGATAATATAGATAGCATTCATATCAGGTATATATCGTATGACCCATACATCAGCTAATTGTTCAAACGCAGATGAGACGCGACTGCATTTGTTTTCACGTGTTAATAAATCTCAGCAGGAGAAACACTTACTTGTAACCAACGTCGGTTTTCCAAGAGAGGCGAAGTATTGCCAATTCGTGATCTGAATGTAACCCTCCTCCCCGCCCGCGTATGAATCGCGGTGCTCGTGAGATTCCTCGCGTGCCTTGCCGGGAGTCTCCACACACTCGGGGCACGGAGGCTACACCTGCTTGGGGCATACGCTGCGCTCGGAGTTTGTCACTCAATCAGAGGTGCACTGTCAGCAAACAAGCGGAGCTGACGCAGCCCCCCTTGGCTGTGGGAGCTAAAGTTCAGTCGGCTGATGCTCGCTGCCAGGCACGTGACGCAGCGTCGCAGAGGTGGACGTGGCAACACAAACCCACTTTGAGGGTTCAGTCAAACCGGTCAGTTGTCATTTCCAGCCTTCACGCGCGAGTGGGAACTCCTCCGTGTGCAATATCACGCCCTATGCAAAAGCAGATGCCACCCATGCCTTGGAAAATAGTGACGCCCGTTCTAATAATAATAAAACGTTTGTACATTTGGCGTTGGCGCTCTCACTCTTTTCACGCAAAGCTCTCACGAACGAGCTATGCATCACAGACAAGGAACTACTGTCCTCAAAATGGCTCAATTGTGATGACAAGGCAGCAGTGTCGCCCCCACCCCCCCTGCTGCCAAACCTTGGCAGGGCACTCCTGAAAAATCATTGAGACTCAGTGAGGCTTTCTTGGGTAAACTCAGTGAGGCTTTCTTGGGTAAACAGGCGTCGCTGTATTAATAATAATAAAAAAAACACACACAAAGGTGACCTTCAGAGATACACCTTTGCCCGAAGCCAGGGGTCGGCAACCTGCTGCTCCAGCGCCGCGTGCGGTGGCTCTTTTAAGGGCTGCTTCGTGACACGATATTTATTAAGGACCCACCGTCACGTATTCACATGCAGTGCGGCTCTTGAAATATTGTGTTTGTTTGGTTCTTTCGGTAAAGTCACGTAGATATGTTAGCAGTTATCCTGCTGTGTTTGTTTCACCTGATGACGGTTGCTTGTGTTGCGATCGAAACGTCGTGATCTATTAATTTTCTATCTACGTGACTTTACCGAAAGAACCAAAGAGATTCCTGCAGTCACGAAAGCTTCAAATCAAGATTATTTTAGTTTTTTTTAACCGAATCCCAACAACAACAACAAAAATCGCTCTTCTTGTTTACTTTGGCTGGCGACTGCCCTGGCCTGACCTGAGTGACACCTGAGCTCACCCCAAGGGCAGTGAAGCCTCACAAAGCTCCCCGACTGCTTCCACGGCAAGCGTGTTCAGGTGCACGCAACCCCACCGAACTCCCCTGCCCACGCGCGTCCACAGGGAAAGGGCCTCTCCGTCTGGGTCATGAGCCATCGGCGCAACACGCAAGCCTCGGGGGGTGCTCCAAACGAAAAGGCTTCGAGGCAATCGCGCGCGTTCAGAGCACAGTCGATAGAACGGAACACGTGGCAGTGCGGCAGAGTTGCAACGCGTTTTGCAGGGGTGCGAATGCTGGAGATGGTTGAAACGCAGAGTTGTCTGATAAATGAATAATTGCCATTAAGAGATGTTGGGAAGCACCCACACATGTAAATTGTACAAGTGGACGCATGCAGTGATTAAGACAAGGAAATACTGTGCACCAATTTTGAAACTGCAAAACTGTATATTGGTTACTACCTGTGTTGAGTGTCCTTTGGACTCCTGCTGCTGTGGTCAAGACAACTCATTCCATGTAAACATCTGCAAGTGTGTTCCTAACCTTGGTGAATGAAATTGTCTGGCGCATTTAGCCATTCTATTACACGCTTCTAAGTGAATACGCATTTTCACAAAACTTAAGTTTTTTTCAAGTAACTTTTAATGTTACTTTGCATGCATGCAATGAGTGTCGTTTAGAGAAAAGCGTTCTTATCCGTCCGCTATGACATCTGTCCCCTGTAGTGAACGCGACGATGTTGGCACAGTCACTTCCAGTAAAGTCCATGGCCAAGGTGTGAAGGGAAAAAACTAAAAAATAAATCATTTGCAGGAAGGTTACAGAATATGGCAGGGAGGGCAGTGCCCAGCCCGAAAATGTGATTACTTAAAAAAAAATATGAATCAATAAAAGTAAAAAAATGTAACCGAGTGGATAATATAAGTTAGTTTTTTGTAGTTGTTTGACTACTCTCACTCCATTCGATAGGATTTATTAAAGAAGGGTTGATGTACTGTACAGGGCGCCCAGCTGGCATAATACAGACTGATGGCGTCCATTGAAAACACTGCACAGATTTGTACTTAGGCGGCACGGCGTACAACATTTTCACGAAGGAAATAAAGGAAGTGCCTAATCTATTGTGCTTTAACAGTCGTTTCAAAGACTACCCAGATTTTATTCCAATTTACGATTTCCATGGCCACCGTGACCATATGAAAATTTATCTAAAATGCATTCAACGTTTAAATCTTAATCTTAACATTCCAGTAATAAAGGGAAAACACTGTGTCCAGTATTGGTAATAAAATACGCATTTTACCGCATTATTTTGGCATGGCCCAGCATAACACGTTCGCCGCTTGTTACAGAGGTTCGCAGTTCGAATGCCACAGGCCGCCCTAATTATTACTATGGGTACATTAACCATCAGTACCGTCTGCTGCACAGTGGACGTACGGATACACGGATGTTATTCGAAACAAGTAGGCCATTGTGTGCTGGGATCATGGTCCAAATTTTCCAACTTAAAAAAAGTTATTCACAAATTACTCAAATGAGATTACACAGAGCAACGCTAACTCCCTACTGGCAGGCTAAGTGCCCACTTGCAGGCCATGTGCCGAGCCACCTTGTGCTGCACAGGGACCGCTGCCACTAGGGGTGCCCTTTAATAAACATGTATGAGATGTAATGTGATGTCAGTAGCTCGTCACGTGTAAAGCACTCGGAGACATTCTGGCTTAAAGGGCGCTACGTCTAAAGCTATTAGTTATTATTAGTTTAAGCATTTTAAAATTGTCCATAATAGAGTTTTTTTGGGTTAGATCACAAAAATATAAATGTTTTGTTAAATCCGCCACTACCCGACACAGATAATTTGTAAGGGTTGTCACGTAAAAAAAACATGTCAAACCTTACTAATTGGCTGTGTCGGGTGGTGGCGGTTTTAACTACACATTTAGATTCATGTGATCTAACCCAAAAATCCTCTATTATGGAAAATATTGTCACGAAAGCCTACGTGTTAACTTTTCAAATTGGTTTCTATCAATGGCTCATGAAATGTGGTCCAATCCGATAGGAGAAAGTAACTCAATCTGATGCTTACATGGTGAGTCTGGTCATCTGATTCCAAACTCACATGGCACCCTATTGAGTCACGCAAAGCAACGATTAAGAGACATCAGTGTCCACATGCATAGTCATGGATATAAATCGCTTTTCTCGTTCACACAAGTGTTTATTTTATTTCATCTGTTTCAACTTACAAAACCCTTAAGAACAATAATACAATTTTGAGCAATAATGTGGGGACTATGTTTTTTTTATGATATTGAACGCTGGAACAATCACACTGATGAAATTCAATCACCGGACTGACATAATAAAATCTATGTTTCACAAGGTCAGAGTGGGACTAATGTTCACTCGTGTGAATTTGTAACCGTCAATTAATATATGAAAATTCTCATGTACAGTTCATCACATCTGACCCATTTCCAGCAGAGTACTGGGCACGTAAAATATTTCCGTAATAATAATTACAGGCTCTAGCTCTCATGGTTAGAAATGTGCCTGTCACCTAATGTTGTTTGAAATATTACATTTGCTCATGCACGTGCCACTTTTATGATCCTTCTACAGAACACGAATATCTTCAAAAACACGAGATTAAATATCCATTCCCAACATTTCAATTGCCAGTTTATATTACTCACCAACAGCTCATGTGGCTATATAAAGTATGCATGTATATTTACAGAGTACATTCCTGAAGATGGCTGGCAGTACTATAAACTGGCAATAATGAGTGTAAGGACGCATGTTGGGCAGCAGGAATGTGAGGATTCTTCAAATAGCATTTATTTTACACTGACATTTACATGCATCACATCGCACGTGCGGGAATATACTTTTTATAAACGTCTACATTTTGTTTTATTTTGATGCCACTGCAGTTCCTATACATTCACACAACAACATATTCCCTATGCACGACAAAGGTCAGATAACTTGATTTGTGACCCCAAATTGTGGAAAGGTTTCATCGGTGATCTGCCAGATGTGCTTTAGTCGCTCGCTCTGTGCAACGCCAGGCTCAACCAGGAGCTCATCGGCACCATGGCGCGGGTATGGGGCTTGTACCATCGGTCGAGTAAGTCCGTTGTTCCGATGCGTCGACTGAAAAGTATAATCGACTGGGTTTTTGAGGGTCGAACACTCAGGCCCCCTTTAAAACAGGCGGCCGCCCCTGCATCCCACATCCTGCAATGATAACATTGTAGTAGTGAGCAGCGGGCGCCATCTGAGAAGACCACGGACATATTTGAACAATTATGTAATTCCACCCAATTTTCAGACAGCTTATCTGCCCAGCTGTTCTCATAACAAAGGGAGAAAAACACAATTTTATTCAAAACTACATACAGTACTGTTATCTATATCTCGTGGCAGGCCATGCGGGGTTGATATATGTCTGCTTGCCAGTGGGGAGCTCGTTACACAATGCACATCGGCTTGTTGGGTTAAATTATGAGCGGCAACAAACTGTATTTTAAAAAAAAGAGAGACCCAATGTGGTGTGTGTGGGTTTTTTTTTCAAACATTTCCCACCACATGTGGAAAAAACTTGTAACACGCACAACATGAAAAACTGTGACTCAAACATTCAGGCCACACACTCGACAGCCTGGCACGACTCCTGATGGTGGCAGGCTCGCTGATATGTTTTCATCATTGTTCATGATAATAATAAAAAATTAAGTCGATAAGTTGAACTTGAAAACTGAGATTTCTGTATAAGGATGTTTGTCTGTTGCCATTACAAAAGCAGTGCAGCAAACCAACACACAGCTGAGAGCACTCCACCACCCGATACAGCCAAATAAATTAATCTTCACGGAGTGTACAAGCAATTAACGCACAAAGTATCACCTTTTCAGTTCCTAGCGAAGCTGAAGAACAATTCTCTTCAATTTGCAAAGTGTTCCCAGGTAGAAGGCAAATTTGCCAAGGGCAGTTGTCAGAAACATTAGATAGCATTGTTTACACAAACATCAGTGCTATGGCACCAATGATCCCGCATGTCGCCAGGATAATGCCCCCAAAACATTCTGCATGTTTCCATTACGCTGCAACGTAATTCGCTGCATAAAGTAATCAACTCAAACTGGCTTTTTCATAACATTACAAGACGTTGAGGTCACTTGAATATAAACCACGAATGTGCACTTTCATGCTGTAACTAGATTGAATACATTTTTGTGTTTGTAAAATAATAGGTTACTTTACAATAAGAGCAGTGGATTTTACCGTCACTGCGGGGAAAGATACTGCTGTGTGCGAGGGTCATCTTGGGAAAAAGTATTTTGCTCGTACGAGTTGGAGAGGTGCATGGTTCACTGCACAAAATAAAAATAAAAAATTATTTTCCCCCCATCACTTGACTGATGTAAAGATCCATACATTGGAGTTCAGCGCAATGATTCATGCTTTATGGATGCATTTCAGTCTAACCAGATAAGCTGGTGTAAGGAACGGCAAGGTGGTGGTTAGTGGCAAACACTTGTACCTCGCGACAACAAGGACCAGGGTTGGATTCCTGACTCCGTCCCCTTTCTGTGTGGGGATTTGAATGTTCTCCCCGATGCTCTGCATGGGTTTTCTCTGGGTTCTAATTACCAAATTGGGATTCCATAAAGTAACATCGCCCGCTACTGTGAACACTTGGCAGGACCCTCCTGAAAAGTGTTGAGGCTTTCCTGTGTAACAAGTTTAAAATAAAAGTGTATCCCATGGTTGGCTTAATAGAGTGAATACCACAGGCACATGCCCTCTGGAAAGCACATGGTGTTCGATGCAATGCAAATAGTGCAACAATGCAGAAAGTATAGACATTGATTTAAATATATCCATCAGAGTTTTCCATTACATAATGCAGGTGGTGTAATAGTAGGCTGCAGTGAAGAAAGCGATGCATCGCAGTCCATATCAGCACAAGTTTTCATCAGCGAATGCGACACACCATAAAGTGGATGGCGTATGTTTCTCATTTATTGAGGGTGAGAATTTAATCTTCATTTTAGGCTCTCACCTGAAGACGGCCGCTTGTGTTGCGACCGAAACGTCGTGTTTCCTTTCATTATTTTTTCTATCTACGTGACTTTAACGAAAGAACCAGAGAGTATATAGTGTGAGAATTTAAGTTATGTTTTGAATGATGAAAAAATAAACTTTAATTTTAGAAAATTAACATGTCAATGGAATGTAGTATGTATGTTGAACATCTTTCGTCCCAATATTGTTCTCCAAATGTCAATCTCGGTTCGGGGGAGAGCGATGTGAAATGTAATCAGGTAGTGAGAGGAAACGCCTGGGATGAGAACTTCACTTTCTTCATTAGCAGTTTGTTCACAAGTGACTAATCCTCCCCTTGCGTCTTTCACAACGGGGGAAACATGGGCAGTCTCTCACAGATTAAATAAAGACACCAAGCACGTCTTTGGAAATGTCCAGCCATTAAAGCAAGACACACGCTGCAGTGGTCACTTAAAGTTGAGGCATGTTTCTATGTTGGTTATTTATTACGATCAAACACGTTTAATCAGAAAGTCTGACTTGAGTCTCAAGACTCTTTTTAGGAGGGTCCTGCCAATGTTTTCGTGGGATGGAGGCGATGTTGCTGTGTGATCCCACTTGAGTCATTTGCAGGTAATATTCAGCATTGGGATGCTTAACCAACACCAGTTACAGTGATTTAGCTATAGGAGGAAAACAGGGAACCAAGATGAACCCCATGCAGAACAAGGAGATCAAACTCCAAACAGAAAGGCACCCAAGTCCGGAGTTGAACCCAAACAGACTCTTTGCTATGAGGCCCAAGTTTCACCACTGTGCCACACTGCCCCACCCCAATGCTACAAAAACTATGGTTGTGCTGGATCATTCGTTTCCGAATTTGTTTGTGATTTTCAGCGGTGTATTTTTTTAACCTTTTACATTGCTTTACACGTTATTTTTCAAAACCATAAAACAATTAAAACACACACATTACAAGATGTTAATTAGCTAAATCTGGAAAGGTGGTTTTGTGAATCAAATGTAAATGCCAGGGCATCCCCTCCCTGAATAATCCCGGTATTAGTTCACAATGCCTGTATGTTGAACGTCTTTCACAACGTACGTAGCCAACGGTGCGAGTGTGTGTACTCCTGCTACAGGGCAGTGTTGAACGTCAGTATATGATGTGTTGCTTGCAGTTCTCGTGTCACGTCGGGTCGCAGCCCGCTTGCTGACCTTCTACAGCTGAAAGTGTTTATTCCAAAAGATCAAGAGGTTCCACGTGGCTTTGTACAGAACCGATGTGGCTCCAGCTTACAACGAGCGGTGATTCTATACCAGCAACAAATGCCACGACCTCTGCCAACGGGAGAGCCTACAGATCCCATCATTAATTCAATTTTGTAAGAAACATCGGGGAATTGTTGACAACTATTGGTGCGGTTTAAGAACTTCGCGACGACACTGGCATTTTATGCTCACCTGGTTAAATAACTTCACGAAAACTACGTGATGGATGTAAAAATCAAGTCTCCTTGCAAATGTATTTAATGTTGGGCACACCAGCTACTTACTGCGCCGTCCAACCACCAACTACAGTGTGTAAGCTGGCAACACACAAAGCGTATATGCAGGAGGAAGTGCTTTAAAATGTGGGCAACAACAATGAGCAGCAACCACGATGCCATGGCCCCGTGCCAGAATTTCCCTTGTAACTACACGAAGCATTTCTCGAGCTTCCAGCCCTTTGTAAATCCACGCACCGGATTGAAGCCCTCCCCAAGACCGCATCGGTCCACGGGAGTTGTGTGACCATACTTCACCACGCTGTATATATCTCCTGGTATAATTCAGTAGCCGTTGGGCAATCAACTGATGAAGGTCTCCTCACACCTTGGAGGTTTTCTATCATACTTCCCCCGTCTGACCAGAGAGCCTTCATGCAGTGAGGATTCACTAACATAAAAAAACACAATTACCATCAGTGGCGGGTTTTATCTGAACTCGGGCCGATGAGTGGGGCCCACAATCAGCCGTGACGGAGGAAGGGACTCTGGTTGAAAGCCAGAGTGCCCTGACCACGACACGTCTGTAGCCATCACCCACATGGTGTGGTGGTGGGCCTCTTCTAAGTCGACTTAGCCTCAAATTACTCAAGTATCTGGTGCAGTGTGTAAACATCGCCACTGGGGAGTCAAGAGTGGCCAGGCATGGTGCCGTTCACCCACCTCCTCGCGTGTCGTGCTGGCCTTCATAGGTGCTGCTCGCTAACAGCACTTGCCTCAAAGGTGTATTAAGGCTATACGGGGGGTCTTTGTCTTTAGTGGTATCCCTGGGTTTGATCTTAAACGAAGCGCATGGTGCACCGCAAACTGCATCCACTGCACAGACCATGGCAGGAGATGCGGATACCTGATGCACAAATGGAACATTAAAAACAAACTGCAGTAGTGTGCGACTGTGGTCATCCAGAAAAGACCCTACAACATATAACGACGCAATGCTCCGATCCACAAATGCGAAGGAGACGATAAGAATAATTTTGAACCCTTTCTGGCAAATAAAATAGGTGTCAAAACACCAAATAGATGATACACTTTTCAAGGCATCAAAAGGTATGTTTTGATACTGCCATAAATATCCCACCGACACGAAGGACACATCGCAGCGATTGACCTCCCGCTGCTGCTCCTGACGCCGCTGTGTCTGGCTTGACCACCTGGATGTGAAAGTGCAGCAAACGAAGGTTGGTGGCAGTGAAATCGCGTGCGGAGTGTGGGGGGCACTGGGCGTGAGGGCTTTGGCCACTCAGTGGGGCCGCGGATTTCCTTTGGCAGGGCAGCGGAATTTGGGGCCTGCTAGCCGGGAACCTGGCTGACCCTGCCTGACCCTGGCTGACCCTGCCTGACCTCCCCGGACTTCCAGTGACTGTTGCCATAGAGCACCGAGAGCTGGCGGTAAACACCGCGGCTTTGCCTGGCAGAGATCTTTATAATCGTATACAGTGCCCCGCGTTTACAATGTCATGTTTATGGGATCAGTATGGTGGCACAGGCGCTGAGGTTTAACGTAAATAGGGCTCCCGGGTTGACAGATTAGCGGCCCGTGAAAGCAGTCCTCTGGTATCGCCCGTCATTTGTCATGTGGCCCGTTTGAGCTGTAACTTTTACGGTATAACACGTGATGGATTTAACCGCGCACGTAGGTTTCCACAAGCAGTATCGACCGATTCATGATATGACCAAATCATATATACCTGGCCTAACCCACAAATGGGTCATGAATGGTACTAAATATGATTTGGGTCTTTCGGTAAAGTCACATAGATGGTTCAAAGATATAAAACTACGACGTTTCGGTCGTCGGAGTTTGTTATTTTCTTTGAACCATCTCCGTGACTTTACCGAAAGACCCAAATAATATGAATTCCTGCAGTCACGAAAGCTTGAAGTCGAGATTTGAATCGTACTAAATATTGTATCTTAATGTTGTGAAGCAGCATCCGTAAGATAAAAAAAACTGTTGAGGTCTGCAAAGTGATTCGACCTCGTGAACATTGCAGACTGCCTCTCGCATGGTCGCCCCGTGGTCGCGTGGATTGTTTTATTTCACGCTTTTATTTAACTCTGTCGTTGTTATATCCTCAAATCTTGTACCTACATTTTAACCCACTTCCCAATGTGGTATCGACTGCAAACTTGGTATACTTATGTCATACTCATGACAATACTATATTCTATCATAAAACAGCTTTATTTTTAAACATTCTTTTTTAGATGTTATGTTTCGGCTTGGGTCTAATTGTCCACGCTCAACTGACGTTGGCTGTAATTGCTCACGCTCCCTTACGTTATGGCAAGCTTCGGGGCCACTTCCTGGAGCTCTATGACGGTACATTTCATAAAAGTGTGTTTAAAAACAAATGTTTAAACATTACTTATTTCTCTGGGTCTTTCGGTTTTCCGCTCCCCATTTAGAACATCCCCAATCGCTTAGATTACTTGGCTGCTATAAATGTCCTATCGTCATGTGTGATAGAGATGGTTCGCTTCTGCAAAACAAGTGAAGAGCTCAGTGGGCTTTACCTGGAAAAATGTAACAAAAATGGTTTAGTTTCATTTGAATGTTTTGAAATGATGTATACCTTTACTATACTTTGCACTCCTGTCGTATTTGTTTTTGCATTGTTTGTTGTTGTAACGTTCTGACTCGGTCCTACTTGACATCTGTACAAATAAAGCGCTTCATAGCTCATCGGATTCCTCCACTACAAATATTCTGCCGTGCGCGGCTGAGCGGCGTGACCTGTGGCCCTCTGCACGGGGGGCCCGCGGGGCTCTGGGGGGGCCCACAGGGCCCCGAGGGGGAGGGGGGCCGTGGGGTTCTGATGGGGGGGGGGGGGTTCTGATGGGGGGGGGGGGTGCCGGGCTCTGAGGGGGGCGGGGCTCTGAGGGGTGCCCGCTGGGCGCCTCGTGGCCCGGGCTCCCTGCTGACCCCCCACGCGGCTCGCACGTGGCGGAGGGAGCCTCGCCACGTGGTCAGTCTCCACCCGCACCCCGCCCCTCCACCCTCACCCCGCCCCTCCACCCGCACCCCGCCCCTCCACCCGCACCCCGCCCCTCCACCCTCTCCCTGCCAAACGACCTTCAGCCCCCACAACATGAAACAAGTGGCTGTGACGTCGGCACGGTGCTTGTGCCAGGCTAGGTGCACTTCGAGGGCTGCCTCCCTTCCACACTCACAGCCCATAAATCCTGGCCCCCGCCCTCCAACCCTCTTGTCGAAGCGCAAAGTCGTTCCGTGAGCAGTGGGGGCAGCAGCGAGGGCAGCACGGGGGGGGGCAGCACGGGGGGGGGGGCAGCACGGGGGGGGGGGGCAGCACGGGGGGGGGGGCAGCACGGGGGGGGGGCAGCACGGGGGGGGGGCAGCACGGGGGAGGGGCAGCACGGGGGGGGGGCAGCACGGGGGGGGGGGGCAGCACGGGGGGGGGCAGCACGGGGGGGGGGCAGCACGGGGGGGGGGCAGCACGGGGGGGGGCAGCACGGGGGGGGGGCAGCACGGGGGGGGGCAGCACGGGGGGGGGGCAGCACGGGGGGGGGGCAGCACGGGGGGGGGGCAGCACGGGGGGGGGGGCAGCACGGGGGGGGGGGCAGCACGGGGGGGCAGCGGGGGTTGCCGACTCACCGCCCTGGGTGCAGAAAAGAGTCTCGTGCCCGTGCGAGAGTCTCGGCTGCCTGCTGCCCGGCCTCCCCCAGCCTGCCCCCGTTGGCGGGTCGCCGAGACGAGAGCTGCTGCTGCCCCGCTCTGCTGTCGGCGCAAGAGCAGCAACAGCAACAACAACAGCGGCGGTGGTGGTGGTGGCGGCAGTGGTGGTGGTGGCGAGGCAAGCGACGTGGAGCGAAGTTTCACGCCGCGCGCCACGGGGGGGAGGGGCGAGGGGTGGGGGAGGGGCGAGGGGGTGGGGGAGGGGTGTGGGAGGGGCAAGAGGGTGGGGGAGGGGCGAGTGGGTGGGGGAGGGGCGAGGGGGTGGGGGAGGGGCGAGGTGGTGTGGGGGGGTCTCCACGAGCCCGCCACGTGCCGCGTGCTGTGAATGTCGAGTCCGATGTTGTTGTTGAGCTGCTCGGCCATTCATTGCACCCAAGCGGTTAACAGATCGCGACGTCCCACGACTGTTTCATTTGCTCGGCACGTGTTTGTGTGTGAGAAAGCAACGGTCCGTTCAACAACAAAAAAATCATGCAATTACCGTTATGCAGTCTATATATTTTTTAAAGCCTGTTTTAACAACCCGAAAACAAATGTATCAAATTTCATGAACACAAATTATGAGCGATGCTTATCTTGTGGAAAGCAGCGAGTAGGCCAGTGAGTGGTTTCTGCCACACGAGGACACCCAGTGGGTGCACGGTCGCCCCCGCGTAGCGGTGCTGGTGGCATGTGCCAAGCATCAGTTCCTGGCGAGGCCAAATGAAGCTTGACAAGACGTTTGGGTAGGCCTGGATACGTAAACGGTTCCAAGTGTGTGTTGACTTTCCCTTCGCTGTAACAGTATTACATCTGAGAGGCAAGAATCATCTTCGTCCAAATCCACCTCTGAGATTCAGATTTGAACTTGAGAGATCTATGTTGGGCTTAACATGTCAGTCTGGTTGTCCAAAACTTAGGGGCCGTCCATAAATGACGTCACGCGATTTTGGACGATTTTTGACCCCCCCACCCCCATCGTCACACGGCGTCACAAAAAGTCAGACCCCCCCTCAAATATGACGTCACAAAGCTCTGCCCTCCTCCCCAAAAATAATAATAAAACATGCTTCAAATCGCTTTAAACTGTTGTCATTGTAGTGCGTATTCAATGTGCCGCTGCACTCTGATGTTGTAGGAGAAACATTTATTAAAAAGTCTATTAAATTAAGTAGAACGTGTTGTCTATATTTATTTAAAGTTGCGCATTTTGATGTGACGTCACATTTCTCACCCCCCCCCCTCGTCACAAATGTCTGACCCCCCCCGAGGTGCGTGACGTCATTTATGGACGGCCCCTTACAATTTAGAGTATATATTTTCTCTATAAATAATCTGAACTCACAATGTATCTGACAAATGCAGCCTCGTGTTGGTGGTGACATTTCAGTTATGGGCGCCACGGTGGCGAGATGTTAACTGCCTCGCCCGGCATGCAGGAGGTCGTGGGTTCGATCTCGATCCCGACCCTGACGCCTGCTGTATATTTGGAGTATGTTCTCCCCGTGATCGCATTGACTTTTCTCCGGGTCCTCCGGTTTTTACCTCCACATTTAGAAACATGCGTTTAGAGTATTTGGCTGATATCAATTTTCACATAAGCCACTTCGTTGAGCTATCGTTTGTGGCCAGATCGCTTTAAAAAAGAGCTACATAACTCAGTGGGCCTTGCGGTAACAAAAAATAGTTTAGTTTAACTTTTGATTGTTTTTGCAAGGTCAATCTTAACCGTGGTTGAGAATGTTCCTTATGTCACCATGTTCAGTGTGCCATCGCTCCACCGTGCATGCATCTTTTTGCACTAATTGAGCCGAGACAGGATTCTAAACAGACACCAATAAACGTGGCTCAGGACACAGGAAAGATCCATCTCCAGATAACGTGAAGCATTTCTTACAAGTTTATTCAGACATGTCCAGAGTTTGCTTGTGCTGGAGCAATGCTGCTGAACTTATGCACTCCCAGAAAGAAGGTCGTGTAAGTTGATGGTATGGGTACAAAACACTTTCATTTTTTACAGAGATATGCAGGCGTATATTCTGCTGATTTATTTAATTTAATTCTCAACAACGCTAATTGGTGCTACTCCTTAGAGCAGCAATACGCTTCTCACCTTAGATGGCTGTAAATCAGAGGGATTCTAGCCTGTGCTGTATATTAGAAATAATCCTAAGCAACGCACTTCACGTGAACTATCGAAAGCATTATTGTATCGTATATCATTCATACTGAGTTTTGCAGTAAATAGAAGAACAAGACTCAAAGTGACTGCCCACAGAAACATGCCTCCACCGAATACAGTCGTCATATCCATCGTGGGAAGAAAGGGGGCTTGTGTCGCAAGACCTGTTAACCCCTTATCAGGGAGAGACATCAACAAAAAGACGAAAAATATTTGCCCGTATTGAAATGTCTGGACCTGAAAACAAAATTTGCATGTACAAGGATACGGGTAGACCGTATGGGCTGGTTGACGCGGTATGGTGTCGGATCAAGCCGAATGGACAAGAGAGTCGATGCCGACCAAAGCGTGAGACCCTGAAGACACGCGGTGCCCATAATTTTGCTGGACAAATGTGTTAGGGAAAGGGTAAAGGCGCAGCTACCCTGCAATTGACCGCCTCCACTGGGATAGTTCCTCAAGGCGGGCTTTGGCCTAAGCTGATGTTTCCCTATTGAGAATTCAAATTCTTTAAGGAGCCACAATCAACTTACAAACAAAAATGAGCAAATACGAGTTTGACTGTAGTATCGTCGACTTGTGCAAATATTTGAAACATGATTCTGAGCGCGAAGGGATGAGAGATGAAAGTGGTGTACAGTATAGGAATTTCGTGTTCATGGCCACAATAGTAATATTGTATTTCCCTATCGCCATATTAACTTTGTTAACACGTTCAAGGCGATGTAAGGCGGCTTCTTCCTGGGTACGTTTATGAAATAGCTGCTGTGCTGCGGTGCT
This sequence comes from Lethenteron reissneri, assembly GCF_015708825.2. Lineage (NCBI taxonomy): Eukaryota > Metazoa > Chordata > Hyperoartia > Petromyzontiformes > Petromyzontidae > Lethenteron > Lethenteron reissneri. The sequence goes on from NC_083801.1 coordinate 1,803,515, forward strand.
CGAGGTAATGGTTCATTGGGGTGTGTGGCAGCTTGAGAACACGAGGCTTTGCTTACCCATTTGCCTAACCCGATAATCGGATGTTGACAACACCAGCTGAATGATTAAAAAAAAAGAGGGCCGTGAAATATTAATCTTTTTGTTCATTCTTTAACGAGGTGTCGGTAAAATATATTTACAAGTGTCAATGTACAGAAGGGAAGTGTTTTGCAATGGAGTTGATGCTCAAAAAGAGCACCTTCATGGAAATGCACCCAATAACCCAGAAGAGAGTAATAACCTGGAGGTACAGACGTTTCGAGTTCGTCAGCCTCGCCATATTTACATTTTGCTCGGTCACAAGTTGGAAATTCACAATAAAGCAAAGTGTGCATACGTAAAAAAAAAGACGTGTGCACGCTTGACCATACATTCTGGACATTTCTGCAAACACTGCACTGTTGGGAAACGTAATTTGTTCATTGCTGCACGAGTATTAAAACATGGAACACGTGGGATAGAATGTTGTGCTCGTGACTTGAGGGATCAGCCAAGTTATGTACCCAATGGCACAGCTGCGCCCTGCTGCATGGATGAAATCTCAATAGCACCATATGTAAGCGGGCCAAAATAATATTTCACTTTATAACGCGTAGTTTCATATTCACAATGGTATATACAGCACAACCGAAATACATCACGTTAGTCTTCATAAAAATTGTTTTTTTTCTCAGCACTTCCAGGGTTAGTGGAATTGCATTCGTGCATTTCTTGCACAAACTTCTCATCGTACAACGTGAAGGGGCTGCATTAGCAGTGGGGCACAGGCACAAGCCAAACAAAAACTTGTCCACCCTTATAACGAACTGTACCACATCAGAACAATATACAAGCGTTGTGAGCAAATTATCCATATGACCATCTTACAAGACGTTGGCCTAACTCTGATGTTGCATTGTCTTTGAGTTGTGCGCCTCTTGGCGTCATCTGGTCCAACTCCATGTGAGACTGGGCTCTAAGAAAAGCTGTTTCGGGTGTGGACCAATCAATTTCAAGGACAGTACATACATTTTCAGAGTTGTTTTTTGTTTGCATTCCGACCGCAGGTATTGTGGTCAATGCAAACATGACTCCTTGTAAAAAAAGGTGTCAGTTTTGTTGCCAGATAAAAGGATAAAAAAACAATTATCAATGTTACATTTCTGCTATAACACAGTGCTAATGACGCAGGCGGTGCTATTTGGTTTGTGTTTAAATGCCATACATAGGTTGTTATTTTGCTATAATATGTATAACACCTTTGGGATAAATAAAAAAGTATCAGAAAATTTTCCAGCATCTAAACACCAAAATGTATAAAGATGCTGATATATGCTAGAACGGGTGAGTCTCATGTCAAAACCAAAGTTCACTATGTTAACCGTTGCTCCTTGCTAATTTTCCCATTCACGCCGTAAGCGTGTAACACAATTTACTTGAATGTAACAAAACAACGAAATGTTGCCTAAAATCAATTGATGCATTTCAGTAGCTGATATGTAAACCGTGAGTGAGTGCGAATGGCATTCCAGGAGGTATAATGTGATTTGGCCAAAGAGTAACTTCGCAGCGGCAGTGGCTCTGGACGGCTTGAACCGGGTGTCCCGCCCATCTTCACCGCCGACTTTCAGCCGCACCCAGCCGATTGGGCACCTTCCAGGAGAGAAACGAGAACCACGTGGCAGTCTTCCTCCTTCATCCGCCGCGTGATGTTTGTCAGGTGGAAGATCTTGCTCGGTCAGTTCCAGCGCTGGCAATGTCCCTATTCCCCCAAGGCGCCTCGTGCCACACAGTGTCCAAGTTCGGCGGAGCGGGGAGCCGAGAGGCGCACGGCAACAGCTTGGCTCCAGTGAGGCTGCTGGGTCACGCCTCGTGGCCGTTGGACGCTGGGGCTGCCTGGGTCTGCTGGTTGGTTTCGTCCTTCTGTGGGGGCCTCTTGCGGTGGAAAAAGCCCACCTTGTGGGCCAAGATGGGGAGACATAAACACCGGAATGTATAACGCAGTATAGTCATTACATGAGGCAGTCTGTGTATTGAGTACTTTCTATTTTGGGAGTATGTGGCAATAACTGGTTCCCAAATCGTTGGAAGACCTTACGTGTATGGAAGAGGAAGTGTTATTGTTATTATAATTTTTTTCCCATCTTTCAAAACTCTCACTTTCCCCAAGTGTGTGAGTTCTCATGGGCAATACAAGTTTTGATCACAGATCTGTGATTGGACTCCTCGTAGCACCGTGACCTTAGAGGCCAATGTTAAATGAAATCGGCCTCAAAACAGTGTCTCGATAAACAACCAACATTCGACTTTGCGAAGGTTTTGTCAAAAATTAGGAATGAGGTCCCGTGTTCAAGAAGCGGCCAGCATGTAAACTCCGCAACAAACGCCACAATCTCTGCCTCACAAGTCACAAATACAAGCGAAGATGAGCAAAACACTGCCGTACGTTACACACAGCATACACGACACCGCGACAGTTCTGCGGTACATTACGCGGACCGATTGTCGCAGCAACACACCGCAGTGTGCTGCATGATGCACATGCATCGATGCACTGCACAGCAATCGGTGTATATGTACATACATTTTTATTATCATATCTTATCATATATTTGCATAGCGCCTTTATCCCAGGTGCTCTACAAGGGTTGAGTGGTACAATGAGGGTAGCTAAAAGTGATACGGTGAACAGGGATTGGGGTACGCAGAGGGAGGTTTAGTGGGTACGGGAATTACGGTGGGTAACCTAGGGATGGAGGAAGGGATGGGGCCAGGGAGAAGAGGTGGGGGTCGCGAGGGAGAAGGGGAAATGAAGACAGGGAGGGTGCTGCTCGCTTAATGTGGAAGGGGAAGTCTGTTGCAGTGCAAGGGGGTAAGTCGGGAAAAGGAGTAGAAAGGGTGAGAGGTTTAGAGCGGTGATGAGTAGTGGGAGAGATTGAGAGCGGAGCGGGCGGGAGGGGACATGCAGCTATCCATAGTTTAACATACATGCTTTGTAAAAATAAGGGAATGCAACACTAAATGAGAGAGCTACCATTAGATCCTAACAGTTTCCACATTATTCATTACGTTAATATTTAGTCACATTTTTTTCTAACCCAATATTTTCAGAAACACTGTACTTTTTTTACAACTTCACCAGGTTAATACACAAACTGTTGATTTGAAATTGCATCTGTTTATTAATATGGCTTAATTTGATGAAATTCTTGTTCATTCACTGTTAAACATACTGGATATCAATTATAAGTTACTGCAATTTACTTCCAGCTATGAATGATGGACTGCTGCTGCTGCTGTGATTCCGACTGGTCATTGCTAAGGGAGGCCTCTGCTCCCTTTTCATATGAAATTCCAAATTGAGGTCGAAATCCCCACGCACACGGACGGTCCACAGTCCTGACAGTCGGCGTTTGCCAGCGTCAAAGGCATCTCAATATTCAACTCGCCGAGGTGGATTTCCAATTGCAACGGACGTTCGCCACGGGGGTCAGGTACTTTGGCTGTGACAGCAGCCCTCATCGGACTTTGCTTTCTCTCCGTGTAAAAGGCCCGATTGAAGCGCCGATCTCGATTGACGCTCGTAACATGCGATTAACCTGCGGCAGACGAGCGAACCGACCGCATCGATTCCTGGGCGACTGGAGCAGAGAAAGGGAAGCGCCGTCGACGTTGGCCCCTTCCCTGCAGGAGCTCCGGTTGGTTTGCCGAGCGCCGGCTGGCCGCTGTGCGTGCGTGCACCAGCAGTAGGGTCGCGGTTATAGACGCTAGGGTCGCGGTTAGCGACCCGAGTTGCGATTCCTGCTCACGGCCAACACTAGGGACGTTTATCTGAATCGGTCCTGGGCCTCCCCTAGGTCGACTAGGCCTTAAATGTCGCCACTTGGGAGACAAAGGCGGCCGGGCATGGCGTTGGCCACCCACCCCCTCGTGTGCCGTGCTCACTAACAGAACTTGCCCCAACAGTCTGTTGAGGCTCTCCGGGTGACCTTTGTCTTAGTGCTCACCATCCACATGGCGAAGACGAGCAGGGAGAGCAGCAGCAGCCCCGAGAAGACGGCGAGCAGCACGGCCCAGAAGGGCAGCGGCAGGCTCGAGTCAGAGCGGGCCCACAGCACCTTGCTCTGTACCTGCAGTGCACAATCATTCATTCGTCACGCACAGTCAGTGGGTGACCGCTGTGCCACACGTGTGACCTCTTGCGACAGCATTCGCTCAAACTGCTTTTTGTTGCCATACACCGGCGTCTCGAGTGAATTGTTTGATCCACGTGTCACGGGTGGGAGCCATTCCTTTACAGGGGGTCGCAGTCCACTTCAAACGTTGACCGCCAACTAAAGTGCGCAATTTGCTGCAGGAGTTTGCGCATCAAGACGCGGCGACGTGTCCAGAAAGTGACAGCCGTCTTCTCCCTCGAACTAAGCTCTCAATCACTAGGAGACCGGTCGCAGATGGAACGGTGAAATTTCTGACGAAGTCGAACCATCGGATGCCAAGAAGGCGTCTATTCCAGACTTGAAGCTTTCGTGACTGCAAGGATTCATATTCTTAGGTTTTTTTCGGTAAAGTCACGTAGGTAAAAATCAAAATTAATAAAAATAAAATAATATAATATAATAAGATAAAATAATTTTGATGTTTTACCTACGTGACTTTACCGAAAAAACCTAAGAATAAGAAGGCGTCTTTGGCATTGCATGTGGAAGGACTGCCGCCAAATCAAATCACTGTCCCTTAAAACCACCGCTCTTGATAAAAACAACACGGGCGCCTCGAAGCAGAAGTTTTGACACAATAGCCTCAACATAGCAGAATAATAACCCCGATAAAACCTTTATTGTGAGGCAATATGAAACTTTAGTGGAATAACACTTTTCACTGATTTAACATGTGAGAAGGGAATATTGGAGCGAAACAAATCTGATGAATATATTCATAAAAGTTTACACACCAGTGATTGCGCCAGCAACTGCCCAAGCTCTGCTATTCTCTATATGAAGGTGTTTTCAGCCAATTTATGAGTGTTTAAACATAATACACACTCGTACACCCCTTAGTGCTGTTGGAACCGAAATTCTGGCCAGCCCACAAACCAATATCGGAACCCTGAAGATTTGTGCTCCTGCCCCAAAACTCCAGCCAATTCCATTGAGTTGACGAGAAACTTGAAAGCGAGCGGTGCGGACAGCACAACGCGAGGCCCGTGCTCGCGCGGTTCCGTGGCTCACTCATGGGAAGGAGAGTGGTGAGGAGCTGCTTACCACCACGCTGCCGCTGGGGTACTCTGAGGGCTTTATTCGGTAGGGCACCTGCATCACGTCGAACCTGGCCAAGGCCTGGATGGAAAACTTCTGGTTTTCTCTCTGTCATTGCATGTGGGGAGACAAAACAGAGCCACGGGTGAGTGCGACCGGGTGGATTATTCACGAGGCAATCACAAAACCTCCCACACCTCCGATTGGCAACGGTTGGCTACGTGCGGTCTGAAAGATGTTTAACATACAAAACTTGGAATGCTGAAGAAAAAAAAATATCTCAAAGTATAGTTATTTTCTAAATTGCACTTGTACGTGTGCCAATTACCAAGTTTCCAAATCACTTGTTTATTCAAATGAATTTACTTTAAATCTACAGAATTCTGAAAGTAGATTTGACAGATTCAAATGTATAAAGACCATCGATTAAATCCAGCCCACGGCGCCAGTAGTGGCCATTGAAGAAAAAACAATTACGTTTTGGACAACGGTAAGTTACTCATTCGAACAAAAACAGGGGGATTTTGATTCATTTTTAAGTTATAGTTCCGACTTCTCGTCACATCAGGTTGGGGCACAGCAGCTCCTTACGTAACAACTTTTGACTTCAGCGAGGAGATCATAGTGATCATCAGTCTGCCTCGACAGACACGTTTTAATCATCAACAGCAACTAGTCACACAACGATGAATTTGTGAATGGAGGGGCATCGAACACGAGGAAGTCTCTTGGATTTTCCACGGGTGTGGATAAGATACAGGCGTGGCTCCAGCTGCTCTGGAATGGGGAGGGGGGCAGTACAACTGCGGTGTGGGGGGCCACCGTAACAGTGATTCACCGCTAAGCAGAGTGAATTTGGCTGGGCCAGAGTAACATCTGGTGGTGCAGAGCCCATCCCAAGCAGCCGCTAGCACCGGCCATGAATAGAGACGAGGTTGTACGAATGTCTTCGTGTGCAGCTTTGCGGTACAAGTGACATCAGACGGCTACGAATTGCTGCCTGCGTATGACAGTTTCCCAAGCATATGCTTTGCTCGCCTCTCTGTATGTGGCACACCAACTCACGCCTAGCACTCCCGCTGACGTAAAATAAGCAATATCAAGGCTCAGCCTTGGCATCTCACTCATCGACGAGCAATTTCCCGCGGTGACGATGCTTGTTCACCTGCGTCGCATGGCTCAACACCTCCGTGGTGTGTTTACGTAACGACACACACGGAACACGGTTCGTGGCGCTACGTTTGCGTCAGAGCAGGCCGCTGCGATGATGCACACACTCAGGTCATCACCCACGCCGTGGTGCACGTGCAGTGATGCCACTAAACCCTCAACTTAACATGACAACGCTGTTCAATGTGATTGTAAAAGCGGGTCCACGTGCTTCACAATTGTTGAGCTAAAATGGTGAGCTGAAATGGTAACGTTTGATATGATTTTTCATCAAAAGTGCTTGGGGATTTAATTCACAGAAGATATAATTTAGTTTATTTTTCATAGTTGCGCGTTAGTATTACTACAGCACATGCACTCGGGGAGTAATTTAATTATGAATCACGAAGAAGATTCATCATATATACATTGATAATTGATATGATAGGTAAGTCAAGGATTGTCAACCAAAATAATCTACACTCAAAATATTCCTGAATTGTCTTAAAATTAATCAATAATTCCATAATGGCCATGCAACTCTACATCGAATTTGCCTTAAAATTAATCAATAATTCCAGAATGGCCATGCAACTCTACATCGAATTTTCTGAGCCATCCCAGGATTGCCAACCAATTGGTTGGGCCAGTCCCGGATTAAGCTAGTGTGGGGCCTGTAGCATATGTTATAAAGGGGCCCTAAATTAAAAAAAAACATTAATATTTACACTAATTTTTGACTTGCATAGTAAAGTAATTGTATTTTTTCATTTGCTATGAGTCAGATAATACGACAAATCACTAACCTTAAACACCCAGTCGTTCATAAAAGTTGAAGGTGGTATAATTCTATAGTAATAAAGCTAGTGCAGAATCACTGAACCGGAATTGATAGCTTGAAAGCATTTAGCGTGGGGCTCTTGAAAGTGCGGGGCCCGTAGCCATGACATATGTAGCTACTTTTGCTACGAGGACAATCCGGCACTGGGTAGGGCCCATCGGTAGAAGGGAAGCTGGCCAATGGGGATGAGACTTGTGACGGAATGGCTACCAATGAAGAGAACATGCCCAAAGAAGATGACCGCCATCGAGACGAGCCGCGAGATCAGCTCGTGTGTGGATCGTTGCATTGCCAGACGATGAGGTATTGAGACAACCTAGGGACAGTCTTCATCCAGCAGTGGATAAGTCACGTCTCATAAGCACGAGCATCACCAGCACATGCCGACTGGCATCTCACTCAGACCAATCAGTGACCATGTAGGCTCTGTCGTTAAAATAAACACATTCTGCTGTGCTGCATTGTGCATTCCGGCCACACTGAACCGTCTGGGAGCCCCTTGTGGCGGAGGCTGCCGTTTGTTGTCTTGTCCAGCAGGCGGCGCTCGAGTTCCATAACAGAACTTGCATTCAGATAACGCTGACGGTTGCCATGTTTCCAATTCACTTTTAGATTCAAACGAGTGCCATTTATTCTAATTTTAGAATTGCACGTGGACTTACAGCTCGCTATAAAAATCGTATCACACTCGCAAAGGGAACAAAAAAGCAATTTACACGTCTTTGATATTTTGTGATCGTGGAATGCTTTGATGTTATTTGCCTTGAAAAATACCTTCTTAGCTCAATGGGCTTTACTCGAGAAATAAAACTTCTGAACGTGTTTAATAAATGAATATGGGACACAGTGAATATCTTAAATGACACGGTGAATAGAATTTAAGCCAGGCTGTGAATATGTGCTAAGCCAGGCTCAATTGTAGATTGAGATCATTCTGCCTGGGATTTAACTCGGAGTCTTAATCAGCTCAAACAACGCACAGTGTAACTCGTATTGGCCAAACATCCCAATGCTGAGAAAGTACCTGCAAATTACTCAATTGGCATTGCATGCAGGGCAGGACCCTCTTGAACGAGAGTGTTGAGGATCAGTGAGTCTGCTTGGTAAACAAGCGTAACAATTATAATGGCATGCTGATAGAATCCAACCATGGCATCACCTGTCCAGATAAGACATACGATGACGTGAAATTACATACTTGTTAAATGTTATATATCACGCCTGCACAATACAAATGTAAAGATGAATAGTAAACATTTCCATGATACAACTGTTCTCCATCTCGGCTCGCACGTCAATCTTTAAGCAGCCTGGAGCTTTCCGATGCGGCAGGGACGAAGGCCAGTGGAACATGGGTGGAAAAAACCCGATTTTTCCAGGGGCAGGCATCGGGTTTTTTCTTTAATACAATTAAACCCGATTTCGAGGAATTAAAACCTGGTTTAATGAATACGAAACTCTGATAGGCTTAGGCTGCTTCCTCGTCGGTGCTGCTATCGTACTCGGGACCATCGGGCACGGGGTAGTCATAGAATGCGGCGGGCAGGTTGGTCTTGATGAACACGAGCTTCTCCACAATCGTGGGCGCCAGTGAGTTCCTTAGCTTGGAATGGATGAAGCCCATCGTTGAGTAGTTGGCGAAGTGCGGTTCTGCAATTAGAACCAATTAAACCGGATTTCTCCCAATCTCAAATGATCGGGTTTAATATTAAAAGACAATTAAACCCAATTGCAAAAAACCTGACTGTGCCACCCTTGCAGTGGACGGACCGGAATGGACCGGGGCCCTATAAACCCCCACGGGGGGCTTCTCGCGAACGGCGCGTGGCCTCAAGAGGGCCTCGCTCACCTTGAGGAAGGTGTCGGCCCAGAGCCGGGCCCGCACCTTCAGCACGGCGCTCTCTCCCTTGTGCAGAACGCCCACGTCGCAGCGCACGTGGGCACACTCGGCCCAGCTGCAATTCTGGCAGGGCACAAAGACAAAATAAGTAACATTTAAAAAAAACTTTTTTTTTAAACACGCTTTATTGAAATGTACCCTACTAGTAATTAGAGAACTCCACGACTCCAGGAAGTGGCCCCGAAGCTTTCCATAACGTAAGGGGCCATGGCAAATTACAGCCAACGTCAGTTGAGCGTGGGCAATTATACCCAAGCCGAAACATAACATATAAAAATAGTATAAAAAATGTTTTAATGATATAATATAGTATTGTCATCAGTATGACATAAGTATACCAAGTTTGCAGTCGATTCCACATTGGGAAGTGGGTTAAAATTGAGTTTCAAGATTTGAGACAAAGATTCCCCCGGAAAGACTTAACAGACTGTAGGGGCAAGTGCTGTTAGCGAGCATTTATGAAGGCCGGAATGGTACACGAGGGGGTGGGTGGCCAGCACCGCGCCCGACCACCTTTGTCTCTCCAGTGGCCATGTTTACACACCGCACCAGGTACTCATGTGAGGCTGAGTCGACCTAGGGGAGGCCCTGGACCGGTTGAGAAAATCGTCACTGGGTGTTGGCTGTGAGCGGGAATCGCTAACCGCTACACTACCGCTCTCCACACACACACACACACCCACCCACCTACACACACACACACACCCACCCACCTACACACACCCACCTACACACACACACACCTACACACACCCACCCACCTACACACACCCACATACACACCTACCCACCTACACACACACACCTACCCACCTACACATGCACACCCACCTACGCACACACACACCTACATACACACACCTACACACACCCACCCACCTACACACACACAGACCTACACACACACCTACCCACCTACACACACACACACACCTACACACACACACCCACCTACACACACACACACACCCACCTATACACACACACCCACCTACACACACACACACCTACACACACACCTACCCACCTACACACACACACCCACCTACACACACACACACCTACACACACACACCCACCTACACACACACACCCACCTACACACACACCCACACCCACCTACACACACACACGCGCGTGCGGCAAAACATCCACCGGTGAAAAGTCCACGCGACGTCCGGCCAGTGAAATCTACCCGACGTCCGGGACTGCAGGGTGTCTATACCCTTGTCCCACGCCCGTGCTTCAAGCTTTAACAGAATCATCGGAATGTTTCTTTGTGCTGCAGGAGGAGGAATCCGATGAGCTGTGCAGCTCTTTGTCACGCATGTCCAGTCGGGGCGGGTCAGAAAGTTACAACAACAAACAATACGAAAATACGATAGGCGTGCCAAGTGTAGAAAACGTCAACAAATCACTACGACAATATATCTATTCGTGTGTTTATTTTACCAGGTAAAGCCCACTGAGCTGTTCGTTTCTTTTTCAGAAGCGACCTGGCCACAAATGATAGCTCAACGAAGTGGCTTATCACGTGGAAATGTATAGCAGCCAAATTATCTAAATAATCTAAATTCTTGTTGATTCTAAATGGGGAGGGAAAGACCAGAGGACCTGGAGAAAAAAACATCCACGGGACTACGGGGAAGAGAGAGACATGCAAACTCCAAATATACAGGCATCAGGGTCGGGATCGAACCCCTGACCTGCATACCACTCACACAAAGGTGTGCAGCATTGCATGTACAAAAGCTCTCAGCCCTATCCAGACCAGAAATGTGTGTGGCCCTGTAGGTGTCAATACCACCAGCTCAAAGAGTTGAAAAAAATGTGACCAACCCTATTTGTTTCCAGCCTGGATTCAAGTTTCTGTTGTCTTTCACAGAGTCGGACGCCACATCGGACGCCACGGCGTCGTGGCAGTGCCCGACCGAGTCAGAAGCCAACGCTGTCGAGATCCCAGATTCAAGCCGAGGGTGGCCACGTGACGCGTGACACGTGTGGCGTCTCGTTTTTCTGGCGGCCACACGGTTCGAGCTCGCAGTTCGCAGTCAGAAGGTCGCGAGGTAAACCCGGATCGGGGGCTGACCTGACCTTTTATTCCTCTGGGGGTCAATACAATGAGTAACACTTTGAAACTATAAACTAAACTATTATTTTAAATGTTATCAGGTAAAGCGCATTGAGCTATATCGCTGTTTTGCAGAAGCAACTTGGCCACAGTTGATAGCTCAATGAAGTGGCTTATCACGTGGAAGTTTATAGCAGACAAATACTCTAAACGCGTGTTTCTAAATGTGGAGGGAAAAACCGGAGGACCCGGAGAAAAATCCACGCAACTACGGGGAGATCGTGCAAACTCCAAATATCCAGGCATCCGGGTCGAGATCGAAACCACGACCTCCTGCATACCGAGTAACATCTTGCCACTGCGGCGCCACATGAACGCTGGCTTACGAATAGAATCAACCTGCCACGTGAATGTGGAATATCCACTTCTGCTTAAACAGATGGGTCCTGCCCCACATTCTCTTTGAGCGGTAAACCGCTTTGACGTATGTTTATTACAGCGTTTCGTAACGTTATTAAATTGTAACTTTCAACCAAGGAATATGAAAGGATACTAAAATGTCGGGTTTTACTCTGTATTTGGTTGAGTCTAGGTTGTGGGGTTTATTTGAAAGCCAGACACAGAGGGAGAGAGGGGCACGGGTAAGATGGTTGTGAAGCAAAGTCCTACGATGGCATGTCTTCCTTGTTCCCCAGTGTGGACTGTAAATGCTGCAGCAGATGGTTCTTGGATTGAAATCGCTTCAACCTTTGCCTAGAGTCAAACTACACGTTAGGGATCCAAGTGGTAAAAGTGAACATACAAAAGCCAAGCGGAAGGAATACACGGGCAACTTGTGGCCAATAGTTTTTTTTATCATCACAACTGATTGATGATACGTTATTTAAATCCAAGCTGACCTCGGATATGTGTTGTGTGCTGAATTTTAGCTTTTCCATGAGGAAACATGCATTAAAAACCCATGAAGGAATTAAATAATAATTTGAACGACAGCGCACAACGTGATCCATCTGACATTCGAGCGAGCAACTGATTGGGGGGCGGGGGGGGGGGCACCAACGAATGGGTGCCGATTTTAAAGGGCAACTGCGCAACTTCTGCAGACCTCCCTGAAGAATGTCGTCGTCATCTTTAGAAGTGTGCGCTCAGATCCTAAAGTTAGCATTACAAGACAAACAGGGCAGCCCAGTCGTTAAAAAAAACCAACAACAACCGTCTTCGACTCAGGCCGCAGCTCTCCTTTCTCGTCGTCGTCCCAACCCTATCCGCGGTGGGCTCACAACACTCCAGGGAGGGAGGGAAGTAAGGCGCGTGTGTGCTTCAAATTACCGTGGCGGCATTTTAAAAGAGCCCATTGAACCGTCTGGTTTGTCTCTCAGCCTCAAGTGGGTGACCCTAAAAAAAAATCTCCCAGCTACACATGATAGACACAATTTCATGGCATTGGGCACTGTTAATGCCCAGACTTTGCAGTGTCGTTGTTCTGCGGTTTGAAACGTTGACATAGGACATTCTTAACTGGAATGTCAATATTTAAATTATAGAAATGGAAAACGAGGAAGAAGATATCAATGATGACTTAGCCTCCTTGGATATTTACACATTCCAGAGACAAGAATGCCCAGCAAACGTTAAAACAACTGCCACTTTACTCCCTCAAGAACATAAAATACCACTTTAGTGTCTTGAACCTTTCACACAGTATTGCTTTTTCGACGTGTTTTTATTTTATTTTAGTATTTTACAACCAATTCCATGCCTATTGTATCATTGGCTTTGGTCCACAAAACAAAATGTATTATCTGGAACTCTCTCTCGAGAGAGAGATGGCAGAGCCTGAAATCGCGTTTGGAGTGATCTCGGGAGAGACTTCAGGCATTACCTCCCTAGAGGCCTTCTTCACCTCAGCCATGGAATGACTCCCTAAATGCTGTGTAAAAATAAGATCAGTGTCCCCATGCACAAACGAGTATGGGGCAGTGTTCATCTCTGCCAGAACTCCTTAGCCATATGGTGGAAATTGCACATTCCTCTGACGGAGCCAGTCACGTCCGATTAGCACGGTTGACTACGTACGAAGTTCAACGTACATACATTTCCCACATTGGTGCTTTTGTTGCCGACTTCAAAGGGATACAATGTGATATACGTATAACGTGTTCAGAGACAGGCGAAACGAAATACGTCACCAAACTAAATGTATTGAACAGTGTGTTCACCGGTGAACAAGCTAAGGAAACCGAACTTGCTTGCACAAAAGTCTCAGTCCATATAAAATGAGAGAGAAAATAATCAAACCACGAGTCTCGTCGGCGTGAAATCTACACACGATTATAGCCATAATCCCCTAAGCCACACAGTCACTTCATTTTCACGCTGCGCAGTTAAAATCAATCTGAGTGAATGGCCAGAGAGCTTTGGTCCGGTTTTCAATCCGGATATGTATGCCCGTAAGCCACCCCCTTCTGCAAACCATTCTCGACAAGGGTTTGGAAATACCGTACATCAAATGATACCGTCACCCACCACAGCAAAATGCATGTAACCTTCACATTTACCCTTTATAACTTTATTTCCTGTGCAATTTTACCGTAACTATAGCCATGTGATTGGGACACTTTAATTAGGGTTAAAACAGTGGCGCTTAAAAGCAAGTTCACTTTGATATTTAACTTGAGCACGTGCTTCGGCGTCAAGCTCCACTGTTATCAATGAGTGCCCTTGCAACACCAAACATGGGTAGAGGCCCTCTCTGCGGCCTCACCGCTTCACCTCACCGGGGGCCTCCCGCACGGCCTAATTGCTCCCTCTGATCTTTGTCGTGGCGAGTCGATCGAGAAGCTGGACGCAATCGGTGCACCTGTGCTCAAGATACTTCTTGACTCGTCAAACGAAACAAAACAAACTTCCCCACTGATGTCTGAAGCTGGGCACCGTGCCAACGCAACATTCTACTCGTGACTCGCCGCCGTGTTTTCACTTTCCACACACGCCGATCCCACACCCTCCTCCTTACCCCGATGGAGCCTGTTGGCTACATGAGGGCAAGATGTGTCAGGTCCTGTTGAGGCTGGCACGGCACACGTGAGGTGGTTGGTGTGGGCAGCTCCGTGGCAAAACCCTCCGACTCTTTGGTTCTTTCGGTAAAGTCACGTAGGTATAAAATAAAATAAATTAAATCACCACGTTTCGATTGCAACACAAGCAATCATCATCAAGTGGGAAAACCACAGCAAGAAAATTATTTCTCCCACTTCAGAAAAAAAATGTTCTTGCTGTGATTTTCCCACCTGATGATGATTGCTTGTGTTGTAATCGAAACGTGATTTAATTTATTTTCTACCTACGTGACTTTACCGAAAGAACCAAAGAGTATGGATCCCTGCAGTCACGAAAACTTCAAATCGAGATCAAACTCTCCGACTCCCGCGTGCTGAAGTTCACACAATGCACCGGGAAACCTCGACCCACTGAGATCAATCTTTACATACGTAAGACCGGTTGTGTGCTGCGTCACCATAGCCCGAATGGTGCACGTCAACGTTACGCACATCCAAATAAGGTAAACGAACGTAGCGGTCAAATAACCGGCCCCACGTGAATACATGTAGGTACGCCTACCCCCTTTCGTGTGTGCCATGTAGTACGCATGCAGGACTTCTTTCGCGCCGTACCTAGCCAGAATCAGAATATGTATTCATACTGGAGGAATCCAATGAGCTATAAAGCTTTTTTCACATTTGTCGAGTAAGGGCGGGTAAGAACGTTACAACAACGAGCAGTACAAAAATATAATAGCAGCGCAAGGTGCAAGAGAGGTAAATAATTCACCCAAACACATACGAATAAAATTCAACCATCCCCGTCCTACCAGGCAAAGCCCACTGAGTTATTAACTTATTTTTCAAAAGCGACTGGCCACAAATGATAGCTAAACAAAGTGGCCCATCATTTGGACATGTGTAGCAGACGCTCGCCCACTTCGAGGAAACGGAATGGAGTGGACGCAGCGGTAAACTTGGCTACGCTTAAACATTGACAGCTATCTACTTGCTTTTTGAGAATGTTTTAAATTCGTACATTTTTGGACCTTTTCCAGTGCTTAAGTCCTGAGATTTATGGTACCGATTTTTGTAGTCTCGTGTTGACGATTTGAGCATCAAGCCCCCCTTGCCTTGTAGTGCTATATAGAGTTGTTGTTTTGTGGCTTAAACAGTTTTACTTTTTCAACCTAGGACATCCTGGAAGGTCTCCGTGGGCTGTCACCAGATTATATATCAGGAACAAGGATGAACGGTTGAAATCCAGACACACAGCTGAACAATTATCCAAATACTTCGATTGGAATGCGATGCCTTTGTGGGGAAGATCGACAGTGGTGACCCTATGGATGGACTCGTCTCCACCACAGGAATGTGGAATTTCCACCAGTGGCTCCGGGCTGTAAACGGGAGATGAGCAGCGCCTCTATGCTCACTGGAGAAGCAATCTCTGCGGACGTTGACTCTCGGAGTGAGTGGCGATGACCCGCAGTCGGCGCAGAAGGGACACGTGCCGTGAACGCCGACCCGCATGCCCGATCCACTCGGAGGGCAGTTTTGATACGTAGGGAAAAACACAATAGCAAAAGGTGGCAAAACATAACTCCATAAAAGCAATAGATAGAATATATGGCGAGATGTTAACTCCCTCGCCTGGTATGCAGGAGGTAGTGGGTTCGATCCCGAACCTGAGGCCTGCTGTATATTTGGAGTTTGCGTGTCTCTCTCCCCGTGGTCGAGTGGATTTTTCTCCGGGTTCTCCGGTTTTTCCCTCCACATTTAGAAACGTGCTTTCAGAGTATGTGGCTGCTATACATTTCCACATGATGATAAGCCACTTAGTCGAGCTATCATTTGTGGCCAGGTCGCTTCTGAAAACGAGCTGTACAGCTCGGTGGGCCTTACCTGGTAAAATAAAAAATAGTTGTAATATTTTTAGTTCTTTCTCCGGCAAATACAAAGAGTGAAACCCCAGGCACGCATTGCACACCGTATAAAGGCAAATAAGTATACGTGTATAATTGTTTCCCTCTGGCTATAGAGGGAGAAGGAGAGGCAGGGGTGAGGGGAGACTGAAGGGAGGGCCGAGCCATGGGTTTGGGGCACAGGAGTCTTTGCGGTGCCGGGCAGCTCCAGGAATGGTCCGCCACTGCCCTAGCTCTATTTTTTAATCGTCATGGGAACACGGCGTAAACGAGCGTCGGCTCACGCCTTGATGTTGTGCCTTTGTGGTCATGGTATTTGGACCCCAAAGTTGGAGTGCAGCAGGAATAATAGTTATTTTAAACGTGCTGGGCCGTTTCACGGTAGCCGCGTAGAGTTGTAAAACGAGTGCAGAATATACACAACGGTTCCGACATCTGTGTTCGTGCCACCAAGTGGGTTGGGTTGTTTCGGCCTAATTTACTGCTAAGCTGGCTTCGATCACCAGTTCCATTGGCACGGCTCTATTGCGGGTTGATGTACATGGCTAAGGAGGCTCTCTGACTGCTCACACCGTACTGCCAGCATGGGGACAATCTCAATCGGCAAACAATTCCAGAGGGTGACACCACGTAACCTTCAGTGATTCTGTGGGGGGGGGGGGGGGGGGTCTCAGATACCGACCACAGAGTGATCCATGTTCAGGTGTTCAGCTGTTTTCAGTTGCCTTGAAGGTTTGCTTTTGTAGTTGCTGGTGACCAAACTGAGATCTACCCCCCCCCCCGCCCACGTTAAACATTTGCAAAGCAGTTTGTCTTTAATAATGCATAGGGGTTGAGTGGCAATGTCTCGACTACTTTGACAAGGACATGACCTCGGCGAGGTGTCTGACCACCTCACAGTTAATAAATACAGTACAGTGATAATTCTAGATTTGAAGCTTTCGTGACTGCAAGGATTCATATTCGTAGGTTGTTTCGGTAAAGTCACGTAGGTAAAAAATTGAAATTAATAAAAGTAAAATAAAATAAAAAATAAAATACCCCGGTTTACGTCGGGGGTGCGTTCCTGAAAGGTGCCACGGTGAATATCGAAACGAAGCAAATCGAAAGCGATTTACGTGGTAGGTGGAGGCGAAGGCCGAGGCGACGGATACGAGAAAGGATGGATGATGCTGTCAGCGACGTCGGTGCGGGTAGCGGTGTTAATAACGTGACGACGTACTTGTGAGAGGACGTTAAAGGGTCAGACGTACATCGGGGTATCGCTGTGATCTATTTTTAATGACAAAGTGTGGGTAAGCGGTTGAGTGCGTGGTGTGAATTCCGAATTCAAAAGGGTCTCCGCGAACTGTTTAACAGTCTTGCCCTTTCACTATGTATGTATGTATGTTGAACCTCTTTCGCACCGTACATAACCAACCGTGCTAATCGGAAGTTGCTATGCAATGAACATTTGCTTAATATCTTAAAAGTATCACCGCACAAAGTAATCCGTGAGGATTTTAGCCTTTAGATTCCACGCACGTGTTCTTCCAGCACATTCACGAAACCAACCTTTGAGGCTAACGTGGGGGCAGAGATTTAGATTGCACGATTTGGATAAACACTCAACCGGCCGGGATAAACACTCCCACCTCTACCCCTTTTGGCCTATGCGCTGGGAATAAGGGCAATTGCCCGAAACGTCGCTTACTTTACACTTGTTATTTTTGTATATGCCGCGGTGTTATCGATGAATGTGATGAGTTTGTTTCTGTTCTACTCCCACAAGGGGCGAATTCTCTCGCTCGATTCACATCGACGAATCTTCGTCGCCTTCAACGTGCACGTTGCTCTGTGCAACGCGCACGTTGCTCTGTGCAACGCGCACGTTGCTCTGTGCAACGCGTCGGTGATTGCGTTGATGTCGCACCCCAGTCGGCACTAGATGGCAATGCCTCCCGCAGGCAATAACACGAGGAAATGAACCTGGCGCCAATCCGGCAAGCGTTCGCTTCCCAGGTTTTGTTTTTACTTCGTTTTTTGTTGTTGTTGTTGAGATAGGAATGAATCATCAACCGCGTGTAATAGGGTTTGGCTGCAATACAATGAAAGCTAAAGCCGCGTCTCTGGTATAACTGCCTCGGCTCACGCGGCGATTACATCCATCCAGTGCCGGATTATCCTCGGGGCACAAGTAGCTACACACGCAGTAGCTACACACGTAGTAGTAGCTGCACGTGTAGTAGTAGCTGCACGTGTAGTAGTAGCTGCATGTGTAGTAGTAGCTGCACGTGTAGTAGTAGCTGCATGTGTAGTAGCAGCTGCGTGTGTAGTAGTAGCTGCACGTGTAGTAGTAGCTGCATGTGTAGTAGTAGCTACACACGTAGTAGTAGCTGCACGTGTAGTAGTAGCTGCGTGTGTAGTAGTAGCTGCACGTGTAGTAGTAGCTGCACGTGTAGTAGTAGCTGCACGTGTAGTAGTAGCTGCACGTGTAGTAGTAGCTGCACGTGTAGTAGTAGCTGCACGTGTAGTAGTAGCTGCACGTGTAGTAGTAGTTGCACGTGTAGTAGTAGCTGCACGTGTAGTAACGTGGATTAGTAGCTACGGGTCCTGCACTTTCAAGGGCCCCGCGCTCAATGCTTTCAAGCTATCAATTCCGGTTCAGTGATTCTGCGCTTGCTCTATTACTATAGTACTATACTGCCCTAAACTTTTATGAACGACTGGGTGTTTAAGGTTAGCGATTTGTCGTATTATCTGGCTGTATAGCAAATAAAAAAAAGACTTTGACTTTACTATGCAAGTAAAAAAACTGGTGTTTGAATATTTACGTGCTTTATTTATTTATTTCGGGCCCCTTTAGAACGCATGCTAGAGGCCCCGCACTAGCTTCATCCGGCACTGCCTCCATCAAGGCAACAACAAGAATTCCTCACCTAGCAGCAACGGCGCTGGCCGCAGTGGCCGAACGTGCAGCGAACACCCAAGATGTGTCCCCAAAGGGGGCGGCGTGAATATTTAACGCACGTTTCCATCGGCACCGCCGCCACCGCACGCATCAATCGTCCCGCCCAGCGCGTGCGGACTGATGGCCTTCGCAGGCCCCGAGTGACGTGCAGGCGATGAATAATTGAGAGGGCGACGTTTTACCGGAAAAGCGTGGAACGTTCGGGAAGTTTCGCCGCCGTTTACAACGGGGGACGCGTCTCTTTTTCCGTTGCCCGGCGCAGGAAAAGGGCGTTCGAGAGTAGCCCCATCGCCGCGGATTTCCTGTCCTCTCCCCCTGCAATTCGGAGCGCGATTACTCCTCCAGCCTGACAACCCCCCCCCCTTCCCCGAGGGGCCTTGCCTGCACAAAGCCGCTCTCTGTGTTTCCCTTTCGACGTCTCTTCAACCCCCCCCCCCCACTCCTTCGTTAACCCTCTCTGTGGACCTTTATTGTCATCCGCCACAAATGATGGCACGGGTTGGCTCCGTACGGTGCGAAAGGAGTTCAACACAGGTCAATGTGTGAAAGTTTATTTAAGAGTCCTCAACGGGCGCTGCAGTGGAGCGGTTGTTTGTTTGTTCATCGGCCCTTAAATCGCCACAGAAATACAAAAGTAGCTCAGTCCATCGGCCTGCCCGCGAAATATTCAACTGGCACGTTCATAAGATTTTGCCGGCTTAAATGACTGCAATGCAAAGAGACGCTCCTGGGGCCAGAGGACCCCCGACTTCCTGGCTTATCACCTGGGCCCACGAGGGGAGGACTCGTGACACCGCCACTTTTGAAACAGTTCTGGCGATTCATGTTTTAGTTCACGTCCCGTGGGCCAAGCAGAACAAGAGACGGTTCCGCGGCAACAGCTCGCGTTACGTGCGGTATCAACGTCAACTTAGTTGTCGCTAGAAATTGTCGTCGTGAAATCCGAAGTCACGTAAAACACTTTTGCCATCTACTTAAGCCACACTGAGGCTGCAGATAGCATTTATAATTATGACCAGCTGCTGTTGCTTCCGCTGCTGCTCTTGAAGTCCATGACGAAGGTGAAGATAGTGCTGAAGAATTTGACTTCCCAGGAAAGACGATTTCTTCGTGTGCTTTGCATGTGGGATGAAATTGCATTACCCAGAGGATACTTTTAGAGGGTATAGCATTCAAACCTTCACACAGATTGATTCAATAATCCACTTGCTGCACCTAAACGTGCACATTAACATATGAAAACAGTCACAAAAAACAAAGATCCCTTATTTGCCTTCACAGACTGTTGGGGCAAATGCTGTTAGTGAGGACCCATGAAGGCCGGCACGGTACACAAAGGGGTAGGTGGCGAGCACCATGCCTGGCCGCCTTTGTATCCCTCGTGGAGATGTTTACGCACCGCATTTGAGGCTGAGTCAACCTGGGGGAGGCCCAGGGCGGATTCAGATAATCGTTACTGGTATTTGCCGTGAGCGGGAATCGAACTCGGGTCGCCGGGTTCGCAGCGCAGCATTCGGCTCTACCGCCCCCCATACACACATTCGAAAGGGTGGGGGTGTTGGGGGGTGTTGGGGGATGCCCCCCTTCCCATCCCCCACGATGCACTATACCGGGGTCAGCAACCAAATGACAGAAACAAAAACCCTCAATATCTCAAGAGCCGCAATGCACGTAACTAGGAGACGGTGGGTCCTTGATCAATGACGGCGTCACGAAGCAGCCCTTAGAGAGCCACCGCACGCGGCTCCGGAGCAGCAAGTTGCTGACTCCTGTGCGACACTGACCCACAGCGACTCGCGCGGTGCGTCACCAACGTTTTTACACTGCCGGCCAAATCCGTCCCATACTTGTTTCTCAAGCCAGCCTCGGCGGCCCGGTATCAGAACTGTGCAGTATCCCTGCAATACAGTTCCACACAGCAACGCCGCTGGAACGGAACTTGTTACAAATCAATTCCTGCCACCCGGCACGAAAATAATAAAAAATAATGTAAACAATTTTTATTTTACTAAGGCCCACTGAGATATGTAGTTTTTTTTTCAGAAGCGACCTGGCCACCAATGAGAGTTCAAAGAAGGGGCTTATCACGTGGACATTTAAAGCAGCCAAATGCTCTCAACGGGGAGAGAGACATGCAAACTCAAAATAAGCATGCGTCAGGGGATCAAACCCACGACCTCCTGCATACCAGGCGAGGTAGTTAACATCTCGCCAATGTAGTGCCCAATTCCCGGACAGGTAGCAACCCGAATGGTGAAGTATGGTCAAATATCACCCATGACCAATGCAGCGGTGTGGGGAAGCCTTTCTTCCAGAGGCTGTGAGCAGCCGTCAGTGACACACGAGCTGGCATTGCTGTGATCCGGGCAGGCTAATCTTTACAGCCCTTATCACTCTCTTAGATCTCTGCCTTTGAAATGTAACAATAATTTAATAAAACTCGCTTCCCTTTGAAAATCAGCTACCTATGACATTTGTGTCGAGGGGGGGATTATACATGGGCAGCAGTGGTACAGTAGGTCAAGGCATTTAAAAATATATTTATTTGTTATGATAAAAAAAAGTTTTTGTACATTTTGTTTTGGTGCCTTTTCTCGATTTGTTTATTAATTTTAGATTTTGCTTGGTATTATGTTTTTCATCTGCTTGGTACGTGTGTGTGTGTTGGGCTTCTTTTGCGCCACGGTAGCCGAAGTATATTAGATTTGGTCCTTATATATAATTAAAGTACAGCGTTGTGGGATGCTGTTGGCATTAATGACGCCATGTAAAATAAAAGTATTATTTTTGACATCTTAGAATAACCCCTACCACTATCCACATGGTTTGGGCAGGCCCTCATTCAGCAGTGGATTGAGCAAGGGCTGAACATGGCCATTGTATCATGAACACAGTGGTTATTATAAACCCGTGAGGAACTCCACAGCAAATTGTGTTGCAGTTAAGATGCCACCTTTGTATTTCTGGGCCCTCGTTAGTGAATGTCTGTGCATCACACTGATGGGAACAGTTGTGGCCTGGGCTGGATTAGAGAATGGAGAAGCCCATCTATGCGATAAAGCGTACGTACAAGGTCGTGCTCGTTACACACAAAGTGCTTGCGACAATTAACTAGAATACCCTGTTGATCTCGTGGAGCATAAACTATCACGCAAACTCCGGTCATCCTCGCAGCGGTTTTGGATAACGGTCGAAAAAAAGACGGTCACCGCATCAACGTACTTTCAGATGCGCTTCTGCGGCCGTCTGGAACGCTCCTCCTTCCCATGTTAGGAAGCCACCGAAGCTTTGCACTTTTAAAGCATCTAAATTGAAAACTCATTTCTTTCGAACTGCTTTTTGTGTTTAGTTTTTTGTCCTTCCCCCGTACCTCTGATGAGCACTACTGGCTACATACGGTGCGAAAGAAGTTCAACACACACGCACACCAAGGCCCTGGGCTACAAACTTAAAAGCGTTCGACAGCTGCTTCACGTTACGGGGTGGATCATTCCATATTTATACAGTTAACCGAAATTCTGTCAGTGAACTCGGTTGTAAATATGCCGTGATTACTGTCCGTTATTTAAACAAATTATGCAATTTATGTTTTATTTAAAGAGAGGAGAGCCCGAGGAAGTTAACTTGTTCTTCAAGAGCATTCTGGGCCATCGTTGTTTTGGCTACATATGGTGCGAAAGAAGTTCAACATACATCCATACTCGACAGAAGTTAGTCGTAGGATTATTTCTACTACGCTTGTTTACCCAGGAAAGCCTCGCCGAGTCTCTACACACTTTCTCGGGAGGGTCCTGCCAAGTTTTTTTCGCAGGAGTGGAAATGTTGCTGTGTGGAATCCCAATTGGGTAATTTGTAATGTGAAGTGATTTTTTTCCCCATTGTGATGTTTAGCCATGACTAGTTGCATGGTATGGGGTTTTTTTTAACCAAGGGAGGAAACTGGAGAACCAAGTGGAAATCCACGCAGAACAGGGGAGAGAGAACATACAAATTCCACTCAAAAAGGTGTAAGTGATGGTTAGAAATCGAACCCAGACCCTTTAGGCTGTAAGGCGCGAGTGTCACCACTGCGAAACACATGCTGCCCTACTGCATTTAATAATAATAAACAATTATAAATATGACAGCGATGCAAAATACCTCCTTTGTTAACGCTGTTACAGAATGGTTAACATCTGCCCTACAGCAGATCAGGGGATTTGGTAATTCCCCATAGACATTGCCATATCGTGGCAGGAATCAAATGATCTATTCTATCCAAACAGCGCCATTGCCAGGCAGGGTCATGCGGCTCTCGAACCACTTATCAAGAAGGAAAAACCAACAGATGTTGTTGAACTAAGCAGCTAACCAGTGTTGCTTTAGAATTCACCAAGTCTGCTACCTTGTGTCCATCACTAATGCGGCGTAAAGTATGTTTGCAGGCACTGTGTGCATGCTACCGTATTCTCTGTATTACACGACACGATTTTTCTCCCCGTGTATTTTAAAGCAACAAGTGTGGAAGTGCATCCGATGAATCCGGTAGCCGTGTGCGTGGCCAGATTTCCACATAGTTACTCACGCCAGGGACAAGTTTTGCAGGTGCCTGTTATCTTCAAAAGCGTCTTACAATTCGGAGAATACGGTAAATGCAAATGCATTCTCCACGTCCTAAGTGCGAGTAAGGAAAAGAGTCGTGCTTGTCGCCTTGCCGACACGTGTCATCGTTGTTTAAATATAAATACACCATCACATCATCATCACATCATTACGATCTAAGGGCAGGATAGCCCGTAGGTGTCCACTGCACATGTTGTCATTTGTTTACACTTTCCTCTCCGTCTACTGCGCCAATGCACTCAAGTAGCTGGCCGCATCTCTCTGGCACCAACCTCTTGTGATGTCGTCATCAAGACGTTCTCTGTTACGTCTTCCTCTCTTGCCGGTTCATTACATTTTTCCGAACAACAACAACAACAACAACACGTTTAATGTTCCTAGTGTTGTCCATCCTACATACAACCACAATGAATCAGCAATCAAGGTGTGTTGATGAGAAAGGGGTGTTTAGGGGTATTGCTGCTGCACGATGCCTGATTACCAACCACACAAGGGCGGTGCTGGGTAAGTGAGATTCATGAGCGAGGTCGCTGTGCCAAGCTGTAACACCTGACTGAGTGTTACTGGAGATGAGACATCAATTTCCCCGTCAGCGGCACGTATCATGTTCCTACGCGTGTCACCGTAGCCCCGCTCCATCATAACTCATCAAACCCTGACGGCAGGAAACCAGCCAAACGCATTCTAACAAACAACACGCAGTTGGTAATGTTAACGCTATTATTATCCCAATACATCTACGCTTGTTTGCCCAGGAAAGCCTCACTGAGTGTCACGACTCTCTTTCAGGAGACTTCTGCCAAGCTTTCCCAGTGGGTGGGCCATGGTGGTATGTGTAGTGGTATGTGTAGTCCCAATTGAGTAATTTGCAGGTACACTTGTTTGAGGATTGGGATCGTGCTTATTGCCAGTGGGTATTGCACGGTTGTTTTAGCTTTGTGAGGAAAGCTTAGAAGCTGGAGGAAACCCATGCAGAACAAGGAAAACACAAATGCCACACAGCATGGGTCAGAAATCGAATCCAGGCCGTTCTTGCTGTGAGGCGTGAGTTTTACCACTGGGCCACGCTGCACCGCAGCTCAAATTGCAGATTCAGAATATAAATGTTGTGCAAGATTGACACAACTGAGCTGGGTGATGCTAAGAAACGAGGGTTTCGCCTCACCGTGTGTGCTATAACATAGATCTGCTGTAGGTGACCTAGGGTTGAGTTTTGTACAGAGTGACAATTTATCTCTTCCTTAACTCGCCGCTACCAGTCCTGCATCCCCATGTTTCATTGAACTAAGTGTGCAGCGCCGGGCAGGCTCAGGAGGAATATTACGTTCTCTCCACGGGATGCATTTCCCTCCCCACACCCACCCACCCACTCTGCATTGCCCTCCGTGGCCCCGTAACTGACTCCAGTGTGGCGGGCGCCCAGGTGAGGAATCCAGATGAGGTCAAGAGGTGTTTGGGCAGCGATTATGTACGAATGTTTTTTTTTACAAAACCAAAATAGAAACGTACATTTGAGATGTTGATTCTTCTTCTTTATTTTATTTGCGTCATAATTACCGAGTTGAGATTTTTTTCCCGCGCGTCCGATTAGCGCGTTTGACTATGTATGGGGCAAAAGAAGTTCAACATGAATACATAAATTCTGGTAATTATAATCAGATAAAATGTCGCAATTCAGGGTAAAATTTGATTCAAGAATCGATTATTTTAATTGCTTCCCATTTGTTCCATCTCGTTTGGATATTTTAATTTCCTCGAGACGAAGTGAAACATTGGCCCATACCTTGCAGGCACCATAAATAACCAATTCCTACACACACATCTTATTGCATGTACTGTGAGTATAAATGTCTGTCTGGATCAAGTGAAATTATTCATCGATACACGCCTACCCGTTTGATGGAGTGTCCATCGCCTGTGAATCAAATCACGTTTAAAAGTCGCAAAGCTGGAAAGTAGCCAAATTAGACCAAATACCAAATTGGACTGTGCTTTTTTGTGCAGTCATTGGTGACTGAGCTGTGACCATCGATCCATTGCACTGGAGAGATCCCTACAGAACCCCGGGACTCGGCCGAGTCCAGGTCTTCGTTTTGATTCCTGAGTCATCTGGCAGCCTCCTCGTAACAACCGATTCTAGTCGATGAATTCAGCCTTCGCTAGATGCTTACCGCTCAATAACCCAAAGAGAGGGCCCGGTGCGCATCTGGTGTATTGATGAACAAAATAAACACGCACAATGTAACGGGCATTGGGGTAAATACCCCAATGCTGGACATTACCTGCAAATTACTGAATTGGGATCACACACAGCAGCAGGAGAATCGCCCCCCGTCTGACAAAACAGATACATGGCGGGTCCTTCCACAAAAAGAGTCTTGAGACTCGGTGTGGATGCTTGGGTGAGCGAGCGTCACGATAATAATAATATGAACTATCAACTATTTTTTATTTTACCATGTAAGGCCCACTGAGCTATGTAGCTCTTTTCCAGAAGCAACCTGGCCACATGTGATAGCTCAACGAAGTGGCTTATCACGTGGAAAGGTCTAGCAGCCAAACACTCTAAACGCGTGTTACTAAACGTGAAAGGGAAACACCCAGAGGACCCACGAGCAGAGAGACATGCAAACTCCAAATATACAGCAGCAGGCGTCAGGGTCGGGATGGAACCCACGACCTCCTGCACACCAGGCGAGGTAGTCAACATCTCCTAGCCAGCGTGAAGATGATGAGAGACACGCAAACTCCAAATCTACAGCAGCAGGCGTCAGGGTCGGGATCGAACCCACGACCTCCTGCACACCAGGCGAGGTAGTTAACATCTCCTAGCCACCATGATGATGATGAGAGAGAGAGACATGCAAACTCCAAATCTACAGCAGCAGGCGTCAGGGTCGGGATCGAACCCACGACCTCCTGCACACCAGGCGAGGTAGTCAACATCTCCTAGCCACCGTGATGATGATGAGAGAGAGAGACATGCAAACTCCAAATATACAGCAGCAGGCGTCAGGGTCGAGATAGAACCCACGACCTCCTGCACACCAGGCGAGGTAGTCAACATCTCCTAGCCCCTGGGGCGCCCTCACGCTAGTTGACGACTCAGGGAGGGCGTGGCGTCTCACCAGCGTGCGCCCCTTGTCCGCGGCCAGGGCCCTCAGATGCAGCAGCGTCCGGCGGCGACGGCGGCGAAGCGACTGCCACGGCTCGGCCCACGAGTCGTTCAGCAGCATCTCCGCTCCCGTCATGCTCATCTGGGCTCGTACACGAAGACAGAGAGGGCCTTTGACACAGTGCTCCTCGCTGCAAGGGTCATGGCCCACTGGTGGCCCCCGGTGGCCTTGAGTGCGGCCTCTGACGAGCGACCCCTGACAATACACAAAATGAAGTGAAAACAACCCCCATCATCATCATCGTGCTGCTGTCAAACCCCAATGGTTTCAAATGTGTGGCTGCCCTCACACTGATGATGTCTTATTGGTGAAAGTGGCCCCCATCTGAGAATTAGTGAAAAACACGGCTCTAACAGATTGCCTTGAACGGTAGGTAAGTACATTGGTAACTGCGCAACTCTTATAAACTACTGTATAGGTTATAAGCTCTATTAAACTGTTTTGTCTTGTATTTTCTATTGAACTGGTTAAATGTCTCTAAAGGGTCTCGAATATCACGCAGCGGCAGTGAGTTCCAGGCTGATGAACCGCTGAGTAGGTGAGTGGGTGGGTGGGTGAGTAGGTGAGTGGGTGGGTGGGTGAGTAGGTGAGTGGGTGGGTGGGTGAGTAGGTGGGTGGATGAGTAGGTGAGTGGGTAAGTGGATGGGTGGGTGAGTGCGTGGGTGGGTGGGTGAGTGCGTGGGTGGTGGGTGAGTGCGTGGGTGGGTGAGTGAGTAGGTGAGTAGGTGAGTAGGTGAGTGGGTGAGTAGGTGAGTGGGTGGGTGGGTGAGTGGGTGAGTGGGTGGGTGGGTGAGTGCGTGGGTGGGTGGGTGAGTGAACGGGTGGGGGAGTGCGTGGGTGGGTGAGTGGGTGAGTAGATGAGTGGCACACGGGGGGGGGGGGGGTGGGGGGTGGGTGGCCAGCACCACGACCGGCCGCATTTGTTTTCCCACTGACGATGCTTGCACACCACACCAGGTACTCATTTAAGACTGAGTCTAGGGGAGCGCCATGACCGGTTCAAATATTCGCCAATGTCATTTGTTGTTGAGTGGGAATCGACCTCGGGTCGCCAGCTTCTTTTGCCCAGTGCGCTAAACGTTTACGCCACTGCTCCCCACTCGTCAGCAAACACACACACACACACAGACACGTCCTACCGACAGGCTAACAACACAGCGACAACAGTTGGTATTTATTTACAACGACGTGATACCAACACCCCCTCTACCCAAATGACCTGGAATGCGCCAATCCTGTTAAAACTGAAAAGCTAAGCAATTTGAGCCTGGTTAATGCTGGTATGGGCGACCGTCATGTATAACAGGTATTATAGGTTGCGTTATTACATGATGGGCAGAAAAACGCCATTGCAGCAAAATCCTTGATTTGTACCGTACTTCTATGCTCCCACCGCTGTGCTCCCAGCCTGTGCCAACCGCCAAACACCAGCACGGTGAAGTGTGGTCAAATAACCACCACGACTCCAACGCCGTGGGGATGCCTTCATCCAGCAGTGGATTAAACAAAGCTGTACACGCGCAGCATCGCCACGGCACCCGTGCCAGGCTCGGTGCGCTCTCTGAGGCTCGGCTGGAGAAGGCTCAAGGATAGGAGGTGGTGGAGATGGGCCCAGATGTTGCGTATTAGCACGTAGGAGCGAATGGCGCTTGTGCCAACTGTATCCTCTCAGCTCCGTTTGAAGTGCCAGACCCTCTGCTTCCTGTTATTGCTTCCATGGTGGCTGCTAGCAGCTGCCCAGTCCCATGTTTCGTGCGCCCCGTCCTGGAGGGCCCAGTCACAACCCCGCTGTTACCACACCGCCTCCGCTGGCGCTGGAACTGCGTCCGCAAGTCGGTCATGCTGTTTTGACACCTGAATGAGGCCCAATGAAGATTGCAACGGGCTTGCAGTGGCACAGACAACGAAAGACTCAACGCGTTCCTCAATACGACTGTGACCTTCAACGGACAAGTATAGAATACATTTCGATTTAAAGCTTTCGTGACTGTAGGGATTCATCTTCTTGGTTCTTTCGGTAAAGTCACGTAGAAGGGAAGGAATAAAATAATAAAAATAAAACATAATAAAATAATTCTCACGACGTTTCAGCCACAACGCAAGCAGCCGTCCTCAGGTGAGAATTATTTTATTATTTTTATTATTTTATTACTTTCCTTCTACGTGACTTTACCGAAAGAACCAAGAAGAAGTATAGAATAGGTGACGTTTTGGGAAATGGCCCTTCTGCAGAGCACATGAAATGTCGCAGCTCAGCACGCTGGCTCTGTCACCGGGAATCGTGAACGCCGCAGTTCACGTTTTTAATGTGGTAGTGAGTAGTGAGTACAATCCTACAGGTAGACACGTGTATACATGATGGCACAGTCCTGATGTATTTACTTCTCACACGTGTCAACTCACATCTTGGTGAAGTACGGGGTATTTTACATAAAAAAACTCTATCATCGTTCACATCACACATGCGTCTAACTTCACAACGTTTAGGGGCCGTCCACACATGACGTCACGCGATTTTGTACGATTTGTGACACCCCCCCCCCCCTCGTCACACGGCGTCACAAAAAGTCAGACCACCCCTAAAATATGACGTCACAAACCTCTGCCCCCCCCCCAAACCATATTTCCATTTTGAAAATAAAACCTGCTTCAAATCGCTTTAAACTATTGTAGTACGTATTTAATGTGGCGCTGCACCCTGATGTTGTAGGAGTGTTGTTATAACAATTAGTGTTGTTTAACAATTCTATATTTAGTTAAAGTTGTGCATTTTGATGTGACGTCACATTTCTCAACCCCCCCGCCTCGTCACACATCGTCACAAATGTCTGCCCCCCCCCCCCCCCCCCACTAGGTGCGTGACGTCATTTATGGACGGCCCCTTAGAGCAAACTCACATCACACAGTCATGAATTGTACTGGCTGTAAACTTCAGCATAAGAGGATCATTACGTATCTGGTTGTGTGTTTAGCATCGCAGTAGTGGGATGTTAACTCCCTCGCCTGGTATGCAGGAGGTCGTGGGTTTTATCCCGACTTTGACGCCTGCTGTATATTTGGAGTTTGCATGTTCTCTCTGTGGTCGTCTGCATTATTCTCCGGGTCCTTCAGGATTTTTCCTCCACATTTAGAAGCAAGCGATTACAGAGTATTTGGCTGCTGTGAATTTCCACGTGATAATAAGCCACTTTGTTGAGGTATCATTTGCGGCCAAGTCGTTTCTGAAAAAGCGCTACATAGCTCAGTGGGCCTTACCTGGCGAAATAAAAAGAGTTTCGTTTAATAGTTTTAGGAAGAAAATAAAAACCTATCTACGTGAGAACCTCATTTGCCAGTAAAAATATGATAATTGGTTGTTTACCCTTCTATCTGGCAACAAAACTGACACCTTTTTACAAGGAGTCATGTTTGCATAGACCGCAATACCTGCAGTCATAATACAAACAAAAGAACATAACTCTGATAATGTGCACTGTCCTTGAAGTTGATTGGTCCACACCCGAGACAGCTTTCTTTAGAGCCTAGTCTCACATGTGTTGGACCAGATGACGCCAAAAGGCGCCAAAAGGCGTCATCTGGTCCAACCCATATGAGACTAGGCTCTAAAGAAAGCTGTCTCGGGTGTGGACCAATCAACTTCAAGGACAGTGCACATTATCAGAGTTATGTTCTTTTGTTTGTATTATGACTGCAGGTATTGCGGTCTATGCAAACATGACTCCTTGTAAAAAGGTGTCAGTTTTGTTGCCAGATAGAAGGGTAAAAAACCAATTATCCTATCTACGTGACTTTACCCAAAGACCCAAAGAATATGAATTCCTGCAGTCACGAAAGCTTTAAGTGAAGTTTGAGAAAGCAGTACTTTTGCACGCCCTCCTCGCCGCATTTTCTATCGTTCTCGCTTATCTGTCAAGACGCTGTCTCTAGGGCAGATACTCGGCTACTTTGGGCCATGCGAACGTCATTTCTGCGCTTCGTATACGAACTGAATTTGTGGTCTCTCTCCGACGTCCCCGTTCCCCCTTCACATGCGAAACCTTTTCGGAAAGCGCAGCCCCAATCGCGCGCTTGCTGCACGTGGCTGTAGCGATGCCTTCTGACCATTGTCGGCCCCGGTCATCTGTTTCGAATGGAAATACAAACCGTGTCGAGATGCGCACGGAGGCCGTAGCGAGTGAAGCTTTCAACAGCCCCCCGCCCCCCTAGCCTACTGACATCTTCATCAATTGCCTCCATCAGACCGCTAAAAACTAAACACGTTGTTGCTCTATGGGACCTTTTTTGCCAGGACCAAAATTATGAGAGAAAAAGATGTAAGAATATGCTTTACCCCCTTTCTGGCAATAGAGCAGGTGTTGAGATGTCCAAACACCAGATGCCAATGGTTAATGCAGACCCGATGCCGTGACATCGGTATCCATTTGTTCTTTGAACATCTTAACGCCTGTTTTAGCGCCAGAAAGGGCTAAAGTCTATTCTTATACATATTTGTTTACCTTATTGTTGCTACCATTCTGACATAGTAGGACACGCTTTACTTTGGGGTGTCTTGTCCCTGGTTTTTGGGGAAGATTAAGGAGTAGAATGTGCCAGCCTTACTGGACAAGGTTGTTATTGGCTCTAGATTTGAAGCTTTCGTGACTGCAAGGATTCATACTCTAAGGTTTTTTCAGTAAAGTCACATAAGTAAAAAAAGAAAATTAAAATAAATAAAAGTAAAATAAGTTTTATTAATTAATTTTTTTTTACCTACGTGACTTTACCGAAAAAACCTAAGAGTTGTTATTGGCGTCCTCCAATCCTGGTTTCCCATTTCTGGCTGGGGTTCCCGCTGCCTGAGATTGGCCCTCTGCTTCGGGTTTCCGCCTCTGCGCTCCAACGGTTCTCGCGGCGTGTCTACGACGGCGGCACACTCCTTTCTGAGCTACAAAATTAAGGGCACAATGAAGAGGGGACAGGCTTCATGCCCTAATTAGTCTGCACTAATTAGGGTGGCGCACGCTGATAGGAAACAAAGCCCTCACAGAGTCGGTGGAGGCCATCACGGAACAGTGTGGGCGTGCTTTTGTCTGTCTTTGTTTCGTGTAGGGAGCGGTGGCGCAGTGGTTACCACACTGTGACCTGAGCTTGATTCCTGCTGACGGGCAACATCGGTGATGGAAATCTGAACTGGTTCTGGACCTCCCCTAGGTCGACTCAGCCTTAACTGAGTACCTGGAGCGATGCGTAAACATCGGCACTGGGGAGGCAAAGGCGGCCCAAGACCGGTTCAGATAATCGTCACCGGTGTTGGCCGCGAGCGGGATTCGAACTCAGGCCGCCGGTTTCGCAGCGCATTGTGCTAAACCGCTACACTACCACTTCCCGACCGACAATTCTCAAGTTGGCATCGAGCATACACACTCACGTATGGTCATACAGGATAGGAATATCAGGAGTGGGTACATTTGTGTTCAGAAGTGTGTTCTCCACAACATGCCGTTTTTTTGGTTCAATTCCCAGAAACTGTTTTTCAAGAAACCAGACGCATGAAATTGACATTTTAATTCTGGAAAGTTGGCAGACTAACGATTTGCTATAATTCATCTCACGTGCTGATTAATCTGATCCCAATGCACCATTTATAATGTTTATCACATTTGAATAAGCTGTCCTCTTAATCTGTAGTTTGTTTTATAGCCTCATTAGCCGAGCTCTTTCCTCTGCATTTTCCTGCTCGGACTGCTCCGCAGAAGGACGGGAAGTGCTGTCAGCAAAACACGCAGCTTAATGTACCGAGACTCAAAGGAGACTCTGTGCAGGGGGTTGATTCTTAGCTCGCTGAATGTGTGGGCTGCCGGTCACTAAAAGTGCCCTCTGCTTCACGGTTCATTAGGCCTTTTTTAATAACAAAAACAAACCTTCCACCCCATGAATCAATTACCAACAGTGGGGGGGACGGACGGACTGCTGCGGGGGGCAAAAGGGCTCGCTCCCCTAACGGTTACGGCCCATTCACGCGCCGCCATTCACAGCTGTTGGGCCATGAAGAGATTACAAACCCGCTCGGCACGCACACAAGCAGTGCTCGTACTGCATTGGCATGTCCAGGGTGGTTCTGTGGCAGATATGCCCACCGAGAGACTCTCAGTACGCTTCTAGGGCAATTGTAAGGAGGGATTATAATCGTTAATGTAGCAATCCAAAATTTCTCATCTGCCAATTTTTCTTTCTCTTCGGATTGTTGTTGGATACAACGACCACAAGAATTACTGAGAATTGGAGTCTCACGTGCTTTTGTTGAAAGTGATCAATTTTTGTCACTTGTCTGTGATTCATCCTGATGACCATATAACTTTTCAAAAAAAATCTATATATTTTTTTTTACTCAGCTCAATGTATGCTTAATGTTAGGACGTAAAAATGTGATCAAAATATTGTGATGACAAAATTACAACGGCATAACCTCCTCCATGTAGGCTTTCCCGATACATGAATGAGGCTACATTTTAAAAGCAATATTATTTTTGTGACTCCTAGACATCCAAAATGTCAAGAATAGATGGTTTAGTGGCGGCAAGTCCCCACAAACATGGTTATAATTATTGAGTGTGTGTGTGGGTCAGTGTGTGTGTGGGTCAGTGTGTGTGTGGGTCGGTGTGTGTGTGGGTTGGTGTGTGTGGGTTGGTGTGTGTGTGGGTTGGTGTGTGTGTGGGTTGGTGTGTGTGTGGGTTGGTGTGTGAGTGGGTCGGTGTGTGTGTGGGTCAGTGTGTGTGTGTGGGTTGGTGTGTGTGTGGGTCAGTGTGTGTGTGGGTCAGTATGTGTGTGGGTTGGTGTGTGTGTGGGTCAGTGTGTGTGTGAGTTGGTGTGTGCGTGCGGTAGTGTAACGGTTAACGCGCTGCGCTACAAACCCGGCGACCCGAGTTCGATTCCCGCTCACGGCCAACACCAGTTACGATTATCTGAATATGACCTGGGCCTCCCCTAGGTCGACTCAGCCTCAAATGAGTAGCCTAGTGTGATGTGTAAACATCGCTACTGGGAAAACAAATGCGGCCGGACGTGGTGTTGGCAACCCACCCCCTCAGGTGCTCACGAACAGCACTTGCCCCAACATTCTGTTAAGGCTGGCTATAGGGGGGAATGTTTGTTTTTCTGTGTGCTGGCGTGTGCTGGCGTGTGCTGGTGTGTGCGGGTTCGTGTGTGTGTTTTGGTTGGTGTGTGTTCTCTGCGTGTGGCGTGGTGCGTGTGTTTTAGTGAATGTGTTCTCTGCGTGTGGCGTGGTGCGTGTGTTTTAGTGAATGTGTTCTCTGCGTGTGGCGTGGTGCGTGTGTTTTAGTGAATGTGTTCTCTGCGTGTGGCGTGGTGCGTGTGTTTTAGTGAATGTGTTCTCTGCGTGTGGCTCGGTGCGTATGCCGGTGTGCTCTGCAGGCCGGTGCGGTCACCTGCAGCTGCAGGGGGTTGGCTGGGCGGTCCAGTTTGCAGGTGAGGGGCCCCTCGGTCGCCAGCTCCAGGAGGTAGAGCACAAACTGATCCTTGAGCTTCTCCGGCAGGGCCACCTCCAGCTGGCTGGGCCCCACGCTGGCCGGGCCGCTGTTGCGCAGCTGTCGTCAAGAGTTCACAACGCGCGGCTTTTAGATTAATTTCACAAAAGCAGTTCCATTGCAAAGCCTTTCTCCTCGGGGCGGAGGGGGAGAATCTCGGCAGTGGTGCGGCAGGAGGTGCCCGCTCACCTCGTAGACGTGCAGCACCAGCGGCCCCACCTGCTCCTCGGTGCTCAGCTCGGCGCTCGGCGGGGCCCAGTCGGGCAGGGGCAGCACCAGCTGGGGCGGCAGAGACACCCTGCGAGGCACGCACGCTCCCCGGTGACTACCAAACACGCGTGTGGTGACCATCGCTCGCCGATTCATCCGTTGTGACGGG
This sequence comes from Lethenteron reissneri, assembly GCF_015708825.2. NCBI lineage: Eukaryota > Metazoa > Chordata > Hyperoartia > Petromyzontiformes > Petromyzontidae > Lethenteron > Lethenteron reissneri. The sequence goes on from NC_083801.1 coordinate 1,838,345, forward strand.
GGGCAGGGTGGCAGCAGCGCAGTAGCGACACTCGCTCCACACAGTAAGAAGGGGCCTGGGTTCGAATCCCGACCTGGGTTAATTTTCTGTCGGAAATTTAGATGTTCTTTCTTCCCCTGTTCTGCGTGGGTTTCCTGTGGGTTCTACGGTTTTCTGCCGTAGCTGAAGACACTTGCATTGGCCGATCGACCAAATTCAGAAAAATTACCCTCAAATCACTCAACTGGGAGTACACACAGCAGCAGCAACATCGCCTCCTACTGTGCGAACACTTGGCAGGACCCTCCTGAAAATGAGTCTTGAGACTCGGTGAGGCTTTCCTGGGTAAAGGAGCGAAATAATGATAAGAAATCCTTCGGCTCTCAATACATGCATTCCGTGTAAAACAATGTGTCAATATTAATTTCCACATACGGCAATGTATTTACAAAGATTGTACAAACCAAACAGAAAAACGTATAGATAATGCAATTATGTGTGCATGTCAGAACTTATTTCGCATCGTACGTAGGCAATCGGAGGCGCAGGGGAAGAACAACAAACTAAACGCAAAAAGCAGTTCGGAAGAAGTGGGTTTTCAATTTAGATTTAAAAGTGCATAGCTCCAGTGACTTCCTAATATCGGAAGGAAGAGCGTTCCAGATGACCGCAGGGACGCATCTGAAAGCGCCACGCGATGCAGTAACCGTCTTTGTTCGGTGGTTCGCCAAATAATAATAATAATAGCCGGAACATATCAAACCGGCAACACAAACGAGACGGTACGAACACGGAAACAAATTAGAGCCTTTAACAAAACAAATCGCGACCGGGTATCGTGAAACTTCATCGACTGGGTCATCGCACGCCTCATGATAGACGCACGGGGAAGCGCGCCGCTAAACTCACGCACACGCTGCAGATGCTCTCACATTGCTGTGCGACAATGACGGTTCACGTTGGCCCCAATAAATGAATTAGGGTCAGCGGAAATGTGTGTGTGTCCACGTGTTAGTGTGGAGCGCAGTGGGTAGCGGTGGTGCAGCGGTTACCGTGCTGCACTACGAACCCGGTGACCCGAGTTCGATTCCCTTTCATGGCCAACGCCAGTGACGATTAACTGAACTGATCGTGGGCTTCCCCTAGGTCGTCTCAGCCACTGGGGATACAAAGGCGGCCGGGCATGGGGGCTGCCCACCCACCCCCTCTCGTGCCGTGCCGGCCCTCAAAGGCGCTACAGCACTTGCCCCAAAAGCCTGCTGAGGCCATACGGGGGACTGTTGTCTTTGCACTCGCGAGGGTGGGACGGCGTGAAGCTGTGAACTCAACGGGGCAGAGGCCAGGCCGTGTTGCTTTAGCTCCGCGCAGCGAGAAGCCGACGCAGCGAGAAGCCGGCAGAGCGAGAAGCCGGTGCGTCTTACCCACGGAGGTCGAGTTGAGCGGAGACCCTGACGGGCAGCGTCACAGCCTCAAACACGTGCTCGTGGGCCTCCTGGTTCGCACTGCACAGGCAGGGAGACAAGGGGGCGACGCGGATGAGGATGCTCGCGCGGCGTGAGGCAACAGGGACTCTGCGGCGGTGGTGGAGGGGAAATGTTGTCTCCGTTGCCGAGCACGCAGAGAGTCGTGGATTTGATACCGGACCATGACGATGCCTGTTGTATATTTATAGTTTGCGTGTTTTTCTCTCTCTCTCTCCCAGTGGTGGTCGCATGGATTGTTCTTAGAGTACTCCCGTTTTTCCCTCCACATTTAGAAATACGCGTTCAGATGATGTGGCTGCTGCTATGAAATCCCACAAGCGGCGATGATGATGATGAAGCCACTTCGATGAAGCCAGGTTCCCTCTGACAAAGAGCTCATAGCTCAGTGGGCTTTTTCTGGTAACATAAAACAACTAGATCAATTAGTTTAGTTTATATCGATGAACCAGCACTTTGGCATGATGTGACAGAGATGACAGAGAACCTAAACATAGTCGTGACTGAACAATCGTCAGGCCCGATTCCAGAGCAGATCGGAATGCGGTGCAGCGGAAACGTTCCCCACACACATTTCGCTCATTGCATTGAGGAACTTGCCTCGAGGAGGTCGTTCATGTGAGCCAAATGAGAAGAGCCCAAAAGCGCCCCCACAGATATCAGGCTAATCACCGTAGAGCGGCAGGGTCGGGTGACACACACACATTACACACACACACATTACACACACACACATTACACACACACACATTACACACACACACATTACACACACACACATTATACACACACACATTACACACACACACATTACACACACACACATTACACACACACACATTACACACACACACATTACACACACACACATTACACACACACACATTACACACACACACATTACACACACACACATTACACACACACACATTACACACACACACATTACACACACACACATTACACACACACACATTACACACACACACATTACACACACACATTACACACACACACATTACACACACACACATTACACACACACACATTATACACACACACATTACACACACACATTACACACACACAATTACACACACACACATTACACACACACACATTACACACACACACATTACACACACACACATTACACACACACACATTACACACACACACATTACACACACACACATTACACACACACACATTACACACACACACATTACACACACACACATTACACACACACACATTACACACACACACATTACACACACAACATTACACACACACACATTACACACACACACATTACACACACACACATTACACACACACATTACACACACACACATTACACACACACACATTACACACACACACATTACACACACACACATTACACACACACACATTACACACACACACATTACACACACACACATTACACACACACACATTACACACACACACATTACACACACACACATTACACACACACACATTACACACACACACATTACACACACACACATTACACACACACACATTACACACACACACATTACACACACACACATTACACACACACACATTACACACACACACATTACACACACACATTACACACACACACATTACACACACACACATTACACACACACACATTACACACACACACATTACACACACACACATTACACACACACACATTACACACACACACATTACACACACACACATTACACACACACATTACACACACACACATTACACACACACACATTACACACACACACATTACACACACACACATTACACACACACACATTACACACACACACATTACACACACACACATTACACACACACACATTACACACACACACATTACACACACACACATTACACACACACACATTACACACACACACATTACACACACACACATTACACACACACACATTACACACACACACATTACACACACACATTACACACACACACATTACACACACACACATTACACACACACACATTACACACACACACATTACACACACACACATTACACACACACACATTACACACACACACATTACACACACACACATTACACACACACACATTACACACACACACATTACACACACACACATTACACACACACACATTACACACACACACATTACACACACACACATTACACACACACACATTACACACACACACATTACACACACACACATTACACACACACACATTACACACACACACATTACACACACACACATTACACACACACACATTACACACACACACATTACACACACACACATTACACACACACACATTACACACACACACATTACACACACACACATTATACACACACACATTACACACACACACATTACACACACACACATTACACACACACACATTACACACACACACATTACACACACACACATTACACACACACACGTGTCAACTGATTCACACGGCTCACAGCCTCCTTGCAGACCCTTTCTGCAAAGCGGGGAAATCATTCTGCAAAGTGCGGACTGGGCCGTGCAAAGCTGCGGGATGAAATCTACAGAGATGGGAGCGGCTGCAGCGCGTGCGGAATAGCTCTTGCGCTTCGTAAACGACTCGGTGCTTCCATGAGTCCCGGCGAGTGAATTGGGAGGAGGCTTGGAAAGCCACAGCAGGGAGCACCACTGCACCCCTCCCGAATAAATATAAACAACTCAACACCTACATTTTTTTTATTATTATTTATATTTTATTTTATTCACTTTATTATTATTTTTTCTATCCACGTTACCGAAAGAACCAAAGAATGTGAATTCCTGCAGTCACGAAAGTTTTAAGTCAAAATTTAACTCAAAACATCCACGATCAGCTCCGAAGAAGGGGGCCCTTTGCCCAAATCGTCACCTATGATATAGTTTTTATTTTATTTTAATGCCAAAGTATTATTGACGAATGTGTCGAATTTATTTTAATTAAGTGTTCCACTGCCAACGCGGCTGCATCACCAAACATTGCGACCAACACGCATGGATAGGACGCAAGCGTCGTTATTTAACCAGGAGATGAAATGAACCCCAACGGTTGACTGAAGCTTGACCGACTGATTGAATTCTAAATTATTTTAGAGACGAGGCAGAGACATCTCGTCGAGCCCACGTTGATGACTGGAGAACACCCAAAAAAACCTTTTTGGGAAGAAAAAAAAGTGTTGGCCACCAACAACAGCGGACTGCTTTCACTTATTGAGCAGGGTCATCGGAACGTTGTACAATGGCAAATACACAACCATCATCAGCGAACCGGGTAATTCACCTCCCACAGCGCATGATCCTATCAGCAAACGCTAGGCCGCTACCGTTTACGACTTGTATCTAAATAAACATGGACAGGGTCACGAGGTCATCGCAACCAATGCCACTGATAGCAACACAAGTTGCCATCCTGCAACTGTTGCTACAATCGACCACTGAGGTCTGAGGTGTGCGGGCTCAGTGTGAGGCCAGTGGACGACCATCCCAAACCACGACCATCTACTTCAACCGTGGAATGTTCACCTAAAGGCCCAACGTAAAAACCATCGCCGCAGTGGCTGCATCGATGGCTTTTTGCCGTGACGCACTTCATTCTGGGGGGGGGGGGGGGGATTTAGAACTCATTTTGTCAGAATAGAGGAGCCTCTCAATCGCCTCTCACCGCGTTCAGGATTCGGCATTTTCACGTAGAGAAACTCACACCATAAACTGACGGTCACTCCAAAGTTTCAGGCCGTGTCCCAGCTCCATTCTAACTCCTCCCTCCCTCTGTGGGGAATGCATTCAGCCGAATGCAATCCCCACAAATGGCGGAATTCATCTGTGTGTAAATCTGGGAGCAGTTCCACCTCAATTTCCTCGAGGCCATCAGTCCACCACAAGGAGCCGAACGATGCCCCCTCGGGATGCTTAAGTTGGGCCTCCATCTTCCACACGTGTACATTTAAACTAAAGGGAAACCATTTAAAATTCAAGCTGCATCACTTATGTGCCGAGTCCGGTAACTCTCGTGCTAATGTCAATGCAAATACATTGCAGTAGGTATCATATTGTGACGAAGATAACAAAGATAATCGTGTGTAAAAGCAGCTGGTATGGGCATCTGCTAGGCAGCCTCAGCATCAATGAGGTAATAGCTCTATTTTTCAGAAGCGACCTGACCAAAAATGATAGCTCAACAAAAGTGGCTTATCATGTGGAAATTTTAAGCAGCCAAATAAACTCAACGCATTTTGATTCTAAATGTGTTGAGGTAAATAACCAGGAAAAAATACACATGACCACTCCAAATATACAGGCGTTCGGCTCGTGATCGAACCCACCACATCTTTCATACCAGACGAGGGAGAAAACATCTCACCAAGGGGAGCATCTAAAGTGTACACGTGAACTTAGCAATCTTCATCAACATCAAACATGTCTCAGAGTGCGGTGAGTGGCGAGTGGCGAGTTTATTTAGCCGCAGGACAACGGAGCCGCCGCCGCGAGAAACTTTGATTCCGAAGCACAGAATGGAGGCTATGGCTTGGAGACTTGCGGCACCAGCAGCTAGAAATAACAAACAGGGCCCTGCGTGCGGGAGAGGGTCTCGAGTTAAACGTACCCACTGCTGACAACACTTCCATGTGGACGTGGTTCATTTATTTTTGTATTTTGGCTTAACAGCTGAAAAGTGTAATCAGTGTGTTATTCCTCTGCTGCCAACTCGAGTCATATCAAAAGGAATATTCTGTGTGTCGGGACGTCATCCGCATTGCGTTACAAATGCAATTGGTATTTTCAATGGCGAGATGTTAATGATCTCGCGTGGTATACAGGAGGTCATGGGTTAGATCCCGACCCTGACGATGCCTGTATATTTGGAGTTTGCCTGTTCTCTCTCCCCATGGTTCCGTGGATTTTTCTCCGGGTCCTCCGTTTTTTTCCCTCAACGTTTATAAACGTGCGTTTAGCGTATGACTGCTGTAGATTTCCACGTGACAAGACACGTCGTTGAGTTATCATTTGTGGTCAGATCGCTTCTGAAAAAGAGCTACATAGCTCAGTGGGCCTTAACCTGGTAAAAAATTTATTGTAAATAGTTTTAGTACACCGTATTGCCAAATCAATAAGCACAATGTCTGCCTCCTTTCTCTATGTCTCTCCACATGAAGATATAGAACATATATTTACAGATTCCGTCATCTGAGATTGCATTCTTTCAGCATTGATTTAATACAGCACTCCCAGAAAGCCGTGCGGCTGAAGGTATGTGTGAAAACAAATCCATACTTTTCTTTCCTAATGTGGAGAGACAGATATGGGAAGATGCAGTCTCCTTATTTCGTCACTTATATTGCAAAACGGACTTGGTGATTATTTTGCGACAGGACGGGCCACGTGATTTAGTCCTGGAATGTCGCCGAACAACGCAAGCCCCCGAGTGTGATTGTCAACGAAAATCAGACTCATTTTGATTTCCAAAAGAGGCTTGGAAAATCGTCTCCTGCAGCTACATATCAAAACTTACAATATGTAAAGGAAGTGGCGTTTTCTCAGGGCATTAGCAAATCCGCTGGTTTCCCACCAATAACAAATACACTGTAATTTCTGCAAACAAGAAATATTAAAAGCGTGCCGTGTGCAGTAAAGCGGATGTTTAGGAACCCGCATCATTCCCGAGAGGACGTAGCTGCGACTTTATTTCATAACCTAAATCTAGCAGTTACACTCACAACCAGATTTGTAAGACCCATGGGCTTAGCGGCTAAAATGTTGTTTTATTTGATTTCCCCCCCCCCCCCCCCCATTGTGAAAGAGACCTTTGTACTTTCGTCTGTGTATTTGAATTGCAATAATTCAATTATTATTATTTGGTTCTTTCGGTAAAGTCACGTAGATAGAAACATAATAATACAAAATGAAGTGAATAAAAATAATAATAAATAAAGTGAAAAAAAATGCGAATGTCGACTGCAGTAGCCTGGTTCTTAATCGGAGTGAGTGTACTGGCATCTATAATGTAGACTGTAGGCTGGTTATTAAGCTGGGTGAGCGTACTGGCAGTCTATAATGTATACTGTAGCCTGGTTATTAACCTGAGTGAGTGTACTGGCAGTCTATAATGTAGACTTTAGCAATGGTTATAAAGCTGGGTGAGTGTACTGGCAGTCTATAATGTAGACTGTAGCCTGGTTATTAACCTGAGTGAGTGTACTTGCAGTCTATAATGTAGACTTTAGCAATGGTTATTAATATGGGTGAGTGTACTGGCAGTCTATAATATAGACTGTAGCCTGGTTCTTAACCTCAGCGAGCGAACTGGCAGTCTATAATGTCGCCTGGTTCTTAACCTCGGTGAGTGTAATTCAATTACGCTTCCCACATATCCAAGCTACCTTTCGGGCTCTTGGCCACTTAAACAACGGGCACCCCCCCACCCTGCCCGCCCGTGTCTCCCAGCGTGCACGTCCGGTCACGTGCGCGCAGCACGCGCGTGCTCCGCTGCGCGTCACAATGGCTCCCACCTCCTGACGTGCACCTCGAACGTGACGTTGGGCCCCGCTTGCTCCAGCCGCTTGACGCTGAATCGCAGGCCCAGCGCTATCTGCAGCACGATGGGAAGGGACACGGGGGGAGGAGGGTAGCGGCGGTTAGGGGCCGTCCATAAATGACGTCACGCGATTTTTGACGATTTTTGACCCCCCCCTCCTTCGTCACACGGCGTCACAAAAAGCCAGACCCCCCCCCTCAAATATGACGTCACAAAGCTCTGCCCCCCCCCCCCCCAAATATAAAACATGCTTCAAATCGCTTTAAACTATTGTCATTGTAGTGCGTATTTAATGTGGCGCTGCACTCTGATGTTGTAGGAGAAAACATTCATTAAAAAGTCTATTTAATTAAGTAGAACGTGTTGTCTATATTTATTTAAAGTTGCGCATTTTGATGTGACGTCACATTTCTCACCCCCCCCCCTCGTCACAAATGTCTGACCCCCCCCCCCCCAGGTGCGTGACGTCATTTATGGACGGCCCCTTAGGTAAACATGGGATAAGTCCTACTGTAAACGAAGCCATTAAGGTATTACCGCGTTGTTATTGCTCGCACATTCGATTACATGTCGGCCCTGCCTCTGGGATTGACGTCTCCTGCGATTGAGCGGGGTCAGCCGCGAGCCAATTTCCTGCCACGAGGCAGCCGCTTGTGATTTCCCGTGGAGAGAGGAGACGGCGAGCAGAGGCACGGCCCCACGTGCGGGTGGCCCCTCCTCCACGCGGCGCCTCTCCGGGTGCCCTCGTCTCAGTCCGACGCGGGGGTTAGGGGGCGCCACGGTGGCTGGGGAGATGTTGACTGCCTCGCCTGCTATGCAGGAGGTCGCCGGTTCGATGTTGACCCTGACGGTGCATGTATATTTTGGACTTTGTATGTTCCCCCCCCCCCCCCCCGTTGTGGATTTGTCTCCGGGTCCCCCGGTTTTTCCCCTCCACATTTAGAATCAACATCACGCGTTTTGAGTACTTGGCTGCAATACATTTCCACGTGGCGATAAGCCACTTCACTGGGTGATCGTTTGTGGCCAGGTCGCTTCTGAAAAACAGCTGAGTGGACCTTACCTGGTAAAATAAAAAAAAATAGTTTAGTTTAGGTTTGTCGCCCGGTGGTCTTCACTTCACGAACATTTCGTGCTCAATTCATGTTTCGTTTTCAAAGTCTCAACTTTGGGCCGCGTTGACAAATCGACTGGCTTTCCGGGAGAAGTCTCCATTATTCAGAAACACCTGCACTTTTGAAGAGCATGCAAGTAAAATAATCGGGGTTCACCAATTCACCCAGCGAATTGATGAAGTCACCATTCTAGGCCTGGATTTGATAACAAAAGTTTTGTCTCTAGATTTTACTTTCTCATTTGAATTTAGTTTTCTGTCTCAATGTTGCAACAGATTCCGTTAGCCTAAATGTAACGTCATATAATAGGCACACCATTGAAAAGTAGAGACGTTCTCCACACGCGGTGCAATGAATGCCATCCTGAGTTTTAAGCATCGCTACCGATCGATGGGTCGACGCACCGTGACACTCCTCACGTGTGCGCCGTGCTGGGTCTGCACAGACGTTTACCGGCGCTGTGGAGGCAGCAGCGAGGGTAGGTGGATCACCGCACAGATGGTGCGAAACTCCCTTTCTGTGGGCATCGAGGGGGTGCCGTACCCTGGATCGCTGGTAGAGCAAAGTGCGGATTAATGTCATTTGTGTGGGATAGAGTAGCTGCCCTCTCCGGTTTCCTCCCACACGTATGAACACTCATTATCTGGCTGAAAATGTCTTCATATAGAGAGAACTGCAGAGCTTGGGCCGTTTTTTTCTTGCACCGGCTCACCGCCTGGCTGCCTCGCTCCCTGTGGTTCCTCAGCGATTGTGAGATGAAATTTGTATGAACCACGACGCTATATGAAACTCAAACATTCATATTATTAGTATTTAACATGCAAGACACACATGCATATTAAACTTGACAAAAATCACGACTAAGTATGTTCTATTGAATGCGGCCTTGAAGAGGAACTTTTGTCCGATAAGCCTACATCTGTGACTGCCCGAGTGTGGATAATAATAATCATGATAATAACCTCTATTTTACAAAGCGTCTTTCATATTAAAGTGTCTCAAAGCGCTGTACATAGAGATACAACTACACTCACAAGTATAGATTGAATCTAAGCGAATTAGAAAGCTGTTAATAACCATATCAACGACTACACCCGACATTCGTATAAAATTAAATAAAAACTATGATAAAAGCGATGAAATACGTGGTTTTCAAATCTTAAGTTACAGGCAAAGCCTGTACAAATAGGTGCGTTTTAAGACGTGATTAAAACACGAGTGAAGCAGACTTAGAATATCTAATGGACCGACACGAAACTAATCTCTTTTTAATTTTAAACAAATTTGTATTTAGCCAGGTAAGGCCGCCTACTGAACTATATCCCTCTTTTTCAGAAGCGACCTGGCCACAAATGATAGTTCAACAAAGTAGCTCATCACGTCGAGTAGCAGCCAAATGCTCTAATCGCGTGATGTTGATTCTAAATGTGGATGGAAAAAGGACCCAGAGAAAAATCCACACGACCACAGAGAGTGAGACACGCAAACTCCAAATATGCAGCAGGCGTCAGGGTTGGAATGGAGCCCACGACCTCCTGCATACCAGGCGAGTTAGTTAACATCTCGCCACCGAGTGAGGGATTCCACAATCGCCTGGCTGCAGAAGGCTCCGTCTCCCACAGAACAAGGCAGTCCGCTCTTCGGGACAGGAAGTATTGTCCTCTGCGAGGTGCCAACGAGGAGCCCCAGTGGTGGCTGCGTCACGGAGGCTGCAGGAGACCTGGCGATGACGCGCTGCCAAATCGCCCCCCCCCCCCCCCCCCCGGAGCTCTTTCATCTCAAATCCCGTTGTTCATACTCTCCCGTTCTTTCGGTAAAGTCACGTGGATGAAAAATAATAATAAAATAACACGACGTTTCGGTCGCAACACAAGCGTCCGTCATCAGGTGAGAAATAATGATCGGCTGTTGTGGCTTTAAATAGGCACGGGAGGGGGGGGGGTGTAGAGTCGTGGCTGCAGGAGTTCACGGGGGGGAGAGGGGGAGAGTTTGTGGCGTGCAGGGACCGGTGGGGGCTGGATAAATTAGCATGCCCATGAGCTTGAGTTAGTAAACGAAAACAGCACGGGCGGGTGAGTGAAAATCACAGCAGTCGAAACTTGCCGAGTTGTTTACTGGAATATTGGCCACACTTCCTATGCTGTATGTACGATGGCTCTTTGGCAAAGTGACGTTTGCCACCGACCCTTAAATGTGGAGCAATCCCTGGATTGAAAAAAAATATTATCTTAAAAGTTTCAGTTTTATTTCCTCGTCTGTGGTCGGCTTGCCTTCGTCATCGTCCCTGTGAGTCTGGAACAGTGGCGGAGCACTTCAATTCCCCTCCTCTGTGACAACGGCGAATGCTCAATCCCCCCCGCCTGCGTCTGAACTGCGTCTGAACTACTGTAGCGGGGCAAGGCGTGAATCGCATTTGCATCACGGCGTCACTCGTCACGTTCGCTTGCCACGTGGAGCCTCACCCGAGACTCGAGGCTCTGTTTCAGGAGGGTCCTGCCAAGTTTGTACGATGCTACTGCTGTTGTGGCTGGCTGGCTGTGTGCAATCCAAATTGAGTAACTTGCGGATAATTTTACCAGCGTTGTGAGTGTTTGGGCAACACCAGTCGAAATGTATGTTTGATTTCTATAGGAGGAAACTGGAGAACTCGGAGAAACCTCGTGCAGAACAGGGGGAGAGAGAACTCACACACCCCACAAAGGCACCCGAGTCAGGAATCGAACCCAGACCCTTACTTGCTCTGAGGCACGGGTGTTACCACTGCGCCACCCTGCTGCATGCAGGGTGGGTGAAGCGTAAACTATAAAGAGCAGTAGGACTGTGATGAATAGTCCCATAACAATGTTTTACATGCTGTCAATAGCGGATTTCCTTGCTACACGCCAGCAGAGCACGCACAGTGAGACGTGGAACATATGGCTGTAGCAGAGTAGGATGCACCCCATATAGAGTGCAGAGATCCATCGAGTAAGCAAAGAATTTTGTTCAGTAAACACGGTTAATCTGATTGTGACAGCGAGCGGCCAATCACCCGGCCACTCTCTGGCGAAAAATAAAAGCGTAAAAGAAGCGTTGGAACAATTAAAAAAATGCTTCTCCGAGTCTATTCTGCTGCTCCAATGGCACACATCGCTTACCAGGGCAGGGAGTTCGAGGTGGGAAAAACTTGGTGTCAAGGCCCGGGATTCAGCGCTGGGATTAGAGTCCGCGAGAAAGTGATTTGAGCATGAAATTGTGAATAAAATAAATAAGGTCTTGGTGTCGAGGCTCGGTGTGAGGGCAGGAAGTAGTTCTAGGCGTGATGGATGGCTGCGGATTAAGGCTGTGGGAGTATTGGGAGGAGAGCTTGGGATTAAGGCTGAGGTGATAAATCCAGAGGTGAGCCGTGGGCGAACGCGTGCTGCGGCGATACTTACGCTGCTCTGGCCGGCCATGGGGTTGCCCAGGTCGCACAGAACGCTCCGGGATGCATTCTCAGCCTTGTAGGAGCAGCTCAGCAAAGTCAGCGACTGTGCGGCGTCAGGGGGCGATGGGGTGTGGGGGGGGAAGACCAGGCAGCAGGGTTACAGACGACGCCGCCACCGCCACATGCTCGGGGAATTGTTTGTTTTAACAGCAAGTTGTGTTTGAAATACAACTGCTTTTTATGATTTGGTTTTTTTTTTCACCAGGCACATGCATTATTATTGTTTATTGTATCAATACGCACGGCTCTGTTTGACTGGGGAAAAATTTGTCATATTTAGTTTTATCGACCAATGTAGGAGGACTGTTTTTTGTCAAAATTAGTTCAAGCTGCAAAACCCAGACTGGCATCGACTTTCCGAGTCTCATCAGCAGGGTGTGGCCAGCTATTTATTTGTACGCGTACGAGTACAACAGTAAGTCATACCAACACCGCGCATTCACATTGCACCGACATACAGCATTCCCTCGTTATTCGCGAGGGATATGTTCCAGAGATGCTCACGAATAGTAAATTTCACAGACAATGATAATGGCCTTAAATAAACAAATACATACTTAAATAATACATATCATAACTTTATCACATCACATTCTCTCCCATCACTTTATCTCATTCAATCTATCTCATCACTTTGTCGCATCACATTCTATCTCTCTCTCTCTCACTCGATGCAGTCGTGTAGAGTTCCAGACAGCCAAAAATCGCGGATGGCAAGTTCGTGAGCAACCATGGAATACTATACACGACAATACGTGAAATCGTGGAACAGCGTTAGAATGCAAACGGCACCATGACGTACGATTCAGCAGAAAGTCAAAATAAGACGCGCAGAAAACACAAACGCATAAAAGTTACCCAGCTCAGCAACAATCACACACTTCCCTTTGGCGAGGCGAATGAGAATCAGAATCTTTATTTATCTGGAAGAACCCGATAAGCTATGAATCTCTATTTCACAGTCGCTTCACGCTGCACCGGACCCTTCGGTGCAGCCGTGCGACACTTTGCAACTCACAAAGGTTATTTTACACTATGAGACCTCCTTTACCAGTGGCAAAATATAGTAATAGGTTTTTATAATTTCAACTGGTACAAAAACTGACACCTTTATACAAGGCATCATGTTTGCAATAACCACAACACAAGCAGTCAAAATGCAAACAAAAAGAAACAACTCTGATGATGATAATGATGATATGCATAAACAACTCTGATGATGATAATGATGATATGCATATCATCATTATGTTTCTTTTTGTTTGCATTTTGACTGCTTGTGTTGTGGTTATTGCAAACATGATGCCTTGTATAAAGGTGTCAGTTTTTGTACCAGTTGAAAGGGTAAAAACCTACTACTAAAGGTTATTTTATCTCCGCCACACGTTCGGGCATCGGAGTGGCGGCCCAGAGGTCAGCAACCAAGAGGAAGACAAAGAGTCAAATGGCGGGGCACTGTTAGTGTGGATGATACACTTCCAGTGGAGCAGTGGCACCCAGCACTGGATGTAATAACCCCAAGCACACTCTCCGATGTTCACATCATACGAGCGGACGGTTGTTTATTTGTTCCCAAGTGTGGAGGATTCCCGATGAGAGGCGGCTTGGGTGTCTTGGAGGGACGTTCTCTGCTCGTGCCCCGAGTAATTGTGGGCCGCCAGATGCCAGGACCACTTTTGAAATATCACCGGCCAAATAACTGTCAAAAGGACATGTTTTTAATACGAACGTGCAAAAGGGTCATTTTTACACATAAACGAAGGATCGTAAGCAACGCGGCCTCACAAGTGGAGCTCACGTCTCCCTTATCGCGGCAGCCAGAGCCGCGAGACGAGAGAGGGCAGAACATCTCCCACGCGGGAAGTCATTCCTCGTCTTTTCTCTTTTCAGCCAGACTATCGTCATAAATTCTGTATCCCCCCCCCACCTATTTAAACTTTTATTTTCTGCGAAAACACATATCTCAAGCTCTTACAATTACTTTATAGTGGCCTAAATCAGGCAGGCTGTGAAAAGTTCAGTCTGGCTATAAGATGATGACTGCAGTTAAAATTGTATTTGGCCTGTTAGTGGTACGGGGAAAAATGTTAAATGCACAATGTAATCATATACAGCAATGCTGCTACCCTCATTACTAAATACCATTGGATTTAGAGATCCATTCGGTCTCAAGAACAGAGTTGTTTTAGGCAATACACGTTGGCACTTTATGACCTCCCATCTATTTTAATAAAGTTTTTCTCATTTTCTAACATTAGACATGTGCGCGTGCGCAGACAGAATGCAGTCCCTTGTGCGCTCATGTTTGGTTTCATTAGCGGCACATTAGTTGAAAACGAGGGCACAGTAGACGGATGATAAACATGCGAGCCATCTGATTTGGCTGGACGGAGAGGAAACTGCTGCTCTTGCAGCAGGCACAGCTGCGCCGTAGAGCTGAGGGCAGTTACACACCCGGAGGTCACACGGAGCCGCGCCGAACTCCGTTAACCACTCCGCTGAAATTTATTTCCTACCGCAGGAGGGAGGGATGGATTATTACATTAATGGAGCAATCGGCGTGTTTTGTCCTCGCGGAGAGAGCGGCTATTGTTGACACTGAACAGTGAGGGTGGACAAAGAGGACTGATATATGTTTGGCAATAACATTTCATTCCCGTATTTTGGTACTGGCAAAGGAGGTCCCATGAAACAACATTTAAATCTTTGTGATTGTCTTTTTCGACACTGTCTTTGTCTTTTCGTGAGCCAGGCGAGAGAGCTCTGAAAATTATTTTTTTGCGAGGGCCACGGGACTAAGCCGGGCTATACAGTGTACTTTCAAAAAAGCCGGAACAATTTTAATTTACATATTTTCTATCACAATTTTAGTTGAGCATAACTTCGTTACATGGGATTTTGCCGCAACCCTGGTACATAATTGCCTGCCCGCATGACAGGGCCTTCAATTCTTGCAGGAAGTGGTGCACTTTGGCAATTCCCGACAGAAATTGTGGGAATGTGAACATCGGCTCCAAACGCACGGGGCTCGATTGAAATTACACGAACAGCGAAGCTATCCGGTTCCCTGTAATCACAACAATCACTAGCCGCCATTAGCGGGTGCAACGGACACCAGCAGCGATTGCAGGCATCGTGCACCAGGTAGCGCAGCAACTTTCAGGGTTCATCGCGAGGCCAAGGATCGG
Source organism: Lethenteron reissneri (assembly GCF_015708825.2). Lineage (NCBI taxonomy): Eukaryota > Metazoa > Chordata > Hyperoartia > Petromyzontiformes > Petromyzontidae > Lethenteron > Lethenteron reissneri. Next base: position 1,854,180 of record NC_083801.1, read on the forward strand.
TGTTCTACATCAGACTGACACAAGGCTCCCTCACGTCATTGCGTGAGGGGCCTGGGCTCGACTCCCGACTCGGGATGCTGTGCTGCGTGGAGATTGCATGTTCTCTCCCTGTTCTGTCTGGGCTTCCTGTGGGATCTCTGGTTTCCTCCCATAGCTAAATATACATACACGGCACTGTAAACAGTATTGGCGAAAAACATCTCAATGCTGACAAATCACCTGCGAGTTACACAATTGAAGGCACGTTGAACTTCTTTCACGCCGATTAGTATGGTTGGCTACGTACGGTGAAAAAGAAGTTCAACACACACGTGCACGCACCCTAAGTAGCCAGTCGTGCTAATCGGAGGTGCGGGGGAAGGACAACAAACTAAACACAACAATTTACATCATGAGACCTCCTGTGCCAGTAGCAAGATATAGTACTAGGTTTTTACCATTTTGTCTGGCACCAAAAACGGACATATCATATCATTATCAGAGTTGTCTCTTTTTGTTTGCATTTTGACTGCTTGTGTTGTGGTTATTGCAAACATGATCCCTTGCATAAAGGTGTCAGTTTTGGTGCCAGACAAAAGGGTAAAAACCGATTACTATTACTAAACACAAGAAGCAATTCGTTTTCAATTTATATCGGGCCATGATTGGGATCACAGCAATAGCAACATCGCACCCGACTGCAAACTTGGCAAGACCCGAGCGTCATAAATGATAGTAAGGTTTGGAGATATGGGAAGACATTCGTTACCTTGCGAGTTCTAAGTAGAAATAATAACAAATCACCGCAGCTTTTGAGCTCGTTTCCTGTTTGTCGTCTGAGAAGCCGTCTCATGCCGAGGTCAGTTCACAGGACCAGTCTCCCATTGCACTCCAGAAGGATCACTGACCAAGCGGTCCGCCCGTTATATATGTACCCCTTGTAAACCAGTGATGTTGATGAACGTGATTAGTTGTTTTTTGTAGAATATCTAGTGAAATGTGTTGTACAAATATATATGTTTGGAGAAAACTATATTTTTTTAATTATGTACGTTTAATGTCGTGTTGTCAGTGGCATAAGAATACATTTGAGCCGATTCATCGTGATTATAGCCCCCCCCCCCCCCCCCCACGTGACCTCTCCCGGGCGGCGGCAGTGGGACAGCGACTTGCTCCGTGTGACTGCCAAATGATCTCCGCCGAAGCTGAACTTCGCTAAGTTCAGCGCAACGTCCCGTGCACCGAGGGGTTTAGTTTGTGTAGTCGTCGTTACAAATCAGCGACAGCTGTGGGGAATCTCAACTCATCCCCGGAGGGAGCTTCAGATTTGCCTGCAGGACCTCAGTGGCGTTGACTCAGCGCTGTGACTGGCCTTGCCTCGTGTCCCAGCACCACGCACCCGGATACCTCTGCAGTGTTTCCTAGCACAATACCGTGGCTAGAAATAGCACGTCATTATGCAACAGTGGCACATCATGAATGCACTTCAGCGCCACAGCTGGACGAAGGCCCTCCCCCACGCTCTCTCAGTCGTGGGCGTTGTTTGTCCATACTTCACCGTGCTGGTCAGGGCGGATCGGTGGCACGGATCTCAATCGCCACCGATGTTAGCCGTGGACTCGAATACAACTCAGCTCACCGAGTTCTCAGCACCGGGTGCTCACCGACACTCGACTACCCCACATACAACTAAAACGGGCAAGTGCGTGACGTTGATGATCGACGTGACCATCATCTATGCCAGCGGTGGGCAATCTGCGTCCCGTGGAGCCCCCCTCGTAGATCGCCTGGCCTCGGTGTCTCTGTGGTAATGCTCGGGGGTCGCGGTGAGTGCACGAGCGACGGTGTCACTGAGGTCAAGGAGGGCCTCTTGCGTGGCCCACCGACTCGTCCGCCGTTGCCCGTCACTGATCTCGACGGCGCTCGTGAGCAACGCAGCACCAACGAGGCGGAGGTGGCAGCGTTGGCAGCGTGCTCCCTGCACGCTCCCTCGCCACTCCTCCATGCACCAATCCACATCGCGAGCTCTCGCTCTTGCGGTTTCCCCCCCACCCCCTCCGATCTCATCCTCACAAAAAAAACTTCCCAGCCAAGAGACTGACTTATTTGTGTGTCTTTGTTTTTGTCTCGGCCTGTGTTTAATAAAAACGACTTTGTTTAATAACTTGAAAAGAAAATAAGGAATCAGGATATCTCAAAATATCTGGATTGTGTACGTAATCATACTCGGGTTTATTACAAGAGCCATCATTGCCAGACCACGTGCCCTGTTCTTCGTTCAAACTGTTTTTTTTAGCCCGTCTCGAAGATCTTTACAATAACGTGCACAAATGTGAACACGTGTGAGCCGAACCAGGGGGCACTCGAATTTATATGATCCAACATGGAAATCATGGCAAACTTCAGTTTATTACTGGGTACCATATTCGTTGAATACCAAGGTTTATGACTTTAATGTGTCTTGGTCTAGCACAGTGAGATCACATTTTAAATGTTGTAAATGACAAGAGTTGCCAAAGTGCTCGAGATATCAATCATTCACTGAGTAAAGTGCAATCATTATCGCCACGTTGGCGAGATGTTAACTACCTCGCCTGGTATACAAGAGGTCGTGGGATCGAACTAAACCTATATGCCTGTATGTTTGGAGTGTGCGTGTCTCTCCACGTGGTCGCATGGATATTTTTCCCGGCCCTCTGGTTTTTCCCTGTACATTTAGAAAAATGCGTTTCGAGTATTTGGCTGCTATGCATTTCCACGTGATAATAAGCCACTTCGTTGAGCTATCATTTGTGGCCAGGTCGCTTCTGACTACTACAAAGGTACTCGAATGTATACGTGTGAGTTTGTGTGTGTGGCGGTTTGGGAGCGGAAGTGTAGCGGTTAGCGTGCTGCTTTACGAACCCAGCGACCCAAGTCCAAATCCCGCCCGTGGCCAACATCGGTGATGATTATTTGAACCGGTCCTGGGCCTACCCTAGGTCGACTCAGCCTCAGATGAGTACCAATTACGGTGTGTAAACATCGCCACTGGGGAGACAAAGGTAGTCGGGAGTGGTGCTGGCCACCTACCCCCTCGTGTGCCTTGCTGGTCTTCATAGGTGTTACTCCCTAACGAAACTTGGCCCAAAAAGTCTATTCAGGCTATACGGGGGATCTTTGTCTTGTGTTGGTTGGGGGCACGGTTGATTGGACATCTATCGGGGGGGTTTTCACCCTGGTGTCAGAATGCTCCACATGCCCCACCCTTGCATCGCGATTTGTGGCCATTTACGGCGGCACCACGGGTTCTGCCAAATCTGCCCTCCAGAACGGTGCATAACATCCGATCAATAATTCGAGTGGAAGTCGTTTTTATGAAAAAGTTTATGTGAGCAGAACCACAACCCAACGTATGCAAGTGGGTCCACGATCTGCTTTTGTTTTGCGTTGGTTTAAGAATTCTCACTGGGTTCGGGAGAATGCTTACAAAACTCTGTGCATGCATCCAAAGGTATAATAAACGGTCTACACATCCAGCAACCCCGAGAAAGAGCAAAGAGCGCACGTCAGGGATGCCTGCGGCATTTCTGTTCACAACCACGGACTTCATTAAAGTGACATTTGTTGCATTATCATGAAACGCAATCAGATATATTTCCGTTACCAGATTCAGGAAAGTTCATGATGGACCACAGCACCCGTTGATGTGAGCTGCCAAATCGACTGTAAATACGAAATGGCAGCTCCACGTCCTATTACCCTGCAGTGGGGTATCGTGGTATTTACGTGCCACGCCAAGAGCCCTGCTGCCTCTGTCGAGCAGCAGCAAAGCACAGCACACAGCGCCACGTCTGCTGTGCACATGTGGCTGCCTGCCTCTCCATAGGAGAGCAGATAAGAAAGAATAACTCAGACGTGAAACTTTCGTGACTGCAGTAATTCCTATTCTTGGTTCTTTCGGTAAAGTCACGTAGATATATAACACATTTTTATATATATATATTTTTATAATAAATTGCTTTTATGATTTTAAATTTACAAATGTATATATTTATTAAATTTCTATTATTTGTATTTTACATCATTATCATTTTTCTATCTACGTGACTTTACCGAAAGAACCAAGAATATAACAAGAATAACTCATTATAACCTAGCACATTGCATTTAATGAGGCTATTGATGTAGTGGAAGATTTTTCAAAAACTGTTGTGTTACTGTAACCATTTAAAATGAATCTGAGTAAATAATTTTTACAATAAACTTGCACGTGCATCAGCCCAATATGTTACGATGCGATGTCTTGCTTCGTCATCGCTCTTGATGCCCGTATAATGTTTATTTGCGTTAATTATGGTTTTGCGCAGCATTCGTTTTTAGAGCAACTGATTGAATTTACCTCGATGTCAAATTTGTTCTTTTAAAGGAAATTGGGTCAGACAGACACCTTGACGAAAATAACCAGACCACATCACCGGATTATTGGTCGTGGAAAAATCCTGGGAATTTTGCCAACAATTGGACGAAAAGCGACACTGGACAATGCGTGGGTTAAGCTCGTGATCTTGATGATTTTCTAACGTCTCAAATTAATACGAAAGTCTTGAACAACGAATCAGTGCATCGACGGAGAGACACGCAAAGCGACATTGCGCTTAAATTCATGAAAGCAAACAGGCAAGATTCACAGCTTCGCAAAACGGGCAAAACACATCTCTGTTTTGGTGCTTTGCTTCACCAGCGGTAAACAGATGCTCCAGTCGTTATTTCGTTCAATTCTTGCCGGTGTAAACACGCATTTGGCGACCCCAGTCATACGGCAATTTGTACGGGGAATGACCGACGCGAGTCTTCAGCAGAGTGGACTTTAAAGACCTGTGCCGTCATCTGTCCGTGTGTGCGATCTTCTTTCAGTATCGGCCCAAATCCAAATAAACAACTTGCAAACACATTGACAAATGCGAGGTAACAAAACCGTTTCAACAATAGTTACCGTAATGTAATTATTATTATAACTGTTCTATTATAGTTTCATGCATTCCAATTTTCCTTACAGAAGTGGTAATGAATCTCCACAGACTTCCCTCGGGGTTAAACAAATGAGACTGGATGTCACTGCGTGTCCTCGCACTCTTCACAACAGACTGTTGGCCAAACATCCCAACAGAAGATCACATAGCTGGGGCAACTGTTGTAGTTTCCTACGTCTCTGAATCATTGTCTCTCTCACTGTCACCGACAGCGAACAAAAAACTGTGGCCGTTACAAAATCCAACATTTTCTTTGTGTCTTTCGGTAAAGTCACGTAGATAGTTTAACACGTAGCAGGCTTTCACGACCAATATTATTCATAATAAAGGTTTTTGGGTTAGATCGCGTTATTTATAGATGTGTGGCAACCCTCCACCACCCGACACGGCCAATCAGTAAAAAGTGTCACGTTGACAAAAGACAAATAGTTCACTACTTTAGCCCGCCGCCGGTGTGTTGAGTGAATCCACAACATTTACAATTTTTGAGTACGACGTTTCGCTGGTAATTACATCCAGCATCATCGGAAAATTTGCAATTTTTATAATGAATCACGTAGATAGGTTAAAATTAATTATGAATTTGAATTCCTGCAGTCACGAAAGCTTTAAGTAAAAATCCCACATTGTTATCACCTGCTAGCAACAGCAAGAGAAGATTAATGTGAAACCGTAGTGGTGGCTCCAAGTGAAGGGGTGGGACCGGGGCGGGCGATGGAGATGATTGCCACAAAAATGAGTTGACATTGCCAGAGAAAATACGTTTTTTTTTATTAACGTAGAGGCCTGTTTAAAAAAAAAAAAACTTCATTTCAGGTCCACCCAACCCCCCCCCCCCCCCCCATGTGGAAGTTTGCAAATCTACGTCTGGTGAGACGTCGATCAGCAAGGCCCTCCCGTGACGAGCCGTGGCCACGAGGTGGGCGCCGCATGTACAAGTCGGGGGGGGGACGAGGGGGGGGGGGTGGAGGGGAGGGAGGCCGAGGGGAGGGGGGCAGGGCGGAGGGGAAGCGAGGGAAGGGGAGGTGGGGGCCTCACCTCGTTGCGGACGATGCCCACGTAGTCGGCCTCGGGGGGCAGCACGAGGACGAGCTCCGCCTCGTAGGCGCCCTCGCCCGCGTTCCGTGCCACGAGCGCCAGCGTCACCAGGTTCTCCTCCCCCACCAGCAGCGCCTTGCGGTCCCTGGGGGGGGCACGGAAACTCGCTCAGAAACCATCGCAGACGGCCCAGGTGCCCCTTTCGGGGATGGAGTGTGAGCAGCGGCAATGGAGGTGGGGGGGGGCACATAAATACATAAATTCCGCGTGTGGAAGCCCCGGCACATGGAGCTCACGGGCTGGGGGCGAGGGAGATAAATGGGCTCGCTGCCCCACTTACGTAGGGGACTGCGAGCGGTCAGCCAGGTGCCCTTACACAGACGGGTGGGGCAAAGGCTCTTCATGGGGAATCTGATCATTGTTGTTATTTTATTATTGATAATAAAGGGGGTTGTTTTTGGGGGGGTTAGATCGCATAGTTATAAATGTGTTGGTAAACCCACCACCACCCGACACAGTCAATAACCAGCAGAACGTCGTGAACTCAAATGATAATGTTGTGGAGTTTCCAACACACAAGCGGTGTGCTGAAGTAGTAACTAACTGGCACGTTTTGTTTACGTGACAAATCTTACTAATTGGCTGTGTTGGGTGTTGGCGGGTTTAACGACACATTCGTATTTACGCGATATAACCCATTTTTTTTTTTATCATAGATAATATTGGTCACGAAAGTCTATGCGTTAAACAATTGTATTATTATCGTTCCACTTGTGTCACCAGGAAAGCCTCACTCAGGAGTCTCAACGCTATTTTTCAAGAGTGTCCCGCAGTAGGGGGCAATGTTGTGACTCTGCTTGTGTCATTTGCGGGCAATTGATCAGCATCGGGATGTTTAGCCAACCCCCAGTCACACGCTGTGTATTGTCTTAGCTATGCGAGGAACCCGGACAACCCGGAGGAAACCCGTGTAGTACAGGGGGAGCACGTACAGACTCCACACGGAAGGCTGCCCGAGTCGGGAACCAAACGCTGGCCGTTCTTGTTGCGAGGCGTGAGTGTCAGCACTCTGCCGCCCTATAACAAATCTCCTGCCGCCTCAGTCCTCCATAGCTACAGTGGGAAGAGCCTCAGCTTCCGAGTGGACTGCATGGTAGCTGCAAGCTGGACTAGACTCTGAGGATGCATTCGTCTCTGACATCCACCGGGTCACACGTGGCTTTAGGAATTTGCACTTTTTCAAGCAGAATTTTCTCTCCAGAACCTCTTTTCTCTGTAACCCGTGGTGATTTACTGATTTCATGTGTTGCTCCAACACATGCTGAGCATATTTTAGAAAGTGTATATAAAAATTGTGCTGACTTGCTCGACTTTATTTTTCAATCCCAACTTTTATGGCATCGATTGAACACACAATCTCCTGCATGAGATCTCCTTTTTGTCTGTGAGTGTAGAGGAAGGGGAGAAATGGACGTGAAAAGAAAAGTTCACCCCTCGGAACATCGGGGATGATCCGTGGGCCACGATTGATTTGAAATGTGGTGTCACTGTCTGGTAGGGCGACGTCCGTCTCACAACACGTGTCGGACATGTATGATGGTCGGAGCCTCATGGTAACGGCACAGCGCAGGGGTCGGCAAACCTGCGCCTCTGGAGCTGCACGCGGCTCTTGAAGGGCCGCTTCGTGACACGTGACTTAGCAAGGAGACCTCCGTCTCGTATTCACGTGCATTGCAGCTCTTGAGATATTGGGTTGTTTTAACCGAATTCGAAAAAAAAATGGCCTTTCTTGTTATTTTGGTTGCCGACTCCTGGCATAGCAGATCTGTCAACCCTCGTGGACGATCCACTGTTGGGGAAACGATCGATAGATGAGAGGAGTTTGACTGTCTGGTGTTGGCATCAGGCCTGGCTCAAGCTCCTCTTGGATGAGGGGGTCCCGTAGAGCTGGCATGTAGAGGGCCACCGTATCAGTGATCACCACTAAGGAAAGTGAACTTGGGTGGCCCGAAGGAGCATGTGAGTGTGGCTGTGCGTGCGTGTGGCTGAGAGTGTGTGTGGCTGTGTGTGTGGTTGTGTGTGTGTGTGGCTGTGTGTGTGTGTGGCTGTGAGTGTGTGTGGCTGTGTATGTGGCTGAGAGCGTGTGTGGATGTGAGTGTGGCTGAGAGCGTGTGTGGCTGTGTGTGTGGCTGTGTGTGCGTGTAGCTGTGAGTGTGTGTGGCTGTGTGTGTGGCTGTGCGTGCGTGTGGCTGAGAGTGTGTGTGGCTGTGAGTGTGGCTGTGTGTGCGTGTGGCTGAGAGCGTGTGGCTGAGAGCGTGTGTGGCTGTGTGTGTAGCTGAGAGCGTGTGTGGCTGTGTGTGTGGCTGTGTGTGCGTGTGGCTGAGAGCGTGTGGCTGAGAGCGTGTGTGGCTGTGTGTGTGGCTTAGAGCGTGTGTGGCTGTGTGTGTGGCTGTGTGTGCGTGTGGCTGTGAGTGTGTGTGGCTGTGTGTATGGTTGTTTGTGCGTGTGGCTTAGAGAGTGTGTGGCTGTGAGTGTGGTTGTGCGTGCGTGTGGCTGTGAGTGCGTGAGCGCACCACGTGACCGAGAGCTTCAGCTTGGGGATGCAGACATTGTCCTCACCACAGTCAAGCAAGATGTAGGCCTGAGGAGGAGACAAACATCATCACTGTCATCATCATCGTCGTCACAAACCAATCATCAATTTTAAAGGCAACACGACGGAGGGAAATGTTGCTAACTGTGCGTGTGTGTTGATGGGGAGACGAGGCAGGGATGTTAGACGTCATTATGGGCATCAGGTGCTCATCCACATTCTGTTTAATTGGGTCTTGGCGCGTGTCAGAGAACTCAACAAAACAACGATTACTTACAATGCCCCATTGGCGTTGTACAAAGCTACGTCACTCTAAATTGAGTGAGGACAGACAGGCAACGCTGAGCAGGCTAACAACCGCTCCATTCAGTTTTCAAACTTAGTGTTAGAATGAGCATCAGAGTGGCGTTCATCTCCACCAGCAATTCCGAGCTCACTGTGGAAATTCCACATTCCCATGGTAACAATAGTTGAATTGTAATATAGCATCGTTCATGCAAAGCTGCATCTCACAACGCTGTACAAGACAACAGCTGAGCAATTGTATATATATTTTGCACCTCGCAATAAACCACATAGGATACCAAAACCAAGGTCAACTGAATTAAAACTGTGGGGTGAAGCACTCCATAGGATGACCGCTATTGATGTCCCACAAAGTAGCAACAATTTTATTGTCCCCAGAGGGATGACGATGAGCTGAGTTGACCCTCAATCCCCCCAAGCGGGATGCGAACTGGAAACCCGTCAACAGCGTCGTCTATCTACTTAATGGCTGCTCACTTTGGAAAAACAGAAACCGGAGGGCCCATTTCACAAGTTTAAATGTATGTATGTTGAACTTCTTTCGCACCATACGCAGCTAATCATGCTGAATGAGAGTCTAGACTGCCGTGTGTCTGCAACAGACGGGAGATGATGATGGTCGTCAAAGTGTGGGGGATTGCTGCTGTTGCTGGGAGTTTGTGGCCCAGAGGCCCTCCATAAAGGGGCCTGCATGGGGAAGGAGAGAGTGGGGCCGAGCTCGCTGGTGAGCATTCGTGAGCTGCACCTGCTTGCTGACGTGCTGCGGGCTGTAGGGGTGGAGGACGGGGTGGAGGCCGTGAGGGCCCCGCCTCGCCTGCTCATCCAGGCTGAGGTTGAGGCCCACGGAGATTGGCGTGAGCTTGTCACGGAACTCCGACTCGCCCTGCGGCACAGCCAGTGGCTCGCTCAGTGTCTCACTCACAGCCATTGTGTTAAATACCTTCAATGACAACAGAGTAAGGTGACATTTCTTAATGAGTGCATGAATTAGTACGACTCTTAATTACAAAAATATGTGGAGGGCCAATTATTTTTGTCATTAAAGCCTTACACTGAAGTGGCAGATATTACTCTGATATCAACACGCATCACCGCAGAGCAAGGAATCTTTGGAAATTGACGTTTGCATGACAAAATCTGAATTTTTATTATCCAGGAGAAATCCGATGAGCGATAATAAATCTTTTACACAGATGCCCATGAGGGGTGGGTCGTAAGGTTACTACAACAAACATTACAAAAACACGAGAGGAGTGCAAAGTGTAGGAAATGTGAAAAAATCAACAACAAAAGACTTGTTATTTTACCAGGCAAAGCCCACTGAGCTATTAGCTTCTTTATCAGGAGCGACAGGGCCACATATGATAGCTCAGCGGTCGGGAACCTATGGCTCGCGAGCCATATATGGCTCTTCCAGTGACGGCATATGGCTCCCAGACAATTTAGAGTTGAAAATAAATAAATAAATAAATCTGTTTGGAACTGATTTTAAAATACTTGTGATATTGCTTAATAATACGGTGTCATTTTAAAGTAAACAGAAATTAGTTTTGAAGATACATTTCACTGGTCACGCCTGCATGAAGCTCAACCTCACCACGTATGAACCAGACTACAAGGCCATCAGCAAAACCATGCAGCACCAGAAGTCGCATTAAAAGTAAGACATATTTAATTTATTATACGTTAAAAATACTATATGGCTCTCAATGAAATATATTTAGAAATATTTGGCTTTTATGGCTCTCCCAGTCAAAAAGGTTCCCGACCCCTGTGATAGCTGAACGAAGTGGCTTATCGTCCCGTGTAAAAGTACCACGCGTGATCTACAAATTACAAATGCTCTGACGGCTAATCGACCGTCACAGCGTTGGCGGCGGTTAGTGCAGCGCACAGTGGGAGGACGTTGAGCAGGGTTATCCCATCGCTGTACTATAATGGGCCATCTGCTGATAATTAGACATCGCAAGCCTCACGCCATTACTCACAGCAGTGCGCATTTGTCAGCGGCATGGCCTCAATGTGCCTCGTTTGGAAACGATGTGCAATTTGGACAGGTGATACATCTGCAGTATTTACCGACTGCATCGACGCTTTATCGGCGGTTCGTGAGAATTGTATTTTATTATATTATATTTCTATTATTTTATTATTTCCCTTCTACGTGACTTTACCGAAAGAACCAAGAATACTCATTTACCAATGAGTTTGTAACGTTGTAGATAGTTGATTTCACAGTTTAACACGTAGGCCTTCGCGATCAATATTATTATAATAACGTTTTTTGTGTGTTAGATCGCGTAAATATAAACGTGTCCTTAACCCGCCACCACCTGACACAGCCAATTAGTGAGGTTTGTCAAATAGACAAAACGTGCCAATTAGTTACGAGTTCGACACACCGGAGTGTCGGAGAGTAAACCCACAACTTTTACAGTTCGAATGCGACGTTTGCGCTGATGATTACAACCAGCTTCATCAGGCGATTTGCCAGAATTGTGAAGAAACCTTCCTGTTTTCGGGTGTTAAATAGAGTAAAGGTGAGCCTACATGGTGGGTTCACGACGCTTTGATATTTACACGATATACCAAAAAATAACTTTTTATCACGAACACCCCAGTAGCAGAATGCTTACGGAGGCAAGTCTAAAGGGAAAACCCGCCCCATCCTGCACTGCTACCATTCTACATGGGTGTAGCATTGAACACATCACCGTGAGAATATCAGTATTAACCAGGGTGGCCTGCTGCTTTCGAGCCGCGAACCTCTGTGAACGCGGCCACCGCTGGGCCACGGCGTCGCTATTGGCCAAGGGGCGGGTGGGGGGGTATTGGGGGGGGGGGTATTGGGGGGGGGGGTGCGGGTGGGGGTTTGGGGGGCACTTACCCTGAGAAAGGCGAGCAGGGCCACGCAGTGCGGCCGGGCCCGGTTGGCCAGGCTGAGCCGTTGCTCGTGAAGCGACGTCTGGGACAGCAGGAAGAGGGCCCGTCGCCCCGAGCCCTTCAGCTTCAGCCGGTCGAGCTGCACCTGGAAATCTACCTCTGCCCAGGGCAGCGGAAGCGACACAACACACAGACCGTGGTTTGCTAGTGCTGAGTAAATATTTTGGCTTAGACATCGCGCGCTTTCAGATGCGCTCCTGCGGCCGTCTGGAACGCTGTTCCTTCCGATATTAGGAAGCCACTGATGCAATGCAATTTTAAATCATCTAGATTGAAAAGCCGTATTTCTTTAGAACTGCATTTTGTATTTAGTTTGTTGGCCTTACCTCGCACCGATTAGCACGGTTGGCTACGTACGGTGCGAAAGAAGTTCAACATACGTACAAATCTCACAAATCTTTTTCAGGAGGGTCCTGCCAAGTGTTTCGATGTTGTTGCTGTGTGTCGTCCCAATCGAGTCATATGAAGATAATGTATTAACGTTGGGATGCTTTGACGGATATCAGTTACAATGGTTTTCATCTTTTTTCGAGCGATGGGAGGAAAGTGGAGAACCCGTTGGAAACCCATGTGGAACAGGGAGAGAGAACATACAAACTGCGGACAGAAAAGGGCCTGAGTCGGGAATCGAACCGGGGTGCTTCTAAACGTAGGGCGCGAGTGTAACCACTCGGCGCCAAACTGCTGTCTCAATGACAACACAAAAACTGGAGATGTGAGCTGAGCCAGAGGCCAGGGCTGTAGCTTTGAGCCAGAAAACTTCACCTGCAGCTGCCGTCAACGCTGCCATTGCTCTCATAATCAGCGAGTAAACAATTTACACGAGGCGGTGTTATGTTTTACGAAAAGCAGATGTGGTATTGTGGGGAAAAAATATATGATTAATCAATATTGAAGTTTCGATGTTGCGGTGGGTGGCATTAATGCCCACGTCAATATAATTCATGGCATTGGCCCAGTCTCAAACGACTTGGCAGGCACAACAATTCACAAAAACGTGGTCTAACGTTAATTCAGCCCAGTCCCAGTCTGGAGGCAGTATATTCTACAGCATTACACGAGCAATCACCCACCTGCATAGCGGATTAAAACATTGCCTCTTGGAAAAAAGTAGTGTTTGTGTCCACGCATTGCCATTTAACATGGACTCCAACGTGGAGCCAACGTGCCCGTGTGAGTGCAGTTTGCAACTTTCTTGAAGCCCCGTTTGAAATGTGTTTTGTTGCACGTGCAGCACACGCTCCGATTGACAGCGCTTGCGTGTAAGGCAACGTTTGCTTGGATGGGTTTGGTCGCAAGAACATTGCTGCAATGCTAACGCCAGCATGGCTGAGGTGTATACGAAGAACCTGGATATGTTTCAAAAGTAAAACTTGATTGACCTACAAAAAAGGCAAGGAAAACACTCACTGCAGTTATCACCGTGATTGTTTTCTAACTTGCAGCCTTCTGATCGCGAGTGATGCGTTCCAAACCACAGTGACAATTTGCCAGTTAAAGTTTGTGAAATGGATATTAAGCGACCTGTGACGGTAAAAAAGAATAGTTTGAAAAGCACGCGCCTGTTTGAAAGTTAAAAGTAATGAACACGACTTTAAACAAAATCGAAAAATAAACATTTCCACGAAGCCCACCTGAGAAGGCGAACCCTGCAATAAGCAAGGCGTCTCTCTCGTTTGTTTTTACAACAAATAATATTTCTGACGGCTCCGTCACAGCGGGGGAACGGAGGGAGCAACGCTGTGGATTTGTTGACAAACGCTGTACGGTCATGTGCATCTTGTCTTCCCAACGGCGGGTGGACACACGCGGCTCGTCAGGAAATGTTGCGTTGCTATGGCGATCGCAACTCTTCTCACTTGACCTCGGGGTCAACGTCCACCTGCATCCTAACTTCGTATGACGCGACACTGCGCCGAAATGATCAACATCAAGGCTGTTGCAGCACAAGATGTAACCCGATGAATACATTTTAATCGATCTCCTTTCCTCCAACTCGAGATATTTTTTATCATCCATTCTTGATTTGCAACACTACCACTGAGCGCAATGCACACACGTTACAATGCTGTTTCTGCTCTTGCTCGTACCACCCGTGTTATTCTGTGCATTGCTGAGAAGGGAAGTGTGAGAAAGGACGGGAACACTGCCTCACTGTCGATGGCCTGGCTCACATCCTCCGTGTCAGCTGTCGTTAAATTGAGGTCACAGCTGCCAATAGCTGGGTCACGCTCACGATGGTGTCCCCTCGGCCTGGCTCGATCAGCAGCAGGAAGAGGGCCCCATTGAAGGGGCCAGAGTTCTGAGAAGCACATTGCCTGCGACGCATCTTGGCACCTTCTTGGGGCGCGGGGGGCGGCATTTTGGGTCACGTGGGTGATCGGCTCCGACACAGCGTCGAGCCCTGCAGGCCAGAGCCTCTCGTTATGCACCGAGGTGGTGATTCGATGTTGGCCGTTTCACCATCGCGAAGAATAGAGAAGTTGCAAGCGAGTTGGTGGAGGGGAGTTGACGGTTGGCATGGTAACACGTGTGGAGCCCTCTTGCATGCCCCGTCGATGGCTGGCTGCATTACAAAACAAAAACTACGCAATTGGTATTGACCAAAACATCCCAATGCTGACAAAATGACCTGCAAATTACTCAATTAGGATCACACTCATAGCAACATCACCCCCTACTGCGAAAACTTGGTAGGGCGCTCCTGAAAAAAGATACTTAGTGAGGCTTTGCTGGGTGTACAAGCGTAGTAATAATTATCATAATTTCCCAGGTCACTGAGAGGCAGTAAAGCCACTGTCACTCTTCGGGTTGGGTTCCTGCGAGACGCAAACCATTTATTCTCTTAGCGTTGCGGGATCTCCGTGGTGGCTGCGCGAGTGTCAGCGGCAGTGGAAACTATGGGAATGGAATTGCCCTTCTCCGAGTGGGCTCGTTGGTTTGGATGTGAACAGCAGATAACGGTGGTTGACAAATGTGGTCAGAATGTCCCGTTGGGTTATGTTTGAAAATGCATTGCCTGAGGTCGACAGTGACGCCGAGCGAACGCTGTGAGCACGACGAAGCCATCAGGATCCTCTTTGGGGCAAGGTGTGTCACCTTTGTATATTCCAAATAACTTAAGTGTGGTATATTTGCATGTTTTAGGCTTTGGTGTTGAAGATTATCATTTGGATTTAATGTGGAAAGGCAACAGTGGCTGCTGTCCTGTGGATCGACCGACTGCTGTCGTGGGAATGTGGAATTTCCAGTAATGAGTGCTGCCTCGTGCTCATTTCAGCCAGAAACCAATTTAACGCGTTTTTCTTTAAATCTCAGCGTCCCTGCATCGGAATGTCCAGCTGGCATTACGAAGCCGCGCTCTGCGAAGTAATGCGCTCGCACGCCCGCCGCCTTCCTCACCCATTGTTGCAGGAACACTTTTGCCAACCGCTGAGAGACAGACCTTGACTGTGAAGCTGGAACAGAGTGAACACCACACACGCACACACACAGAGGGAGAGGTAATGAGAGGGAAGCTGGACAAAGCAATGACGAACACCGGCGCAAATCCGGCTTCCCGGCTTCCCACACCGCTCGCGTTGACGAACGCGTCGCCGCACGCAGCTTCGGGCGTTGCGATAGCGAGTCAAGTCGACGGAATTCATGCCGAGTTTGACGCGAAGGCTTTCGCGACCAATATTCTCCGTGACAGAGGACAGGTCGCGTAAATATGAACGCGTCGTTAAACCCCCCACCAGCCGACACAGCGAGTGAGTAAGGTTTGTCTCGTGAGCAAGACGTGCCAGTTCGTTACTAGTTCAGCACTAACCGGTTGCGTGTTGGAGAGTAAAACCACAACATTTACAATTCGAGTGCCGTGACGTTTCGCCCGTAATTAGAACAACAGCAACAACAACAGCCAGCCTCATCAGGCGATGGCCTCGTGGAGAAATCCTCCTCCTCCTGTTTCGGGTCTTGGTTTATTTTGTCGTTTTTTTCTGCTTGCTGAAAATAACGGCGGTGCCCTTCTGCCAACAACCAACATCTGGCTGCGCTCAAAGCGCCATCGCAACATGTGTTGTTGCCACGACGGGAGGATGCAATCGCAGCAGCTGCATCTCACTGCAGCCGCTAGGGGCGTCCTTCACCCAACCCCCCCCCCCCCCCCCCCCACGTGTCGCGCTATTACAGCAGGGGGCCATCCTTTAGTATGTACGCATGGAGGGGGGAGTGGGGATAACCCAAATTCGTACGCTTGCGTATGGGGGGTCTACTGACAATGTACGCATAGGAAACGGGGGGGGGGGGGGGGGGCGGTGAAGCCTCAATAATAACTTGTCTCCATTGGCCTACAAATGAGTTAGATCGTCCGGCGGTGGACTGTTTGCTTAAACACGTCAATATTATTCATCCTTGATCGTTTCTGCGTGGATTAAATATCGGCCGTTCTATAGGATTCTGGGGGGGGGGGGGGGGGTGCGTCAGGCATACGTACACAGGTGGGGGGGGGGGGGGTAAAAAGTTGCTTTATTTATAATTACTGCTACGGATGTTGAGAACTTCTTTCGCGCCGTACGGAGCCAACCGTGCTGATCGGAGTTGGGAAGGACAACAGCCTAAGCACAAAAAGCTGTTCTAAAGAAATGAGTTTTTCAATCTCGATTTGAAAGTGCACAGCTCCGGCGGCTTCCTAAGGAAGAGCGTTCCAGACGGCCGCAGAAGCGCATCTGAAAGTGCGCGATGCGGTGACCGTCTTTGTTCGATGGGTGGCCAAAAACAAATAATACGTTTGTTCGTTGCGCAGTATTCCTTAAGCACCCCGCTGCACTCGTTCTCTGCAATGTCGATGTTTTTTGTCTGTGTGTTGTTGTTGTTGTTGCGGTGCTCACGCACAACCATGGATCTCCCGCGGTAAATAGCCGGGCAACTGGCTAAACGGGATCATCGGCAACATCATCATCTGCATAACGAATCAACATCATCATCAACATTATTGTCTTCATCTGTACAACGAATCGAAATGAACTGAACATCTCGATTACGCTCGTTCACCCAAGAAAGCCTCACCGATTCTCAAGCCTCCCTTGTCGTCGTCATCATTGTTGTGAAATCTGGTGCACGCTCACCATGACACAGGGGCACCCGAGCCGGGCATCTTGCAGTCCTTGCTCTCGGTGTTGATCATCTGCGGCAGCAGCTGCAGCTCCACGTCCAGGATCACGACCGGCCGGGCCCTGCGGGGGACACGGAGGCGGACCGTCAGCCTCCAGCACGTCCGTGGACGTCCCTGCTCACTCGCTCGCTCGCTCCCCGCCTCTCGCAGCCTCCACCAAGAGGGCGAGTAAATCAGCTGGGAAGAGCACACAACTCCCACCGTCCTACCTCTCCAGCCGCATCGATAACTCCCCGTAGGACCCAACCCGACCCTGCATTTGCTTTATCGCTGCAGTTGATTTCATGTCTTTTTTTGGTTACTGTCGTAGCCCAGATCACTCTGGCAAATGACACCCTGCTTGTTTCTTAAACAAAAAATAAACTCGCCCGATACGACACCAACTCATCCCTGAGTAACTTGTGAATCTTACGCTGGCATTACGCAACTCTACACCGTCCACGATTGCCTCCTGATCCTTGTCTTTTAGGACTACGGATAAATATTCCCTCTACACGGGCTGCTGTGCTCAGGCTAAGTAAGCTCTTCATGAACATTACTATTCAGAACGTGAACATTGTACTCCTCACCATGCACCCTCTATACCAGTGGTTACCAACCTGTGGCCTGCGGGCCACTGGCGCTCCGCAGAGCCGTGAGCAGAGCCGTCCGTAGGGGTACGGCGAATCGGGGCGGCTGCCCCGGGCCCCTCGCTTTAGGGGGCCCAACTCTTCGACATCACGCTGTTCGATGCAATGCTTCTGGTTTAGTTTTAAGGCGTCGGGGGGAGCCCACGCGGTTGGGATTGCCCCAGGCCCTCGTTCCCCACTATGGACGGCCGTGGCCTTGGGAAGTGGTCCCCAGAACGGGTTGCCGGTCGACTGCATGGGGGTCCACGGAGGGTGTTTGGGGGCACGAGGTGAACGAGCAGAGCGCTGCTTTACCTGTACAGCACGGCCTTGGACACTCCAAAAGCCCCCACCAACAAATCTGTGGAGACAAGAACAAGAGCCCTATTCTGAGTCACCTGCTCGGCTCTGGCTCGGTCGCCAATGCTCAGGCTCAGCTCAGGCTTGTATGTTTAAATTTCTTTCGCACCGCTCGGAGCCGGCTCAGATTATGGGGGTGGCTCTGAGCCGGCTCACTTGAGGTCAGAGCCGAGGCTGATCCGAGAGCGTGAAAGGAGGGGACGTGCAATGTTGGTCTCTTCCATCAACGCGGCAAGTATCGTAGAGAGCATAATGCCTCGAAACAAACGGGTGTACGCCCCCGGCGTAATGAATCACCAGCGAGGCGCCGGCAGGATAGGATTACCACTGCAAGCCCTTTCAACACACATAGGACCTGCCCTACGACGCACATTTCTCGACTAAGCAAACAATTTAAGTTGCAAATTATTTTGTGATTAATCAACTGTCTTGAGCTGCATCAAAGTACTTGCGCATTTCATGATATTTACTATTATGCAATGCGATAGATTTGCAGTGTATATATGTAAACTAAATATGGAACAAGTCGGTTAAAACCCAAAGGAATATGACTAATATTACAGTGATGGTACGTGACAATGTGAAGGTTACGTTCCTGGGCATGGCTAAGTCAGTAGACAACGATAACTGAACCGGTCCTCCGACCCCACCTTTGGCCAATCGGCACTGATCAACGCGATGAAGAACGGCCAAACAACCGTCAACAGTGACATGGTGCAGGGAGGCCTTCGTCCAGCAGTGGATGCACATATTTGGGTGTGGCGTTCAGGCGAGACGTGAGGGCCCACGGGGCCTAGATGGCAAAGCTGTCAACCCATAAGGCTTACCCCGTATTCTTGTGCAGGGAAATTGAGTTTTCAGGTCCATACGGCGTACAGCCGTTTCACTACGGGAAAAATGTGTTTGTCTATTTGTTTGTGTTTCTCCCTTGTGATGGGACTTTGTAGGATGAACGTTGAGATTTATAAGGGCACGGGGTGACCAATAAGGTCTGAATTGGTGTGTAAATAAGGTAGGCAGCACTGACAAGGGGTTGACAGGTGTGAGATGGCCGAGTGGAGGCCAGCCAGAAATCAACCTCAGGACGCCGGGCTTAGTGCGCTAACCACTGCACCACCACTCCACCCCTCCAACCCTTACTGGAACAGCTTTTATTGCTTTAGAACAGTTTTTGTGTGTGTTCAGTTTGTTGTCTTTCGCCCGCACCTCCGACTAGCACAGATACGGTGCGAAATAAGTTCAACATACATACAACAACACTGTGTAAATTATTCACAAACACCGTAATTTTAAAAATTCTAATAGAATGTATAGAACTTGAAGGAAATGCTCAGATAGTGAGGGTGCCGTGATGGCCAAAAACAGACAAAGACCCCAGTCATTGCAGGAGGTTATGAACGCACGCCGGAGGGGTTTCTGCAGCTGTCAAAGCATTTACAGATGTAGAAAAAGGTGAATCCGCGAGGGTTTTCGGAGTTTAGAAATCTGATGATAAAAGGATCGCTTCCTGGTCAGATTTCTGGCATTGCTCAACAGATTAACGCTCGAGTTCAAAGGGGGGGGGGGGACAAACGGGGGAAAAGCGGAAATATCCTGAATTAGATTTTTTTTTGGCCGAAAGGACTTTGCTTCCACCGACTCGTAAAGACAAACCGGGACACGAGAAGACGGTCTGGAGGAAGCGAGGATGGCGAGAGAACGAACGGCCGTGTGGACACGGAAGGTTGAGTGGCGGCCGAGGTGAAAGATGGTGAACGAACGTTTTAATATTGTGCCACGCCCGCACACAGGTGCATTTGCACTCACGGCTGCATCTCCTGTTCGTCAACTGCAACGTGAATGTTTTACTCCCAAACGGGCTATCGGTTTATTCACAATGGTGAACGGTGAGAAATGTTGTTTGATTTTTGTGGAAGTTTGAGCTGAGTTTCGGGGTTTGTGTGCGCGGAGGTCAACGGTGAGTGGTGGTCAGGATGGATTGGGACCTGTCCATCCACTCATAATCATTCTGTCCACCAGTCAGTCATTCGCATCATCAGTCATTACATCATCATCCGCCTTATCAACATTATAATCATCATCGCTGAAATGGTCAGCACGACAAGTTTGATCATCAGCCATCACCAACAAAGACCCAAGTTGACAGCATCATCAGTTACTATCCACTTGTCGTTGATCATGGCCTTCAGAGAGGTGGCAAAATATAAGAATCATAAATGTGTTCTGCTCCACTAAGAACTGGTTTATTATTGTTGTGGTCATCCCGCTTGTTTACCCAGGAAAGCCTCACAGAATCTCGCAACACGATTTCAGAGGATCATGCCAGCTTGTCGATGTTGCTGGAGTGTGTAATCCCAATTGTAATCCAAATTGTGTAATTTAAAGGGCATTTTTCAAGATTGGAATGTTTGCCCAGTACAATGTATGGTTTGTCTTAGTCATGGGAAGAAACGGGAGGACCCAGAGAAACCCCATGCAGAACAGGGGAAGAACACACAAACTCCACGCTTGAAGGCACCCGAGTCAGGAATCGAACCCAGGCACTGCTTGCTGTGAGGCACGGGCAGTTGCCAAGCGCCAACCACCCTGGCTACTCGCTCAGTGGTCTCACAAGAGTCGAGGAGGAAAACGACATTTCACTTCCCCAGCAAAGTCCCTGCCCCAGACTGCTGGATCTACGCGCATGTGCCCCAGTCACAGTGACAATGGGATTTGCTGTGTACATAGAGGAGCCACCAAAGGAAACAACAAAATAACAAAAACTTCATAGCTTGCATCGCATTGACGCACAGCCCAAGACCTCATTTCCCACCAACGTACAAGGACGTGCAACGCAAAGGGGCTTTTTTAATAGCAGCACGGCTGGTGCACACAAAACAGCGTGACGGGTTCGGGGCGGGGGAGCGAGAGAGTGCTCATGGTCGCACAACAGAGTTGTCACGTTGCCACACCAATAAGAAATATTTTAACGGGACCGTAAGTTCATCCCATGTCCAGAACGGACGTCGCGTGTGTGAGTGCGTGCGTGCGGTGCTGTACGTGTGCACTGCCAGGGCTGTGGACATTTTCAACAACTTTCTTTGTGTCAGGCACTGTGGATGGAGTGTATTTTATCCCTTGTGTGTATATTAGATTAGAGTTTTGCTGGACATTATTCTTCCAAGTTCGGGGTGTTTATCATCAGCCAGAAACCATGTTGGCAATGTTTAACAACACTTAACGTTGGCCAGACCTCTCTATTTTTCTGTTGTGTTTAGCTCTTCATTGCGCATGCAGTGCAGCTGAGGTTGTTGTTTTTCTTTGGATGTCACCCAGCAACTAGAGTTATGTGCAGAATAAATGTTAAATTACTGGTCGGATGAGTTCATTAGTACCGTGAGCTTTGACGTGAATACACAAGGGACTAAGAGTCCAATTCATTCACAATTTGGTTTCACGCTTTCGTTGAATTTCGATGATAGGTGGAAATTCCACAAAAGTGATTCCATCAAATAAAATCAATGGAATTGTTTTTGCCCACAATTTGCTGCTACAGTAAACTTTCGATTATCCACACCCGAGATTTTGACGTAAATGAACAAATCATGGATTTTCCCTTATTCCCAAATGAATACTCTAAAAATAGTTCTACATTGTTATTCTTGGAAATGTTTATTCCAAGTCACGTGCTTCAACCAAACAAATATGTTCTCCAGATAATTCAAAATCCACGTGATCGCCTCTACAGTACAGAAGTTGGATATCTTTACAACAGTGGGTGGAGTTTGCTTGATGTTGATTGGCGTGGCTCTGACATCCACTTTGTGGGTCGAGTATTCTGCGTGGGAGCAGGAAAGTGTTATCACTCAGCATACACATCGATCGGTCGATCGTTCATGAGAATTCGTTCTAAGAGTAACATTAGAAATCGTCGGTTGTGCTTCATTTTGAGCGATTCGTCCTATAATTTATTTGGTGAGTTTTAATTTACGAAACTGTGTGGTGGCAGAGAAACGGAAGGGGTGTTGTTTTAACTTTTACAAACTCAATTTTCTTAACTTAAACAAAATCTTCACTTCAAGCTTTCGTGACTGCAGGAATTCATACTCTTTGGGTCTTTCGGTAAATTCACGTAGGTAGAAAAATAAAATAAAAAATCACGACGTTTCGATCGCAACACAAGCAATCGTTCTCAGGTGAAAAAACATAATAATATTAGTGTTTTTTTGACATTGAGATCCGCGGAAAGTTTATATTTTTGGATTATCCACGAATTTGAATGATCCTCAACCGTCCTCCCCGTCATGAGCGCTGTAGTCGACCGCACTTGGAATGGGTGGAACCTCCTTTCACACAAATCCCGACAGCAGCTGGGGGCATAGGTGACGTCAGCACGCTCACCCCGCCGACTGTCGGACCAAGCCGACCAATCAGATTCTGTCCGCTCCACAGCCGCGCACGTGCCACGCGATCGCCGCACGCGTTGGCCCGGAGTCATTCAGCCGCAGCTCTGGTCTGTGGCTGAACTCATCTCCTTTCCCTCTGAAGTGATCTCAGGGAGGATTGCACCGAGGGCAAGGCTCGCCCTCCTGGGCTGCCGACCCCCCCCCCCCCCCCTCTGTCGAAAGCTCTCTTCCCATTGTCTTTCTGTATCTCTGCTCACGGCTCCAAGGAAGGGCTCACTGAGCTGGTTGACATTTGCCCAACCCCGGCAGCGATGAGCCACCGATGAATGGGGGTTGGAACTCACCGCTGGCCCTTTTCCTCCCACGCGGACTCTTTTGCTTCGTAGTGGAGTGCTGGCTCCCCGTCATCACGTGATACTTGCCTTTTTTTTTCAAAGCATAGCGACTCCCGGCTGGTATAATACCATAGGGTCGCATCTGTGCAGTGCCGGATTATCCTCGTAGCAAAAGTAGCTACATATGCTACGGGCCCCGTACTTTCAAGGGCCCCGCGCTAAATGCTTTCAAGCTATCAATTCTGGTTCAATGATTCTGCACTTGCTCTATTACGATAGTGCTATACTGCCTTCAACTTTTATGTACGACTGGGTGTTTAGGGTTAGCGATTTTTAGTATCTGGCTGTACAGCAATGAAAAAATAAATCACCTTACTATGTAGGTAAAAAAATTGTGTTTTAATATTCATGTTTTTTTTTTATTTAGGGCGTTTTATAACATATGCTACAGGCCCCGCACTAGCTTAATCCGGCACTGCATCTGTGATCAGTTGTCGACGAGAGTGGATATATCGTTCAGAATCGCGTTTAGGTTGTTGCGTAAAGTTGCTTCATTAGCGAAAAGTGGTTAATTGATAGTCCTGCTAATTGCTTGGTGGTGGTAAGGCGGTTTGCTGTTGGTGTGCATCCTTTGCACGTTTAGTCAACACATAACAATGGTGGCATTTACTGGAACCCTGAGCCGGAACTTTTGTAGTGGAAAATGCAGTCAATTGGAAAGACGCTGGTTATTCTGAGATTGAGACGATATCTGCTTTGCCCTGTAGTAAAGCAACACATTTGCCAAAGTTAATACGTTCATCGAGTCTTAAGAGCTGATAGTTTAATTCGCAAATCTGTCCAATGATTTATGTCGGGAGTTACCAACATATGCTGGCTATGTTCTGACGTGGATACAATTGTCCCTGGGGAATAATTTGCTGGAGTATATCACGGTATGGATTGTCCTAGCCATAACTTAACACATTGTTTAACTATGGTTAAATCGTGAATATCAATTAACCTCCACCCAGCTAAATAAAGAAACACAGTTCAATTAAATTGAAGCAGTCAAACTACGTCTCCCGCGTGATAGAAAGAGAAAAAAACCAATACTGAATCTGAACGCCCCTGGCTTCTCCAAGTGATCTACCCGAAGTCCTAAATCATGCCCAGAATATCGGTGGATATTAGTGAGGGTCGCACCCGAGGCGAGGCGCGGCACGCGGGAAGTGGCCGTAACTGCTCAAGGGGAATGAATGCAGTTGGAAGCAACGCGATACGCGAAGGGCCTGGATGTGTCCATGCTTGGGCACGCTGCCGAGCCGGCAGGAATGTTCGCTATCGCAAAACCAGACTCTGGAACGGTGACCGCTTGGAGCGCAGCCACGGCACTCAGTGCCTGGGCTGTGTGCAGCCCCTGAGCGTTACTGCGAGGGAGAGCTTAAGACATTATGATCTCGGAGGGCACGGGAGGAAGTGAACACCAAAGGTCTAATCTAGATTTGAAGTTTTCGCGACTGCAGGGATCCATACTCTTTGGTTCTTTCGGTAAAGTTACGTAGGTAGAAAATAAAATAATTTATTTTATATTAGGGTACTAAAGGTATCTCTCTCTGATGCGCATTTCACTATATGCATATCTTGTGAAATAATTGATGATGATGTGGCCATTTAAAGAGAAAGTAGAACGGGTGGCGTGTAACGTTTGTCTCAGGGTTTTGAGCCACTGGAAAATGTGAGTTTGAATCAGATGCCCATGACGTGTAGTTCGTTGGTTACTCTCAGCCGTACACTTATGTCTACGCGTAAAACATCACGGTTAGGTTTGTGTTGATTGAGTCTGCCCAAGCTCTGGGAATGAATGAGAACACCACAAATTGTTTTGCAATAACCGATGGAAGGTGAATATTCACCAGCCTTGGGTAGGCAGCGTGGCACATTTAAAAGAAAAAGAATAACGGGGGAAAGTCGAGGCACAGCGGTTCGCGCAATTCCCTGTGAACCCAGTAACTTGAATGCTATAATCAGAATGTATTTATCCAGGAGAGCCACACTGAGACACGTGTCTCCTATTCCAGGAGGGTCCTGCACTGGATATTGCATTTCCAGATGTTTTCAGCCACACGTGTGAGGAAACAGGAGCACCTGGAGATAACCCACACTCGAAAAGGGGGCAACACTACATCCCCGTACAGATGGAAACAGATGGCGATTAATCCACTTGCTGTATCACCTCCTTCTCCTGGTGAGCCAGGATACGGCTCCTCCTCGACGCCCACGGGAAGGGAGTTTCGCATTCGTGCTGCGGTGATCCACCAACTCTCGCTGCTGCCTCGACATTGCAGGGTGGCAGCTGGCACGTGCACTGCAAGCCACCACTGAATGTGATTCGGGCCTAGACATTGCACACCCCCCCCCCCCCGCACTCTTTCCCTCTTTCACAAAAGTCTACTTGGCCGGCGTGGTGAAGTAGGCTCCAAACAAACCCACTCTAACAATTCGGCATGGTGCCTCTTGCTGAGCTCGGCAATAACTTTGCCAAATATTTCGCTGGTCTGCGCTGTACAAATGTCCACTGCCAGCATGCGCAAATGCCTCCTGTCAGAGTTCATCTCAGTGCTCAGTGTTTCCCATTTGTGTTCTTGGAATTGCAATGCAGTGGGAAGTATTGGAATTACATACAAACAGTTGAGCCATTCTGAAGCTGTACAACGGGTGGAGGTGCAGTGGATTCTCTCCGGCACGAAATCGGCCCCTCGGCTGTACATTGTGTGTACGTTGAACTTTTTTGCAGCGTATGTAGCAGAATTGAGCCGATTTTATGCAAAAAATCGTTCCCCAAAAAAAGCGGCAAAACGTTGGCACAATTTGCTACTTGAATCGCGACCCGAGGTGCAAAGCGTTGAGTGCGTCGATGTAGAACGTGGTCGGGAACAACGTTCGAGCGAACACAATTTAAGTTCCGCACGTGCGTGGGTAGCATTGTGATACATGTGGCCAGCAGCTCCCGATATCACACATTCCTTTTGCTAACCGAGCTCAACCAACACCCGGCTCGGATGGGCCGTGTTAACGTCGCACACTCCGTCCAAGCGGCTGTGTGCGCATGGTTAGGGGCCAGATGTGTCCACGGCTATAACCGGGCTCTCTGGCAGCTGACCCTGCTTTGTGTAATGAGGCACAGGCTCTGGAATATTACGCGTAAAATGCGAAGCCTCCGAAGCATTTACAATTTAGGTGGGTTTCACCCGTGAGCGTAAGAGTAATAATCATTTAAACCAACTTGCAGCTCTGCGGATACGTGCGTGCAGTCTGCAAATGTTTTAAATAAACCCAACTTAATACTGCATGCCGGAGAAGATGTCGGCACACCTAAACCACATTACAGCGTGCATCTGCTGACAGGACCCGGTTTACGATCAACTAGACGATTTTTATTTTACCAGGTAAGGCCCACTGAGCTATATATATAGATATATCTTTTTCAGAAGCGACCTGGCTAACACAAGTGATAGCTCAACGAAGTTGCTTATCACGTAGACATTTATTTCAGCCAAATACTCTAAACGCATGTTGATTTTAAATGTGGAGGAGAAAAGCAGAGGACCTGGAGAAAAATCCACGCGACCATGGGGAGAGTAACATGCAAACTACAAATATACAGCAGCAGCAGGCGTCAGGGTCGGGATCGAACCCACGACCTCCTGTACACCAGGTGAGTTAGTTAGCATCTCCTAGCCACCGCGTTATCTAAGGACAGTGACGATATTTTCTAAGTTATTTGTGGGAAAATATGAACCTTGAGACATGGGTTTTGAACCAAAGCAGCGTTTGCATTGAACTCATCGATTAAAATAGATTCTGACGCTCATGATTCAACCATCCAATCGTGTGAGTGCCTATGCACTACATGGGGCGCTACATTCACCACGATGTTACAAAATCATATATATTTTTGTGAATAAAATCGTGACCTCGAAGTGTGACAATTCATCGAATTACGAAGCAGTGATCGCCACATGGCCACTCGCAGTGGCTGTCTGCTGTGGATGCAGCGACGACCTTCATCTAACACCGACGAGTCGAGCAGCCTCTTCTTCGACGGGGACCTGGGAATTATTCTACGGGGGCCTTTAGTCTCGGCATTCAGATGGCACTCTTTGGTGAAAACATTTCCCGAAGAATTTATTTTTTAATCGAGCAGCCGTTAACACCGAAGCCGCGGACTCCACCGTCCGTGCCGAGTGGCCGAGTGAGCGCGTCGAGCATTCGCTCATCGGTGCGGGAGCGGAGGGCGGTAGGGGGGGGAGTGGTGGTGCAAGCTCACCTGGGTACCCGTTCCCGTCCACGTCCACGGCGCCCCTCAGCGAGTAGCCGAAGCCGGGCAGAACGCCGGCAGACGCCCACTGTCCCTGCAGCACCTGCGTGGGAGACGTCCTGAGGCCGTCCCGGCTGCCGCTGTAGACGTGCACCAGGCCGCGCTGGTCCTCCCCGCCAAACGGGGCGCCCACCGCCACGTCTGCGACGGCAACCAGAGACACGCGCGGGGCTGTTGGGGGGGGGGGGGACTGAGCGCCCTCGCCGTCGTCTACAACCCCCCGAGGACTCACCCCTCCCCCCCCACACCCGCTGGCTACATCTCCCCTCTCGTCTGACTCCACGTGCGGTCCACTCCAGCGACCGACCGTCTGCTGGTCACGACTCCCGCTCGGGTCTCCACTCGCCCGCCGGTCGTTCTTCTCTGCGGCTGCCCCCGTGGTTTGTAATTCTTCCACCCCCCCACCCACCCACCGGTAGTCCGTGCTATGGCACTCGCTTCTCCCTCGTCCAGCTGAAGCCAGAGGCTCTCAGAGGCTCTCCTCCCTCTCCTACTTCTCCTACCTCTCCTACTTCTCCTACTTTTCCGCCTCTTTTGGCGAAACGAGTGAAATTCCCGCATTGGCGACCTATAACCCCCTTCGCTACCAATAATGATTATTTCTTGTATCCAAAGTCCCTTCGATGTAAATTGTCCCCCAATGTGTTTTTCTTTTCCCCAGAGCTTTGAGGTGCAGTTGTATTTAGCTTTGCCGACAATTCACACCGTCTTTGAGTTATTGTCCCGGAATCGAAATGTGTGCTTCTCTCTGGCAATGGTTTTATCTGCGCGGACAACTTTCCCTAGGATGCTGTCCAATTTTGCCGTTGCTGTCAGAGCGATGACCCAGGGTTGTGCGGCGCTGAGAGTGCGCCGATGCTATCGGAGCTGTTCCACGAATTGCTCCCCACTCTCTGAGCGGTCACAATCTCTGAAAGGGGCGGGGGGGCTCACATTCTAAGTGACCACATCAAGTGCTGATGCTATCTAATAATATAATCAGTGGGGCTGTGCGAGTCATACAGAGGAGGGGCTGCCAATGGATTGATGCTTTGTTTTAAACTGTCACTAAACTATGTTTTGTATTTTACCAGGTAAGGCCCACTGAGCTATATCCAGTAGCTCTATTTCAGACGCGACCTGGCTATCACAAGTGATAGCTCAACGAAGTTGCTTATCGCGTGGACATTTATTTCAGCAAAATACTCTAAACGCATTTTGATTTTAAATGTGGAGGGAAAAGCATAGGGCCCGGAGAAAAATGCACGCGACCACGGGGAGAACACGCAAACTCCAAATATACAGCAGGCGTCAGGGTCGGGATCAAACCCATGGCCTCCTGCATACCAGGCGAGGTAGTTAACATCTCACCACCGTGAGGCAACAGTAATTGAAAATATGGAGTTGCTATCAACTACTTAAACACATTCCTGCGGAGGGAGCTGGTAGGAACGTTGGGTTGCTCGGTCAATGGCCAGGGTCAACGGCGATGTGGTGTATTCCGCAAATATGCCCGACGTGAGGGCGGGCACAAGCCGGCGTGAGTAGGTTAAACGTTGCGTTTTATGAGGGCACCACGGGGTGACCAGCCCCTCCCCACCCAGCCCCCCCCCTCCCCACCCAGCCCCTCCCAACCCTCCCCTCCCCACCCAGCCCCTCCCCATATGTTTTAGTACTGTAATACTGTTTTGACAGTTGCACACAAGCACAAACTCAGCACATTCCTCATTAACACTGTCCCAAAAGTAATAAACATATACACGGGCATGTGTTGAGCAATAACCCTTCTACTCTCGACTATAAAGCAAGGCCCTTACTCTCGAAGTCACTCGCTAAGTAGTATTTCCTATCAGGGTGGTGTTTTTCACGAATGTGTTGGGTTTATAAAATTTACGACGGTTTCCTCAAAAGTGATGCCTCTTTATGCTATTTCTCAGTAACTTTTAAATTAACTGATTATATAAATTTTATATCTCACACACATCGTGAACATGCACGGCTGTTCCATGTTTTTCCACACTTCCTCGACGCATATGACGAATGTCTGGGTTCGATCATCGAATACTGGGAAAAGAACATGTTTCATTTCTTCAGTATTTGAAGCTGTACGCTTAACATTTTTTAAGGCAATCAGAAGCTACTGAGAAGAAATATACAACACGATATCAAATGGTAGGATGTGACGACCGTCGCGTTTTAAGTTCCCAATTACTTTGTATTAGTATTTAACTTATATGTTGTTGTGTTTTTGTGCTCTGCTGAACTTCCAGCGAGAATGAAGATCGCTTAAGAGTTCCTCAACTCTGTAACACTTTATACCCATACTCTTATTCTAGATTTGAAGTTTATCCTGTACGTGCTGTCAGTGATCCAATAAAGAATTGAGGAATTAAATGAACTACCACAATGATGACTGCCTGTATCCGTCATATTGTCAATTACTCGAAATAACATTTCTCAAAGCACTCAATTAACATGTCTTTATTTAGAACTTTAATTATTGAGTTTGTTATATGAGAAATATAAATGTAATAAAAAAAAATCGACGTGATGCAGATCGTACGCTACAATTGAAAACGAATTTCTTCAGAACTGCTTTGTTGTCTTTCGGCTGGCTATGCACGGTGCGAAAGAAGTTCAACGTCACCGCCAGGGCTGGATCAAGGCACGGGGGCTTCAGGGGCTGCAGCCCAGGAGACCCCACCAGCCGGAGGGCCTCCAGAGATTCAAGTGAAAAGTAATTTCATTCGTGAATGCTGCATTTTATTTGTTGTTAGCCTTTGAAAAATACAATTGTATTTTTCTTTAACTTTGTTTTCCTTTTGAATATATTACTGGGGGCCTCGCGGTACCTGCAAGCCCAGGGGCCTACACAATCTTCATTCGGCCCTGGCACACGTACAAACAAACATTGCGCCAAGTCCGATCGAGGCCCTGACTGAGACCCTAACTTCTCGGCGACGCTGGACGTGGCGCCCTCCCGCAGGTCGAGCTCCTCGCCCACAGGGGCCTCCTCATCTCTCTCCACCACCGCCGCCACAGTGCGTGCGGTCGCGGTGTCCCCGGGTACCGTTATAGCCGTCCTGGTCCAGGTCGCCCAGCGGGGCGATGGCGCTGCCGAAGCGCGTGTAGGTGTGGGGGCCGTCGACGGTCTGCGGCTCCCGGAAGGAGAGCGGCCGCTCCTGCAGGAACGCGTAGAGGCGGCCGACCTCGCGCAGCGAGCTCTCGGACACGCGGCGCATGAAGAGCGGCGCTCCCACCAGCACGTCGTCCAGCCTGCCGCGGAGACACGAACAGCCGCACACAGCTACGCACACAGCCACATACAGCCACATGCGCTCACAGCGACACACAGCCACACACAGTCACACACAATCACACACGCTCAGAGCCACACAGTCACACACAGCCACACATGCTCACACGCATGAAGCCTGTGGGATAGCACACTGCCAAGGCTACACTTTTGTAAAATTCATGACTGAGGTGCTCTAATTTACGGGTCCAGGGTGAAAAGTCTGGCACAGCATTTGGGATCATCTGGAGTTTGGGAATGAGGGATTTGGGGGCAGGGCCGTAGCGGAGAGGGCTTGCAGTAGTCGATTCGGAAACGCGATGAAGACATGAATGAGGATTCTCAGGGGGTAGCTGTGATGAGGAGATGGGGGGTGCGGGAGACGAGCAGATGTATGTACGTGTGCGTTGAACTTCTTTCACACCGTACGTAGCCAACCGCGCTAAACTGCGGTGCAGGGGAAGGACAACAAACTAAACACATGAAATGGAGGCGTGAGGTCCTGCAAGGTCCAGATAATTAAGATAGGAATTATAATTAGCTTATTTTAGATTCATATTAATATTACCAATCCTGTGAAAAACTCCCGCAGCAAACCAAAGATTGATTTTACCATCAAAATACCATTATCTTTTTTTTAAATCTCCAATTCCATTTTTATCACCACATTTATCGATGCTAGCGGGTGCCGTAATGGACATTGATTGAAATTGATTTTGTAAAACAAAAAATGCAGATTGGATCAGGTGATTAGATCGACCATGCAAAGGATCAGATGAGATCTAAGTGGGATTGATGATATCACCCCAGTGGGTTCATTGGATCTTATCTGAGCTGCCAATCCCTGGAATGTATCGTTATTAAACACAGGGAAAACGGTACACGTCTTAAATGACGATTCATATATTTTACCGTCAAAATATGTCAATATTACATGAAAACACCGCGTGGAATTAATTCTTTGAGTAAAAAATATCTGTCACTGCATGCTACTAACGTGTGTAGTCGATGCCCTCTCACTTGAACTATCCCGGATTTGGGCTCGCCGGTGTTAAACGTTATTAAAACTTATCAATCGCTTATGCAATTTTATTTTGCGTTCTGTTTGGTTACATTGTTCCTCTCTCCCCTCCCCTTTCTCCCATTATCCTCCCTCCCCCCTTAATCACACTGCTGCCGATCGTTACCCCGACCGCGGTAGGGCGGTGAACTCGGATGCCCTCGATCGGTTCCCTGCTTATGAGGGCGCATTACGCCCGCCCTGTTCATACGTTGCGCGTTGTTCCTTCCTCCTTGCGATATTCCCCTCTGTATTCTTAAGCAAATAAACAATGATATTAAAAAAACGCTTCGAAAATAAAACCTATCAATCGCAATACAGTACTTCAAAACGATATCGCGAACTCCTCTTTAAAAAAAAAGATGTAAAAAAAAAGATTATATATATTTAAAAAAATATTTTTTTTAAAACGCGTCCCTATCCAGAATCTGAAGGCCACACGACCTTCGGGGTATAAATGGAGGGCGCCGTTGGGTGGCGACCGTCCTGCCGCTCGCTCCCGCCGTACTCACCGGTCACCATTGACGTCCGTGACCGCCACGGCGAAGCCGAAGTAGGAAGCCATCTGCAGGGGGAGAGGGACGCAACGGCGTGGCTGACGAGCTGCGGGTCGCACGCTCACAGCGGCGCAACTTATACTGTTGTCGTGGAACACGCTTTTTGTCTTGACTGAAAGCTTCGTGACTGCAGGAATAACATATTTTATGGGTCTTTCGGTCAAGCCACCAGGTGTTGACGATTGCTTGTGTTGCGATCGAAACGTCGTGATATTTTTTGTATTATTTTTCTATCTCCGTGGCTTTACCGAAAGACCCATAGAATACTGCGTTTTGTGCTTAGTCTGTTGTTGCTCCACCGCACCTCCGATTAGCACGGTTTGGCTACGTACGGTGCGATAGAGGTCCAACGCACGTACGTGCCGTCACGCTCCGTTACCCAGCATAGCCTCGCCGAGACTCGGGGCTGTTTCAGGAGGTTTCACAGCAGCGTGGCGATGTCGCTGCTGTGTGAGATCCCAACGGAGTGATCTGCAGGTATTTTATTACCACCGGGACGCTTGGTCAATACCAGTTGCATTGCATAGCTTTTAGTTGGGTCACCAGCTGGCATTTAACGTTAAGATAGCGCGACAACGGATCCTGCTCACGATCGCGAGGCAACGAGCCCAGACGCCCTCGTTCGATCCCCAATGTCGAGGGTGCATTACGTCGAGCTTGTTACGCATTATCTGCTATTCATTTCGTCCCCGCTCTTTGTGAAATCGACTTTGTATGATGGGTTCTTTCATGGCAATACGTAAAAAAAGATATACCGTGTAATCACAATGAAGTAATGCATGCTACTTATGCGAGAATGTCACTGCAATTTGCCACAGAGGCCTGTGAAGGTACAGCGGAATGGGCGGAGGAGGTGA
This sequence comes from Lethenteron reissneri, assembly GCF_015708825.2. Lineage (NCBI taxonomy): Eukaryota > Metazoa > Chordata > Hyperoartia > Petromyzontiformes > Petromyzontidae > Lethenteron > Lethenteron reissneri. The sequence continues at coordinate 1,887,002 of NC_083801.1, forward strand.
AATGAATGAACGGTCACTTTCAGACGGAGGGTCTGGGTCGTGATGGCAGCGCCGGGTGACTTGGCACGGAATCTCAAGACTCGGCGGCGGCAATGTGCCGGTGATTTCATTCCCCCCCCCCCCTCTTCTCCCACCCCCCACCCGCCCCCTCAAAAATAGTGTTTATTGATATTTACCACCGAAATTGTATTGATTGAGTGTTGTTCTTGATTAATGCAGGGGGCCCTATTTTAAAAGCTTGAAATTTCCGGACCACCATCCCTCCCCCCTGGGAAGTTTCGCTATCCGCCTCCGTCTACCGCCATCCTCGTAGCGAACAGACGGCTTTATTAGCCGCCCACTACGATCGCCGAGGCAGCAAGCGGGAATGAAACCTTTGACCACGGGGCCAGCCCAGCTGCCCTCTGAATAGACGAGGAGCTCGGATGGAGTGCTTTTAGCACAGCCTTGCCGAGCGCAGTCACCCACGTGGTGGCGTGCACACACGAGCACTCTGACAACAACATCAGCAGCAGCAGCACAGCTGTTGTCGGCAAGCAGCAGTGGCGGCTGATGGGATTAAACTAAAACTTTTTATTTTTAAGAGGTAAGGCCCCATTGAGTTATACAGCTCTTTTTAAAAAAGCGACCTGGTTATCATAAATGATAGCTCAACGAAGTGGCTTTAATAACAGCCAAATACTCGAAACGCGTGATGTTTATTCTGCATGTGAAGGGAAAACCCGGAGGATCCGGTGAAAAAATCCACGCAACCACGGGGAGAGAACGCACACTCCAAATATACAGGAATCGTCAAGGTAGGGATCAAACCCACAGCCACCTGCATAGCAGGCGAGGGAGTTAACATCTCGCTACCGCGAGGAAGTGGTCGCACCGTGGGTTCTCTCTGACTCCTGTGCGTCTCACCTGCTCGCCGCTGAAGTTATGCACGGAGGTCATGTTGTCCGCTTCCAGGATCGCTACCTGGACAAATGAAGAATAGGAAAGGGTGAGCATTAAACCGTCAAATTTGCCCAGCGCAGTGGCTACGAAGCATCAGTGAGGGCATTGTCGGTGGTGCCCATGCCTTTCAGCTTTTGTTTCACGTTCCTTGTTGGTGCGTCTGGTGCATACGGCGCAGCTGGCTGTAGCCACCGACTGCAAATTTATTTTTCATTACCAAGTTCCCCACCCCCCTACGTGGATGTCCACTCCCTGTTGGCGTCTCGAGACGTCGTTGTGCAAGTTAACGGCAACGGTGGAAGCAACGCTGCCGACTCGTTCAGCGACGTGAAGATCCAAGACCAGACCAGCGGCACGGGATACTTACATATCCCACGGAGCGCAACCCCTTGGGGACTCCTGTCACGTACTCTGCGGGGCAGGGGTAGGGAGCGACATCGGTGCAGAGTCGTTAGCCAGATCCGTCTAGAGACCTCAGGCCGGATGCTGAACTTAACGCTGTGTTGCCCTGAACGTGGAAAGCCTCGCTGAGTCTCAAGACTTTTCGTTTCAGGAGGGTCCTGCCAAGTTTGTGCAGGAGGGAGCGATGCTTCTTTGTGGTATGCCAATTGATTTGATTTTTTTTCGGATACATTTTCAGTATTGACATGTTTTGCCCAATATCAGTTACATTTCTACGTTTTTATTTTACATTTTGGTAGGAAACTGGAGAAGCCGGAGTAAATCCATGCAGAGCAAGAGGAGAACAAACAAACTCCACGCAGAACGGCGTCAGGGTCCGAAATCGAACCCAGGCCCTTCTTGGTGTGAGGCGCGAATGTTACCACCATGCCACCACCCTGCCACCACCCTGCCACCACCTTGCCACCAAAAATGCAAACCTGACGCCATTAAATTATGGGACCATACTGAGAGCCACGCTTGGAATGTACAGTATAATTGAATACCTCAGATTTTGTTCAAGATTGCAGATCTTCGGAAATTATATTTCAGTAATTACATTTCTAAACAGAGTAACATAACATATTTTAGTTGATCAATTAAAAAATAAACATTTAATGTCCATTAATCAGCCAAAAGCCCATCGGAATATATTATAATTCTCAAACTGGAAACGTGAATCCATAAATAAATGTCCGCTTCACCACTGAAATGAAAAGTCATTCAGGTTCATCAGCCAATGGATCCATCTCAGACAGTGCTTCCCAGCAGTATTTGCTTAAACAGGCAATCCCAGGACATCAGCTACACGCCACTGATGATGACACTCATGAAGTCAAAACAAGTGCAGTGTTTGCCTGCGTTGGGAAGTGCTCCTGTAAGTAAACATTGTTCCAGAAGGCCATCAGGCCGACGAACCTGAATGCCGTTTCACGGTATAGGTGGTAGTGAAACAGACCCTAACCGGCACGTTTATTTATTCACCTTTTTACCCAGACTGCCACAAAGTCAGGGCCTCCACTCGATGAGGTTCTTAGACAGCCACTCTCAAGGGCACTTTGTCTACTACGCTTTATCTACAGATTGTGGTGTTACCATTTATATTGCCTGGTGGACAGAGGTGAGCGTATTTAAGAAACTGGAATTCACGGGTTGAACACGTGCGTTTTCCAAACCTAAGATGTGGCAGCGACAGAGTAGTGGGGCTAGGACTCTGCACAGTGTCACGGGGTTTGTGAAATCAGCTCTGTCACGGGAGGCATGCGGCTGCCACTGTGATTCCCTTACAGCCATTACGGAGCTAATCAGACTGTGTACTCTGCTTCGTGGTGGGTGGGTGTGTGTGTGTCGTGTGCGCTGACCACTTTCAAACCAAATCGTGTGCTTATCCCTGGGCCACATTTAAAGGTAGAACTGACTTCTACGTTTACTTTTGTGCAGAGAAAGAATGTCCAGTGCAAATAATATAACAGACATAAATACCTTATATAAATATGGACGTATATGTCAGCAGTGGCAGTGCAATTACCTTGCTGCAAATCACCAGTAAATTCTCCAACAGCCACAGAGTACCCTGTGCAAAAAGGAAACGTTATGAACACTACATCGACCAACGAGGGAGCCACATTTAGAGGCATTTATGGCATCTGCATTATTTATGGACAGTGCACTTAAGTGACGTTCACGCGAATTTAAGGAATGGAGGTCGCGGTGCAAATCTCTGCAATCAGCGTCTGTGTTGGATGAGCCCAGGGCCGATGGAATCTTATCAGTAGTCGTGGTTTGCAAGCGGCACATTATCCAATCCTCTCCGAGGAAGGTTTGTGGTATTCATTGAACCAATTGGAGATCCATCTGCCCCGAGGTCACATTTGCGATGTCACCAATTCCCCGGGCCCTGCTCCCTGCTATGGGTCCTCGTTGCCTCTGGGAGGCTGTCCTGCCTTTGGTAGTTGCACTCCACTCGGGGCCACTGAATGTCGGCATACACGAGCGTTGGATCCATGATACACGAGAGGGTAAGGAGGGGAGGGGGGCTTTCTGACAAGATCAGCGTTGGCTGAGGATGTGCGGCTCCTGCGAAGCTCACAGGAGAACGGGAGCGACGACAAGAACCACCGAGGGGCGGCGGTGGTGCCGCGCGCCGCTAGTGCACGCCTGGGGGTTCGGGCCCCTTGCGGTGACAGCACCGGGGGTCGACTGCGAGCGCCGTACGTGGCCACTTGCGGCCTCTTTTATTAGAAACTCAACCTCCATAGACCCCGAGTGGAGGGGCGTGGTCAGGGCGGTCACTTTGATCATCTCGCTTGTTTGCAAACGCCCACGTTTCTTCAACATAACGTATTTTGTTGGGTTTAGATCGCGTAAGTATAAATTTGTCGTAAAGCACCCACATTCCACCTGACACAGACAGTTCGTGAGGTTTGTCACGTGGAACAAAACGTGCCAACAACGAGTGACCACTTCAGCACCATCGGTGTGTCGGAGAGCAAACGCACAACATGTGCGAATTGAGTTCACGACGTTTTGCTGGCGATTGAAGAGTCGACTTTTCTTGAGACTGGCCATGCCGGGATTCACGAACGCAACGATGTAAACATCCAAGGAGACCGCTCCATCCCCCGGCTACTCGGCTGTAATCACACCCCTCTCCCCCCGTCCGGTGCGTGTGCCCCCGTCCTTACGACCACCGGACTACACGCAAGGACTTTCTGATGCGCTTCTGCGGCCGCCTGGAACGCCCTTCCTTCCGATATCGGGAAGACACTGGAGCTATGCACTGCTAAATCATCATCTTCTCGATCGACAAACTCATTTCTTTAGAACAAACTTCACGTGATTCGTTTGTTGTCCTTCCCCCCAGCACCTCCGATCAGCACGGCTGGCGATGCACGGTGCGACACAAGATCAACGTACACGTCGGGGCCGGATCGAGGCACGGGGGCTTCAGGGGCTGCAGCCCAGGGGTCTCCGCCAGCCGGAGGGCCTCCAGAGATTTAAGTGAAAAGTTATTTCGTTCGTGAATGCTGCATGTTATTTGTTGTTAACCTTGTAAGAAATCCAGTACACACACAGGGAAGGTTGCACCGCCGTCTGGTCAGCCTGCACGTCCCAAGGCGGCGCAAGGCTTTGCCCGCACGAGGCTGCACGCGACTCCCATCCCGGGCGTTACGCGCGCAGAGACGCGGGTCCGCACTTTGCTCGTGCGGGAAGTGAGCGTTTAGTCCTCGGGGCTCGCTCAACGTGCACACACACACAGAGGCCCAATGGCTGCTCTCTCAAAGTGAGGGCAGGAAACCAAGAGAGGGATCATATTCACGTTCCACTTTCCGTGCCCCCGCTTGGACCGCGCTGAGCGCGGGGGGTGGGGGGGGGGGCAGCGTGGTGGAGTTGCGCTGTCAGCCGACTCAGAAAGTTGGCGCATGTGGTTTGGCCATTTTCGCGGCCGCCCCTTCACGGCTCAGACACCGGCGCGTATCGCAATTCATTTTCCAGTTGACATCTGAGTGCAATAATAATAATAGTAGGTATCATTGCCCCTACGTAGACCTGGCGTGCATTGTTAAATTTAGTTTTTCATACGTGAAGATGCGCCGACCAAAATAGATAATTGTTTGGCTTTTCCCCACCGTTAAGTTCATCCTTCCAATATTAGGATTCCACTGGAGCGATGCGCTTTTAAATCTAGATCGAAAACTCATTTCTTTAGAGAACTGCCTTTCGTGTTCGGTTTCTTGTCCTTCCCCCCGGAAACCCCGAATAGCACGGTTGGCTACGTACGATGCGAAAGAAGTTCAACATACACACATACATCTTCTACACTGACCTGGCGTTTGCGCTCCGCGCTCGTGTGCGCAAAACCAGACGCGTCAAACGAAGCGCGCGGCCGCGTTGGCAGTGATGTGGAAGCACAGACTGAAAACCCATTACCACCATCATCATCATCACTGCGCTGCCCTGTAACTGAATAACATTTTTGGGCAAAGTCTCTTCCTCCCCTGGCAATTGCCCAAAACGTTAGCTTCATATAAACATTTAATTTATAAGGCCACGGCAGTAAACTATCGAGTAAAGTAGACGGTACTGTATCGTGCGTACACAGTCGTGTCCCAGCGTCGCATTGTGGCCAGGGTGTAGCTCATGGAGTGAAGCAGCGTGCTCGTGAGACCATGGACCGCACCACCACAAACTCAAACCCCCCGAGTGGAGTCGCGTGGCTGGTACAATAAGCGGCGCTCACGTCTGCGCGACAACGAAATGGAACTTGAGGCTCTGAGCGAAACAAGCGAACGCCCTTCACGAACCGGTGACCCCCGCAGTGGCCGTCTCCACCGAGAACTCGCTCTCAACGGAGACGTACGGAGTCGGCACGAATCGCTCAGGACCAACAACGGGAATAAGCACTGCCCCCCCCCCCCACGCCTGTTTGAGCATGGGACGGCTAAGCCCGTATGCGTGCGAAGGGCAGGCGCCACGTGGGCATTGCACGGGCCACGTGCGCAGAGGCTGTCCATTGACCGCTGCTTCACAACGTGCTCTGGTGAGCACTGCAATGTCAACTATTGTCTCTGCGCCAGTGGTTCTTAACCTTCGCTGCAGCCATGTACCCCTTGGGTTCTCAATGGTTGATAAAGGCACAATGTTAACACGTAGGGGCTTGATGAAACGAAGTAGTTGTATTCACGTGTCCGTGCTCAAGTTGTGTTTCGATGATTTAGCTTCTAAAAGCATCTGGCCATGACTCGCACCCCCAGGAAAAGGCATCTCGCACCCCCAGGGGGTGCGTGCACGCCAGGTGAAGACGAACCACTGGTCTACGCCGATGCCCCTCGTCTGAACATCCCCATTTCTTCCCAAACAACTCGATATCCCCGTCCGGATCTCCAACACAGTTACCGTGTTGGCAACGTCACATTGCTGTGCATACTCCCTGGAACAAACAGAAAAACGAGCGCTGTGGCAATTTAAAGACGAAGTGGATTCTCGCCCTCCCCACGGAGAGCCGGCGGTGGAGCCGAGCAACGAGACGCGCGAAGACACGCGGCACACCCCGGGCGAAAAACGTGCGAGACATGTTTAAGGAAAGATGCTAAAGCAGTCAAACATTCATCGCTGCTCCTGCTGCTGCTGCTGCTTGTGCAGACGTAGGGATGGGCTCTGTTCAGGGGGCCACGGGAATTTCGGTGGCCCTGCCTCCTGTCTGCCTCTTCGGGAGTCGCTGCGCGGTGCACGCGACGAACGGCACCTTGGGCTGCGTGCATGAAACGTCTGCACAAGTCACCGCGCGTGATGAAGCTGTGCTGCTTCCTAGTAAAGACTTTTTGAGTCCCTTAGATATATCTCATATCCAACTACTTCATATTTTACGATAGACGCGAGTACAGCTTAACTGTTATGACATGTATTTGTTTTAAAGGCAGCTCATTTCTGCTCAAATGAACCATGGCATGGCACTCATCGCTTGTTTATAGCCTCTAAGCCAATGTTGGAAAATCCACATTCCTATGGCGGGCGTGAGTCTATCCGTAGGGTAACCGCTGTTGGCTTCCCACGAAGTGGCACTCATTTACGGACCCCCCCCCCCCCCCCGAGTGTTCGAAGGGCCGAGTTGGCACCCAATTGGGGTTCTGAACTCGCACCGTTCTCTCGGTCGTCACGGCCAATCCACTTTCCCTACGACTACTCCACTCGGTTACACCCCGAAACGCCTCGGTGAGTCTCAGGACTCTTTCACAGGAGGGTCCTGCCAAGTGTTCGTAGCCGCGGGGTGGATGTTGCTGTGTGTGGTCCCAATTGAGCAATGTGCAGGTAATTTTTTTCCGAAATTGGGATGTTTTGGCCTATACCAGTTGGGAAATTTGCGGTGTACATTTTCAGCATCGTCGTGTTTTCGTCAGTACCAGTTCAGTTACATCGTGTGTTATATTAGCTGTGGGAGGAATCCGGAGAACCCGGAGGAAACCCACGCAGAACAGGGGGAGAGGGAACATGCAAACTCCACACAGATAGGCGTCCAGGTCCTGAATTCAACCCAGGCCCTTCTTGATTACAAAACTCTCTGCATGCGTCCAAATATATAATAAACGGGGTACACCCTCAGTAAGATCACCATGAGGGAGAGAGAGGAAACAGCGCACTGCAGGGATGCTCGCGACAATTATGTTCACAACGATGGACTACATTAAAGTGAAATTAGGGGCATCGTCATGAAATGTAATCGCATCAATTTCAACAAATCGTTTCACTCCACCCCAAACCTTTGTTAGGATTGAACGAAATAAATAGCAGTGAATGGCCTCTCTCCGAATGCTATGGTCAACATGTTTAATGATTCTTGTATACGAGTCAGAAATCGAACCCAGGCCCTTGTTGCAGCGTGACACGAGTGTCACCACCCTGCTACGTAACTTCCGTACCGGCCAGTTCGCACATTGTGGGAAACCCTTGACACCCCGCCATAGAAATGTGTAATTTCCATCACCGGCTCAGGGCTGCCGTCATCGGCGATGAACACCCCCCCCCCCCGCACCCCCCGACAACCGTGCGAGCGTCAAGGCCCTTGGGAGTCTGACCCCGTCACCTCCACCGAACCCGTATCCCTGGCGCGGCTTCAAGAGAGCCTTGTTGTCCAAATAGGCTAAACAGGCTCTCGACCAGTTATACCCAATGGTTAGGAATGAATGAACCTGAACCGACCATTGGTCATTGATCGGCGGCAACAATGTTCGTTCGCCTCGCTGTCAGGAGGCGTTCATCCTTCACATCCGCGGCGGCGGCGGCTGAGGGGCCGCGCCGCCGGGCCCCCTGAGCGAGAGGGCGGCCTGCGTGTCGGCGTGCTCTATAATGGCGGCCTCTGTTCGGCCGCCGCTCCTGAGCGCTCGTTGTGAAGCGGGGCAGGCGTTGTGGGCGCCGCGGTGGCGAGACGTTGACTACCTCGTCTAGTGCACAGGAGGCCGTGGGTCCGATCCCGACCCTGAACGCCTACTGCATATTTGGAGTTTGCGGTGTCTCTTTCTCTCTCTCTCCGTGTGGTCCGTGTGGATTTTCTCCGGGTCCTCCAGCTTTTCCCTCCACATTTAGAATCAACATCACGCATTCAGAGTATTTGGCTGCTACAAATTTCCACGTGATAAGCGACTTCGTTGAGCTATCATCTGTGGCCAGGTCGCTTCTGTAAAAGAGCTATACAGCTCAGTGGGCCTTACCTGCTAAAATAAAAAAAAGTTTAGTTGTAATAGTTGTGTACACAACGTGCGCGTTGTAACGCTCTGGCTGACAGCGCTTTTTTGTCACTACAGGGAGCTCTGATCTCCCCGCAGAGTGCCGTGGAACGTGAGGCAACGTCCGTTCCAAGCCCCACGCTGTGCTCGCTCACATGCGTGTGGCTGCCGAGTTGCAGAAATCACTGCGACTGGGCAATGTCCCACGTGTAACGAGTGATGTACAGGATAAGCCAGGGCAAACATTGAAATAAAGCCACCCTGTCAATTTGTCTAGTTGAGGAAGCTTTTACAATCTTGATTTGAAGCTTTCGTGACTGCAGGAATTCATACTATTTGGTTATTTCGGTAAAGTCACGTAGATAGAAAAATAACTAATAGATCACGACGTTTCGGTAGCAACACAAGCCATCGTCTTCAGGTGGAACAATACAGCAGGCGGACTGCTCAGGCAGGAGGAAATGTAGTGAGAGAGCGACTGATCGGGAATTGAACACAGGAAACCCTTCCTACTGTGGGGCACAAGTGTTTACGACTGCACCACCACCACCAATCGGGCAACAATACCTTGAGCCAAAACGTTTCCGCTTGACGTGGAAACTCTTGTCATTTGGTTATCAATCATCTCAATTGCATTTCCCTGTCGTCGTTTAGAGTTCCATCGGTGGCAGTCTGAGCCTCCGCCTCCCGGTGGGCGCTGGCTCACTCGACCAGCAATGAGAGAGATTCTCACTGCCAGCCTCCCGCACTCCGTGTGCGACACAATACAGGCACTCTTCTACTTACAAACACTCGACTTAGGAACTTTCAGAGATACGGACAAACCCGTCCCGTACGTCCAGTTGCCTGTTTCTGACTGAAAGTCGTAAGTTCAACCGCTGTGCAACAGATGGCGGTGGTGGCATCTAGATCTGCAGAACGTGAAGAACCAGCGGCATCTACATCTGCAGAACGTGAAGAACCAACGGCATCTACATCTACAGGAGATTATACAACTTTTGAAGTGTTTAGTGTACATGCCGTACAACACGTTTGGAATCGACAGGGGTAAAGTTGGAATTACGAATACATCGACTTAGGAACAGACCTCTGGGAATCTAACTCGCTCGTAAATAAGAGGAGTCCTTGTATCTCCGCTTCTCCACCGGGACTCTGCAGGTAAAAAATAAGAACGCGAGCATAGCGGCGCGCGCGATCACCTACCGGAGTTTCTCGGTTTATTTTACAGATGAATGGCCGTTGTTTAAGAGCAAGCATGCGGAAAGCAGAAACGGCGGAAAGGGGGGAAGATTGTTTGTTGAATTTACTAATCGCGACCGCCGAGGCCACGAGGGCAGGGACGCGTTTTAATGGCACCACATGTTTCAAAAAGGACATTCCTTTTTGGTTCCTTGGGAGCGACCACTTAAAAAGCCTGCGATCCAGAGAAGTCTCGATAACATTGGGCCCCGCACTCATTACTACCGTTAATCTCCCTCGCCTAATGTATCCATCACCGTTGTCCGTAAACAGAAGGTCACGGGCGTTGTGATGAATGCAGAGGCGCTGCCTGTAGGCTTGCAGTGGCCTGGCCATGCGTTACGCTAACTCGGAGTGTCCAAGACGCCAATTATCTGTAATTCTGTTTGTCTGGATGGAAGGGAAACGGCCCACGTGGGCAGGCGACGTGGGGGGTCGTCACACTCACCCGTGTGGAGGTCCGTCACACCGCGACACTCACCCATGTAGCTGTCGTCGTGCGAGGACTGCCGCGCCCGGCTCTGCGTCTCCCCCTGCACCGCCTGGTTGATGTACGTCTCGTTGTGGCTGCCCAGCACCGCGCGCAGAGGGGCCGCGATCAGCTGCCCTGAACACGGCCGACAACAATCGCCACCGTCGGTTCAAACGGCCCCGGGGGACATCTCCCACGAGGAGCTAGAAACAAAGACAAAGGTTACCCCCCCTCCCCACCACCACCACCCCCAGGTAGCCTCCGCAGACTGTTAGGGGCAAGTGCTGTGCCGTTAACGAACAACTAATTAAGGCCGACACGGGGAAAAACGAGGGCCATTGTCTGGCCAGCACCACCCCGGCCGGCCCGTCGGCCTTTGCCTCCCCAGGGGCTGATGTTTACACCCCACACACACCACACGATCAGCACGTGGCACACACCGCACCAGGCTCTCGTTTTAAGTCCGAGTCGGCCTAGAGGAGGAGGCCCAGGACCGGTTAAAGATATTCATCACGTGCTGGTGGTGCGGTGCGTGCCACGCGCTGCGCGACCAGCAACAGAACAATCGATGCAGCTTCTTATTGTTTTTTTAAATCACCGAGGGCGATTGTCAAATTTCAACCAGTGGCTGAAAGTCCGTAAATGGAAATGATCACTGCCCCTCACGCACCAGAACAACAACAATAACAACAACAATAATAAGAACGGTATTACAATAGGCATTATAACGAGAGTAAAATACTCCTTTAGTCAGCAAGCATCGTGTGGGCTGCTGGCACAGGCGTCGTTTAGGGGCAGATTCCCGCGTGCAAAGGGGGGATCCCTGTTTGTCATGGGGATGCTAACAAGCGCTGCCCAGGACACGTGTTAGCCCCCAGTACATCCTGGATCCCTGAAGCCACCGTAGACTCTTACGTGTGCCGCGACAAGAACAAGCATTGATTCTTGAACCGAATCACAACCCCCGCTGATTGTGACAATGCATCTACTCGTGGGTGGAGCGTTGCTAGCCGGGAGAGAGGCCACGGGCAAGGCATGGAAGGGAGACACAGCCTACGGCGAAACCACAGTGGGTTTTTTCTCTCTCTCCAAAAAAACCATCCACGTGTTTGCGGCAATAGGCGCCGTGCTTGTTTGGTTGCGTTTGGACAGCGAGTTCTGTCCACAAAGAGGGACAGGGCCGGTTATTTACGCCTCACGGCGGAGCTGGCGATCCGAGGAGATGTGGTGATGAGGAGGAGAGTGGTGTGAATAAGACGACAGAGCGGAGGAGCGAGAGAATGTCTGTGGTCGTCAGCTGAGCTGTCATCAAGTTGACAATAAATGAATTCCTCTTCTCCATTGCTGCGATTTGATACACTTTATATATCGGTGTGCTTGGCTAATTTTCGGCGGAGGGCAACTTTCGCCGATGGGACATCATCAAGTATGAGGGCCGCCACACATTTCAAACCGTTGGGGTTTGACAGCATCACGATGATGATGATGGGGAGGGGGGGTGTTCACGTGTTGTCTATTGTCGGGGGCCCACGTCAGGGACCGCGCTAAAGGCCACCAGGGGCAGCCAGTGGCTCGCGGGCCATGCAATGAAGATCACGAAGCAATATGGAGTACAATAAAGTAGAACATGATCTGTCCTGGATGATACACGGAGGGCGGCAGGGAATATGAACACCCACAAACAACAAGCTGGAGCACTGTGGACTCTTATTCCAAGGAACGCTGCCTCGTCGATTGTCGTCTTTGCCACCATCGCTCCCTGCAAGCAGGCCACGTGCCGGGTCACCCTGTGCCACACAGGGACGACTGCCACTGGGGGTGCCCCTTCCATCGTGTGAGATGAGATGCGATGGAAGTCGCTTATCGTGTATAACGTGCTAAGCCGTCCCGGCGTAGAGGAGGGTGCTCCATCAACAAGAAGTCGTCATCATAATCATCATGGCTAATTGCCTGAATTTAAACCGGAGCTCTCAGCGGTGCTTAACTCAGTGGCGTTTACCCCACGAGCCGCCCGGGCCACCGCATATTGGGGGTGATTGCGTCCTCATCGCGAAGTTAAGTTTAATGTTGGAAACGTTTAGGACCTGGTTCTTTACGACGGTAGCCGACCGGCGATGAGTAACGTCGCTCGCACGCCTCGAGCTGCGGTGCGCGGAGAGACGCGCGCGTGGCCACGCCACCAACGCGACTCAGTGCCGGATTAAGTTAGTGCGGGGCCTGTAGCATATGTTACAAAGGGGCCCTGATTTTTTTTTTAAATACATAAATATTAAAACACTTAATTTTAACTTGCATAGTAAAGTAATTGTATTTTTTTCATTTGCTATACAGCCAGATAATACGACAAATCGCTAACCTTAAACACCCAGTCGTTCATAAAAGTCCAAGGCAGTATAGTACTATAGTAATAGAGCAAGTGCAGAATCACTGAACCGGAATTGATAGCTTGAAAGCATTTAGCGCGGGTACCTTGAAAGTGCGGGCCCGTAGCATGTGTAGCTACTTGTGCTACTGGGAGAATCCGCAACTGCTGGGGCCCGTAGCATGTGTAGCTACTTGTGCTACTGGGAGAATCCGGCACTGCCGCTACTGCCACCGCCGTGTTCTTGTGAAGTCCGACCGAACGGTGCGAGCGCGAGGTTTCAAAGCGGCTTGCGTGGCGGGCCAGCAAGGGGATAATCGGCGTGGCGTGATGAAGAGAGACGAGTAACACGGCGGGGTCAACAGGCAGGTGGGGTTCGGAACATCGCGAGGGGGTTCAAAGCATCGCCGAGCGTAGAAGTGGTGGTGATGGGAGACAAAGTTTGGAGTTTGCGTGTTCTCTCTCTCTCTCTCTCCCCGTGCTCGCGTGGGTTGAAGAATCCGGACCCAAACCCTGAAAACTAGCCACGGTGGCGAGATGTTAACTACCTCGCTTGGTATACAGGAGGTCGTGGGTTTGCTCCCAACCTAGACGCCTGCTGTATATTTGGAGCTTCCATGTTCTGCCAGTGGTCGCGTGGGCTTTTCTCCGGGTCCTCCGGTTTTCCCCTCCATATTTAGATAAATGCGTTTAGAGTATTTGGCTGCTATACATTTACACGTGATAAGCCACTTCTTTGAGCTATCATTTGTGGCCAGGTCACTTCTGAAAAATAATATCGCAGTGGGCCTCACCAGGAATTGATTTGTAACGAGTTCTGTTACATCGGTATAGCTGTGTGGAACTTTATCGCAAGATACTGCACAGGTCTGATGTTTTAGTTTAAATGGGAGGCAACAGGGGTGACAATGAAACACAGAGGCAAGAGGGTCCGACATAACCCAGTCCTCAAACAAGACAACTCTCGACTTGATCCTGTTAAGAGGGTTTTGAGTTGACTGGCGTATCAGAACAAGTCTTCTCTCGTGGGGCAGAGACTTAAATAAGCACCGCTGTGCGGTTTCATGAGACGACCACGTGCACTCGCAACCCTGCTTGCCACGTCCTCCGCTACCTGTGGCTGAACTGTGGATGAATTATAGCCGCTGCAAACAACTCGGAGAAAGGCCGCATATTCAGTGCTGGATTATCCTAGTAGCAAAAGTAGCTACGTACGCTACGGGCCCCGCACTTTCAAGGGCCCCGCGCTAAATGCTTTCAAGCTATCAATTCCGGCTCAGTGATTCTGCACTCGCTCTATTACTCTAGTACTATACTGCCTTCGACTTTTATGAACCACTGGGTGTTTAAGGTTAGCGATTTGTCCTATTATCTGGCTGTATAGCAAGTGAAAAAATACAATTGACTATGCAAGTAAAAATAAATTGTATTTTAATATTTGTGTGTTTTCTTTTAAGTAAGGGCCCCTTTATAACATATGCTAGAGGCCCCGCACTAGCTTATTCCGGCACTGCGCATATTCACGGTCACGGTGGCTACGAATTCAAGCTGCTTCGTGGCCGATGTGAGAAACAACCTTTACCAGAGAAGCAGAGCGCTACTTAACTTGTTAGGTTTTACAGCCAAATTGTCACAACAGCGGTGAGTACGTGACCTGCAATGTAACGTCCATTGTTGTGTGGTGATGTTATTAAAAGTACATTTTGCTGAAATTATCGAGTCATTTTAAAAATAAATATAATGTGAAGGGGAAATACAATAATATTTTGGGGGCGTGAAATGGGTTCTGTTTTTTTTGGTTTTAACAGGTCCATAACATACGGAATTTACGTATTTCACACCGTCACTTTGTATTTCTTTTAAAATTGGTTCCGCACTGAGGCAGAAGCAACACAAGAGAATCAATAAACGCCACCGTGAAGCCTTCAAACGCCAAACACAAACATTAATGATTTGAAAAACAGAACAGAAATCAAAGGCCCTGGGCATGCCTCGCATTTCACAGTTACTTAATTTTCCTCGACCTCGCTGCCCTCAAAGGGTGGAATCTCAGTGACAGGTCAGGGCACAGAGGCGATCCCACCTTAGTGGCAGCTATAGGCCCACAGCAAATCCACACAAGTCCACATGCCTGCCACGCCAATTACAAGACAGTCCCCCCCCTGGTTCATCGATTGAGACGCTGCTGATAGGGTTTCTTAAGTGAGAAAACGTCTTAGGAACACAATTTTTTAATGCACTATGTGGTGTCAAGCACAACACGTCTTTTTCTATCAAAACAACTTCAGACAAATGTATGTCCGTGATTTTCGTGAACTGTTCAAGTCCGTAATGCGGGGAAGGAAAAAAAACTACTATGAAAGAAAAATGAAAGCATATGGGAGATGATTTGTTACCGGCAAGATAGAAAATAAATAATACCTCAGAGACATGATTTGTAACTAAGAACAATAGCACTGCAGGATTTTGACATAAATTAAAATGTAGATCGTAAATTTTGCAATATATCAGGGTGCTGGCTTTATAACGTCCACTTATAACGCGTTTATTTGCACACACGTCTTCAGCGAAAAAAAAACAAGAGTCAAACTTGTTTCACGTGAAAGTCAAGTGTACGTCTGCGACGCGTCATTGCCACCAGAGCACACCGAAGTTGATCTCAGGGATCAGCGAGCAGAGACGCGAGTCACCGTGGGTTTGTCAGTTTGACACGTGGCCATTCGCGACCAACACCTTCGAGTCACCGTGGGTTTGTCAGTTTGACACGTGGCCATTCGCGACCAACACCTTCGAGTCACCGTGGGTTTGTCAGTTTGACACGTGGCCATTCGCGACCAACACCTTCGAGTCACCGTGGGTTTGTCAGTTTGACACGTGGCCATTCGCGACCAACACCGTCGCAGGCGAAGGGACTCGTCGCAAACGACGTCGTCACATCGGACCCCTTTATTTAAGGAACGAAACGGGACGATTTCTCCACAGATCTGGCTGTCGCCTGATGATGTCGGTTGTATTTACTGGCGAAACGTCGTACTCGGACTCTAAATGTTGTGGATTTGCTCTCCAACACACCGGTGTTGCTGTAACTAGTAACGAATTGGCCAACGTTTTGTTTACGAGACAAACCTTACTAATGGGCTGTGTCGGGTGGCGGCGGGTTTAGCGACACATTTATATTTTTACGCGATATAACCCAACAACAACAAAAAAACCTCTGTTAAGCACCGTGGTTTGTGTCCGCGGCAAAAAATCGTGACCGGCAGGAATTTATTCATAGAGTGAGTTGCGGGGGTGGGTCACGTGTTGCTTTGTCGTCCTTCTCCCGCACCACCGATAACGATCACGGTTGGCTACGTACGGTGCGAAAGAAGTTCAACATACAGTGCACACACACACGTGTGTAGTATAAACGCAACTATTTATTACGGGAGCGATCGACAGCCCGGCGTGGTTCATTTTGTCAAGATAAAAAAATGATGGCATTGTTTGAATAGAAAGAAAGCGCGGTTATTTAACTGCCGTATCTTTCCATCAGATTTAAGATTTTTCACATCGGGGCTCACGCTGTCAGCGAACTATCCGGAATCAGCACAAGCGAAGTGACATTCAGGGGTGTTCACTTCCCACGTCAACAGGATGCTGTGTTTTGACCTAATTGCTTGCAGTGATGTCTCGTTGCTGTTGTTGTGGTATACGGGGGCATAGTTTTGACTCCATCGTTGCACGTTGTGAGGCCGTGTTTGCTGCGTCAATCTGCGTAGATAGTGATTGTGTGTGTGCGTCGAGTGATTGCGTGTGTCCAGTGGTTTTCTGCCGTACGGTGATATTTTTTCTTTTCCGCCGTAAAAAAATTTGCGTGGAAATACCACACAAGTTGGCTGCCGCCCGCTTTCATGTGACCGGAGCGAATTTCATTGCCCGTGCGTGCGTGCGTTCCTTCATTGGCGAGAGATCAATGTGCGAGATTACAACAAGCTGATGCGGTGTGGGGTAGTTTGAGCTCCACGAACAGTTCTCGCAAACAGCCATGCCTGCCCGAGCGACATTATGGACGGATGTTAAACATCGTTCCCTTGTGGCAATCGTATAAAGTAACCGTGGCTGTTCTGCGGGGGCTGGGATGTTTTGCACGGCTGCCTCTTGGCCACATTTACCAGAGCGCATTTAATGAATCAGCTCTCTTAATACGATTGATATCTAAAAGCCACGGAAAAAAAGCTTTGGAATTATGCGGGCATTTTATTCAGGATGAGTAAATTTTGTTGGGAAACCATATATCAGGCCACTTGTGAATTTAAAAAAATCATCCCTCGTGACCTGATTAGAGGACTGACCAGTGATGATGAAGGATTTAATTGCATCCTGTGCGGTCTGGATATTGAAAAATTACATCTCCCGAGAGCTATGTGCAAAGTAACCACATCATCGAGCACGTGTTGCCACTGAGCTGCTGAGTCTCACGTGAAGAGACTCCACTTGAACGTGAAACAACGTCCCTGATTGCGACACCTCGCCTGCTGTGGTCTGCAGGTGGATTACCAGATCCATCGTCTCGCTGCCTGATACAGCCAACGGAATCTGCATTGGGTTTGCTAATTCCTGGTAACACCGGAGAGCATTGCCTGATGTAAATTGCCATGCAACTTTAAGTTTCTGCATTACTGTTTCATATTGTGTAAAACGTGTTCGTCTTATGCTCCATCGACTGAAAGCAATTTTCGAAGGAACAAAATATTTAAAATAAAATCACCGTCCCAGAGCCTCCGCTTAGGCAACAGTGCTCCGGAAGTAGTGCACAGAGTCATGTATGGTGACTTGTGAATGATGAATTAAGATACTGATTACGATGATGACGACGATGATGATTCTCTGCCAGATTGATTTGGTCAGATGAGAAACAGATTACTGTAATGGGCTGCCAAGACTGGCGCCGAGAGGGAGCCTGCAGGAGCCCTCTCCCCTCCTCCCCCCGTCACAACCTCGCCGTGCCCTCCATCGCGGATGAGCCGAGCACTCCCGCTCGGGGCTTCAATCACTCCCACCATCGACCACCCGGGAACCAGGCCAGCTCCGTGCTGCAGCCTCCCCCACCCCCACGCGCTGCTTTCTGATTTTGTGTGTGTACCATGAAGTTGGCTCCCCAGCCTGCACTCGTTTGCGGGGCGCCGCGGTGCCTAGGAGATGTTAACAACCTCGCCGGGTACACAGGAAGTCGTGGATTCGATCCCGACCCGAACGCCTGCTGCTGCTGTATATTTGGAGTTTTCATGTCACTCTCCCCGTGCTCACGTGGATATTTCTCCATTTCCTTCGGGGTTTCCCACCACACTTAGAAACGTGCGTTTAAGAGTATTTGGCTGATGTCAATTTCCACGTGATAAGCCACTTCGTTGAGCTATCGTTTGTGGCCAGGTCGCTTCTGAAAAAGAGCTACATAGCTCAGTGGGCCTTACCGGGTAAAATAAAAATAGTTTAGTATTAAATAGTGTATAGAGAGCGGGTGATGCGCTCACGTGTGCAGCAAAAACTGGGGCGAGTGAGTCGATTAATCGACGAAAGAATATAACCGATTACTTTGTCGGAAGTCGTTGACTCAGGGCGCTTTACACATGCCTCTTGAAGGCGGGAAACCCCCCACAAGCCACGCCCAGAGTGACGCGGGGTATCGTGCAATGACATCACCAAGCCCCGCACATCACCTCCCGTCCAGTGGCACACGAGTTTTTCCACAACCTATTTCGTGTTATTTGATTATTGTGATCGTGATTATTCGATCATTCAAGTTCATTAATTGAACTAGGTACGAACTCAAGAGACCGGGATGAGTCACATCTGCGAGCGGCGACCTTGGCAATTCGTCTGCCGGTCGGGCTGCTGCTGCTGCTGTGTGCGATCACGATTGAGTAGTTTGCGGATCATTTTATGACTTGGCAAATTTGGAGCGCAACGCCGGCACAAAATGCTAATTAGCGCCAGGGGAAGATCCCGAGCGCCCACCGAGACGCGGTATTGCCGTGGTTGTTGATACACCCGCAGTAACAATCATAACGCTGTGTAAAAAAAAATGTGTTCCTGGGCAGTAAGTGTTATTTTCTAATTGCTTATGCCTCAAAAGTACAGAAAATGGCTATTATTCCCCACAAACTTTGCTTTTGTGACCAGGACTTTATGTGAACGAAAGACACAAATGCACACCACGTTTTCTCATTGAAAATAGGTACTTTTCAAAATATCACTGTCCTGGTCACAAAAGCAAAGTTTGTGGGGAATTATAGGCATTTTCTGTACTTTTTAGGCATAAGCAATAAAAAAACACTTAGTACCCAGGAAACATAATTGTGTGACACAGTGTAATCAGACAGCAGAGCCCGGTACATCGCTGCCCCGCTTTTCTGCCAGCACCGTCAAACGGCAGCGTGCCGAGGGTGCACGACGCCGGGAACCGGGCCATGCCACCATCCCCCCGGGTGGCCTCGCGACGAGGGTGACCGCGGGAGTGGAGCGGGCCCGTGCTGCGTTCGTACCTTGCCAGTAGAAGCTGCCCGGCCCCCCCAGCACCGCGGTCCCCGCCTACAAACACAACAAAAGTTAGTTTAGCAAGAGCTGCAGGAAATTCCATCGGAAGACCATCAGCTTGGCATGCACCCAATAGGCGGATTTTTTTTCTAGCTTCAACCAAAATAAATCTCTCGCTCGACACATAAACAAACACGCGCATAACGACCGATATCGAGTTAAATTCGCAAACCCCTAGACAACATTTTTTTTTCCGGTGACGTTTAACAGCGGGTGCAATAGTCGAGGTGAATGGCCACGTATGAAATTTCAGTTTGGAGCGGCGCTTGGCGTTAACAGCCAAGCGCCGTGCACGGCTTCAACCTCAGGCCGCCGTGACGCGAGCAAGCCCCCAACCCAACCCTCGCCTTCCTAAAGCAGACGGCACCCACAGGGGCTGTGCGTGCCCCTGGTGGTGCTCTGGTTCCTTGTGGACATGCAACGTTGAACTTCTTTGCCACCGTACGCAGCCAACCGTGCACCATTGGCACAAGGGGAGTACTTGCAAGTGAAACAGCTACATCCGTGCTATATCAAGATGCGTCGCGTTGAAAGTAACGGCGATTTGGGCGCCTGGTTTTTTTATGTCTTCGAGAATAAGAACGCAGCTATGCCGCGATTAGCCCGAATGTGCGCTTGATGTCAAGTTTCTGTGTACAACAAACACGTGATTGCGTACACCCAATGATCCGCGTACATTTTTTCGCATTGTTTTTTTTCCTACACAAAATACCGCATCCTCTGCCGTCGGTGTTTCTATTCCCAACGTTCTGTTGGCATCGTCACGAAGTGTTCGACTCTGGAACTCAAAATGACCGCAGCGCGTGGGTCGTTACGGGAAATGCCTCGGCAGCCCCGGGAGGGCTATGCCCTGGCGCTGACCATGCGTACACTCGCTATGTAACGCAAATCGAGCGTGGGGCTCTCCTCAGCGGCGCAGGCCACGGCGTTCGTGATGATAATACGGACGGCGAAGCGGATTCACAGAGAGTCACTCGACGGAGGCTTTGCATGTGCCAAATGTGTGTGGAACTGAGTTTACAGAAAAAATATCCGTGAAAAAAATTACGACTGATTATGCATTAATTATGTTTACGGGAATATACGGTATTTTTTTATTCTCGTTTGAAGCAGGGATGCACAGTACACAAGAGTATTGCTTTGTAGGCAAACATTAAGTCAAATCAAGTTTAAACATCAAGACGTTCTATTTTTGTTGAATTATTTCTGTAAAACTGTGACCGAAGTGACAGGAGGATTCATCGCTGAGGACGGAGCGCACAAACAGCTCCTTGTGTCGCGTTGCTCAACAAAGCAGCGTCCACACGCCCTGTCCCGAGGAGACGCTCAGCCTCCAGAAACCCCTGACACAGCGTAGTAGTTGTGCAGATGTTGACATTTAAAATACACTTTGGGATTATCCACCCCTGCACCCACCACCCCCAACCCCCAATTTCTGCACTGTGTGCATCAGAATGTAGTAATGTTTAGTTGTTTTAGCTAGTCAGCCATGAAAAATGTACACAGAGCGGAGCAAGACATATTTAACACGACTACAGAACAATATTTTAATGATGTTGACTTAACAATTTGGCTATTGCGATATACACCACGTACGTCACTCGCTGTAGCCGCGTAGATTCGAGTCATTATGCCTCCTTTATAGAACGACCAATGGCCAAATGCTCCGTCTTTATTGCCAGCCTAGAGAGCCAGTGGTGGCCATTCCACATTCGTACGTCAAGAATTACCACTGGCTGACCACCCAATAAGTGTCAACCATCGAACGCACGCGTGCGCGTGTGTGTATACGTCACACATACACGTGACACGTGACATCGACGTGTCTGTTGGGTAGGAGCCAGTGGTGCAAGTGGGTCACGCACAGGCACCCGGCGACCTGAATTCGATTCCCACAGTGAGGGATGGATGTCTCAAGCGATCTCGGGATACCCTTTCGATATCCCCGCATCGACCGCCACGGGGAGGTATGGCCAAACAACTCCCATGACCGACATGGCGTGGGGAGACCTTCATACAGCAGTGGAGCGACCAAGGGCTGTAAATGATACTAACTACTGTATTATTAAACATATCTCTCTCTATGCGAGTTACATGATTATTGTGCAACATTCGATCAAAATGCATGATAATTAATCACAGAACTTTAGTTCGAGCGCTTTATGACTCGGCCTATAATCCACCCGGGGATGATAAATAAAGTTTAACACGTAGCCTTTCGCGACCAATATCATCCATAATAGATCTGGCTGTCGCCTGATGAAGCTAGTTGTAATTACTGGCGAAACGTCGTACTCAGTTTGTAAATGTTGTGGCCGTGGTTCTCCAACACACCGGTGGTGCTGTACTAGTGACGAATTGGCCACGTTCTGTTTACGTGACAACCCTTACTAGTTGGCTGTGTCGGGTGGTGGCGGGTTTTAACGACACATTTATATATTTACGCGATCTAACCCAAAAACCTCTATTATGGATAAATAAAGTACCACTTTGTGGCAAGTCTATAATGGTCGTCCTACAGGGATAGACTGGCCTCCACCATGGGAATGTGGAATTTCCACCTCTGGCTGGGGGCCACTGGCAAAAGTTAATCACGTGCCCAATTTCTCGTTGCAGCAGGGGGACACTCAGAGCTGTGCCCCGTGAAGGTATAAAGAGGCCATTGAGAGGAGTCGTCGGTGTTTATTTAGGTGATCGCTTGTGACGAGGTGCTACTTGGCTTGTAAGGTGCAAGGATATCTTCGGCTTACGAGGTCAATTTGAGACGGCACTGGCTATTGAAAGGGTTCACATTCACGGCCTCTCTTAGGTGGAAATGTTCACGCGTACCCCGCTGTGCACGGGGACAACGGCCGCGATGAGGACGACATTCGCGCAGAGGTCACGAGGGGGGAGAGCTGCGTGAGGCAGGGGGCATCCGCTCTGGCGCCACGTGACGGAAAGGGGCCCTGGACACAACGAGGGTCACTGAAGCCACCGGCCGCCCCCACGACGCCGCTGTCACTGCGTCGCCCGGGGGGGGGGGGGTGGGGGGGGGTGGGGGGAATCATCTGTCTCTCGAATACGCTTTGTTGTTGTTATTTATTTATTTGAGACTGATCAGAGTTTGGAGTGGGGGGACCTGTAAGTTGCCCGGCCAGGTCTGTCAAGGCCCCCTCAAGTCATCTGGGAATAAAACCTCGCGTATCGATCGATCGCGTTAGCCCCAAGCGGGGGGGGGGGGGGGGGGGGGGTGAGATGGGGGTGGGGGTTAAAGAGGAAGGCATTCAATCTGTTTCCCGAGTTAAAATGTTCACGATGAATTGGTCTTAACGTGCGCCTTGCGAATGACAACAACGTCTTGGTCGGCAAATGCGTTCCACGTGTGCTCCTGTTGACTTACAGGCAACGGTGTCCGCATCGATGGCGGGGTTTTTTTTTATTTGCGGCTTTTATGCACCGCGCGCCCCAGCGAGGTGGGTGCTCCCACGTGCCAAACGGAGCGGCCGGCCTGGAATCGGGCGGCCCATGATGTTCCCAGTTTCGTCGTTTGCGTGTACATCTTGCGCGTGTTCGCCGCCCGCGAGTGCGTGGTTCGTGCCGGTTAGCACGGGGCGCGCTTCGCAGCCACTTACGTCCGTGAAATCGACGCTGAACCCTCCTTGGCAGGAGCCTTGACCCGGCGGGTCAGGATTGCCTAATGTGGGAGCACACAGAGACACCTCAATTATGGTCATTAGACGAACCGCGATCGTTTCCTCCCCAGACCTCCGCTCCCACCACATCCCCCCACGTCTGCTCTGCTCTGCTCGGCCCTGCCTGCCTGTCTGCGCCGTCTATTCCCACAGACCCATGCAGATTACCATCTCGACATTGTTTCTATAAGCGCTGTTTGGCACCACGACTTGCATGACTTGAATGCCAAACTGGCCATTTCCTGTCGGCTCTATCGCGTTGAACAATGATCCACTCGGAGATGTTTGCCCAGTCAGCAGCAACGGGCAATGGTTAGCCAGGGGATGCTGCTGCTGCTGCTTCTGCTGTTCCTCTTACGGGTTCCATCTTCTGAGCTCCCATGTTTGTCGCGCCCAGTGATGGCTGCTGCTGCTGCTGCTTGGACCTCACCCAGCAGTTGGACCCAATTCTGCATCCGCCTCCTTGACATCGCCAAGCGAGGGCCAATTAGCGAGCCACGTTCATTTGCAGGGTAATGCTGGGTAATTAGCTATCTGGGATATTTTTTTCCAGCTAGTCAAATTGACTGTGACACAATAGCCCACGCTTGCAAATTAAGGTGCATGGTCTGAAACATTTGCTCTGCGAGAGATGGCAGCCAGTGATTATAATTCTCGGGTTGGATTATCCGGTACTTAGAAGTTGCAGATATCAACCACAGACTTCATGCACACTGGCGCTGTGGCACTACCGGGCAATCTAAGCCATCTACATTCTGACCATTAACCCAGCTCAAAGACGCGCGCGAACATTTCGTGAAGCAGACTGCCAAAGGCATCTCTACTCGGAACTGATTGAGTTGGATGCTGACGGGGGGAAAGTAGGTTTATGTTCTTAACAAAAGTGGCCGCAATCGAGCAGACCACAGCAAGAAAAAAACCATCGGCAGGCAGAGCGTTCTCATCCTCGAGAGAGCCATGTGCGAGCCTCTGGACTCAGTCACGAATGATCACCGAGTCCACAAGGCCATTTGATTTGCAGCAACGGCGCCTGGGCTGGAGAGGGATCCGAGGGAACGATGCGACGACTCCTCATAGAGTTTCTGTTAAGTTTCCGTCGCCCCTGTGCGTTTCTTTGTGCCAAATCTCGCACCAAGGGTCATAGAGTGCTGTGGGGCAAATTATTTCATTGGTTACACACACACGCACGCGCGCACGCACATACACATATACACACACGCGCGCTAACACAAAAGACAGAGATCCCCCGTGTAGCCTTAACAGACTGTAGGGGAAAGTGCTGTTAGCGACCTACGAAGGCCGGCATGGCACACGAGGGGGTGGGTGGCCAGCACCACGCGCGACCGCCTTTGTCTCCCCAGTAGCGATGTTTACACACACTGCACCAGGAATAATCATTTGAGGCTGAATCGACCTAGGGGAGGCCCCGGACCGGTTCAGATATTTGTCACCGATGTTGGGCGTGAACGGGAATCTAACTCGGGTCGCCGGTTTTGTAGCGCCGCGCGCTAACCGCTGTACCACCGCTCCCCCCACTTGCCCCACGCGCGCGCAATTTCCTACGACAACCCATGCGCAATCCGTGCCATGTGGTGAGAATTACACGACGCGGATAATAAGTGGCGATAAATCAAGTCGCAGGCATTAGAAGCGGTGTGACGATATCCGTTCGCATTGCGCACGGCGCGCACACGCACGCTTCGTTGACGAACGTTTGAATGTTAAGCCCTGCGTCAATGTGTGTGTTTTTAATAGATTTTAGTCAATTGGGTTAACGATACGCTCGAGCGTAAATATTCAGAGGTGACCTTCACACAGCTCCGAAGCTCTGACCGACCACACAGGGTCGAACGCCACTGAGCGTGGCCTTCACCTGTTACATCTGGGCCGGGGGGGGTGTGTGACGAACCCCACGTTGTGCTTTTACAGTTTCAGGTCAACGCGTGGCGGGCGGCGCTTATTCATTGAAAAAAACTAAAATGTAAATTCATAGCAGCGGCTTTATCGCAGTTTCCTCCAACAGGATGGAAACATGAAATCCATACGGCGTCCCAGGAGGAACCCGCTCCGGCGACAAACTCGGCACGCACGCTTGAAACATCGCTCCCGCACTCCGTGTGCCACGCCCCCCACTCTGGAGCCACGCCCCCCCCCCACTGGGGCCACGCCTCCCACGCTGGTGCAGGGCCACACAGACACCACCAGCGCCGACCGAGAAGACGCAGGCGTGACGGGCATGGCAAATGAGACGACAATGGATCATCGACTCAAATCCCCACGCCCAATCCAGATGATGCACCAGATTATTGTGGCGGTGGCGGGGAGGTAAATGATCAAATGACGAGCCCAGAGTTCCTGGGGCAGGCCGGTGGGTTCAGTGACAGGCAGGCGGGTGGGTTGGATGACGAGGGGGTGGGTTTGGTTGGCTGGCAAGCGGAGGGGTTAGTTGACAGGCCGATGGGTTGGCTGGCAGGCGGGTGGGTTGAGTGACGGGCCGGTGGGTGGGTTGGGTGACAGTCTGCTGGGCTGAGCGACAGGCGTGTAGGCGGGGTGGGTTGCGTGGCAGCACCTACCTCTGCGGCAGGGCGAGTACTCGGCGAAGCTGCTGAAGTTTCCGTGCGCCACGTAGCAGGTGCCCACAGGCTCGCGCTCGCGCGCAGGGCGCAGCGTTCTCCAGCGGTAGAGCGGGGCACACGCCTGCCCGGCAGCACGCAGCGTCCCGCGGAGGACGAGAGAGGGTTATTCTCGCCGTGGGAGACAAGCGACGACACGACGACGACGACTCTGCTGCTCTCGTGCGGAGACTGCGGACGTTGTGTGTCTACTTTGTGTGGCTCGCAGAGTGATGGGGGCCTCGCGTGCCACGGCTCTCCGCGCTCGGAGAATCCGTGCACGGAATTTTTGTTACAACTTTTACATGGAATTTCTATTCTAATTATATTATATATACACTGTAGACACACACACACATATATATAATACCCATTGAGTCCCAAGATTATTTGTCAAGAGAACGCTCTGGATTGCGATGTTGGGAAATGCTATTTAAAAAAAAAGATATGAATGTTTTTCCTTACGTGCGAGAAAACTCGAGTTACTCGGATAAATGGCGCCGAAAGACGGGAAGAGACACACGCGTATCACAGGATAGTGACGATATTCAGAGACCTCATCACGTTGCCTGTGATGATGAAATGTGGGCTTGGGCAGGAGGGACATTAGTCATGAGACTGATGATAGACCGGCTGCCAAAGGGGGGAACAGACAAGCGAAAAACCTTCCACTGCGGTGATGAAATCCGTTGATATGGAGGAGCTAGATGGAATGCTGCCTCCGTGGGACCATGAGAGTTTGCCACAGCTCGGGAAGGCCTTGCTCCAGCAGTGGATAAAGCGTGGATGGTGATGATGATGATGGTGTTTGATGGGTCCAGGCTAGGTATATAATGTGAAGGCAATGCCCGTGCTGGAAACAGTTTCGATTTAAAGTTTTCGTGACTGCAGGGATTCATCTTCTTGGTTCTTTCGGTAAAGTAACGTAGAAGGGAAATAATAAAATAATAAAAATAAAACATAATAAAATAAAATTCTCACGACGTTTCGGCCACAACGGGTCCTCGTTGTGGCCGAAACGTCGTGAGAATTGTATTTTATAATGTTTTTTTATTATTATTTTATTATTTCCCTTCTACGTGACTTTACCGAAAGAACCAAGAAGATGGAAACAATTTGTTGCAATCTTTTTTTAAATATCAACCACGGTTGATGTTTAGATGTAATAACCCTGGAAATAGTTATTACAATCATAATAATAAACACGTACATTTACCGTAATATGTAACGGAAAAAAATTCTGCTCTGGCCCGAATATTAATAGATTATCATCGTCTGTCTATGGATGGAATTACAGCGGCATACTGCGAGAAAAAATCACTTAGGAGACACAAATCAGGCTGTGAGCTGCAGTCGGCCAATCCACAGCTTTTTTTCTCCTTCTGTTCCACGTGTCAGCACTGATGTGGAAAACTCATTACCGCCTCGCCGTGCGATGTGTCCAGGTGGTTTCTTGCTCATGTTTCACCGCTTCAAGTACATTTCAATCGGCTTCTGCTTTTACTGCCGTTTTCGGTGGAGTCGCGCGTTTGCGAAGTGGAGTCGCGCGTTTGCGCGACTCCACTTCGGAGGCGCAAAAGGCGCCGTCGAAGCGAAGCCGCCGATGTTTTGATTTCCTTCGGCTGTCCCCCCCCCCCTTCGTTTGCCGGTCGTGGCACGAGCGATGCGACGGTGCCCGGCCCCCCCCCCCCCCCCGCCGGTGACGCGCGGGACGGGAGAGCCGCTCACCATGACGCTGGAGCGGAGGGCGCGCAGACTCGCCCCGAACCACTGGCGCGACTTGTAGTCCACCCTGTCCCGGACGCCCGTCGGCAGGGTCAGCATGCGGTCACCTGCACAGAGCGTCAGACGCCGGAGCTGGATGCGAGCGATTGACTGCACGTTTCCCGCGACGCGCGCGCCGCCCACCCCAGCACCCCGCTTGTGTAGCGCTCGGGCCCGGGGCGGGAGCCGCGGTCACGAGCGTTTGAATTTCGCCGGGCGTCCCTTCGGACGAGACGCGCGGGCCCCTTTCTCCAAAGCAGCGGGGAGCGCGCGTCTCGCCGTCCGGACCATCTGGACACGCGGGGGGCCGGGTGGCGTGGCCGTTTGCGAGCTCGTCTCCTCGGGGAGCGGGGGGGGGGGGGGGGTCCGCGGCCCGACGGTCGACCGCAGTTTCATTTCCACGGCTGTGCATGTAAAGGGGTTCGCGCGCGGCGTTTCGTAGGGATCACAATTTTTTTACTACCAAACTATTTTTTTTATTTCACCAGGCAAGGCCCACTGAGATAAATAGCTCTTTGTCATAAGCGACCTGGCCACAAATGATAGCTCAACGAAGTGGCTCATCATGCGGAAATGTATTGCAGAAAAATACTCTAAATGCATTATTCTAAACGTGGAGCGAAAAACCGGAGGACCCGGAGAAAAATCCACGCGACAATCGGGAGAACGTGGAAACTCCAAATATAAAGGCACCGTCAGGGTTGGGATGCAACCCACGACCTCCTGTATACCAGGCGAGGTAGTTAACATTTCACCACCGTGGTGCCTTAAGAAAAATACCCCGGAAAGTAATTTGCAAGTGCAAGCCAGCCACTGTAAGTGTCTAAAATTCAAATTTCTAAATTACCCGGAAGTCAATTTAAAAACCATTATTATAGTCAACACACAACTTTTTAATGGGCATTTCTCCGCAGATTATTTGAGCAGATATTTTTTAAAAGTTCTGACTTCTTTGACACTCATCAGCACGGTGTAGCCTATGAAACAAACGCAATCCGGGTCGCCTGGTGGTATGGGCAGAGCCCTTCGTGAATACAATGGAGCCGTTCACCAATGTATTTGTGTTGAGACGTTTGGTCTATTTACATTCACGATAAACACAGCCAATCTGTTCTCTTTGCTTCGTTGGCCTCGGGGTTTTTCTCGTTGTTTTTGTTTAACCATATTTCATTTAGTTACTTTTCATTTGCAGACACAAACACATCGAAGCAATGGCGAGTGTTTTGTGCAACGAGTAAATACGCCACATGCCCTTGAAGCGGGGGGAAAAGTCGTTCAGGCGATTTACAGACATGCTCAACCCAGTTATTGACGAGATAACGCCAGGAACACTTTGCGCACCTCCAGGGTTCATTTTAACGCAGAGGATAAATAAACAGGCGACGTTGACATTTCACGTCATCGACGGCGTCATATACAGCGCCATCAGAAATGTAAAAATCCCAAATTTCAACGCTCAAAGACACAGAGTTCATTGGTGCACGGGGTGCATTTTCTGTTGGCTGTGCAAGGTCGATACCGATCAATGTCCACGTCGTTTATCGAACTTCTAACTCCTGTGGAGGACTGGTGGTTCGCGCCTCTCCCATCGCCCCCACTGATGCCCCCCCCCCCTCCGCCCTCAATATGTGCAGATACTAAAGGATGTAGGGTGCGTAGGCATATATGACTATAACAAAAATATATTTTTGGACAATTGTTGGAAACATGTTGGATAAAAATTTTACCCCCACACTCGGCTGGGGTCTACTTTCTATAATTGTTTAATTCAGCCCTTCTGAAAGGCTCTCTTATCATTTATTTGACGGACACACGAAACGTCGGGTTTTTGTAATAGATAACAAGGTTTATTAAAAAAAGAGGTAAAATAAAGTAATTCATCCAATTTCATTTGTACCACTGATGTCCCTGAAATGAACCTACAAACGTCAAAGTAGTCAGAGTGGAACCTCGCCTGCGATGTGGGGAGCTGTGGTCGTCGCTGCTGATAAGGGGGTGATGGGGTTTCTCGTCGGCTCGGCTGTTTGATCGGCGCTGTTTGTTGACGTGAGTGGCACGTCTGCAGATCAGCGCGCGCTGACACCCGTGGGCATCGCGCCTGCCATCGAGCGCAGGTGACGTGCGATGAACAGGACCCACGTGTGCCCACACTCTGACGTCTCGGAAAAAGGTTTGCGGTATTTTGCCTTGGGGGGGGGGCGTCCATAAATGACGTCACGCGATTTTGGACGATTTTTACCCCCCCCCCCCTTGTCACACGGCGTCACAAAAAGTCAGACCCCCCCTCAAATATGACGTCATAAAAGCTCTGCCCCCCCAAAAAAATATAAAACATGCTTCAAATCGCTTTAAACTATTGTCATTTTAGTGCGTATTTAATGTGGCGCTGCACACTGATGTTGTAGGAGAAAACAATTATTAAAACGTCTAATTAAGTAGAACGTGTTGTCTATATTTATTTAAAGTTGCGCATTTTGATGTGACGTCACATTTCTCAAACCCTCCCTCCCCTCGTCACACATCGTCACAAATGTCTGACACCCCCCCACCCCCCTAGGTGCGTGACGTCATTTATGGACGGCCCCTTGGGATGGCAGCGTTGGTCGTGTTCGAGCGAACGCGTGACGGGTCGGGGCCAGGACACGCAGGAGACGATACCAGACCCGATGCGCACTGCTTCCTCCTGAATGGGAAACTGAAGCTAAACTGTTTCATTTATTTGTATTTGACCAAGTGAGGCACCCACTCTGAGCTGTGTGGCTCTTTGTCAGACTACAAGTGATAGCTCGACGAAGGGGCTTATCACGTGGACACTTATGTCAGCCAAATACTCGAAACGCGTGTGGAGGGTATAACTGAAAGTCCATGCGACCACGGGGAGAACATTAAACTCCAAATATACAGCAGGTGTCGGACAGGATCGAACCCACGACCTCCTGTATACCAGGCGAGGTAGTTAACATCTCGCCACCGTGTAAATGAAAGACAAGTGGCAGTAGTCCGATATTAACCATGCAACTGTAATGATGGACTGTGTAGTAAACCCACAGTGCCTCATTAGGGACCCAAAGAGATGCATTGAAGATAGTGGACATGCAACCCAAACTATGGACTATATAGTACACCACTGCAGTCTAGAAACAGCAAACGACACGAACTCTCTCTCCTGAAGCCTTCTCATCCTGGCTGGCAGACCTCAACGTCCGCATGTAGTTCCTGAACGTGCTGCCGTCACGCGCAAGAATACTAGAAGGGAAATAATAAAATAATAAAAATTCAACAATACAATTCTCACGACGTTTTGATCGCAACACAAAAAATAACGCCACTTTATTCAAATTTTCTTGCTGTGGTTTTCACACCTGATGATGATTGCTTGTGTTGCAATCGAAACGTCGTGAGAATTTGATTGTTTTAATATTATTTTATTATTTCCCTTCTACGTGACTTTACCGAAAGAACCAATAATATGAATCCCTGCAGTCACGAAAGCTTTAAATCGAAAAAGAATACTCTAGTTGCACATTTCTTTCCATGGCGAGGGGATAACACTGAGACAACCTCCTGGGCCCTGCAGGGCTGAGGCTCACGAAGGACCCCCACGTGCCTTGCACCGCCTGTGCCCCGTAGCACGCACACACACACAGCGGCGGCGCGCGTGCAGATGGCACGGAGACCCAGGAGATGCCCTCTTGGGGGCAGAGGCTGCCCTTTGTGGGGCACCGCACATACCGATGTCAGAAACGATCACGCCAACGCCACGACTTAATTTACGTGTAATTGTGCGCAGTTCGTTTCGGCCCTAAACTCATGTGTTGGCTTTTAGAGGCGGACAAATTAAAATGTAACAAAAAGCCACTTGAATCGATTCAAATTATTTTCATCCTCCCTCGCTAACCGCATAGCTGGGATTGAACCTAAATGTTCAGCAGAAGCTCGGCACAAACGCCGACAATGTGGTGTTGTGATGCGGCATCTGAAGGCGCGCATAGCTCCACCGCCCGTGCATGTTAACAACGCCGTTGTAACCAACAACAACAACAACACCAACAACAACAACACCAACAACAACAAAAAGTAGGCACGGACCTTTAGGGATCTTTCGCTCGCAGATTATTTTTTTGCATTAATGCCGCTCATTTGGTTACAATAACAAGGCTGTTAATGCAATTACGCATTCCTCACGCTCATCGTCACGGCAAAAAAGGCAACAAATGCCCAAAGTCTTCAGGCATCTCTCTGCTGCTCTCAGAGGGCCAGAGAACTGCACTCTGGCCCAGTGCCTCCCTATTAGGTGTAATTTACGGAGGTGTTTCCTTCGCGTTCGCAGCTGATTAATGGTGTTTAACCGGCCATTCTGGGGGTGCAACAAGACCCCGGTTACACCTAATCAAAGTCCGGAGAGCAAGTGGCTTTAGCCGGGACATCTGTTAGTGATTACTCGCGATGCCAACAACCCCACGCGCGCGCGCTGGACATTTCTAAACAGCGTCCCGTTCGTGTCTGCATCATAAAAGCCGAAATGAGCTTTGCATTTGCAGAATCCCCGTGGACATGTGGGGAGCTTTATTGTTATTGCACCTGGAAAATGGAAACATTCGAGACGGAGACGTGAAGATTTCCTGCCCAACAGGAGAATGTGGAAGACTTGTTTCGGCACTACATTATCGAATTAGAGATTCGAGAGTGAGAGTTTCTGGGGGAGTTGGAAGGTTGTGTGGACGTGAACCACGACGACACCCAGATGGTGCCGATTTTTGAGCCACTTCAAATCTACTTGGCAAACACGTGTCACTCGGCCCGCTCCTGGCATTGTCGCCCTGGGACGTTGTGTGTGAGCCCGCATTCCTCGGGCGCGATTCGCCGCCCGAACGGTCGATGGTTAATTGTGATGCCGCTGCAAGATGTGAAAATGTCAGAAATGCTGCCCCCGTTAACTACACACACCGCTATGCGGTTAGAGCGACGATCGTGCTCAGCGGGTGTCGGGATGGATGGATGGGAGAGATGGATGGGAGGAAGGGAGGGAGGAGAGGGAGGTAGGGAGGGAGGGAGGGGAGGGAGGGAGGGGAGGGTGAGAGGGGGGAGGGGAGGGAGGGAGGGGAGGGAGGGGAGGGGAGGGAGGCGGTACCTGTGAGGTCGAACGGGATGGGGTGGCAGGAGGGACGGGCCCCATCGCGGCCCCAGGGACACAAGTAGACCGCTCCGCCCTCCGTCACTCCGGGCTGGGACGTGTTGGCCCGCGGAGCCCCGATCAACATGCCAATGCTGGCCAAGCGCACAGACAGAACAAAGACAAAGATCCCCCGGTACAGCCTTTAACGTACCGATGGGGCAAGTGCTGTTCGCGAGCAGCAGCAGCTCATGTTAACGCCAGAGCGCCACACGCCTGATCGCCTTTATCTCCCCAATGTTGGTGCCTACACACCGCACGAGATACTCATTTAAGGCTTAGTCGACCTAGGGAAGACCCAGCACTGGTTCGTATATTCATCACTGATGTTAGCCGTGAGCGGGAATCGAAATTGTGTCGCTGGGTTCGTAGCACAGTGCGCTAACCACTGCGCCACCGCTCCCCGACGCGTACGCACACACCCACACATATGCACACGCGCAAGAGCCTTCCCGTAATGTTTGTGGTTATTTTAAGCATTAAAAAATGCAATCCCTTACTTTTGCTGCCAGAAGTCAAAGCGATTTGCTGCTGCTCGAACGAGCATCAAGGCGGTGCTCATCTCCTGTTGAGAGCGCCGAGCCAGTGATGGCCATTCCATATTCCTATGGCAGGGTGAAAGTGTATCCGTGTGACTCTCACTGTTGACAAGTGGCACTAATTGTATCGATCCTGGAGGGGATTGATGGGCTGAGTCAACCTCCAAGCAGCCTTCCGATGGCGAGCCGCTCGCTTTTCCGCTCGTCCCTACGGACCAGCGCGTCTCTGTAGCAGGTGACCGCTCCTTATCTTCCGTTAGAGTCGACCCATCTCCTAGCCACCGCAGCGCGCCCTGTAGTGGCTAGAAGATGTTAACTATCTCGCCTGGTACACAGGAGGTCGTGGGTTCAATCCCGACCCTAACGACGCCTGCTGTGTGTTTGGAGTCTGCGTGTTACTCTATCTCTCATCAGCATCATCACGGTGGCTAGGAGATGTTAACTACCTCGCCTGGTATACAGAAGGTCGTGGGTATGATCCCGACCCTGACGACGCCTGCTGTATGTTTGGAGTCTGCGTGTCTCTCTCTCTCATCAGCATCATCACAGTGGCTAGGAGATATTAACCACCTCGCCTGGTATACAGGAGGTCGTGGGTTCGATCCCGACCATGACGACGCCTGCTGTATATTTGGAGTTTGCGTGTCTCTCTATCTCTCATCAGCATCATCACGGTGGCTAGGAAATGTTAACTACCTCGCCTGGTATACAGGAGGTCGTGGGTTCGATCCCGACCCTGACTACGCCTGCTGTATATTTGGAGTCTGCGTGTATCTCTCTCATCAGCATCATCACGGTGGCTAGGAGATGTTAACTATCTCGTCTGGTGTACAGGAGGTCGTGGGTTCGATCCCGACCCTGACGACGCCTGCTGTGTGTTTGGAGTCTGCGTGTCTCTCTCTCTCATCAGCATCATCACGGTGGCTAGGAGATGTTAACTATCTCGCCTGGTACACAGGAGGTCGTGGGTTCGATCCCGACCCTGACGACGCCTGCTGTGTGTTTGGAGTCTGCGTGTCTCTCTCTCTCATCAGCATCATCACGGTGGCTAGGAGATGTTAACTATCTCGCCTGGTACACAGGAGGTCGTGGGTTCGATCCCGACCCTGACGACGCCTGCTGTGTGTTTGGAGTCTGCGTGTCTCTCATCATCATCATCATCACGGTGGCTAGGAGATTGTTAACTATCTCGCCTGGTACACAGGAGGTCGTGAGTTCGATCCCGACCCTGACGACGCCTGCTGTGTGTTTGGAGTCTGCGTGTCTCTTTCTCATCATCATCATCACGGTGGCTAGGAGATTTGTAACTACCTCGCCTGGTATACAGGAGGTCGCGGGTTCGATCCCGACCCTGACTACGCCTGCTGTGTGTTTGGAGTCTGCGTGTCTCTTTCTCATCATCATCATCACGGTGGCTAGGAGATTTTTAACTACCTCGCCTGGTATACAGGAGGTCGCGGGTTCGATCCCGACCCTGACGACGCCTGCTGTGTGTTTGGAGTCTGCGTGTCTCTTTCTCATCATCATCATCATCACGGTGGCTAGGAGATTTTTAACTACCTCGCCTGGTATACAGGAGGTCGCGGGTTCGATCCCGACCCTGACGACGCCTGCTGTATGTTTGGAGTCTGCGTGTCTCTCTCTCATCAGCATCATCACGGTGGCTCGGAGATGTTAACTACCTCGCCTGGTGTACAGGAAATCGTGGGTTCGATCCCGACCCTGACTACGCCTGCTGCTGTATATTCGGAATGTGTACATCTCTCTCCAGTTGATTTTTCTCTGGGCATTTCAGTGTTTTTCCTTCAACATTTCGAATCAACATCACGCGTTTACAGTATTTGGACTGCTGTACATTTCTACGTGATGATGAGCCACTTCGTTGGGCTACCATTTGTGGCCTGGTCGCTTCTGAAAAAGAACGTTATAGATCAGCGGGCCTGACTTGGTAAAAAATAAATAACAACAATAGTTTGGTTCATAAGATAACTCCAGCACAGCCTGGGAGGCGCCAATGGACTTGGGCGCTGCCCTACCAGCCTCTCTGAGCAGGATCACGCTTTTACTGAACTCGTTTCGTCCCTTCGGGTATAAATCACTCCTTAATGGCGAGTGTTCTTGCAGACAGCGCCTATACAAACTCTCTTTTTTTACAACCACCGCGGCGCATGAGTGGACCGGCAGCCCTCGTTGCCACTTGCGGTGGTGTCTGGACGCAGCCCGGGAAATGCCATTGGGGGGTCAGGCCTCCGTGTTTGTTGGTCGATAATAGGACACTCAGCAAATAGCCACTCCTCTCCTGATGTAATTGTCCTGCTGGGTTCTTCGTCTTCTTGGTTTTTTCGGTAAAGTCACGTAGATAGAAAAAATGAAAGTAAATTAAATTAAAAATTAAAAATAAAAACTACGACGTTTCGATCACAACATAAACGATCGTCATCAGGAGGAAAAAATGGGGGAAGGCCACCCAAGGCAAGCTGCGAAAGTTTTCAGTCAAAATATGGATTCTTCATCGTCCGTCCCTGCTGTGGTGACAGATCCAAGGGGGGCCCAACGGTAGCGTAGGTGTCCATCCATGGTGGTGCTGCGTAGTTCACGAGCAAGCTCCCAGCACGTGGAGCGAAACGTCGGACATCACGCCGAAAAACGCGTCGAAGAGGCACACTCCTCCGTTCGCTCATCCCACACAGGGCCGGAGTGAGATGTTGTAGGCCCCTGGGCTACAGACACTGTGAGGCCCCCAGGAATATTTTCAAAAGGAAAACAAAATTAAAGAAAAATAAAATGTCTTTTTACAAGGCTAACAACTGCAGCCCCTAAAGCCCATGCCTTAATCCGGCCCTGCTCACACAACGCGCTCTCTTACGCCACTTACTCGCTCAAAAATACAAGCGCCGCTCACGTGTACCATACGCTGTCCTGCCCAGAGTACGCGCGGTCATGAGCGCGACTGGCCCCTGTGCCCACACACGACGTCTCAGACGGCACGCGAGCGCGGCCTTGAGTCTTCAACCCCATCTTGAACCCCAGGGGCGCCGTTCCCGGTCAGAGCAGCGATGATGGAGTGCCATGTCAGGGCCCATACGCGGCTGCCTCCGCTACTTAGCACGACGCTTAAGTCCGAGGAAGGAGGCCGCTGGTGGGTGCAGGCCCTGCACGTCGTTGTGAACTCCACCGACAACCACAGCGGGAGCACGGGGGGGGGGGGGGTGGGAGCTGCAGGGTGGTGGAGCAGCGGTAACACCTGTGCCTCATAAGAAGAAGGACCTGGGTTATATACCCTGTGTGGAGTTGGTAAAAGTGATCTCCCTTGGTCTGCGTGGGTTTCCTCTGGGTCCCCATAGCTTAAACAACAATCAAACAACGTGGCGGGTACTGGGGAAAACATCCCACTGCTTAAAAAAAGTTCCTGCGAATTACTAAAATTGGGATCACACACAAGCAGCAACATCGCCCCCCGACTGCGCAAACTCCGGCAGGACCCTCCTGAAAACGAGTGGAGGCTGAATGAGGCTCTCCTGGGTGAACGAGCGTCAAAAAAAAGCAAGTGAAACTCCGTCTCCAATATTTGTAAATGTCTCTGTTCCGCCTGGACTGCACGCTCCTCTTAACTGCAGTCACTGCTATTCGCGTGCATTCAGACAGGTCAGAGAGTAAAATTTGCTTCAGCTGGAATTAGAGTTAGGGGTCGTCCATAAATTACGTCACGCGATTTTGGACGATTTTGACCCCCCCCCCCCCCTTCGTTACACGGCGTCACAAAAGGTCAGACCCCCCCTCAAATATGACGTCACAAAGCTCTGCCCCCCACCCAAATAAAACATGCTTCAAATCGCTTTAAACTATTGTCATTGTAATGCGTATTTAATGTGGCGCTGCACTCTGATGTTGTAGGAGAAAACAATTATTAAAAAGTCTATTTAATTAAGTAGAACGTGTTGTCTATATTTATTTAAAGTTGCGCATTTTGATGTGACGCCACATTTCTCACCCTCCCCCCTCGTCACACATCGTCACAAATGTCTGACCCCCCCCCCCTCCCTCCTAGGTGCATGACGTCATTTATGGACGGCCCCTTAACATTTTACACAATAAAAACGGACGTCTGCCGACGCGAACTAAGATCATGAACACTCCATGCGAAGTCCTCGCAGCGCTGTTCAAATACCTGTCGTGATCGAAGTCAACATCCTCGGAACAATGTGCGGAAAATACCCGTGAAGAGAATGGTCTTGCAATTTTAAGAATCTTGTAAAACATTTCCCAGCATATTTCCTCGATAGGGTTGTTGTTCTAGATTTGAAGTTTTTGTGACTGCAGGGATCCATACTTTTTGGTTCTTTCGGTAAAGCCACGTAGGTAGAAAATTAAATAAATTAAATCACGACGTTTCGATCGCAACACAAGCAATCATCATCAGGTGGGAAACCCACAGCAGCACTTCAGCAAAAAAGTTATTGCTGTGGTTTTCCCACCTAATGATTATTGCTTGTGTTGCGATCGAAACGTCGTGATTTAATTTAATTTATTTTATACCTACGTGACTTTACCGAAAGAACCAAAGAGTATGGGGTTGTTGTTGTTGCAGGAAAACAAAATAAAATTCACGATTTTGAACATGCGCGCGCATATGCCGCAAAGCATTTGCCCCGGGTGCGATCCGATGCAATGCCCGCAGGCAGCACTTGCACTTAACGAAGACGCCACGACAGGATTTGAACCGGCCGGAACAGTGGGGGTGGATGTCGTGACGGTGGCGTTGGCTGATTCATATTCCTTGGGAAAATCTCGCTTTGGGTTTTGATGCTCATCTGTGAACATCAGTAACTCACAATTTGCTACCTCGACAGCATTGGCTTTGTTTTATTTTGATGCAAATGATTCACTTCGTGCCGACTGCCAATGAGCGTGGATTTTTGTCCCTCCGCTGTTGAACATCGACGCGTCGTGCCGGGCCCGCGTTCTTGTTGTTGTCGCGATAAACCAAAAGTATGCAACAACAAAGAAACCCGATGCAAATTATGATTTAACATGGGCTTAAATCAGCATGCAATAGAGTTAAAAAGATCATGATTAATATTAATCTGTCAACTAAAGATCCATGAAATCAACCATCGACAGCGAGAGGTGCGCGCTTAACGCGCGTGCTCCGAAGAAGGGCCATTGCCCGAAACGTCGCCTACAACAAATTGTTCTTCTCACGGCCACAGTGTTATCGGCGATTTTGTTTGAGTCCGTAGCGACAGAACCCTGCGTGTGATCCTGTCACCCCAGTGGCTCGCACGTCGCGACGGGCCCGGACCAGCGCGATGTCAGCAGCGCCTCGGGGACACCCGCAGTGCCGCCTGTCGGTCCGCGATACATTCAACATCGGGACAGTCCTCAGGTTACGAACATAGCCAGTTGCGTTCGTAAGTCGAGGAAAGGCCTGACATCACGATGCGAGACGAACTCGGCTCTTCGGCGTTGATGCGAACTCGCCGGGACAACCCCCCCCCTCGCACCCCCCACACCCCCCATACACCCCACACCCTCCCACACACCCCCCCACACCCCCCACACACCCCCCCCCACACCCCCCTTCGCGCCCCCCACACACCCCCCACACCCCTCATACACCCCACACCCCCACACACCCCCCCCACCCCCCCCTCGCACCCCCCACACACCCCATACACCCCACACCCCCCACCCGCCCCCCCACACCCCCCTCACACCCCCCACACCCCCCCGCACACCCCCCGCACCCCCCACACCCCCATACACCCCCCTCACACACCCCCACACCCCCCCCTGCACCCCCCATACACCCCCCTCACACACCCCCCACACATCTCCACACCCCCCCCACACACCCCACCGAACCCCCTCGCATCCCCCACACCCCCCACCCTCCCCACACCCCACCCACCCCACGGCCTTCATAGGTGCTCGCTAACAGCACTTGCCCCAACAGTCTGTCACAGGCTATACGGGGGATCTTTGTCTGTGGTGGTGTCACGGCGGGGAGACTCAACGTGCTTGGGGAAAGGAGAGCGAGGGAGAGAGAAAGCCCCGGTGCGCTGTAGACGACGCGCATCTGGGGTGACGCGAAGTGGAAACTCTGTCGAGCTGAAGGCTTAATTCGCGTAATTGCGCTCATTTCCCTCGAAGCGACTTCGCAGAGCCCCGTCGCTCTGCGCAGAACGAAGCCGCCGCGCGTCCTGGACCAGAGCCCAGAGCGAGCGACTCTTTCAGCGGCGCGGGTCCGGGACGAAACGTCAAAAACCCCGCCGGCCAGATACGGACTCCAAGCGACAACCCCCGCTGCGTGCGACCGCAGCGACGGAGTCATAACGCAGACACACACACACACACGCACGTGGCGTGTGTGTGTGTGTGTATGTTGTGTAGTCATCAACCCGCCGCTGACCGGCGTGGTGAAGTATGGCCAAAGCAGCCACATGGCGCGGGGAAACCTTAATTAAATAGTGAATTCCCAAAGTCAATTAATTTCATTCTTGTAAACATGTAAATACGCGCAACGATAGCGAACATTTCGAATGCACACAACGGGCAACATTTTCACTCCGAACACTCCCAACTATAATCATCATCATCATCATTATTCAAGTTTATTGTCGA
The DNA here is from genome assembly GCF_015708825.2 of Lethenteron reissneri. NCBI lineage: Eukaryota > Metazoa > Chordata > Hyperoartia > Petromyzontiformes > Petromyzontidae > Lethenteron > Lethenteron reissneri. Next base: position 1,926,640 of record NC_083801.1, read on the forward strand.
TTGTAGTGGATGTCAATGCGGACATACTACACTTCTTTTTATTATTATTATTCTTTGGGTCTTTCGGTAAAGTCACGTAGATTGGTTCAAAGAAAATAACGAAAAACTACAACAAGCGATCGTTCACTTGTGTTGCGATCGAAACGTAGTTTTTTTGTTATTTTCTTTCAACCCATTTACGTGACTATACCGAAAGACCCAAAGAATATGAATTCCTGCGGTAAGGAAAGCTTCAAGTCAACGTCTCTTCTTCTCTAGTACGGCCGCTGTTGTCGATGCCGGACATCAACTACAAATCCAACATTCAGCCGGCCAAGCCCGGACGGCCGCGTCCATGAGCAGCGTGGTGGCACGACTGCTGCACGAGTGTAACATTCACTTCGCAACAACGAGCATCCGAGCGCTACCTTGCCGTGTAGCTAACGGCAACCCCACTGGTGTCACTGATGTTGCTTCGTCGCCTGTCGCTATCACGAGCCACTCGACAGAGTGAGAGCGCGGGCAGGGCCCCCTGGCTTTCATGACCCGGCTACTGAGACGATCTTCGTCGCGTCTTCATTCGAGACTCATTCTCTCCGGAGCCTTCCGGGAGAAGTCTCAGCCTGTCACTCGGGGGGGGGGGGGGGGAGTCAAGTGGGAAGGATTCGACTGCGCGTGGCCAGAGTTGACGATGAGTCGTGGTTTAGTGTTTGAAATTTGGCGTGGATTACGTACACGGGGCAGGTAACGAAATGCCACCGCGATAGGCTGCACCGCGCAAATCGAACGCAGCGTGCGTATCAAACTTTCTCGGACCGCTCAGGCCGATGCAAACATTCACCCCCCCCCCCCCCCCCCACCGCTGGTGACAAAACGCATTCACTTTCTCTCTCTAAAGAGCCGTAATACTAAATGAGTAATTTTACCGGGACATTAAAAAAGCATGTTTTTGTAACGCAGCTATAGCGTTTTTTAGGAAGGGCATTTAAATGTTAGGAGGGTGAGGATAATTGAATCATGGTAGTTCAGCTAACTTTTTTCTTAAATGAAATATCATACGTAAAATGTTAACCAATTCCCGAAACAAAATGCATAATAAACGTTGCCATTATTTGTGCGGATCAGCCTGCGTTTGTGTCGCAGTCCCACTCTCCCTCTCTCTCTGTGTGTGTTTCAGAGCGCGCGATGGGACTGGGTCCGCACGGTGTCTACGGAACAGCTGATCCACCGGCTGCGCGGCGCGTTTTCAAATCTCGCGAGCTGCAGCCCGCCGCCTCGCGATTTTTTGGGGTGAAGGGGGGAACGGAAGAAGCATTCCTACAGCTCAGGCGTAGTGCTGCAGTCTATAAGCGCGGTCTCCCGTTAGCACGGTTGGCTACGTACGGCGCGAAAGAAGTCCCACAGACGTGCAACGGCCCTCTCCCCTATTGCGGTCCAGAATCGGTGCATCGCCTAAGCCACTTAAAAGGCTCTCGGGAGGCTACAAATGCGCCAATTCTTAACCATATATTCGCGCAAAGAAGTCGGCTTACCTTGTGACCTTCCGTGAAAAAACTCATAGTGCTATGTTACTCATCGTGATCACGACAATCATGATTGCGATGAGGGTGGTATCCATGATGAATATTTCCAGAATTGTAATGATCACGTTCAACAGCAGTATCGCATTAATCGTCACGGCCAACATTATAATGATCAATAATCGATGGGTGGGTTAGGCCAAGTAATATCTGAGCAAATTTGTGTCGTTAAGACTCTTCACCGGTCGCAAACTAATTAAATGTTTACGAGCTTTTAAGGCGCCAGATATAATCGTTACAGCTCACTCACTCAATGAGTTGAAGATCTGTTCTCACAATCAACGTTCATATCTCAATCAGATACATCGGCGTTTCGTTCGGCCGCAAAATATTCCCCACGCGTACGCTCGTCGTCGCAATCATCACGACGAGATCACAACCGCGATTATAATCGGGCAGCGTCAGCGTTCGTCAACAGCCAGCGTGATCACGCTCGTATCACCACCGCCGCAGCGGCTTTGCGAGTGGGTGAAGTTGCACACTCACGCGTCTGGCTGCGTGTACAGATCCACCGCGTAACCGAAGTAGGAGCCGGGTGGCCCCGCGTATTCCACGCCCGTCGTCGTGTCCAGGTTGAATCCCCAGCCCGGGTGAACGAGACCACTCCACGGCACGCTGAGCCGCAGCAGCAGGAGCGGCAGCACTCGTGCCATGGTCGTTGCAGACACTCTGCGCTCAGGGTGCGCGCTGCAACAGGAGCAGCGGTTGCTTGAGGGGGGTCGGGTCGAGCCGATCGCGGCTCCTACCCAGCGCAGCCCAACCCCTCCACCCACCACAACCCCCAATCTCGTCCCCAGCAACCCCCCCCCTCTCCCACCGCCACCACCACCACGTGCGGGCAGCCTCGCCTAGCCCGGGTCGCTCTGGCTGCTGGGGCAGATTGGGGTCAGAGTTGGATTCGTCTGCGGTCCAGCACCGACCTCACACAAGCAGACACTTGCACGCATTGCTCATGGAAGGTAAGGAGGCGAAAGTGCTCGCTCACGACACTTGCTGGCGGAAGGGACACGTCATCAGAAGGGGCCCTAGAGAAGCTCCTCTGGGGGGGGGGGGGTATATTGGTCTACTCTTCCTCGCTGGCCAAAGGTCAAGGGAGAGGTGGGGGTACCCACACTTTATCCCACCACAACGCGACCTGCCAGTCGACTGACGGTCTACTGCTGCGTGGACAAGCGGGGAGTTCATTATTGCGCCTTTTGTTTCAGCTGCCGCGCCCGAAGATCGAATCGACGACCTCTGGAATGAGATTCCAGTGTGCCCAAACATTTCAACACGACAGCAGCGACGAATACGCCTGAATCTGCTGATGACGCTCCAAAAGAGTTGAAGCCAGTCGAGAGCGTGCTCGTTTTATAAACACGTGCTGCTGAGGATGGCTCTGGAAAGCTCACGGGGCTAATACTGAGACCAGCAAAGGTCTGTTAGAATGCTTCAAGGCGTCAGTGAATGCGTGCGGCATATGCAATCGTCGCATCTGAACGCATCGGCTGATGCCCCGTGAGGTTTCCGCAGCAAAAATTCGCATCTCAACGTTATACGGCCCGTGACCGTGCGCGTGCGTGTGACCTCGTCATTTCGTGAGTCGTTGCTTGAGTCGCATTCCTTTCATCCGGTGTCCGTAGGCCACAAAAAGCTTCTGGCAGCGAATTAGGAGTGGAAATGCAACAGGACGCTAAATGGCACCAGCGCGTGCAGAGGCGGTGCTCACAGATTGCGGCTCTGTTAGCAGCTAAGGCGGTCAACATCGCTGTGTTTTGCATCTCCCGGTATTCACCGTATGAAAGAAACGGTTACCGCTTTTACCGCACAGAGAATAATAAAAAAAAACTCGTACACATTCGTGAATAACACCGTGGCCTTCAAAGGAAAACATAACAGCTGACGTTTCGGGAAATGACTCTTCTTCGTGGCACATGCTTGTACACCACCACTACCAACGCAACATCGCCACACATAATTTGCAACGCACGCATAGAAATGTCCCCATCATAGCGGGGTAAACATTTGGAAGCGTCTTGAAAGAATACACGCTAAAGATGTTGACACTTTCAACTGAGGAATGAATGCAGCTGCCACAGTGGTGGTGGTGGTGTTAATGGTTTATCAGCGCACCGGACTTGCCATCCAGAGCTCGCCCGTTTGACTCCATCTCCTGAGTCGGAAATTGAAACAGTGGGGTAGATGTATATATTTTTAAATCGGTGCATTCGTGACGACAAAATCCAATTCCCAGCATTGTACCGCTTTGCTGCGTGCAGACGTTGTGTCTTGTATTTAGCTGGTCACTTCACATCTCATTCGTAATGTTTAATGCACGCAAATTATACTTTTTTTAAATTCATGCCGCTTCCTGGAAAGAAAGAAAGATAGAAACAAAAAAAACTCCCCCCCACCACCCCAGTACATGACAGGCGTGATGAGCTCATGATTAAATGCTTGGACATTGCCAGGCACAATCCCACTGCCCGCAGCGTTCCACTCGGCACCCGTTCCGGATGCATTTCCGCGTGGCCTCTCCCAATGAGCGATACAAGCGACGCCTGTGCCGTGAACTCCCCCCCCCCCCTCTCTCCCCTGGGGCAGCTGTCAATTAACGCGACTGCGACCCAGCCCGCAGTTACTCTCAATGGCGCCTCTCGTGACTTCGCTGCGGGGATGTTGCACGCCGAGTCTTGGGGGCGTTTAAAAGGGGCCCGTGGTTGAACCCGCACGTGCAGACCAACAACGCTTCATGTACTCCCGTCTCGGTCTGCCCGTGTGAGAAATTAAACACGCACCCATGCCACTCTTCTCGAGACCAAATCGCCCGGAATGCGCCCAGTCTCGTCATAAATCGGCGGCCAAGCTGTGGGTTGAGCCTGGACAATGCTTGAATGGGCAACCATCGCCACAAAGACAAAGATCCCCTCCCCGCTCGTATAGCCTTAACTGACTTTTTGGGGCAAGTGCTGTTAGCGAGCGCCTGTGAAGAACCGTCATGGCACGCGAACGGTTGGTTGGGTGGCCAGCACCACGCCCGGCCGTCTTTGTCTCCCTATTGACGATGTTTAAACACCGCACCGGGTAACTAATTTGAGGCTGAGTAGACCTACACACACACACACGTGGCCATCGAGGGGGCTACGCGGGTTGGCAGCACAAGGGCAGCGCAGTAAAAATCCATGGCTGTGCTGCACAGGACTTTTGCGTGCTTCCACGTAGACTGCACGCGTTCCCAGACTTTACCAAACCGCACCGACCATGCTGGTGAAGTAAGGTCCAGTAGCCCTCACGTCCAGCACTGACGTGGAGCAGTGCCGGATTATCCCAGTAGCAAAAGTAGCTACGTATGCTACGGGCACCGCAATTCCAAGGGCCCGCGCTAAATGCTTTCAAGCCATCAATTCCGGTTCAGGATTCTGCACTTGCTCTATTACTATAGTACTATACTGCCTTCAACTTTTATGAACGACTGGGTGTTTAAGGTTATCAAATTGTCGTATTATCTGGCTGTATAGCAAATGAAAAAATACAATTACTTTACAATGCAAGTAAAAAATGTGCTTTCATATTTATGTTTAAATTTAATTATTATTTGTATTAATTAATAACATATGCTATAGGCCCGCACTAGCTTAATCCGGCACTGGCGTGGTGACCCCCCCCCCCCCCCCCCACATAGGCATCATCCAGCAGTGGAGTGAGAATGAGGGCTTGGAGGTAGTGGTCGCATGCGGCCCCGGCGGAGAGGGCTTTGGGCGCAGCAGCAGCGCCCCCTGTGGGCCACGCGCGGTGCGGCCACGGCCACGGGGCGGGGGGGGGGCAGAGCGAGACTCGCTGCGAGAGTGACACTGGCGGACTTTTTAATAAATGTTTTCTCCTACAACATCAGAGTGCAGCGCCACATTAAATACGCACTACAATGACAATAGTTGAAAGCGATTTGAAGCATGTTTTATATTTTTTGGGGGGGGGGGGGTAGAGCTTTGTGACGTCATATTTGAGGGGGGGGATCTCACTTTTTGTGACGCCGTGTAACGATGGGGGGGGGGGTCAAAATCGTCCAAAATCGCGTGACGTCATTTATGGACGGCCCAAAACGCGCGTCTGGCTTCACCGCAACGAGGGCGGGTGGGTTGTGAGTGAAAGTGTGGAAGTGTTAGCGGCGCACCGGTGCGGCCCCCCCACCCCCCACACCACGGCCCCCATCAGCGCCAACTGCGCCGTCCTCCTTCGCAGACGCGGTTGGTGTTTTCTCGAACCGCTGGCGACTCTCCATGGAAAGCTGCCTTTGATTCCGCAGTTGTCTGCGTTCCAAACGTGTGCCACGAGTCTCACACAGAGTGTGTGAGTGTGTGTGTGCCCACGCCACCGTCCGCACAATAAATTATTCGGGAAATGAATCGAGGAACCCGTCCGACCAAGTCGAGGAGGCGAGTCGAAATCTGCCTTTAGGAACACGGAGCCAGTGGCCATCGGGCTGGGTTGCTACGCGGCAAGAGATTTGCGAAGTGTTCAGCCGCTAGCAGCGTTCGTCTTCCCACTCTGCCTCGACATCGCGAGAACCGATTTATAGCGAACAAAAAAAGTCGCTTCTTTCTACACCGCGCGCCGCCGCTGTACCGCCAACACGTTCACGTGGAGGTGATTTCCATTGCACCTGGGCAACTCCCCCCCTGCCGCCTTCTGCTCCCCCCACCGCTAGCCGAGAGCTCTTGTACAGCCAGACGCCTCGTGAACACAGACAGAGAGAAAGGCACCAGCATCTCACAGGAGCGGGCACACGTGGCGCGTGGCCCGGCATGGGAACATCAGCAGCACCACCACCCGGGGCTCCGAGCCGCGTGCGGTGGCTCTTTGGCTACCCCCCCTTGCGGGCAGCCGTTTTTTGTTCTGATTTAAGTAACGTAAATCGTAAAGGCATTAAACGTAAAGATAATTGATTGAACATGGCAGGGAATGAGGTCGGTATGGGATGTCTTGGTGACGCCAAAATGTACAAGAGTCAAACTGTAGCGTTAAAGAATTACTAAGGCGGAAAAACACGACAGACGCAGTTTATTCCATCACCTATTTTGTTAACTTAAGTCAGAATTTGTTATCTGCTGTATGCCCGCTGCGGTGTTTGTGTACAAGTAGCTCTGCGTGTGACGCGGCTCTCAAACAATGTTTTGGTTAAATACAAAACTAAAACAACGTGTCCTCCTTTTCTTTGAAAGGTTGGCGACCCCTGAGCAGCACGTGACGAACGCGCGTGCTTTCGGATGATTGAAAGTCTGTGTGAGATAGAAACAAGTGCTTTCTTCTTCTCCCTATTGCATATATCATTCGTGTTATGTAATGCGTGCCACGTGCGCACGGCACGAGTCGTAACTTAGTGCATACTCCAGGCTTCACTTATTGGGGAGTCCTTTTGAAGGTAACTTTCATTCGGTTTGCAGCAACATTAGGCAGTGTTTAATTTGCGCGAAAATGGTCTGAAACTCTTGTGCTGGGATTTATGTTGGTCCTCGGCTGCATCTGTCTCACCGTATTTTTTTCGCAAAACCTGTTCAGAGGATTCTAGGGTTACCTTGTACTCTGGTGACTCTAGTGGTAGTGCCTTACGCCGACAATCACGACTCCAAGAAAGCCTAGCAGTGTTCAGGAAGATGTTGACGCATTAATCCCATTCATGTAGTAGTTTGATAACAACAGCGTAAACTACATACCAGATTATTGAGATTGCATAGCTACAGTTTGTCCTCGACATGACGTGGGCGGATATATCATGCACATTTACAACATTGTACAAAGCAGAATGTGGCCCAGGATCTCAGCATTGCTCCATCTTCCGAGCTGCACGGCCTCCAACGTGCACCGTGTTACCGTCACGGGGCATGGGGATCATCAGCAGTGTTTGCATGTGCCTGCTGCAGTGGGTACCCTTGGCAGACACCTCGACTTAATACCGAGTGTTCGCACTGCGTTGACAATACAGGTAGTCCTCTACTTACGATGGAGATGCGTTACGACGACCCCATCGTAAGTCGAAAATATTGTAAGTCGAAGATGGCCTAGCCTACCCCGGAGTCTTAAAGAACGGTGATAATTTAGCAAAACAGAGCAATTTATCGTGGTAACTTTAAAATGAAATCGCTAAAGCTACGTATCATACATGCATTGAACGTATCGTAACGTATCATATTGTGCTGTACTCACCAAGATTCTGTCCGTCGTTTGCACACTTGAACGATGTTAGGTTGTTGATGTCATTTTTGTCGAATCGCTATCGCCATCATAAGATCGAAATATCGTAAGTCGGACCCCATCGTAACTCAGGGACTACCTGTACTTGCAGCGCAAGATGTACATGCTGCGAGAAATGCTACACTCATGCAGAATGGTAGCGGTGGAGGCTGGGCAGGGTTTTCCCTTCAGACCGGCTTCCGTAAGCATTCTGCTACTGGGGTGTTCGTGATAAAGGCTTTATTTGGGGTGAGATGGCTCAGAGAAATGACGTTACCTGACTCTATTTAAGACCAGAAACAGGAAGACTTTTTCACAATTCTGGCTGAGAGCCTGATGAAGATGGTTGTAATCACCAGCAAAACGTCGTACTCAAATTGTACATTTTGTGGGTTTCCTCTCCAACACACAACCGGTGTGCTGAAGTAGTCACTAATTGGCACGTTTTGTTTACGTGACAAACCCATTACTAATTGGCTGTGTCGGGTGGTGGTGAGTTAACGACACATTCATATTTACGCGATCTAACCCAACAACAAAAAATCCTTCATCGCTAATATTGGTCGCGAATGCCTACTACGTATTAAACCTACTGGGGTGTGTTATGATTGTTTTTATTTCCAACCGTAATTGAATTATGGGCCACCCACAAATCAAGATGTTAAACAACCAACGGTAGCTTCAGTGAAATCCTCACACAACAGCGGCGGTCTTCACGGGAGACGTTTTAAAAGTGCATTTCTTCCACCTGCTGTCAGCACCAATAGTCCCACGCATCTGCCGACACTCTGCCTTGCCTGGCGCATGGGTCGGAGGCCTACGGGGGGAAGGGGAGGGAGTCTATGGGTGTCTCCTTGATTCGACACTATGTAACACGATTTTTGTTCCTGGGTAGTAAGTGTTATTTTATAATTGATTATGCCTCAAAAGTACAGAAAATTGCTATTATTCCCCACAAACTTTGCTTTTGTAACCAGGACTTTACGTGAAGGAATGACACAAATGCACACCACGTTTTATCATAGAAAATAGGTAAATTTCAAAATGTCACTGTCCTGGTCACAAAAGCAAAGTTTGTGGAGAATAATAGCCGTTTTCTGTACTTTTGAGGCATAAGCAATTAGGAAGTAACACTTACTACCCAGGAGCAAAAAATAATAATACATTTGTTACACCGTGTTATAAATGAAGTGGATTATTAACTTTGTTTTTGTGTCCTGGTCACAAAAGCAAAGTTTGTGGGGAATAACAATAGCCATTTTCTGTAAATTTTGAGGCATAAGCAATTGGATAATAACACTTACTACCAAATATGTTTTTGTTACACAGCGTCCGTCTTCCCACTTTGCAGCCTGCGCTGCGTACGCAGTCCTGTGGCGAGTGTTCCAGCTGCTGCCCTTTAAATGCTGCATCAACACTGCGCTCATTGCATCGTCCCTTCCCACCTCGTGCCAACAATCACCACCACCAAGTGCTTATTAGACATGTTGGCCCAGTAACTAGTTTCTTCTTGATGTATTCATGGTTGCGCGGTGGTGAGTGCACTGCGTCATGAAACCGGCAAGCCGAGTTCGATTCCCGGCCATGGCTTACATCAGCAGCGAGTGATGTCCGAGCCAGTCCTGGGCATATTCCCCTTCACCGCCTCGCACCGACCAGTTAGGTGAGAGTACAGTCAACCAAGCCCCATAACCGATACGGCGTACGGAGGTCTTCATCGAGCAGTGATTTGACAAAGGGCCGTATAAATTAAACATAGTTGGAGTAACCGGAGTTGTCTAAATCTTTAGTTTAATCTTCATATTTACTTTGACCAAAACTGCACGAAACACAGAAACACTTCCCAGTCATGAGAGCGAACGGCTGCACGTGCCTATTTTGAAGATACATATTTGTTTGTTATTCTCCAAATGGGAGCCCAGCGATGTGCTGCCGGCCTTCACGTTGTCAGCGAGGCCATGGCCACAGGCTAACGAGGCGAGAGACACGTGACCTCGTCGTCGTCGTCGCCCTCGTTGGTGACACTTTTGACAGGTGACGACGAGGGGACGTGGCGAGGGGCTTTCGCGTGGCCACCCCTTCTGCGCCCGCAGGCCGGAAGACGCGCGATGACAAACGTCTGTCGCCGTGCAGAAACCATAACCTCGCCCTTCGCAGATGGTCGGGTTTCATCAGGGACAACGCGAAATTAAACAAAACGCAAGGCGCCCGCGCGGAGAACGGGGCTGCCAAGGCTGGGGTGCGGAGGGTCTTGTCCCACGAGTCCAATCGGGATCTGGTATCAGTGACACCTCCAAACCACGCACACATCCAGACCGAAATAGGCAAAACAGGTCCCGCCAAGGTCACGTTAAGAGTTTGTTTACATCTGCAGTTCAATTCCTCTTGTGCGAGACGTTGTGGAGAGACAGAGTTGCGTGTTTGTGGATAAACGGATTTGCGGATAGGGGCCGTCCATAAATGGTGTCACGCGATTTTAGACGATTTTGACCCCCCCCCCCTTCGTCACACGGCGTCACAAATAGTCAGATCCCCCCCTCAAATATGACGTCACAAAGCCCTGCCCCCCCCCCAAAATAAAACATGCTTCAAATCGCTTTAAACTATTGTCATTGTAGTGCGTATTTAATGTGGCGCTGCACTCTGATGTTGTAGGAGAAAACATTTATTAAAAAGTCTATTTAATTCAGTAGAACGTGTTGTCTATATTTATTTAAAGTTGCGCATTTTGATGTGACGTCACATTTCTCAACGCCCCCCCCCCCCTCGTCACACATCGTCACAAATGTCTGACCCCCCCCCCCCCCAGGTGCGTGACGTCATTTATGGACGGCCCCATAGTGGAGGCGGTTGTGTGATAGTGGAATACGTGGATGTGCTACGAATAAGTGAAGCCCAATTGAAGAACCTGGACACAAATCCTGAAGACTTCGATGAATTCGTTAAACTTCTAACATCTGCTGCAAAATAACAACATCCCGAGCGGGTATCGGAGAAAGCTCTACCGCCACTTTGGCAACACAGAAACAGAGCAAGAGTTCATCAGAAGTGGCGACCGAGATAACGGTACTGCACTGCTGCAGTCCCTGATCTCCATCACTGCAGATTTGGACTTCACTCACTCCGGCCATCAACCCTGGCAGCTGCTCCAGAAGCCGGGTGCCTCAAAACCAACAGACCACAGACCGCCACCAACCACAGCGGACGCCGTGGCTGCCCACGCGCCGCTGTCCCTGCTCAAAGGCACCGATGGACAAGCGCAGCTGACGAGCTGTCCGCAAACAGCTCACCAACTCTCCGCCACCATCATCACCTTGAGTCAACTACCGCAAGCGACAGATCTAACGAGGCCAAATTCACGACCGCTGAAGTGGAAGCCGCCCTCAGGGCCACAGAGTCCAGCAAAGCACCGGGATACGATGCCCTACGTCCCGAGTCGCTAAATAACCTGGGACGAGATGGACAACGATGGCTTGCAAACAATCTTCCTGGTCACACACAGGACGGGCAAAATCCTGAAAGCATGGAAGCAAGCCAAAGTCATTCTGAAAGCCATAAAAAGTCACAAGACTCCATCCAGCTACAGGCCAATAACCTACTTGTTCCTACACCTCTACGCTGATGGAACATGCTCCATGCTTGTCAGACTTACCCCCCATTATCGATCATACACTGCCTTCTGAATGAGCCGGATTTCAAACTGTCTGTAGCTGCTGCGGGCAGATGGTTGCCGTCACCACCATCATAGAAGCCAGTTTCCAGCGTCAGCAGGAAAACGGCACAGCAAATGGTTGACCTCTGTGCTGCCTATGACACCGTTTGGCATCATGACCTGCTGCTGCTGGTGGACGGTCAATATCATCAGACGCCATTGTACTCTTCACCTAATCGACGCAATGCTCAACAACCGAACTTTCAGGGTGAACGCCTCGCTGGTGAACACAGTCGCAAGAGAATTACGAACAGTGGCCTCAACTCAAGGCTCGTCGATGCTAGTACCGTCACTATTTAACACTTATATATATAAGTGACCTGCCATGCAATGCTGTCCTGAAGCCCTCTCGTAGCTAACAGACCTCGGCATTGGCATTAATCTCTTGAACATATTGCCGCATAACAGAATATAACAGAGTTAATGTTGAAATTACTACACTGATGTCATCCAATCTGAACTCACCCTAAGGTGCATCAATAAGGCAATGCATGGAAACTCATGCTCTCACACACTTCATTTGTTTTACCAGGTAAGGCCCACTGAGCTGTATAGCACTTTTTCAGAAGCGACATGGCCACAAATGATAGCTCAACGAAGTGGCTTATCGCGTGGTCATGTATAGCAGCCAAATAGTCTAAAAGCATGTTTCTTAATGTGGAGAGAAAAACCGGAGGACCCGGAGAAAAATCCACGCGACCACAGGGAGATCGTGCAAACTACAAATATACAACAGGCATCGTCAGGGCCGGGGTCGAACCCGTAGGCCTCCTGTACACCGGGCGAGGTAGTTAATATCTCCGAGCCACCGCGGTGCCCACCACGAGTGCCGTGGCAACGACGCGCTTCTCAGCATGGCTGCTGCTGCTGCGGCCGCCGCCGCCGCCATTTGCTGGGCTTCCAGGTGCTGCTGTTGGGGTTGCCGTGCGCCGTCGCCTCTGGCAGCAGCTCCACAGACTCCACGCTGAACACCGACAGCGCTGCATTGCAAACCGCACGGCATTCGGGTTAATCCCCAACCTTCGATTAGCACGGTTGGCTACGTACGGTGCGAAAGAAGTTACCAATACATACAAGGTACAATGCAATGTCTGGGCTTCGATCTGTCACAGTGCTTCGATTCTCAAATGCTGAGATAGCATGGAAACCTGGTGATGACGACAAAATCAACGACTCTGTAATCATAACACTGTAAGGGTAGACACATTTTCACATAAATAAAAGTTCACTGAAGCAACAAAAACAAAAAACAATCCTCAGCAGCAGCAGCAGGCCCATCATCATCCTCATCACAATCGGCTCTTAACCGGTGGTCAAAGCGATTCCCTGTGAGTTTGACGACATAAGGCAAGTTCCTTGCCAACGTCCGTGGTTGCATGAACCTGTGCTGGTCGCTCTCGGAGGTCGTACCTGGTGCAAGTGTGTATCAGAATCAGATTTGTGTATACTGGAGGAATCCGATAAGCTATAAAGCTCCTTTTCACAGATGTCGAGTCGGGGCGGGTCAGAACGTTACAACAACAAACAACACAAAGACATCAACACAGGTTGCACAGCTTTCACCCCCAGTGCTTTGGAGGCAAGGGTTGGTGAGTTTCACAGATTTATGACATTTTAAAACCTGCAGTGCTTTAAGATAGCCAGGGGATGGCAGTGGAGCAAGTTTAAGATGGTATGACAACTTGCAGAAGACGGCAGTACAGCAAGTAGATCCGTGGGCCTTGGGAGTTGCACAAATGGCAACATCATCGGTGAGTATCCGATGAAATGCAACTGATATTGGCCAAACATCCCAATGCTGAAAAATGACTTGCAAATCACTCGATTGCGATTGCCCCCTGCTGTGAAACAACACCGCAGTCGACGTCTGTGCCCTTGGCGAGAGCCTTGCGCAAATGAGCACGACGCGAAACACCAAATAATGTCAACTATGATCGTGATGCAGACGATGCCGCAGGGCTGACCGTCAGGCAGAGCGCGCACGCGGGCAGGGAGGTCGCTGAAGAAGCAGTGCCTCAGCGCCGCGTGGGCAGACAGCCTCCTGCCAGGGCAGCACTGCAGCAAGCTCCGTGCCAGGTCCTCTGCGTGCGGGACACAGCCCAGCCTGACACACAGGAGCACCGCACGAGTTTGTAACACAGCAGACGATCCTGCCGTGGTGCCACGGGCCATCGCCTCCTTACTCATGAACTTGGCTGCCTGCGAAGCGCGTCTGGATCTCGACATGGCTGATTCATCGAGAACGAGAGAAGGTGATGAGAGCGAGCAGGGGTGGGGAACGTCCGCCCCACGGGCCGTATGAGGCCCGCGAAATCATTTGGTGTGGCCCTGCCACGGCAACCGCAGGCAGGACTCGAAATTCAATAAATCTAGGAGCAAACCTGGAAAAGCAGTTGCGAGTAGCAACATCATCAATACCAGCTAACATCACACGCCTCGCCAAAGAGAAGCAGTTCCAGCCATCACATTAGGGGCGAGTTAATTAAATGTTGACCAACTATGACAGGCTAATTTTTAAGTTGATGATTTTGTATGGCCCGCGAATGATGTTATAATTATACAAATGGCCCTTGGCAGAAAAAAGGTTCCCCACCCCTGAGATCAAGTGATGAGAGAGAATGTGACGTGAGAAAGTGATGAGATAATTGTCACGTATTTAATAGCTTATTTATGAATTCATTGAAGGTAATTCATTACAAAGAGGTTTTTGTGGGCCAACAATAATTTGCGGAATTTGTTATTCACGAGCATCTACGGAACGTATCCCTCGGGAACAATGTGATTCAACATTAAAGCCCTCGCAGGCGGCAGGGGAGTGAAGTGGTAATGCTAGTGCCGCGCAGCAAGAATAGTCTGGTTTCGATCCCCAACTCGACACCATTCTGTGTGGAGTTTGTGTGTTCTCTCCCTGTTTCTACATGAGTTTCCTCCGGGTTCTCCAGTTTACACCCATAACTCGTGTTTGGGTAAATATCCCAATGCTAACATTTCCTGCAAATTACTCAATTGGGATTACTTTTAGCAACATCGCCTCCTCATTCCAAAAAAACGTGGCAGTACCTTCAAGAAAATTATTCTTGAGACTCAGTGAGGATTTGCTGGGTAAATAAGCAAAATAAAACAATAATAAAAGTACAAAAACACAATGAGCTACAAGTGTTAGCCTCCAGGAAAACTGAGAGTATCGTGTGATGTTTTATTCAGCAGCGGAGACACGGTCATGTCGAATTCATTCCACTCACATTCTCCATACTCTGCCCAGCTGCCGCGGCTTTTGAGGCACAATGTCTTCTGGAAACGCAAGTACAGTACAACGGTGGGATTAGTGAATATATTGAAAGGTACATTGTGTTAAACTGGTTGCTAGATAGCTCAAGAGGGCAATGCTTTTGTCAATATTTTGCCAACATAACAGCTGGGTCTCATTCAAGACTCCCACTCAAGAGAGATGAATTTCCTAAATGGGGGGCTTTTATAATCTCAAGCAAGCCACTGGTGGCTGTACAAAAACAAATAATTTAAAATGTGATTTAGTACTTTGCTTGAGCCTGTAAATTTGTGAAGACCTAATCAAGATCTGCAGAACAAAGCATGCTCTGTGTCGAAGTACACATTTAAACACATTCCATTTGAATGTTTGTATATTTCTCTACTATAATTATACATTTAGGCAACTAAGAGCCTATTGAGATAGAATACAATTTTTTTTAAATAAAAGTTGGCCAGTTGCTATTTAGCTGTAGTTGAATGTTCATACTGGGCACGTGAGTTACAGCACGAGCAAAGATTGGCATCCCCTCTTGTGGGTTACTTTCACAGGGTCATAGATGCCCACTCTACAGCAGACGGCACTCTGACAGTTTATGTGCAGCAGATCATACTCAATTCAGTGCTCCGTGAACACAGGCTCAGTGGCGTTCGTGCCATTCGGCTACTTGGCTACCTGGGTTACTCAATGGCCTGAACATAGTCAGGCCGTCGAGTAATGGTGGCGAGATGTTAATTCCCTCGCCTGGTATGCAGGAGGTCGTGGGTTGGATCCCGACCATGACGCCTGCTGTATATTTGGCGTTTGCATGTTACTCTCCCCTTGGTCGCGTGGATTTTTCTCCATGTCCACCGGTTTTTCCCTCCACATTTAGACTCAAAATGCATTTAGAGTATTTGGCTGCTATACATTTCCACGCGATAAGCCACTTCGTTCAGCTATAATTTGTGGCCAGGTCGCTTATGAAAAAAGAGCAATACAGCTCATTGGGCCTTACCTGATAACCGACAAATTGTTCAGTGTAATAGTTTCCAAGCACAACTCACCTGGCTTGTAGAGCGGCAGAGATGTCACTTCTGGCCATTCTTCCTCGTTTGGTGTCCCAAGCACCTGGACGGGGATATTAAAGCATGCTTATTCAGGGAGCCGAATGCGCCGATTAATTCTATGCCCAGGGCTTGGCGTTTCTGTCCAAATTGACCAACCGTCTGTCCGTCTGTCACCCGAGAACGTTTCACATGTGGTTGAAGCCGGGTGGAACTGCTGTGAGAACGTGGGTTCTCACTGGCCTTGTACGAGCCCCATGGGAACCGGGCGTTCCTTCTCTCCGCGGGGAGGTTGTAGCAGACACTGCTATGTCACCTGCCGATGCCACCGAAGCTGCTCACGAGGTGCAGCTCGGGTTGCCGCGATGTGGCCAACCTAGGACATGGCCCAGCGCGTTGCCCGCTTGTTGCAGAGGTTCACAGCTCCAACCCGGCAGGCTGCCCTGGTTAATATTGCACGTGTATTAAATGTCATGATCGCGTGACATCATTCGAAAAGAGTTAGGCCATTGCGTTCTGGCGTCACGGTCCAAATTTGCCAAATGTACGCGCAAATCACTCACGTGGGATGACACACAGGAAACATCGCCCACTCCTGTGCAACTACTGCGGACAGTGTCTACAAACTGCAGCGCCTTCGTTCGTGATCGCCTCGCGCAATGAGAACGGCGTGATACCGCTCCCGATCGTTACCCCTACCGCGGTAGGGTAGCGAGCCCGGACGCCCTCGTCCGATCCCTAATCTCGAGCATGCATTACGCGGAGCATTGCGAAATGTTATCTGCAGTTTTTTTTCCGTATTTTTGAAATCCACTTTGTATTCTGGGTTCTTTAATGACAATAACATTTTCATAAAAAAACACCGAGAAGAATAAATGTGAGCAAATTATTATTATAATTGTGAAATAACCCCCCGATGCAACACGAACGGCGCGGCTCCACCTGCCACACGCGCTCCAGCTGATCCCAGACGCCCGGCACCCCGGGGAAGATCACCATGCCCTGCAGCATCTCCACAAAGATACAGCCGACAGCCCTGCGCCCCCCACACACGGGAGAGAAGGAAAGACCACGTGGGCGCGAGCAAAGCCCGTATCAATGGGCACTCTGCAGTTAGTTCGTCGGCAGGTGGCGTGCGGTGGGTTCAAGTGTGGGTACTTCCACCATTTCCAAGACGTCTGGTGAGCGTGGAAGAGTGGGCCAAATACCCTCTAGAGCAGGGGTCCCCAACCCCTAGGCTGCGGACCGGTACCGGCCCGTGGCCTTTTAGGAACCGGGCCGCACAGCAGCAGGAGGTGAGAGCGGTGAGTCCGCGCGTGGCCCGCCCCCATTGTTTTATTATTGACCACTTCCGTCTGCGCCTCTTTCCCGCACTCGCACTTGTCTCAGTCACAGTGTTGGTAAGCCCACAAGCTCTAACCCCGAGCCAAAATGAGTAAAAAACAAACGTCGCTGGAGAGCTTCTTTGAAAAGGGGGAAAGACCCAATGATGAACCCCCCTCCACGAAACCGGTCCCTGGTGCCAAAAAGGTTGGGGACCGCTGCTTCCTCGAGTGAAGGCCTTTCCGCCAGCAGTCGCTTGCACATGTGACTTCAGGTTTGCTCTTTTACCACCTTTCTAACCCTTTCCCGTTCCGAGACGTCTGCAAATTGCGGGGTGGTGTCCCGTTCACCGCTGAATCTCGGAAAGCGCAAGCGGTTCAGCGTTGATCTTATTTAGAGAGGCGTAGTACTTGTCTTTAAAGGCATTGTACTCACCGCAGCGACGACACGGCCACACTCTATGATAGCTGGTGCCAAACTGCGCCACACGCCCTCCCGCATGGTCTTTTACTTCCGATTCCGTTCGGAATTGAGTCGGAAGAAACACCGATGACGTACACGTGATGACGTACACGTACGTCATCAGAACCGCAATGGATTCATAATGTTCGAGTGAAATGAGCAGGCGACGCTGAGAGAGAGGCCATTGCAGTAGCTGGGCATCGTGGGACAGGGCACAGTGCGGCCGGGGTCCGTGCGGCGGGGGCGAGTGTCCTGCCCCGCCGGTTGCTCTGACCACATGTCGAGGCCGGAGGAGTATCGCGTGGAGCCGAGCAGCGCGTCGGGCGGGCGGTACCACAGCGTCGCCACCTCGCTCGAGTAGGAGCGGCTGGGCACCGACTGCGCCCTGGCCATTCCTGTGGCGGCAGCAGCAGCAGCAGCGGCAGCAGCGGCGGCACAGCATTATTATTGTTACCCGGCTATGTTCACCCAGCAAAGACTTACTGAGTCTCAACAACATTTCTGGTGCTTGGTGCGAGGTTATCCGTATATTTAAACGCATAATTTGCACGTGATTTTCCAGCATTCGGATGTTTGGCCAATACCAGTCACAGTGCGATGTGTTTCAGCTATGGGATGAAAATGTGGAACCTGGAGGAAACCCGTGCAGATGTGACACGCACAGCCCAAACTTCTCAAAACTTTCTTGACAAAGTAATCGGTGGGATTTCAATAAAAAAGAGGTTACATTAAATTAGGGCAAGGAATACATGAACCTTAATTCATTATTTTAACTTAAAATAACGTTGAAAATTGTGTATGCGATGTTTAACAGAAAGCTTGCCATTCATTTAAATAAAAGTAAAATTTACTTTACCGCTGGTGGTGGTAATTTATTTGCCATTGTTAACAACAAGCCCAACTAAATCTAAACTTTACCACTAATCTTGACTTAAACCTTTCGTGACTGCAGGAATTCATATTCTTTGGGTCTTTCGGTAAAGTCACGTTGATCGAAACGTCGTAGTTTTTTGTTATTTTTAATTATTTTTCTTTGAACCTATCTACGTGACTTTACCGAAAGACCCAAAAAATATATAAACCACTAATCCTTTTCTTTTAACAGTTAAGGCCCACTGAACTATATAGCTCTTTTTCAGAAGTGGCCTGGCCACAAATGATAGCTCAAAGAAGTAGCTTATCACGTGGAAATGTTAGAAGCTAAATACTCTAACCGCATGATTTGAAATGTGGAGGGAAAAACCAGACGACCTGGAGAAAAATCCACATGACAACTGGGTCCGGATTGAAGCCACGACCTTCTGCATACCAGGCAAAGTAGTTAACATCTCGCCACCGTGGCGCCCCTCTGCTGCTCTCATATGGGGGGGGGGGCAGTAAAGCTGTTGTGTGGGGGGGGCACCAGAGCAGTGATCACCACGAAGCAGAGTTAATTCGGGAGGGCCTCAGGGACATGTGGTGGTGCAAAGCACACGGCGAGTGCCGGCCGTGACGCCACGTGACGACGTGCATGCGCGCATTTGTGTCCGTACAGACTTCACGCTTACCAAAGTCGGCAAGTTTGAGCTCCCCGGACGCGCCGAGCAGCAGGTTGTGTGGCTTCACGTCGCGATGCAGGATGCCCCGCGAATGCGTGTACGCCAGCCCGCGCAGCAGCTGCAGCAGGAACAGCTGCACGCAGCGCCAGTCAGTACACGAGACATCAGCTCCGATTGACCTCAGTCCCTGAGCGTCAGGGTGGCAGGAGAGGGCTATGAAGTCGATTCATCAATGTGCCTT
Organism: Lethenteron reissneri; assembly: GCF_015708825.2. Taxonomy (NCBI): domain Eukaryota; kingdom Metazoa; phylum Chordata; class Hyperoartia; order Petromyzontiformes; family Petromyzontidae; genus Lethenteron; species Lethenteron reissneri. The sequence goes on from NC_083801.1 coordinate 1,945,996, forward strand.
TTTCACCGATGCTCCCCACTCGTTTGCATTAGTTTAGAGCTGGAACCAGTCGAGAGTTTGCTTCTTAAACAAATGCTAATGAAAGCATGGCTCCAGAAGGCCCACTGACTGAAATGTGATTTTTTTTCGCAATGAAACACACCCTTCAATGTTCATTATTCTAAAACATCACGTTGCATAACGTGTCTCTGTCAATGGCATAACCATGTCACAGACAAAGACAAAAGACCCCCCCCCCCATTTAGCCTTCAGACTATTGGGGAAAGTTCTGTTAGCAAGCACCTATGAGGGCCAACACGGCACACGAGGAGGTGGGAGGCCAGCACCACACGATGCTTACACACTGCACCAGGTACTCCTTTGAGGCTGAGTTGACGTAGGGGAGGCCCAGGACCAGTTCAAACATTCGCCACTGTTATTGGTCGTGAGCGGGAATCGAACTCGGGTCGCGGGGTTCACAGTGCAGCGCTTCTAACCGCGACCTGACCGTTCCCCACGGAGACGCAGCACACACAGACACGAAGAGAGCGTGATTACACCGATATGCAGCAGCTGAATGAAGCACGAGTGTGCGTCATGCAGCAACACAAGCCTCGAGCAGACACATTCCCACGCGGAGATGTACAAAGACAAAAGTGAACTGACGTCGTTATTATTGTTGTTGTTACACCTGTTTAGCCAAAAAAGCCTCAGCTGAAGGTTCTGCCAAGTTTTCGCAGTAGGCAGCAGTGATGGTGCTGTGCGTGATCCCAATTGAGTAATTTTCAGGTACATTGAGCATTGGGAATTTTTGCCAATACCAGTTACACCGTATGTTTTTTTTACTTACTACGATAGGAAACTGGAGAATCCAGAGGAAACCCATGCAGAACAAGGTGAGGGCATACAGACTCCACACAGGAAGGAGCCCGAGTCGGAGATCAAACCCAGGCCCCTTCTTGCTGCGAGGCGCGAGTGTCCCCACCGCGCCACCGTCGTGCCGCCGGGCGCCTCCTGGCAGCGCAACATAACCCACGAGCAGGTGGCATGGACACGTGGTCCTTGGCAGGAGGCTGTGGTCACTGACCTTCACGTTGTGCGCGTTGAGGCCCCCTGGGTGCCTATCCATGTACTGGTGCAAGTCGGTCTCCTGCAGGCGAGGAACCGAAGTACAATTAGCTCACGCATTCTGGAATGAGTGAGCGCACGTACGCGCATTTCCCCGTGACGGGCCCTTCCTCTTTTTATAACGCAGAGAAGATATTTTCAGGCATGTCGTAATATTCAAGCTCGTGCTAAAATAGTGCGGGTCATTTGTAACGAAAAAAAGTGATGAGTTTGATGGAATATACAGGAAATCCAATTAAATATTCCCCAAATTATTTTAAGTCAAAGCTTCTACATATGTCTCATATGTCTCAATACATTTTACAATTTGTATTATTGTTACAAATGATAACACTCTTCACAGTAAGAAATTGAGCCACACAATATTCAATCATCTGTTGCGAAGTAAGAGGGTCATTGTATATATAAACCGGTCACCGTGTACATTAAGGATCATCTTTCTTTTCATACAGAACCTTCCACTCATACCTCAAAGGTCTCAAGTCCAAGGATTTACAATGATGCGTGACACACTGCAGGTGCCCCTAGATACATGCAGTGCTGGAACGATTACTGTTCAAAAGCAATCAGATCACCAAAGTCCTCACAAGAATAACAACAGGTTATCATTTGTATGTTGAACTTCTTTCGCACCGTACGTAGCCAATCCATGCTAATCGGAGGTGCAGAGTAAGGATAACAATCTAAACACAGAAAGCAAGTCTAAAGAAATGAGTTTTCAATCTAATTTGACCTTTTTTGCCGATGTTGTATTTTACTTTGAGGTCACATGTTAAAGTCACATTTCTCTCCGATCACAAGACCCAAACACGCACTAGAATAAAGATGTCTGCAAGTATACTTAAGTTTAGGATCTGACCTTTTTGGCCATTCTCTGTTTGACCCTGATGCTTACATTTTTAAAGATTGTTTTTGTGCTCAGAGGCGGTGAGTGGAGAAGTTACCTCGTAATAGAGCACAGACAATGTGCTGTGTTGCGTATCATAAATACACGCGTTCACGTTAGACGTAAGTGGTATAATGTTCACTGACCGAAAGTACGTTCTGCAAATTAGTCGAATTGTTTAATGGGCTCTCAGGCCCGACTTTGAAAACGACTCCAGACGGGGTCATTTTCAAAGTCTGCCCAGCAGCTCGAGATCGCCGGGAATGCACAACATTTGGCCCGAGGCCTGGTACGGATCGGTGTAACCATTCCCGCGGGGGACGGCGGGTGCCGGGTCTGCGCATGAATTCAGGCCACGCAGGGCAGGCGGGCAGGCGGGCAGGCGGGCACGGAGAGCACTCACCAGGTACTCGAAGACGAGTGTGAGCGCGTGCTGGGTGTAGACGATGTCGTGGAGCAGCACGATGTTGGCGTGCTTCAGAGTCTTCAGCAGGGACACTGAGGCGGGGGGGGGGGGAGGAGGAGGATGCTGCCTTGGGTTTCTGGGGGTTCTTTATGTAATTGTCCAACAGCTTCATCCCCATTGCGCTATCGGCGTCATGTAAACTCGGTGCAGAATCCATGTTGATCCCCTCACAAAGCAGTGCGACCCCCTCGCGCGAGAGAACGGCACAGGGAAGCGGTTATCACAGAGCTACCTCCGAGATCCCTTCAAATGACCTCTGACCTTTTCAAGGCACTCTGTATTTGACAGTAATGTTCGCCACATGACGGCCAACATGAAATGTAATTCTCCGAAAAGGAATTTAGCCAAATTAAGTGCAGATCCGAATTTAATGTGGTTGGTTTTTTTTCTTTGTGTGTGCAGTCATTAGTGGCTGGGCCGAGACGTGATAATAGCAAGCGACTGCTTGGTTTGACCCAGGGATCTTAGCAAATGGCAGCTCGGCACTCTGACCTCTCAGGCCCCTGGCTACGTCTGGCACGTTACATTTTAATCAAACAGCCATGTTGTGCTATGAAGACGTACCGGCCGATATTGATGTTGACTTTCAAATTAAACATTTTGGAAGAGTAAATCAAAATGTTAAGGAAGTGCTCGAGTTAACTCGCGGGTACGTAAAACGGGGTGAGCAGCGGGCTCACGGCTGTGCTCACTGTGCGGCAGTGTTGCTGCGATGAAATGGGCAAAGCAAGATTGAAAGATCGACTGAGTGGATTCAGCAACTCGTGACTGCCAATGACTAAACAATAGAATGACCGTGTTTGGTTTTCTACCTACCTCGGCCTAACACATCTGTAATGCAAAGCTTAACTACACATCTTACTATATATTTGTGTGTGTGTTGGACAGCAGACGCAGAGTGACACTGCGAAGTTGGCCCGTCTCATGGTTGCTGGCAAAATAAATAAAAACCCGCGCTGGATTATGTCATCTCAATTCTCCTCTGGCCTGCCACATTGTACAACTCATTTCCTGCAATGAATGCCCCCCTCACCCCCCACCCCGGCTCTCCTCCAAAATCTCCAGATGCACGTTTGCCCCCTCTATCCGTACAGCATCTTGAGATGTGTACATGGCCGTTAAGATGCTTTGTAGATGACAAATTGCGCTGTAAATTTCGATTTAAAGCTTTCGTGACTGCATGGATTCATATTATTGGTTCTTTCGGTAAAGTCACGTATAAGGGAAATAATAAAATAATAAAAATAAAACATAATAAGATAAAATTCTCACGACGTTTCGGCCACAACGCAAGCAGCCGTCCTCAGGTGAAGAACAGGGCTGTCGGAACGCTGTTCTTCACCTGAGGACGGCTGCTTGCTTTGTGGCCGAAACGTCGTGAGAATTTTATCTTATTATGTTTTATTTTTATTATTTTATTATTTCCCTTCTACGTGACTTTACTGAAAGAACCAAGGAAAAAAATTGTGCGCTGTGTTGAAGCGGCAAAGTAGTGGCCACTCACCCTCACGGATGGTGTTGAAGGGGGCCCCTTCCTCCTCGTGTATGTACACCACCTTGAGGGCCACGAACTGCCACGTGACACTGCGGCGGGACAACACACACGCGGGGCCCTACTACGATGAGCACGTGCGCCAAGTGGCAACGTTACAACGTCAGCAAAATAATAAAATGAATGAAAACAACTCAATTAAATCACGACGGACGCTTGTGTTTCACCCGAAACGTCGTGATTTAATTTAGTTGTTTTCATTTATTTTATTTAAATTTTTACCTACGTGACTTTACCGAAAAAACAAAGAGTATGAATAATTGCAGTCACGAAAGCTTCAAATCTAGAATCCATGATTGGATGTCACATTTAAATGGTGTTTATTTCTCGAACCACTGCGTTTATGTCTCCATTCAAAGGCTGTCTTATGCTTAGAAATCACTCTGCTGTGGTGTTCCACAAGGTTCTAGTCTTGGCCCTTAGCTTTCCTCAATATATCTCCTGCCACTTGGCAAAACCATCTCCAGTTTCAACTTTGACCATCATGTCTCTACTGATGACACTCAGCTCTACATTGTCATTGGCCCTGCTCCTGCATTCTGCCTTGATGCAGTCTTACCCTAGATGGTCAATGAACTCTCTCCGGATAAACAAGTACGCACTCAGGAAATACTCCAGTTGATGCGTGCACCTTCTAAACTTCTACATCGCGCTGGCAGACGGTCTGAAACCTTGAAGCCACCACCAATCCTGGGCTCTCGATTGCCTCTTGCATATGCCAACTGTGCAGGACCTCAAACCTCCGTCTGTGCAACATCTTTAATGCCCCCCTCCCCTGCTGCGTGGACGCTTATCCATGCCCTCAACGCGTTTGTACTCAACGATTATAACTCTCTCCCCTTTCATCAGGCCTGAAAATTACGGCTGATTATTCTCATGTTGTTTTCCCAAGTAAGTGATAGGCGATATTTTTTTTGTTTGTTATGAAATTGGACATATTTTGACAATGACGCCGGAACACATGGCCTACTCCTCTCTCTCTCTCAGTAAAACGTCACAGGATCGGTAAAGTCTGCTATGAAGCAGAGGGCCTGTGTTTTACGGCTGATAGCCGCCACAGAATGAACCTCTGCAGCACGGCCGCTTGAACGTTTCCCCACCCCTGACGCCGTTAGCTTCGGAATCAGAATCTATCCCCTCATTCCCTGTTGTCAAACGCCTCTTCACACTCTCTACATGGGCATGTTTTCCCTCTTCATATCGTGCCTTGAGATATGGTTGCATTTACACGCTTTAGAAATCCAACACGTGATAGAATTTCTGGAAGGAAACTCTTAGTAAACGTGATTTGTTTGGACCCAGAATTTTATTTCTGGAAAAAACATTTGGTTATTATTTTTGTATTATACATATTCGTTTGAGAGTTAGGCTACGTGTCCTAACCGAAAACAAATACGGGTCATAGTGTTAGCCATGAAAGCCTACGTGTGACGCATTTTTGTTAGTGACCAAAACAGTGTCGGTGCACGGTGCCTCCTCACCGGCTGATGCCCTTGAACACGGTGGCATACGAGCCCTGCCCAATGGTCTGCAGCCTCACGTAGAGCGCCTCGCCACCAAACTTGCGAGGTGCCAGCTGAAGGCAAGAGACGCACTGTGATCAGCCCGTACCAGCGACCGTCGGGGGCATAGCCACTTGAGCAGTTGCCAGCCAGCCTGTTGTGTGCTAATACACGAGTGTTACTAGCTTCCGTTGGCCACTATAATTCACTGTGTACCAAAAACAAGTTTTGTTCCTGGGCAGTAAGTGTTATTTCCTAATTGCTGATGCCTCAAAAGTACAGAAAACGGCTATTATTCTCCACAAACTTTGCTTTTGTGACCAGGACGCAAACGCAAAGTTAATAATCCACTCCATTAATAACACTGTGCAACACATTTCTTTATTTTTTTGTTCCTGGGTAGCGTTATTTTCTAATTGCTTATGCCTCAAAAGTACAGAAAATGGCTATTATTCCCCACAAACTTTGCTTTTGTGACCAGGACAGTGACATTTTGAAATGTTCCTATTTTCAATGAGAAAACGTGGTGTGCATTTGTGTCATTCTTTCACGTAAAGTCCTGGTCACAAAAGCAAAGTTTGTGGGGAATAATAGCCATTTTCTATCCTTTTGAGGCATAAGCAATTAGAAAATAACACTTACTACCCAGGAACAAAAAATAGTGTTACACAGGGAATTATCGATCAGCAATAGTCAACTGGACCATGCTGAACCGCGCTCAGAGGCAGCACGGGAGAGGTGCGTACACGATGCGTAAATAGCGGAGGCCCGAACCATCAAACAACCCCACCAACGCGTGCGCCATCCACGCACACCCGGGCGGTATCGCTGCAATCCATAGAGCGTCGACTGCCGCCTTGGATTGGTTGAAGGACCTTAACATTGAACTATGGCATCATCTATACAAACTGTTGCTTAACCCCCCCCCCCACTCCCCATGCCACGAAAGAAGAATACTGAACTGAAAAGTTGATGGTATATTCATATGAAAAACATCAATAGCATTTCACACCCAGTGATGGGTAATCATGATAATGTTTGTATTGATTTAGCATCGTCGCCCACGAAAATTGCATCTCACCATCGATGAGTAACCACAAAGAAGCGAGAAGGCAGCCGGGCAATTTATGAGATGTTTTCAGACAATTTAAAAGTGTTTAATATGTGGGTGATAATCAGAGCACCTGGAGTGGGAAAAACTCTATCCCATACAGCAGGGACAGTTGATATTAGTCCACAATTTGCTGTGCCACTTTCTCCTGGCAAGCCAGGCTGTGGCACCTTGATGCCCACGGAAAGGGGGTTTTACAAAATGTGTGTGACGCACCAAACCTTGCCCCCCTACAGTGCTGGATTACAGGCATGCGGAGTAAGGACGATATGCAGTTGCAAAGGAAGCTTGTGATTTGAACTTTTACGTAAAAAGAAATGAAATCAAGAACCGAGCAAGAGCAGGTCGGAGTGTTTTTTGGAAACGTGATACTAAAAATCTACGTTCCAGTATTGTATGCCAAGTGAATAACTTGTTTCATTATTACACAACACCTCTTGTAACCTATGGATTGGAAATATCGACAGTGGCAAAGAAAACTGAACAAAAGCTGAAAAGCTTGCAAAGATGCAAGCAGAGATGCCTTCTGGGAATTACAGTGACAGAAATAAATGAACAGGTGGATCAGAGAAGAAATACAAAGATACATCTATTGTATTGGCTGTTAAGGAAAATAAGTCAGCTTGGGCAAGGGCATGCTCCTAGAAAGGGTGATGGAGGAGATTGTTGATAGAATGGCAGCCAAAGGTGGGAACACACCCAAGAGGAGAAGCACCGCGGAGACACAGACGAGCTCCTGTGCAAGGACGATTTGGATTACAGCATCACGAGACCACGAAGGATGGCGATGCCAGCTGTGGGACCCTGTCACCATTAGTGTTGAGGTGTCAGAGACGCGTGTGACCATATACCGATGGCGATGATGTTGGGAGGGCTGCATTCATCAGCGAGTGGAGAGGCTTTGGGTGCTCATGGCAGATGTGTTCGCAAATTGTTAACTTTTTTTAACAAGTAGAACTTTGGTTTTTGATATATTCAGCTATGACAATAATTCATAATACTAATAATACAGTACTCAAGAGGGCATCAGTAAGCCTCAGAGACTATGTGCCAAGAGGATCATACTCTCGATTTTCTAGCCAATAACTTGAGTAATGGGAGATGAGGCGAGGATTGAGTGGGCTAATTAGAACCCCTTGCAGGAAGAGCCTGAACACTGATTTAATCACGTTTATTGTAGATTAATGCAGTACACAACATTGTACATTTAGGGAAAAGGTTGTTTGGCAGTTAAAACTGAAAAATTACAACTGCAATTATTATTACGGAACTGAATAAATAATGATCAAGTTTGGCTTTCAGCTGGCTGTGAGTTTTAAAATAAAATACATTAGAGCCATGTAACCGTGTATCGATTGTGCAACCATGACATGAGAAAATAAAACATCAGATTTTGTATTTAGAATGGAAGAATCTAATGAGATATGAGGCTCGTTATCATAGATATCCAGACGGGGTGGGTCAGAAAGTTACAACAAATACAAAAACATTCGATTTGTTTACCAGGCCAACGTGGGGATGCTGCGCGTTGCTTGACGTATTGACTCCATCACATGCTCAAGGGCCTTGGAGGTGCTGGATTCACAATCTAACACACAAACGCTCTGTTACACTGCACTTCTATAACTACCGAACACACGTGTAAGTGGGAGTGAAAAGTATCCAAAGACAATTTTCACCCACTGTGAGTCACTGGATTCATCTAGCAAATTGCACCCTTTTGTGGGAATGAACAAATGCGTTGTCACCACGCTAACATCCCAGCTTCTGTTTGTGGTGCTTTAATATTTCATAACACGGTCAAGTCAAGGTCAAGTCAAGAAGCCATCACAACCAATACTATTATTGCCACCATACCACACCATCACTCCCTTCATTATGCTTGATCGTGCAGCTGCTGCTGTAAATTCGACAGTTATCCTTAAAAACTCGTCCTCTGGAATTCTTAGTTGCTTAACCCTCCTCTTGCAATGCCGTAACAACAGAGAGGTTTCCATTGGCTCTCTTCAAACATAATTACTGTATATGATTGCCTAACATTAACAATAATCTAAAGTTTATCCCTGTAGTCCCCACTCTTATTAATTGGTCCAGATCAAGAGGCGATTATGACCAAAGCCATTGATGACATGCGATCTCCAAGTTCTGTTCTGACAGTCTTCTCCTATCTGCTCTTATGAGACTCACAGAAATTCAGACATACAGTACAGAGCCACTGACTCACAGAGATCCATTCGACCACCATCTGCTCTTGGGTCTTATATTCCCCAAGGCTTCCAGACCCGTGGGTGGAGACCACTCCAATCACTTTATTCGTAAATGAATGCTCAGTAAACATTATCGGTAGAATCAGTGATTCTTAACCTTCACTGCAGCCTTTGCACCCCTGTGGTTCTCAATCATATTTTTTTAAATAAATCTTGACTTAAAGCTTTCGTGACTGCAGGAATTCATACTCGTTGGGCCTTTCGCTAAAGTCTCGTATTACTTTTCTATCTACGTGACTTTACCGAAAGACCCAAATAGTAAAAAAATGTATGTGAATAAATACATCGGTTTGATGAAACAAAGTAGTTGTACTTAGGGGCCGTCCATAAATGACGTCACGCACATAGGGGGGGGGGATCAGACATTTGTGACGATGTGTGACGAAGGGGGGGGGGTTTGAGAAATGTGACGTCACATCAAAATGCACAACTTTAAATAAATATAGACAACACGTTCTACTTAATTAAATAGACTTCTTAATACATGTGTTCTCCTACAACATCAGAGTGCATCGCCACATTAAATACGCACTACAATTACAATAGTTTAAAGCGATTCGAACCATGTTTTATTTTTTGGGGTGAGGGGGCAGAGCTTTGTGACGTCATATTTGAGGGGGAGTCTGACTTTTTGTGACGCCGTGTGACGAGGGGGGGGGTCAAAAATCTTCCAAAATCGCGTGACGTCATTTATGGACGGCCCTTTATGTGCTCGTGCTTAATTTGTGTTTTTGAAGATGTACCTTCTAATACAATTCTGGCCATATTTCGCGCCCCCCAAAAAGGGGCATCTCGCACCACCAGGGGGCGCGTGCCCGCCACGTGAAGAAGAACCACAGCGCTCGATGCTTTCTACCCAACACGAGCACCATCTCGTGGTCGCGACGTGGCATCAACGTGTGCACGAACATCGTTTCTGACACTTGGTGTGCAATGTGTTTAAGAGGGGACAAAATAAGCCTGGGATGTTGTGACTCGTGCATCCACTTGGAGGCGCTACAATTTTACCAATCGCAACAATGTTGTAGGCTGGTTACCCCCTTTAGGTTACCGGTAAATGCAGAGTAAAAACCGATTGGAACATCCATAGAAACACACACACACATGGCTTCCAATAAATGAAGTTGCGTAATAAATAAATCCAGGAGCAATAATACACATCACTTCCTTTACAAGGGGAAACGTGGAAGAATCACACACAAATCCACAAATAAATTCAGCAGACGACAAATGCCATGAACATGCCAAGAGGGTAATATCTACAATTTGATACGTGGCAAAATACATCATTCACAGCCCTTCATCAAGCAGCTGCTGAATGAGCCACTGAGCCTGGCCACAGGCGAGCTCAGCATGGGCCCCATGGGCTGAGTCTGAGCCAGGCCACGTGACCCAGTGGGGTGCCTCACCGGGCAGCAGCAGGAGGGGCTCTCGCCAGGAGGAGGGCCCCCCCGAGGCCCGCGGTGCCGCCACCGAGTGGTGGCGCACGGCCGCGGGGTCTCCCTCCTGCGGGCCCCCGTGGGAGGGCCCCCTCCGCGGCAGCGTCTTCGACTCCCACGTCTGGGGGGTACAAGACGGGCGCGCGTGCCACCAAATCAACACCACCAACCATTAAATTGCCTTGAACTCCATGCCTACGTCTTGAAACACATTACAAACTGTGGAAAAATATCAACTATAATCCATCAACCAACTAAACCAGCAACACGTGAATTGTTTTATACCACAGGCCAACAAACCACGAATTATATTTTATTCATTGTCCACATCTCAATAATGCTCCAAACCTCCCGAAAATCTCGTGAGACTCAAGTCAACCAGGCCAGCCAGTGGGCACGATTATTCTTGCTATTTGTGATGATTACAGTTGAGATGTTAAAAATAAACATTCTGATAATCAGTGTAATGAAGTTACGTTGGAGAACGACAACAACAAAGATACCACAGAAACATTTCAATATTCCCTGAAAGTCACTTATGGTGGACCGTATTTAAGAGGCCCCTTCTACTCTACTCACCACTAGATGGTGCACATCTTCACGTTGTGCGGTTTAACACTTGTATTTTTATCACGTTCATCACGTACTTACTATTTACCAATGTATAATGGATGTGTGTGTGTGTGTAAATATAATACGCGAGCTTTATAACCGCCCAGGCACAGTTCCTATGATCACTGTTTCATCGCTTTCGTGGCTTTATTTTGGTGATTTCGAAAAGTTTTTTTGGTTTGGCCATGTTTGTTTGTTTGTAGTACGGAGTTAGACTGATGGCCTTAATCTAAGTTGTGTTGTGGTTGTTGTTGTTTGACTTGCATCCCACTGGGATTTTTGCACAGTGTTGGTGGACGGTGCTTTTTCCTGCAATATTTTGTTGTCTTTTCTTGGATTTTCTGTTTGCACATAGTCACATAGTCACTTTAAGATGTTTTCTTGATCATGTTTTTGTTTTTGCGGTTGCAGCCGATTCAAGAGCCGAATGGCTCACAGGGCTATACCAAATAAATTAACTTGAACTTGACAAAATGCACTTGGCAGGGGGAGTCTTGTAAAATAATTGACAATTTCTAGCCAGTGATTTGGTGCAGTCATGGATGAGTGTGGGCCCCAGTCGTGAGCTTCACACTGGAGGAGCTGACGGCCACAGATTGCTGCTGCACACCGTCAACGAAACATGTTTGTAGGTTGAAAACTAATTTCTTTAGAACTGCTTTTTGTGTTTAGTTCTGATTGGCGGGGTTGGCTACGTACGGTGTGACAGAAGTTCAACGTACAAAGCAGGGCAGCTTGATTTTCCTGACAAGTTGCATAACGCGACCACCCCAGAGTCATTTGTCAAACATGAACACCGCAAAAGGGCTATAGGGTTTAAAGGGCCTTCAGCATCACATACTTTCCATTGCCTCATCTTGGCTTAAAATGTCGCGCTTTTTGGTTCCACGTCAGAAAAGACGAAACGTGATTCACATCGTCCACCTTTTATAACTCTTCAGCCCATGCTTACCTGTCAAGATATTTTCCACATTTGTTGAAATATATGTGGAAATCATATGAGTGCACTTTACTCTATTTGCAAACTGAATATTGCTGAATGAAAGTGTGCAAATAATGTAACACTGATATCTGTACAGTACTTGAGAACATCACCTCTTCACATGCCCGGGGTTCTCTCTTCAAATCTAAACGCACACACAAATGTTAACACAGTATAAATAAATTGTTCCCCATCATGATAATGTCCTTGTAACACTGATTAGCAGTAAGCTCAATGCAACACCAAGTTGCATTCGTGCGTGAATAATGTCAAGGGCTATGGAATAAACGCGCAAAGAAAACACTCGTAACAAACCCTTCATGCTCGACTATTGTAGAAATTATTCTTTGGTTTTTTCGGTAGAAATGATGAATGTTGTACAAAATGTTGTAATGAACGTGATCACGCTCGTGCTGCGTGCTCACGTTATTCGTACACAATGTCTGAATGGGTTGTCAACAATGTACAAAGTGTTCAATCAAACTTTTGGTAACATCTTAAAACATATATAATTGCAGCATTATTCAAGTTATTGCTCAAGCAAATAAAGCACACGATTGTGTCGAATGATGACATCAATTTAGGAATCGTGCTTTTGCCGATTCTGCAAGCCGCAAGTACAATTACAAGAATGTGAAATCTCATAACCTGTGGTTTAATTTGACTTCAATTCACCTTGAAGCGCACGAAGCGGTGCCGTGCGATACTCACTGATGCGACTCAGCCGAGAGGTGAAATTTCTCTTTATTTTTTCCATTCCGATTCAGAAGAAATAGACGCGTGATGAAATCACCGTCTCGTACCGTGGTCCCAATTGTCACGAGACACCCGATTGACGGTCTCGTGGACACACGAAAAAGCGTGGATCACACGGACACCAATGCGACTTCACGCCGAAGCATCAGTCGCCGTTGCAAGTTGTGCGTAAATAAAATAAAAATGCTGGTTAAGTTGTTCGCAATGATGGCAGAAGACACCAGCAGCCACGTTCGTGTGACACCGACTCGATGTGTGGGGGCATTGAGTGCAACAAACGGGGCCTGTGTACCCCCTTAACTGTTCATGTGAAGTCTATATTCATACCGGGCACATGACTGCCGTGTCTGAAATCATGTGGCTCCAAAGAAGACGAGCATTGAGAGGCATTGTGCGAGACAAAGGGATGTGTTCAACTCCTCGGGCCAGTTTCAGCCGCTGGGATTTGGAATGCGTCCCCCGTGCCAAACACGGCGCGGCGTTTCAAAGTGGCGTTCGCTCACAGAGGAGAGTCGTCTAACTTCAACGAAAATGAACTTGATCCGCAGCACGAAGCGTTGTTTTGTCCATCACGGTTAATATATATGCTGTGAACCATTGATCCAACGTTAACATTTCTATTTTGCACTATTTGGTTCTTTCGGTAAAGTCACGTCGGTAGAAAAATAATAGATCACGACTTTTCGATCGCAACACGAGCAATCGTGAATTCCTGCTTCAAATCAAGATTTATATTTTGCACATTGATCCCGTATAGAGGTTCACGTTGCTAGAGGACTCCAGTCTTTCTTGCAGACGGTCACTGCATCGCGCGCTTTCAGATGCGCTCCTGTGGCCGTCTGGAACGCTCTTCCTTCCGATATTAGGAAGCCACTGGAGCTGCGCACTTTTAAAGCATCTAGATTGAAAAGTAATTTCTTCAGAACTGATTTGTGTTTCGTTTGTTGTCCTTCCCACGCACCTCTGATTAGCATGGCTGGCTACATGCAGTGTAGAAGAAGCTCTACATATGTACAATTTAATCTTGTAACAGTATTGCTTAGCCAACAATGCTGTTAACAAGATTGGTATCGGTGTCCTATGCATTAACTTTTCCGAACAATAAGTTTCCCTTCCCACGCACCTCTATTATGGAATAATTTGCCCAGTCTGCCATTTCCAACACCCCCATCCAGGATTGTTCCTTTGGTTTCCATGTCTATCTGTGTTAAGTTATTCTTTCACGTAGGCTTCTATATGCCACACAGGACAGTTGACATTCTGTCTGGACCATCCCAATCAGCCAAAGTAATGTCCAGCTCAGATGAACATTGAGGTCGTGCTCATCGCCTGGAGCCAGTGGTTAGAAATTCTACATTCCTGTGCCAGGTGCCAGACTCAATAGGTCAGTCACTGTTGACTCCCCCACAGCGGCACTCATTGTATCGACGCCAGACGGATAATGGGTTGAGTCAACCCCCAACTAGGATCTGAACTCACGACCTTTCGACTGTGAGCCACCTGCTCAACTCAATCATTAGGGCCACCATCTCGTGGTCTCTCGCATATCCACGGCCACGTAAAATGTCATGATAAAGAGTATACACATCATATTACAAATGGGAATGAAACTACTTCAAACCATTTTTACTTACGGGATGTGATCATAAAATATCTTACTTCAGGGCTTTGGTGGCCAGTGTTCAAATATTCTGATTATCCCAAGTAGGTAGTGTACATTCCATGTTCCTATGACATTAACTAGTATATCCTTATTGAACAGAGATCAGCCACTGCTAACCCTGTTGCATGTACAGCATGTAAAAACTTGTCATTTTACTAGTCCCACAGAGATGACAGTCACAATGATGTGGCTGCTACATGAGGGGGAAGATCTGGATATGGGAAGTGTCCACGTGTAAGTTTCTGCAATGCAATCACCGCTCATTCGCTGGACAGTAGTTTGGTAACAAACATTTCGATGTCAGGTTTTTAGACAGTTTAAGAGTCGATTTTGGATTTTCAGATCAAGCAATTCCAGTTGAATCCTTTGACCGATAAGTAATTTATTTTATATATAAAAAATGTTTTACTTTTGTATGTATGTTCAACTTCTTTCGCACCATCTGTAGCTAACCGTGCTAAATAGAGACAAAGACCCCCCTTACAGCCCGACACCACACCCACCGGTTACTCAATGTCGGCTGAGTCACCTTAGTGGAGGCTCGGGACCAGTTCAGATATTCGACCAATAATGTCTGGGAGTGGGAATAGAACTCGGGTTGCCGGATTCATCGTGAAGCATGCTAACCTCTGAACTCCTGCTCCAATACCAATAACCCGCCATTCGCCACTAAGTGACGGTAACGTCACCACGGCACCTGTGCCAGGCTAGGTGCACTTTGAGGCCACGTGAAGTGTCGAAGGCACGCTGACAGGTCTCAGGACAGACCGAGGTGCCATGGGTTGGCTGAGATGACCGGTAGATGCACCACCAGCTGGATTTGATCCGCCCGGCGCTCCACACGTTGTTGCGAGCGTCGCTCCTCTGCCTTCGGTTGTTGCTGGAGGGCGACTGCCTCCAACTGCCCAGCAGCGTCCTTCACGAGCCTCCTCCATAGAGACCGATCGTGACACTGCTGGTACCAGTCGTCGGCAATTCCACTCAGCTCCACATCCTCCCATACCGCATCAGTCCATCTCTTCTCCAGCCCATTTCGTGCCCGTTTAGCTCCCTCGATGCGGCCAAACTGAAGCTGCTTGGGCATGCTGTGGCTAGGCATGCAGGCTACATGATCTAGCCAACGCAACCTTGCCTGCCCGAGGAGCTTACTGATGGGAATGTCTCCATATCCTTTAAGGATTTATGAGCACCTCACAATCCAGCCTGGTTAAACCCAGGATGGATCGTAGGCATGCCAGCCTGAATGTTTCTAACCGGCGCAGATGTTCCATTTGAGGGGTCCACGTTTCACAAGCATAGAGAAGAGAGGTCATGACTGTGGCCGAGAAGACCCGAAGCTTCGTGCGAAGCAGCAAACCAAGTAGCTCCACACAGCATTGCGCAGCCGATGAAGAGATAATGCTGCCTTACTGATTTGGAGTGAGACCTCCACTGTCAAACCGGAGCTATTCGCCACTTAACAGTGCTTGTGCCAGGCTATGTGCACGATGAGGCCATGCTGTTAAGTGCGGAAAGCTCGCTGGCAGGTCACAGGACAGGCCCAGGTGATATGGTTGATCGAGATGACTTGCAGATGCACCACCTTTTGCTCACTGTGCCAACTTACTGTTTTAACTGCCCGGCCCTCAACTCGTGATGAGCGTTGCTCCTCCGCTGTTGGGGGGGGGGGGGGGGAGGGCAAATACCTCCATTTGCCCAGTAGCTTCCATCATGAGCGTCCTTGACACTGCTGGTACCAGTCACCGGCAAGTCCAATCAAGCTCCACATCCTGTACATGATCCTAGTTATTTTCGAACCCGTTGTGTTTTCTGTTGTTTCCCAGCGGTGCCCCTCCAACATTGTTTTGTGTTCAGCTAACTTGTTTTGCACAACTTATATTTTACTCAAATGTATCTTCAAGCTCAACTTTGCAACTATCTTCAATTCATGCAAATTATTTCCCGTGGTTTGTTTCCATTGGTTATAATCCGAGATGGTTAATACCAGAGGTGTGGACTCGAGTCATGTGACTTGGACTCGAGTCAGACTCGAGTCATGAATTTGATGACTTCAGACTCGACTTGGACTTGCATAACAATGACTTTGTCCCACCTCTGAGGTGTGGACTCGAGTCATGTGACTTGGACTCGAGTCATGAATTTGATGACTTCAGACTCGACTTGGACTTGCATAACAATGACTTTGTCCCACCTCTGGTTAATACCATCTCTGTTTTTGCAGAAAATATCTTCTTTCACTGTGAATAGCCTTGACGGGGGCATATCTCATATCCTGGTACTCAATGCAATTTCAGTGTTGGTGTTCATCTGTTTCAACAACTGGCTCCACATTAAATCAATGGTTATGTCACTATTTTGGGGGGGGGAATGTAATCGAAATTTTTCGTGTTAATTACAAAAGCAGAATGACATCAAGTGTGGCTTCATCGTGTAATAAAGTCCTGATTGTTGTTGCCCGTCCATCACTGAACCATGGGGGTCACCGCACCTTGGCCCACGGACAATTGAATGATTTCTGAAGAAACCAAGTGAGATATACACTTTGCGGAGGGTTACGCTGCCGGCACTTTCCCCCATGGTTACTTGTGGTCTCAGTTGAGGCTCTCACTTAAAAAATGACAACGGAAGTCAGCTCATTTGAGTTAGAACCTTTAATTGCATTGTAACAATGTTAAAAACAGAGGAATACATTAATAAGACAGTCAACTACCAAGGTGGGATTTAATAGAACAAGAATTAAGGACAAGCAGAGATTCATCAAAAGCCAAATGTACAAACTGAACCACCACCATAATAATTTCACGAAAAAAAGGCCACCGTCGATTACTTCTGCCCTTTTTCTTTTTTTGCTCAAAAAATGTCAATGTACTTTAATAAGAGTAACATTAGTACGTGGCTTGTGTGTGTTCTAGGATTAGTGCTGTGCCCTGCCTATCATCCCTGGAGAGCGGAGTGTGTAGTGTGTGTCTGTGGGTGGAGCCCTGTAAGTGCTGATTTTGCTGCTGCTGCTCAAGCTGACCACGTCACTTGTTGTCGAACCGTGTGTAAGCATTGTCCTCCGTGTACAGGCCTTTGTGGGCGACACACAGCGCACGCAAGGTTAACAAAAGCTTCCAGAGGGTTGTGCTCGTAGTCATCAACAATCGAGATGTTGTTTGATTTCCAGTATGCAATCAACACATCGATGACAATAATATTCACTTAATACACCTAAACATTAAGTCTTTTTCAACCAGCGGCTGAATGAAGGCGTTCGTACGTCGCGGGAATGCCTTGGGGGTTATCTGACCAACTGTCACTTTTTTTGCATTACCCGAGATATTGTCTGCACGAGCATTCGTACGCATACCACGCAGCTACCTTCAAAAGCAAATGCCTCAGACTCCTTTGGCAGCGGTTGTAGAAGCAGAGCCTGATAATATTCTAACAGGCAGAGTAATAAAAGCAGCGCAAGTGCTGGGCGGGGGGCCACGCAACAGCGCAAGTTGCGAGACGTCTTAACGTCACGGCGTCGCGTGCACGGGCCTTGTGATGTCACATGGCATCGTGACATCACAACGGCTGTGCATCGCCACGCAGTGCTGAACGCAGGCCTCTGGCAAGCTGTCGCAACCCTTCAAGGTCACGCGATGCAACACTCCATCAAGCTTCTGCACAGGAGTTGGTTTCATCGCAACAGCTCCATGGTGGGCAGCCTCCCGGGCGAGTTCCCTCCTTTGGCTGAGATTCCATCGTTAGTCTCGAACAGCGGCCGTCACCCCTCCTCGTGGCGTATCCTACACAAGCTCAACTTACTTTCCCTCACAGTCAACGTCTTCAACTTGTGTTTGCTCTGATTCATGTCTTACTTCCGAGCATGCATCTCTTTATGCTACTTTCCACTTTCAAACTATTCTCCCATGCTCTTTGTGTGCAATAACCAGCGCATGCGACCATGAATGGGTCCACTGTCCTCAGCTCTCTTATCTCTGATCGTGATTATCTTGCCTTGACCTCACAATCAGTATCACTCGTCTACAGCTTCTTGTTTAGTACCCTTTTATTTTGTTAATCGGTTTCCCTTAATGTTTTGGCAAGCCCTGTCTCTTGCTTGACTGCCTGATGAAGAACCCTGTTCTAGACTTGTCATTCACACTACGTTATCACGGCACTACACATAAGCTAACATGTCAAGCAGTAGCTTTTTTTTCCAAAAAGCGGATATGTCTCTTTTCAAAATATCTTAACGTATTATGGACAGAAAATGCTGTCTCCAACAATAAGTCATAACCATCTGCTTGCTTTTCTTAAAGATATGCAAGAGTATATTATCAACTACAAAACAGTACAGTAAAACCTTGGATTGCGAGCATAATTCGTTCCGGATACGTGTTTGTAATCCAAAGCACTCGTATATCAAAGCGAATTTCCCCATAAGAAATAATGGAAACTCAGATGATTCGTTCCACAACCCAAAAATATTCATATAAAAATGATTAATACAAAATACCTTTTATATTTTTCTTATTTAAATTTAATATAAAGTGATCTAATTAATTAATTAAATTTAATCGTGGCTGGTGTGAGGGAGACGAGAGAGAGGAGGAGGAGAGTTAGTGTAGGACGACTTTCACTGTCACTAACGGAATCACTGCCATCCGTTGGCTCGCTGGAATCTTTTTCTTTTTGTGCGACTTTAACAAGGAACCTATTCTTTTGCCTCCTTTTGAGGATTTCGTGTAAATGTGTACTAAAAAACAGTCACTACACTTGGACACAAAATAAAAAAATGCTTTACGCACACACACGTGGTCACAACACTTTAGTAAACAGTATACGCTCGCACGGATGTTGACTATACGAGTGAGGCACGCCGACTGAGACCGAACATGGGAGACGATTACCCACAATCCCACAGCGAGAGAGAGAGAAGAACCATCGGCTCAGTTGTGATCACGTGACGCTCGGCAGGAAAAGCCTATACCTACTACTAATATTGCAAGACCTCGCTCGTTTATCAAGTTAACATTTATTTTTTTAAAAAATTGCTCGTCTTGCAAAACACTCGCAGACCAAGTTACTCGCAATCCAAGGTTTTACTGTATTAATGATTGTTAAATCATAATTTAAGATTCGTATCAGATCGCTTCTCACCATATTTCTTGCGAATTTCATCATTCCTGGCCTTCCGTTCCACCTTCCTGTTGGAAGACATTAATGCTCTCAGTCACATGATACAACTTGAATGTTGTCAAAAGATTCGTAGTGAGGCTGACACAATTTTCTGCACTTTTGCCAAGGTGAAAAAATGTGGTATGTTGAACTTTTTTCGCGCCATATGTAGCCAACTTTGCTAATCGGAGGTGTGGAGGCAGGACAACAAACTAAAACACAAAAAGCAGTTCTATACAAATTCATTTTCAATCTAAATTAAAAAGTGCAAAGCTCCAGTGACTTCCTAGTATGGGAAGGAAGAACGTTCCAGACGGCCGCAGAAGCGCGATGGAGTGACCGTGTTTATTTGATGACTAGCCAAAAGCCGCTGCAAGGATGACCGGAGTTCGCGTGATATCACCTTTCATGGGAGGTGATGACCGTGCACACCGTACCAACTTAGTAAACGAGGTTATTGTGCCGTTTCTTCACGCGAGTAGTTTTGGTTTTTGTTCCAATTCCCATTCACTGCATTGCTGCATTTTATTTTATTTGTTTTGCTTTTGCAATTTTGGCGAACCAGATCACTCAAGCAAAATGAATCTATCCTGGTCTCTTGAGTATTCACCTGGTTCAACAAAAAACTTGAGACTATTCTGATAGTCTAAGGCTATCACGGAGAAAGGAGCTATGTTCTAGAGACATAGTCTGCAGTAGTTTCACGATTGGGGGCGGATATTGTAAAGCATAATCCCAATTGAGTAATTTGCAGGGAAGTCTTTTTCGCATTGGGATTTTTGGCCAACACCATGGGAGGAAAACCATGCTTAACAAGAGTGGAACGTACAAAACTCCACGCAGCAAGGCACTCGAGTTGGGAATCGAACCCAGGTCCTCCTTGCTGCGAGGCACGACTGTTACCACTGCGCCACCCTGCCACCCGAGCGCTAACTAATATCGATGATTGTTGCCGCGTGTGAACGTGGAAGACTCACCGCTCTTCAGTGCGCACCACGCGATCGGCCTTGTCCCGGGCAGCCTTCTCTTTCTCCAGCTGCCGCGCTCTACAAAGCCACACAAGGCGCATGCTCAGCTCGTTGTCCCTCACACACACACACTCACTCACGCCGCACACACACTCACTCAGCACACACACTCACGCCGCACACACACTCACTCAGCACACACACTCACGCCGCACACACACACACACTCACTCACTCGCGCCGCATACACGCGCACACACACACACACTCACTCGCGCTGCACACACGCGCACACACACACACTCATGCCGCACACACACACTCACTCACTCGCGCCGCACACACACACACACTCACGCCGCACACTCACTCACGCCGCACACACTCACTCACGCCGCACACACTCACTCACGCCGCACACACACTCACACTCACTCGCACCACACATACACTCACTCGCACCACACATACACTCACTCACTCCGCACACACACACACACGCACTCGCACCACACACACACACGCCGCACACACTCACACCGCACACAATCACTCGCACCACACACACTCACTCACGCTGCACACACACACTCACTCACGCCGCACACACACTCACTTGTGCCGCACACACACACACTCACTCACGCCGCACACACACTCACTCGCACCACACACACACTCACTCGCACCACACACACAAACACTCACTCGCACCACACACACACACACTCACGCCGCACACACACACACTCGCGCCGCACACACACACACTCGCGCCGCACACACACACTCACTCACTCGCAACACATAAACACCCACCCGCAAAGGGCACCCAACCCCACATGACAGTGACGTCCTGAGCCAACTTCAGCATTAGGTGCTTGTGGGCTTCTTCTGCCCATAACATCATGGCATTGTGTAGCATTTCTTAAACGGGCTACATCTTGCCGAAGGCATTCAATACGGATGATACTAGTTCTGGGTTCATAAGATGTTTCTTTTTTTGTTTAGATTGGGTAAATATATAAATGTGTCATTAAAACCCGCCACCACCCGACACAGCCAGCTAGTAAGGGTTGTCACGTGAACATAACGTGGCCAATTTGTCACTAGTACAGCACACCGGTGTGTTGGAGAGCCAAGCCACAACATTTGCAATCCGAGTACGACGTTTCGCCAGTAATTACGACTAGCTTCATCAGGCGACAGCCAAATTTGTGGAGAAGTCCACCTGTTTCGTTCCTTATATAGAGGCGTAGATGTGGTGACCACACTTCTGCGCTCTTGCGCAAAGTGGGGGGGGGGGGTGATTAATGAGTCCTGGGATAATGGCTGTAAACGGCTGTTAATGAGTGACATCGGTCAAGACTGTTGTCCTGGGACTGTTCTTGCTGTAGTTTTGCTGCCATGGCCAAGCTTGGGAATTAGTGTAATTAGGCCATTTCGAACATCATGGGACCTCCTTTGCCAGAACCAAAATATGAGAATAGGTTTCCCCTTTTTTCTGGAAACAAAACAGGTGTTAAGATGTTAAAACACCAAACTAAAAACCTTTTACAAGGAATCATTTCTGCATTTGGAGGTCCCATGATGTAGCTGCTCTCCCCGAGCTCTCATTACTCTGATAGTGCATTTTCTCTGAGCTGTACGCCTTTTGGCATCCTCTGGTCTAACACTTTGAGACGAGGCTCCAAAGAAAGCTGTCTCTTGTGTGGACCAATCAGTTTCCAAGACAATGCATTTATTATCAGAGTATGTTTTTTGTTTGCATTCTGACCACAAGTATTGTGGTTAATGCAGACATGATTTCTTGTAAAAGGTTTCAGTTTGGTGTTTTACAATCTTAACACCTGTTTTGTTGCCAGAAAAAAGGGGAAAACCTATTCTCATAGTTTGAACTTATATACTTCATTTATTTTACGTATTTATTTGTTCTTCTTTCCTATACTTTGCACTCTAATCGTTTGTTGTATTGTTTGCCGTTGTAACTTTCTGACCCGCCCCGTCTGGACAACTGTGAAAAATAACTTTATAGCTCATCGGATTTCTCCAGTAACAAATAAAGATTCTGATTCTGCGAGCAGCGTTTCCCAAGCGCCCGTGCTCATTCCACAGTGCACATTTTCACGTTATCCCAGTCCTCTCCATGCTAATGCAAATGAAGTAATTACACACTGCATGCGGCTGATGATTTGTAAACAAGAGAGAAATGTAACTGCAATAAATTTCAATACGGTCGGTGGAATGACATCACGAAAGTGCTGTAATTAATTAAGCTTCAAATTCATATCTGACAAGCAGTGACACCAGGATTGAGCACCGATCTACAAGATAACAGCGTTTTGTTAATGTTTTCGGTTGGGTCTAATAGCAGTCATGCTGTTGATTTACCCAGGAACGCCTGACTGAGCCTCAGGACAGATTTTTCACAACAGGACCTGCAACAGGATATCTCACCAATTGCGTTTGTGAATGTTTGGCACGTGGGAGGAAACTGAAATTCCCACACATACAACAGGATACCACTGAAAGATCCATACAGATGGATTCAAGTATCTATTGCTGCAACCCAGTCTCGTGGATACCGCAGAGCCATGGACCAACTGCACCCCAAGGTTTAAGAAAGAGATAAGACCAATCTTAGAATCAGTTCCGATCTGTGGCTAATCAATATCTGGATATTGTGACACGCATAGTATGAATTTACAAACTATGGCGTTATTATATCATTTCAGCTAAAGTGAATTTGCCAGATCTCAAAATTATTTGAATATTTTACTTAAGTGTGACATCGCAAGTTTCAATGTTTTTGCACATAACCAAGTGGCCAGTAAGATCACCAATGAGACAGACTGCATGGGGTTGGCGGTTAAATTTATGCACAGAAATGTTCATCCACGACCTCCTGTATACCAGGCGAGTTAGTTAACATCTCGCCACCACGGTGCCCCTGTTTTAGCCAGCGCGTTCACTCATGCATTTTCAGAATGACCAACGGCCTGGCAAATGCCTCTGGCACTTGTATGGCGCTGTATTAATGTGCATTATTATTATTAATATTGTTGTGTGTAGTCCTTAGAAGAGAAACAGGGAAGCCTCACCGCTTGGAACTCTTGCTTTCGCGACAGCAGCAGCAGTAGCAGCAGATGCACATCGCAAGCAGCAGCACGCCGGCCACCACTGACATGGTGATGATCAGAGCCTCAAAGTTCACTGCAAAAGAGGCAAAACACGTCGGCAGCGTATGCCATCACAATTAACACAGCAGCGATCCTCCCCACCCACTATCTGCTTATCTGCCAATCAATGTCATTCCACAGATGGAATTTGGAGTTGTCAGGTGTGCAAATGCTGCCTTGCTTGTAGAAGGGCTGGGAGTTCCCCTGCCGAGCAACATTCAGGACACTCAGAACCAGCATCAGAATATTTATTTATACTGGTAGGAACCTCCTGGTTACACCAGCCCACAGGGGATTATTGTGTCCGTCGTGCAGGGAGGGGCTGGGTGGGGAGGGAAGGGCTGGGTGGGGAGGGGAGGGTGGGGAGGGGCTGGGTGGGGAGGGTGGGGCTGGGTGGGGAGGGGCTGGGTGGGGAGGGGCTGGTCACCCCGTGGTGCCCTTATAAAAATCAACTTTTAACCTACTCACGCCGGCTTGTGCTCGCCCTCACAGTCGGGCATATTTGCGGAATACACCACACCGCCGTTGACCCAGGCCATTGACTGAGCAACCCAACGTTCCTACCAGCTCCCTCCGCAGGAGGAATGTGTTACTGGAGGAATCAAATGAGCTATGAAGCTATTTTTCACAGACACTCCATGTGCGCACACTCAATGTGTGCGTCACATTTCAATGGAGGAGAAAAAAGATTGGGGGGCTTGCCCGCTGAAGAGACACTGGGCGTAATGATACGGTGTCTGCTGTGGAACACGGAGTTACCTATTGCATCGGTATACCCTACAGCACACCCCGATGCATTCAGGTCGGCTGCCGTGAACATTCAGGAATGCAATAAGCAATTGTGTAACCTAGTAAGGCGTGCTGATAAGTACTAATGAAAACAATACCGGTCTTTGCTGCGCTGCACCTTGCAAATGGTATGTATTAATGTTGAGAGGTTGTCTACATGAGGCTGATGTTTATTTTCAGTAAGTAAACACTCCTTTTCTTCATGTTTTTTGTTACAAATTGCAAGTAGAGAGCAACCACAAACATGATTTGCAGATCAGAGGCGTTTACAATCGGATCTCGCTCACATTAATGAACGTGTAAACACAATATGCCTAAGCCATCCTGAAGGCCAAGCCAGTGCACGCTGATGTTGCGAATGTTTAGTTATATCAAGTTTTATTTTTACTTTAATGCCCCATGCAATGTAATACTATCACTTACATTTGTATCATATAAGGTTTGCTTTGTGAACATATTTGTTATGAAATGTGCAATATATATTTTATCATCATTATTATTATGCTTGTTTACCCAGGAAAGCCTCTCTCAGAGTGTCATGACTTTTTCAGGAGGGTTCTGCCACGTTTTCACACATGGGGGGTGATGATTGCTGTGCGTTTTACAATTTGGGGTGTAATTTTTAAATTTTGACCGTGGTGCGGCACACAATGGCCTACTCTTGCAAATGACTTCACGGGATGTTTAATGTCGTGATTCTACGGTTATTATACCCGCAGTAATCACCAGGGAGGCTGCTGGATTTGAACCGTGAAGCTCTGCAAAGACCAGCGAACGCGCTACAGCTAGACCATGTGACGGCCACATAGATGACGATGTATGAATTATATCATTTAAAATCAGTTGCCCATCATACGCCTATTTGCTTGGTCACCATTGGTGGGGCATTCTAGTGAAAACAGAGCCTTTCTTTTGGTTAAGAACCATTTGAGAATTGAAACCCACATCTCCTCAGGGCTTGGCATTAAAGCATTTAAGGTCAATAGCTGGGTGGAAAAAGCGGAACAATAATTCTGAAGTTTTTTTGACAAATACCGTAGGAAACCACCTCTAGATTCCATCGTGATAATCGGGCCACCCTTGCTAATCGGCGCTGTGTCAATGTGCGGCCGATGCATTCGGTAGCGGCCGTGTGAATGTGCAGCCGATGCATTTGGTAGCGGCCATGTGAATGTGCACCGTACCCCAGCAGACGCCCCAGCGGGCCTTGGAGAGGGCGCACACTGAAGAGGAGGGCAGGATGGTCTTCACGGGGTAGTCCAGGCACGAGTTGTTGGAGAAACACCACAGGCACTGAACACAAACATGGCTGTGTCAGCACTGAAGAAGATAAATCCTCGATTCGTTTGACATTCACAAACATGTGAGCTCTCCCTTGCGATTTGCAAACCAGACATTGTTAGCAGGAATCAGGGACATCTATATAAATAGACCTTAATCTGTACATCTCAAAAACATCTAGGATTCTTCCCGACAAGGTAGAAAGCTTACATTTGGTACATAGGTAGCTTTGAGGACACAAAAAAGTGAGAAAAATCTGAAAATCCGATATTTTTTATTTTAAGGTCCCCAAATCTCGATTTTAAATGCACCATAAACATGTTTGTGCGTATCATTCAGAAACCGTTCAAAATATAAGATTGGGTTTTTTACGTTGGATAGAGCGTTAAACAGCAAATAAAATTAAAGCGAAAACTGTTGTTCAATTTTTTTATTGTCTTTGAGATATTTCGGATTCAAACGGGTTTGAACGAAAAAATACGCATTTTATGTTAAAATATAAATAATTCGAAAACGGTAAAAGATAGGAGCTTCCCCTCAAGAGTATCGAGTTCAAAAAAATGTGTTTTTAATAAAAAAACTAATCTTGAAATTGAGAGGTTTCCGATGGTATCTCTTTAAATAAAAGAAGTTGAATCAAGTCGTCAACAATTTTAGTTTTTTTTGCAGAAAAACACATTTTTGAAGTAGTAGTTAGTGTCTGATCGTAGATACAAATTGTACAAAATCCTTGCCAGGTTCATTATGACATTTGTAGAAGAGTATTGTGAGTCACCAAATGAGGGGGAAAGCGGAAGGAGGTGCGAGAGAGTCAAGGAAAACGTAACGTCACGGGTTACGCAAGGGGCTTTCTGAAAGCACTTTCGGGAACATGGGCGGGGCCGAGCTGGGGGGAGGAGGAATGGGTTCTTAAGGGGGACCCCGTGACGGGGGCGTGGTCGTCGTTGGGGGCCAGGGTAAGGAGCGGCTGGAATAGGGTCTCTCTCTCCTCGTCGCGGAGCGGGTGTTGGCTGATCCCCCTTGCCAAGGGTAGGGTCCAAATAGTATTCAGTGTCCGGATGAAGGACCGAGATAGAATGCACCTACACTGGTGTGGGTGTGGGATGTCGAGTGTGAGAGTGTTTTAATAAACGGCAACAGCCCTTATAGTATTCCTCGTCTCCGCGTGGTTGTACTGCACAACACATGCATTGAAAACTATTGCGTGGCAAAGACAGGCTTCATGAACTAGCTTGGTTATATTTTAATGAAATATATATATAACGTATAGTTTAACACGTAGGCTTTCGCGACCAGTATTATTCATGATAAAGATTTTTGGGTTAGATCGCGTTATTTATAAATGTGTCGCCACCCTCCACCACCCGACACGGTCAATCAGTAAAAAATGTGTCACGTTGACAAAAGACAAATAAATTTTGATTTAAAGCTTTCGTGACTGCAGGGATTCATATTATTGGTTCTTTCGGTAAAGTCACGTAGAAGGGAAATAATATTAATATAAAACAATAAAAATTCTCACGACGTTTCGAATGCAACACAAGCAATCATCATCAGGTGTGAAATCCACAGAAATCCACAGATTTCACACCTGATGATGATTGCTTGTGTTGCAGTCGAAACGTCGTGAGAATTTTTATTGTTTCATATTTAAATTATTTTATTATTTCCCACCTACGTGATTTTATTATGTTTTATTTTTATTATTTTATTACTTCCCTTCTACGTGACTTTACCGAAAGAACCAAGAAGATGATGTAGCTTGTTTACACAGGAGAGTCTCACTGAGTCTCAAGACCCTCTCTTTCAGGAGGGTCCTGCCAATTTTTTCGCAGGAGGGGGCGATGCTGCTACTGTGTTTTGCCATTAAAGTGATTTTCGGGAACACATTTTTCAGCATTGGGATGTTTGGCCAATTTCCAGTAATATTGTACGTATGTTTTTTGCTGTAAGTAAATAGTGAAAAAATCAATCCCACAACCCCACAAATGACAAAATAACAAACATTTGGAGGATACACTAGGATCACTATTAATATTTACGCTTTTACGAGGCGCAACAGACTCAACAAAGGGCTTCAGAGCACCGTCGATGTCACTACGTAGGCCCCTTGCTGATATTCTCTGAAAATGCACCTCTGACGGCGGCTGACCTCCACTCTGTAACTATTGACTGACTCATCTCTCAGAGTTGGACTTTAACAAGAGGCAACTGCAGAATCAAAACACTTTATGGTTTCTTATTGTCAGCAGTGACCAGTGAGATCATCGGTGTCATACCTCGCTACCATTAGAACCTGGTTTTATCTCCGATACAGTAATCACCTGCGTATAGATTCCAGGGTATCAACACCGCTGGCTCAGTCCTCTAACAATGCAATATTGTCCCCCCCCCCCCCCCCTGAGTAAAGCAATCTCCTTCAAAACGAGACTAACACAAACCACTACAAGCACTGGATCTGTACTCACACATGGGTAAGAGGCTCACACGAATGGAGCCACCTTGTTGTGTTCTCAAAATACATTTTGTCCAAGAGCTACTATAATTACTTCGGACAAAGGTTGGACTCGAAATTATCTGTAAGAAGTCCCAGCAAGGACACTGCCGTGTTCCCATGGTCATGTGATGCACCGCGAATACGGAGCTACAAAAGAGCTCTCATCAAATCTCTGTGAAGACGAAACGATGAAGACGACTCACACTGACGTTCTTCAGACATTCTTCACAGGACTTGCCGCTCATGGTGTTACACACTGCGAAAGGAACAGAACAAATGTTATTTTACACGTTCATTATGACACATGGGGAAAGGTTCAGTTCGAGATATCGTACCGACTGGGTTCCCCCCCCCCACTCACTCCTCACCCCCATCCCATCCCACCATCTTTTTTTGTATCCCATCCAGTACCTGGGCCCACCACCCCCCTCTGGTTATCTCCACGTGTTTAGCTGGTCAACCGGATGTAGATGAATAAGATGCTTTACAGATTCAATGCAAAACCAGGTCACGGATTAGTCTGTTTGTCTACTGTAATGTATCAACAAAGATTTATTTAAAAGTCAGCGGGTTTGCGCAGGACACGTCGCTCGAAGGGGGAACATTGGCCGGTGGTCAAGGCTGACGTCAGAGAGACCGCCAAAGGAGGGATCGTGCCCAGCAGGGCATCCACCGTGGGAGATGGAGTGATGAATCGGCTCGTGTGCAGGTGCTAGATAATATTGCTACACTGCAGGAGACATGGCGGCACAGTTTGGGAGGCCTTCATCGGGCAGTGGATCATGGATCGATCACGGTTGGTGATTAGGCGAATGGAAAATGTCTGATGGTTTTTACGAGCTCGAGAAGTGGCAAACACAGGCTTGGCACGTAAATGTGCAAAGTACCATGAAGACCATTCAGAGATATTGACAAAAGTGAGTCATTCACTCATCGCACGAAAACCCAAATAGGGCACAAGTTCCGTTATCCATGACCATGCGAATTCCTGTTAACTCCTCGGCCCTATAAGAGGTCAAAGTGACTAAAGTAGCCATTACAATCCTTGCTATCTAACAGATAACACCACAGCAAAAACATACGCACATGACATTGAACTCCTGCTATTTGCAACTGGTAATATCGGTGAGGCCCAGACAAACTCCAATTCCCTCTGCTACCGACAGATTAGACTCCTCTTATCAGCGAATTTGCAGATAGGAGGAAGGTGATGTGATGAGCCACACACACAGGCGCTAAACCCAGCCTTATTGTCCACAGGTATGCACAGATAAGAGATGATATGATGGATAACTATGTGGATGATGAAGATAATCACGGCCATCGTCGTTGCCTTCATTAAATCATTGCCACCGCCACCATCAATGACGAACGCCAGTTATGAAGTTTAGGAAGCAATCGTAAATGTTTAATCGCCAGCGGTTGCTATTTACTTTACGTCGGTACTTGTTTTTGGTGCCAAACATAAAAGGGCACGTGGTTAGTATGGGTGTTGAGATTTTTATCGGTTACGGCCTTGACGTGTGTACGTATAAGCGCATGCAAAGTAATTGTGCAACGTGACTCTATAATCTTTCAACTCTTTACGAAGGCATCCTGAGTTAAATTACCGGCCATGGCTTATACCAGCGATGAGCGTTATCTGAACCGGTCTCTGGCCGCCCTTCACTGACTCGCACTGACCACCATGGTCAAACAGCCTCCCTGACCAGCTCGGTGTGGTGCGGGCAGGCCTTCATCCAGCAGTGGCTTGCCACAGGATGACTCGTGTATTGGCAACAGATATACAGTATTGCATAGTGGAGAATTACTAACTAATGCTGCACTTTAAATCACTTTGTCAATTCAGTGGCAGGTAAAGAACTTTTGGTCCATGGAGGTGTTTTGACCATACTTCACCATGCAGGTCAGTGCAGGATGGTGGAGGTACAGCCAACACCGGTTTAGATCGCTGGGAATCGGACTTAAGGTCGCCGGGTTCATAACAAATGGGCTGGCCAATGTGCCACCACTTAATGCAACACCTAAGTATGTCAAGATAAATTCACGTCCAGATATAATAAAATGCAAACACCGACATTTTTGTAAATTCCGATCTCTGACATGATCAGTGCCAGCTACGCTTCAGCAAGGTCACTCCTCCTGTACAGGGGCACACCACCACGTTCCCCGCTGTGCACACGTGGCTGAGCAAACGGAAAACAAATCTCACACATTACAAGAAACACCTACCCACAAATACCATGTGCAAACACCCACACAACCATTACCAAGAAGTAAAACCAGAACCAAGTTGGCAGACCGACTGCAGGTTCTGCCTTTGACATAGCATTTAACGTTTGAAAAACTGCCCCCATAATAGCCTGAGTAAATATTTCATCATAATTAATTGTGCGCTCCTAAAAAGGTAACCTGGGGTTCGATTTCTGGCTATGGCTAACCAGACTGGTAAGGAGTGGTCACGTCAACTCTCAGTGAACATTACGGCATGGGGAGGCCTTTATCCAGCAGTAGATTGCAAAAGACCGTGAATGTTTTTACTGCAACGTGAAGCACCGTAATTATCCGAGCATCGAAGCCACGTCATCTCCAGTAGGACTCATGTGGCCTCAACCTCATCCCATTGCCTCCTATAGAAGAACTCCTGATCCATGCGTTCTACAGTACACGCTGCAGCAATAGCAGTCTGTCGCAACGCCGGGTGGCTGCGGTCTGTGGCAACACTTCCATGAAGTCACCGACCCTGCTCACCGAACATACTTTAGCCCCACTGCGTCCATCCACAACCAATTCGGCAAGACAGGCACCTTTCATGCACATCACTCGCCACTGCTGTTAGCCGCGGCTGGGAATTGAGGTTTGGCCTCGTCCACCGATCTCCCCGCTCTAACGTTGTGTTGTTACGATCACAGTAAAATGATACATTCTCAGGCTGGGATTAAAACTGGGAACCGTTGCACTTCAACAGGGGGCATCTGCCACAGGCCGTAAGGCTAACTTTACATATAGAGTCATACTGTCATATATACAGCACTGGAGGTATGAGTAAAACTAAGTTTGTCCCGGTTAGATAATTCGGTTATTTAATCGAGCAACATTGCGATCAGCTAATTGGGATGGGATCTTGGTGTCGAGCGCTCCGATCCGAGGAATCGGCGTGGGATTTTGTGTCGTGAGTAACTTGGCAGTCGTAACAGGAATTCCATCCAATGAATGGGCAAACGTAACTTCATTAGGCATTAAACAGAAGCGCTTACACAACCTTAACGTTGTAAAAACCGGTCCGGCGAGCCCTCGTCAACGTTGACATGCGGGCAGTACACACTTGAAGGTGTTTTACACCGACGTGCCACAGTTGAGTGGCGTGCGCCAATGTTGAGCGTTGTTGTTGTCACCCACATTAATTGCTGCTTTTCACCATTTACAAGCACAGTGCTGCCACAGGGAGTATGTTGACGTCACACAGAGTAAATGGGGAATAGCCTCGCACCTTGCAGCCAAAGAATGTGGTTGTTGGGTCACCTGGGATGGGCATGAGTGAGGTAATAACGGAGCCATTAAAGAATGCAATTACTGGAACCTGTGTCCTGCAAGTGCCTCTGTGTAAGAACTAGCGAGTGAACAAGACGAGTTAAAGCGTTAAGAGGTACTGTAACTGTATGTCCCCATACACACATGAACTCATTTCGTTGATTTGACAAATTTTGTTGTTGTTTGTGCTTTTAGTTTTGGTTCAATCTTTAAATTATACATTTCTGATTTTGCTTGATAGTAGTAGGGGTTTGCACTTGCTTGGTGTGTACGTGTGTGTATTGGGGAGCGGTAGTGGAGCGGTCAGCGCACTGCGCTATGAACCCGGCGACCCGGGTTCGATTCCCACTCACAGCCAACACCGGTGACGATTATCTGAACCGGTCCTGGGCCTCCCATAGCTCGACTCAGCCTCAAATGAGTACCTGTTGCGATGTGAAAACATCGCCATTAGGGAGACAAAGGCGGCCGGGCGTGGTGTTGGCTACCCACCCCCTCGTGTGCTGTGCCGGCCTTCATAGGTACAAACAGCACTTGCCCCAACAGTCTGTTACAGGCTATAAGGGGATCTTTGTCTTGTTGGGCTACTTTCACGCTGCACGTAGCTAGCCGCGTTTATGGGATTTTGGTCCTTATCTATAATTAATGTACAGCGTTGGCAGATGCTGTTGGCATGAATGACGCTGCTATATAAAATTAAAGTATTGTTATTATGACTACTACTAACCTCTAGGTATCTTCACTGTTTTCCACTGTACAACCGAGCCGAGGCAGGGCGGGGGGGTCACAGCCGGCACCGTGTTCTCACCGTGTGGCCCTGCTTGGCCCCGAGCCAGATGCCGGCGTCTTGCGAGGCCAGGTGTCACAGTTTGGTTCTGACAAATAACCAGGGGGAAACCACCTGTACTGGGAGGGTCCATCGCTGGCTCAACTCGGATGTGCCGGTGAAAGAGCACTACTTTAGCCAAGGTTAGTAGACACTGGTATGAGATTTGTGTTTATTTTACCAGGTAAGGCCCACTGAGCTAAAGAGCGATTTTTCTGAAGGGACCTGGTCATCATAAATGATAGCTCAACAGAGTGGCTCATCAATTGGACATTTATAGCAGCCAAATAGTCTGAACGCGTGTCGATTCTAAATGTGGAGGGGAAAAACCGGAGGACCTGGAGAAAACCCACGTAACCACGGTGTGAGAGAGACACGCAAACTCCAAATATACAGGTGTCAGGGTCGGGATTGAACCTATGCACTCCTGCATTCCAGGTGAGGTAGTTAACATCTCACCACCGTGCATGACAGTGGTGTGGCTAGTACCATAATTTAACAAATTTGTCTTATAATGGCTGATGTTGATTTTAACAAAATTACAAATACACAGCACGTATAAAAGAAACGCTGTAATGTTCTTTAGTCAGCCAAAAAAAAGCCTCACTTAATATTAAGGCTAATTTTATCTCGGTTCTACATTCGACAATTCGACCGTTTCGGAGTAGCTGGGGGAAATCCCACACAAACAAGGGGATTGTCCCCAAATCTCTGCACGGATAAATAAAACAAATACACTGCTTTAACTGCCATCCCAGAACCAGATGGGCGTTAACTATAACCAACAACGTGCCGGTGTTGCCAAATTGCACACCACGTGGGAGCAATGCATACGGACAATTACAGAAATAAACGTTACAGAAGGGATCTTGTGCTAACCCCCTAAACCAGCGGTCGGGAACCTATGGCTCGCGAGCCATATATGGCTCTTTCAGTGACGGCATATGGCTCCCAGACAATTTTGAGTTGAAAAAAATAATAATAATAAAAAAATAAAAAATCAGTTTGGAACTGATTTTAAAATACTTGTGATATTGTTTAATAATACTGTGTCATTTTAAAGTAAACAAAAATTAGTTTTTAAGATACATTTCACGGGTCACGCCTGCACGAAGCTCAACCTCACCACGTATGAACCAGACAACAAGGCCATCAGCAAAACCATATAGCACCAGAAGTCGCATTAAAAGTAAGACATATTTAATTTATTATACGTTAAAAATACTATATGGCTCTCAATGAAATATATTTAGAAATATTTGGCTTTTATGGCTCTCCCAGTCAAAAAGGTTCCCGACCCCTGCCCTAAACCAAACCATTCGAGTACAAAGACCAGTGCCCCAAGAGACACAGTAGAGTCGAGCGCGAAACATGCCGACAAGGCACGCGAGAAATCGTGGACCTTTTCAGGACCCATCGTTGCCTCCGCCATCGCAGATATTTGCGGTCACCAACATGGATGAACTCTGGAGGATGTAAATGAGTGCTGTCCGCAGCAGAGGACACCTGTACTCGAGTTGATGGCTCACAGTTTACCTGGCTGCATTGAGGCGCCACAACAAGAGCTCAGGCCCCCCCCCCGCAATGCAGATATCGCAAAATGGCCTTGGAATTTTCCGACTGCAGGTGTGACCACACACGTATTGTCATGAACGTTATGTAAGCAGCCGTGTATTATGCAACCCGTGCACACGCATGTACAGTGGTACGTGAATACAATTGCAGGTTATTCTGGAATTGCCACACAAGCCGGGGCGGCGACCATTAAACACGGCGGTGTTTAATGGCTATCAGCACCATGGGATTGTAATCCAGAGATCAACCGGTTCCATCTCCTGGCGTGGCAGCCGAAACAATGTGGATGTTTTTTGTAAATCCTCCTGCCTCTGTCCACCCAGTCGTAGAAATTGGGTCACCGCAGTCGATCGATAGTTCGCGTGTGGTTGGTTAGAGTGTGGGGAATTAATTCCAGGTATGGTACAGGGTAGGTAGGTGCGAGATTACAGTATCGTGGTTAGGCATTCTGATTGGAGATCCAATCACACTGCTGTCGAGACAGACATAGTATACTGTACATACCTGTGATTTTTTTTTTTAACAGGGTGGTCCAGATG
Organism: Lethenteron reissneri; assembly: GCF_015708825.2. NCBI lineage: Eukaryota > Metazoa > Chordata > Hyperoartia > Petromyzontiformes > Petromyzontidae > Lethenteron > Lethenteron reissneri. Next base: position 1,980,675 of record NC_083801.1, read on the forward strand.
TCTTGACTCCCGTTTAATTGTCTAAAAACATAATATTTCTAAAGCAGGGTTTATTTAAAACGTAAATGAATATGCATATGGAAAAAAAACATGTTCGGAGTCAATAAATTGGGGGTCACAAGACATCTGGACCAGCCTGTAGACAGTATAGTCGAAACCTCCTTATGGGAGAAACTAAAAAATGTTGCAATAGGGTTTTCCCCCTTTTTTCTGGCAACAAAACTGAAACCTTTTTACAAGGAATCATGTGTGCATTAACCATAATACTTGCGGTCAAAATGCAAAAAAACCCACTGATAACGGGCCCTTCTTCAAAGCACTCATTACACAGAATAAAGGTGGCCCACGCGTTGCACAGAAAGTGCTCGCCCTACAAATGAACCGCAATGTCTTGCCGATGACGGACGCTTGTGTTGCGCTCGAAACGTAGTGATTTGTTATATTTTATATACCTACGTGACTTTACCGATAGAACCAAAGAGTATGGATTCCCGCAGTCACGAAAGCTTCAAATCAAGACTTGCTAATCTCGTCAAGGAGCATAAACCATCACGCGAAATCCCGTCATCCTGGAGCTATGCACTTTTAAATCTAGACTAGCTGTACTACCCGGCTTCGCCCGAGACTTGTATCCACCACGGCCGGCCGCCTTTGTCTCCCCAGTGGCGATGTTAATACGCCACACCAGTTACTCGTTTTGCGGCTGAGTCCCTCCCTCACCACTCTCCCTCCCTCACCACTGTCCCTCCCTCACCACTCTCCCTCCCTCACCACTCTCCCTCCCTCACCACTCTCCCTCCCTCACCACTCACGCACGGCCGCCTTTGTCTCCCCAGTGGCGATGTTAATACGCCACACCAGTTACTCGTTTGAGGCTGAGTCGACCTAGGGGAGGTTCAAATAATCGTCACCGGTGGTGGCCGTGAGCGGGAATGGAACTCGGTTCGCCGGGTCTGTAGCGCAGCGTAGCGTTAACCACTACACCCACCGCTCCTCACACACCACACACGCACAGACACACACACAGACACACACACAGACACACGCAGACACACACAGACAGACACACACACACAGACACACAGACAGCACGCTAACCACTACACTACCGCTCCCCACACACCACACACGCACACACACAGACACACACACAGACACACACACACAGACAGCACGCTAAGCACTACACTACCGTTCCCCCTACACAACACACGCGCGCGCGTCCATAGGTACACATACACGCGCTTGCTGCAGACACACACGACTGTCAGGGTGCGTACGGCAGTAAACGACTGAAAAAAGAAAGCGGCAATGCTGCGCGAGGAACGCCTTAGACCTGCAACACATTTGTGTAATGCGAGCGTAAACACACAAACACATACAAACACATACATACACACATACATACACATACACACAAACACACACATACATACACACAAAAACATAGACAATACACACACACATACATGCAGACACACAGACAGACACATAACACACATACATACACACACATACATACACATAAACACATCCACAGACGTACATACACACATACATACAGACACGCAGACATACACATAAACACATACAAAAAAACCCACATACATACACACACACATACACACAAACACATACACACACATACATACACACATGCATACAGACACACAGACATACACAAACATATACACACATACACATGACCCGGCTTCGCCCGGGACTTGGATCCACCACGCCCGGCCGCCTTTGTCTCCCCAGTGCCGATGTTAATACGCCACAGCAGTTACTCGTTTGAGGCTGAGTCGACCTAGGGGAGGTTCAAATAATCGTCACCGGTGGTGGCCGTGAGCGGGAATCGAACTCGGTTCGCCGGGTTGGTAGCGCAGCGTAGCGTTAAGCACTACACCCACCGCTCCTCACACACCACACACGCACAGACACACACACAGACACACACACAGACACACGCAGACACACACAGACAGACACAGACAGACACACACACAGACACACAGACAGCACGCTAAGCACTACACTACCGCTCCCCAAACACCACACACAGACACACACACAGACACACACACACACAGACACAGACAGCACGCTAAGCACTACACTACCGTTCCCCCTACACAACACACGCGCGCGCGTCCATAGGTACACATACACGCGCTTGCTGCAGACACACACGACTTTCAGGGTGCGCACGGCAGTAAACGACTGCAATAATAAAGCGGCAATGCTGCGCGAGGAACGCCTTAGACCTGCAAGACATTTGTGTAATGCGAGCGTAAACACACAAACACATACAAACACATACACACACATACATACACACACATACACACAAACACATACATACACACACATACATACACACAAACACATACACAATACACACAGACATACATGCAGACACACAGAGACACACATAACACACATACATACACACACATACATACACAGAAACACATACACACACACATACATACACACACATACATACACACAAACACATACACACACGTACATACACACATACATACAGACACACAGACATAGACATAAACACATAAAAAAACCCACATACATACACACAAACACATACACACACATACATGCACACATACATACACAGAGACAAACACATACACACAAACACACACATACATACACACAAACACATACACAATACACACACGCATACATGCAGACACACAGACACACACATAACACATACGTACACACGCATACATACACAGAAACACATACACACATACATACACACACACATACATGCACACAAACACATGCACACACGTACATACACACATACATACAGACACGCAGACATACACATAAAGACATACAAAAAAACCGACATACATACACACACACATACACACAAACACATACACACACATACATACACACATACATAGAGACACACAGACATACACATAAACACATACACACATACACATGACCCGGCTTCGCCCGGGACTTGGATCCACGATGGCCGGCCGCCTTTGTCTCCCCAGTGACGATGTTCACACACGACAGCAGTTACGCGTTTGAGGCTGAGTCGACCTAGGGGAGGCCCAGGTCCGTTTCAAATAATCGTCAGCGGTGGTGGGCGTGAGTTGGAATGGAACTGGGGTCGCTCAACCAGCTTAATGACTATTTGTACAAAGAACATATAAAGAATCGATTATAATAACCAGGCTACAGTCCACATTATAGACTGGCAGTACACGCACTCAGCTTCATAAGCAGGCTAGAGTGTACATGATAGAGTGGCAGTACGCTCACCGAGTTTAATAAGCAGGCTACAGTCTACATGATAGACTGGCAGTACGCTGACCCAGCTTAATGACTATTTGTACAGTGAACATTTAAGTAATCGATTGTTGGCGCGTTGGGTTTAAAAGTAATATAAATTGCACACATTATGGTGGGGGTGGAGTGAATAGTAGGAAAAACTTTGATGAATTTACCTCAGAGTGGCGTGGTGGGTGTCGAGGCCTAGTAGCGTGCAGAGCCTGCGGCCTCGCCAAAATTGTCCAGCCGGCAAAGGCAGGGTACGGGTGGCGTGCCTTCCCCCCCCCCCTCAGCGCTCCAACAATACTGTGTAATTGCTATTATTTAATTATTTACGGAGCCTATGAAAGTGGCGAAGGCGTGGCTAGCCGTTGGCAGGGGCAACTGCCGTCCAATGAAACTGCAGCCCTTGGCGAAGGCGTCGCTAGCCGTTGCCAGGTCCAATGAAAGCGGCGAAGGCGTCGCTAGCCGTTGCCAGGGGCAACCGCCGTCCAATGAAAGTGCGTATGGTCCGAAATCCACACACACAGACAGACAGACATGCACGATTTTATATATATAGATTGAGAACTCATATATTTAGAACTGCTCTTTGTGATTCATTTGCTGTCCTTCCCCCGCACCTCCGATTAGTGCGGTCGGCTAGGTACGTTGCGAAAGAAGTTCAGCATACATACGTACAAAGCATGCTGTTTTAAGAAAGTGTTATTGACGGATGTGGTGAGGTTTTGTCATTTGCGCTTGTGCACCGCTGCTGACACATCATCACCAAGTAATTTGTGTCATGTTTTACGTTTGGCAAGTTCTAGTTATATCACAAATGATATTGGGAAACATTCACCTGACTTATGTTATTCTACAGACGACATTAATAATTGTATCATTAAACTTTATTTCAGGGAATTGATTAATGTTTGTTAAAAAAAAAACCCCAAGGCAGACTCTCACAAAAAAAGTCACTGAATATTTGAAAATAAGTTTCGTAAGATCCCAGGCTCGCACATAGAAACCCGAGTTGATTCCGTTACATTATAATTTACAGCGGTCTAAGTCCACAAGTTAATACTTAAAAAAGTGTACAGTAGTTGTTTTTTTCTCAACTTCAGGTATAATTAAAGTCTTCGTAAACACTGTACTGTACACCATATTAGTTGTGAACGTTGTTACTTGGTTTAAATCCCATCGAGACCCATTCTGGTTACACCGCATGTCGTGGGCAAAGTACAGAGCAAGCTTTAAAAGTACCGGATATAAAGAACACTGTCAAACATTAAAATGCAGAACTATCCACCTCAGTGGCGTGTTACCCAATGCAGTAACTGACTCACAGCCACGAGGAGAGAGCCAACATGGCAAATCTAAACTCTGCGGCAATGTGCAATTGTGGTCAGAACATACAACACGACTCAATGGCTGATTCACAAATACAGAGGAAGAGGCATCAATAGAGTTATTCACCATTCCGCTAACCCGGACTCAACCAGCTCAATGTAAAAGTACAGTTGTTGTTCTACAAATCAACATCAGCCATACGAAGATGAACAGGTCACAAGGACGCAGTGCTGGTGGGCCACGTAGCCATGGGGCCCATGTCAAGTGGCCAATCACGATCACGAAGGGATGGAGGCACAGCACGACTATCCCACCCACCCCTTCTTTTCAAGAGTTGGGAGGCAGATGCCCATACAGTAATCCTACAAACCAACGCTCATGAAAGTCAATGCTGTTGTGAGAGATTGTTTTTAAATTAAGGTTGGTAATGCTGAGGGGTAAACTCAGCCCATCATCTTTCCAGGGTGGATACAAAAAATACCACTATTTAAGAAACGGTTGTCCTATATAATGATTGACACTTCCCATAGGTCTGTGGAATTTGCACTACATAGGGAGATACTCGGTTGTTCACAAAGGTTGACCCATTAACGGCAGTCGAATGTCCACATTTTTATACATTTTTGACAGTTAAAATAAAAAAATGGATGCAATCAAAATATTACAAATGTAGAAAAATGGCCAAGTTAGAATTATTGGATAGTTCAGGATCATGTGATGTTCATTTACTGATATGCAGAGATATAATTGCCACCTTTTCCACCAACCAAACCCAGATATCTTTCTCAGTCATCTGAGGTCTACCGTACGAATAAAATTCAACCCAATCGCACCAGATCTCGGTACAAACCTTGGGTGGCCACTTCTCCAGGTCAAACCCTGACCGATGGCAACCCGAGGCTCCGTGCCCTACAACAACATCTGATGTCGCGTCCTGGTTCACGGTTTTGCTGACTGCAGTAACTCTGGGTTTGGGTAATGGGGGTTGATGAATAAACACACACACACTGCGAGTATGGCTTCCATGGGAGACGACAACAAAGCCGACATGAGGGCGATTGTGACACGGCACTCACATACATCTTTGCTGGGCTCGTTGTCACATCATCAAAATCCTCGCAATTTCGGAAACTTAACCGCCATCGCGCAAACTGCAATCTTTCAAATGGAACTTTGGCAGACGTCACCGATGCACAAGTATTTTCAAGCAATATAGTTTCAACGCGGTTGTGATATTGTGATAACTTATAACGCTGTACGGGAGCATTGTTTGAAGGCGCGGTTGGGGAGCGGAGGATTTAATAAACTCTGAAGGGGGGCGGGGAGGGGTGGGGGCATGACAGTCAATGTTAAACAAACTTTAAACAACATGTTAAACGCTAACCAGAATTAGTAATGTCTGTTTTTGTCTACAGTGCAACTCTCATATCCCCCCCCCCCGTGTGCTTTGTGCATGCGAGGAGAGGTTCAATAACAACGTAAACTGACTGGGTGTTACATTTTGACCCAGCATGTTTTGACTTGACTGTAATTATAATTTAAAGGGGGAAGGGGGGAGCTGCTGGATATTCAGCATGTGGGGTGCTCAGCCCCCCTCTTGTATGTACTGTATGGACAATAGAGAAGAGGTGAGCTTGAAGAGGAAACTGAAGGAGGTTAAGGAGGGCGACTGCTTAATGTACAGGGCAAAGTCTAAAGCGAGATGCGGACAACGAATGAAATGGGCTCTTGTGTGAGGATGTCAGTGTTTTAATGTCTCACGATAGACAACCTCTTGTTACTGTCGTTTCATTTTGCAGGCGTGGGGTGGGCGTGTGTCACGTGTTGTTGATGTTGTAATTGTAACATGAAAGTTTACTGGGTCAGGTTTACAAGTTGATTTGTGTAACCTGGATGTTAGCTCGGAGAGATAGACCAGCATAGTCTCGTTGTTAAGAGTGACCTTGCCAGTTGTGTGTAGGGGGGTACAGCGATTGCTGCCTCTGCTGTGTGTCATCCCCATCGAGTCATTTTGATGTTGAGAAATTGAGGCTTAGTTCACACATGGGCAACTTAAATCGAATCGCAACCAACTCGCTTTACCCAGAATGAAACGTGACGACGGCTTGTCACAACTCGAATCGGCAAATGATCGCGAAGAAACCCACGCGATTACTTGCCGAGTGAACTTAGAAACGTGGTTGGGTCTCCGCAGCCAAAAAAACCCACCATCAAAGTTTGTTAATGGGCTTAGGCCACGCGGTACTGTGTGTGTGTGTGGCAAAGCCCTCCACCACCACCAGACAAGATTGTCACATTCAACACGCTGTTCTTCATAACTGTGCTTTGTGTGTCGAGTTTGTTGTCCTTTCTTGATTTGAAGCTTTCGTGACTGCAGGAATCCATACGCTTTGGTTCTTTCGGTAAAGTCACGTTGTCCTTCCCCACACACCCGATTAGCAAGGTTGGCTACGTACGGTGCGAAAGAAGTTCAACATACATACAGATGGTAACACGGATGGTGCTACATATGTGCCATGGGGCACTCAAATCTCAAGATACCGGTGTTGGGGAAGGGCCCTAAACTGGCCAGAATTGTATCAAATAAATTGCCACGTATTACCACAAACAATAATAAAACGCGACAATCTCGTCGGGTGTTGGAGGGTTCATTGGCCAGAGAAGAGGCGTGGAGGAATGTCACTGCCCCCGTGGGTGATATTTGGTGGCCCAAATGACCGATTTCTGTGTCCATCCACGTGAACTCACGCCACCGATAGGACGCTGTGGGGGCTGTCAATCTCGTCGGGGTTTGCGTGACAACAACAACAACGAACCGGTTACCGTACATCCACAAATAAGGGGTTTCGCAATAAACGCAGAATGTTGTACGGTAACTTTAACTTTGATCGCCGTGGAAACCCCACTGCCTACATGACCTATACTACACACAAACTTTTGGTTTTATTTGACCAGACAAGGCACACTGAGGTATAATAGCTTTTTTCTTTCTTCCAGAAACAAGTGCGCTCACGTGGACATATAATAGCAGCGGCCTAATGCGCTAAACGCGTGTTTGTTGATTCCAAATGTGGAGGGGAAAACGGGAATCAGAAAAAATATACACGCGACCATGGGGGAGAGGGAGACACGCAAACTACAAACATACAGCAGCAGGCATTGTCAGGGGTAGGGGTCGAACCCATGGACATCCTGTGTACCAGGCGAGGTAGTTAACATCTCCTAGCCACCATGATGATGAGAGAGACGCAAACTACACAAATACAGCAGGCATCAGGGGTAGGAATCGAACCCACGACCTCCTGTACACCAGGCGAGGTAGTTAACATCTCATCGCCATCTTGATGATGATGAGAGACGCAAAGTCGCAAACTACACAAATACAGCAGGCGTCAGGGGTAGGGAACGAACCCACGACCTCCTGTACACCAGGCGAGGTAGTTAACATCTCCTAGCCACCGTGATGATGATGAGAGAGACACGCAAACTACAACCATACAGCAAGGCATTGTCAGGGGTAGGGATCGAACCCATGGACATCCTGTACACCAGGCGAGGTAGTTAACATATCATAGCCACCGTGATGATGATGATGAGAGACACGCAAACTACAAATATACAGCAGCAGGCATTGTCAGGGGTAGGGATCGAACCCACGACCTCCTGTACACCAGGCGACGTAGTTAACATCTCCTGGCCACCGTGATGATGAGAGAGACACGCAAACTACAAACATACAGCAGGCATTGTCAGGGGTAGGGAACGAACCCACGACCTCCTGTACACCAGGCGAGGTAGTCAACATCTCATAGCCACAGCAGCGCCCACAGCTCAGGGTATCGGCGACTATCCACCCAGCCACGCCTGCCACAGCCACATGCCCCCCGAGTAAGAGCCACCAAGCACTGCCACTAAACCACGACCACTGCCACTAAACCACGACCACTAAACCACGACCACTGCCACTAAACAACGACCACTGCCACTAAACCACGACCACTGCCACTAAACAACGACCAATGCCACTAAACCACAACCACTGCCACTAAACAACGACCACTGCCACTAAACCACGACCACTGCCACTAACCCACGACCACCACTGCCACTAAACCACGACCACTAAACCACGACCACTGCCACTAAACCACGACCACTAAACCACGACCACTGCCACTAAACAACGACCACTGCCACTAAACCACGACCACTGCCACTAAACAACGACCACTGCCACTAAACCACGACCACTGCCACTAACCCACGACCACCACTGCCACTAAACCACGACCACTAAACCACGACCACTGCCACTAAACCACGACCACTAAACCACGACCACTGCCACTAAACAACGACCACTGCCACTAAACCACGACCACTGCCACTAAACAACGACCACTGCCACTAAACCACGACCACTGCCACTAACCCACGACCACCACTGCCACTAACCCACGACCACCACTGCCACTAACCCACGACCACCACTGCCACTAAACCACGACCACCACTGCCACTAAACCACGACCACCACTGCCACTAAACCACGACCACCACTGCCACTAAACCACGACCACTGCTGCCACTAAACCACGACCACTGCCACTAAACCACGACCACTGCCACTAAACCACGACCACCACTGCCACTAAAGCACGACCACCGCTGCCACTAAACCACGACCACTGCTGCCACTAAACAACGACCACTGCCACTAACCCACGACCACTGCCTCTAAACCACTGCCACTAAACCACGACCACTGCCACTAAACCACTGCCACTAAACCACGACCACTGCCACTAACCCACGACCACTGCCACTAACCCACGACCACTGCCACTAAACCACTGCCACTAAACCACTGCCACTAAACCACGACCACTAAACCACGACCACTGCCACTAACCCACGACCACTGCCACTAACCCACGACCACTGCCACTAACCCACGACCACTGCCACTAAACCACGACCACTGCCACTAAACCACGACCACTGCTGCCACTAAACCACTGCCACTAACCCACGACCACTGCCACTAACCCACGACCACTGCCACTAACCCACGACCACTGCCACTAAACCACTGCCACTAAACCACTGCCACTGCCACTAAACCACGACCACTGCCACTAACCCACGACCACTGCCACTAAACCACGACCACTGCCACTAAACCACGACCACTGCCACTAAACCACGACCACTTGCCACTAAACCACGACCACTGCTGCCACTAACCCACGACCACTGCCACTAACCCACGACCACTGCCACTAAACCACGACCACTGCTGCCACTAAACCACGACCACTGCCACTAAACCACGACCACTGCCACTAACCCACGACCACTGCCACTAACCCACGACCACTGCCACTAAACCACTGCCACTAAACCACTGCCACTGCCACTAAACCACTGCCACTGCCACTAACCCACGACCACTGCCACTAACCCACGACCACTGCCACTAACCCACGACCACTGCCACTAAACCACGACCACTGCCACTAAACCACGACCACTGCTGCCACTAAACCACGACCACTGCCACTAACCCACGACCACTGCCACTAAACCACGACCACTGCCACTAACCCACGACCACTGCCACTAACCCACGACCACTGCCACTAACCCACGACCACTGCCACTAAACCACTGCCACTAAACCACTGCCACTAAACCACTGCCACTGCCACTAAACCACTGCCACTAACCCACGACCACTGCCACTAACCCACGGCCACTGCCACTAAACCACGACCACTAAACCACGACCACTGCTGCCACTAAACCACGACCACTGCCACTAACCCACGACCACTGCCACTAAACCACGACCACTGCCACTAAACCACGACCACTGCTGCCACTAAACCACGACCACTGCTGCCACTAAACCACGACCACTGCCACTAACCCACGACCACTGCCACTAACCCACGACCACTAAACCACTGCCACTGCCACTAAACCACGACCACTGCCACTAACCCACGACCACTGCCACTAAACCACGACCACTGCCACTAAACCACGACCACTGCTGCCACTAAACCACGACCACTGCCACTAAACAACGACCACTGCCACTAAACCACGACCACTGCCACTAAACCACGACCACTGCTGCCACTAAACCACGACCACTGCCACTAACCCACGACCACTGCCACTAAACCACGACCACTGCCACTAAACCACGACCACTGCTGCCACTAAACCACGGCCACTGCCGCTGCTACTCACGATCTGCCGATGCGGGCAGCACGGCCAGCGACGCTGCCAGGAGCAGGGCCGTGGCCAGGTTGAGCATCAGGGCAGCAGCCATCGTCTGCAGCAGGAGGAGGGTTTGTGGACGCGCCCGAGGATGATGTTGTTGATGTTGTTGACTCTTGAAAGTTTGTCGGAGAAGACGCGGAGAGAGGAGCGAGTAGAGTCGTCAAGTGAAGACTTCCGAGTGAGAGGCGGCACAGAGCGCCCCGCCCCCTGCCTCCACAACAGCCACCCCCCCTTCACATTCCACAGCCATCACACACACAGAGCACACACACACAGCACACACACACAGAGCACACACACACAGGGCACACACACACAGCCATCACACACACAGAGCACACACACACAGCCATCACACACACACAGACACAGCACACACACACAGAGCACACACCCACTCACAATCACACACAGCACACACACACAGCCATCACACACACACACAGCACGCACACAGGGCACACACACACACAGCACACACACACTCACACAATCACACACACACAGCCATCACACACACAGCCATCACACACACAGAGCACACACACAGCACACACACACTCACACAATCACACACACACAGCCATCACACACACACAGCCATCACACACACACAGACACACAGCACACACACACAGAGCACACACCCACTCACACAATCACACACAGCACACACACACACAGAGCACACACCCACTCACACAATCACACACCCACTCACACAATCACACACACAGACACACAGCACACACACACAGAGCACACACACACTCACACAATCACACACACAGACACACAGCACACACACACACAGAGCACACACCCACTCACACAATCACACACACACAGACACACAGCACACACACACAGAGCACACACCCACTCACACAATCACACACACACAGCCATCACACACACACAGAGCACACACCCACTCACACAATCACACTCACACAGACACACAGCACACACACACAGAGCACACACCCACTCACACAATCACACACACACAGCTATCACACACACACAGAGCACACACCCACTCACACAATCACACACAGCCATCACACACACAGAGCACACACCCACTCACACAATCACACACAGCACACACACAGGGCACACACCCACTCACACAATCACACACACACAGCACACACACAGGCCACACACCCACTCACACAATCACACACAGCCATCACACACACAGAGCACACACCCACTCACACAATCACACACAGCACACACACACAGCCATCACACAAACACAGCACACACAAAGGGCACACACCCACTCACACAATCACACACAGACACACAGCACACACACAGGGCACACACCCACTCACACAATCACACACTCACCATCACACACAGAGCACACACCCACTCACACAATCACGCACAGCACACGCACACAATCACCATCACACACACACAGGGCACACACCCACTCACACAATCACACACAGCACACACACACAATCACCATCACACACACACAGCACACACACAGCACACACACAGAGCACACCCACTCACCATCACACACACACAGCACACACACATCTCACACACAGAGCACACACCCACTCACACAATCACACACAGCACACACACACACAGCCATCACACACACAGAGCACACACACACTCACCATAACACACACACAGCACACACACAGAGCACACCCACTCACCATCACACACACACAGCACCCACACAGAGCACACACACAAAGCACACACACACTCACCATCACACACACAGAGCACACCCACTCACCATCACACACACACAGCACACACATATCACACACACACACAGACATACACACACAGACATACACACACAGCCCACACACACTCACCATCACACATACATACAGACACACACAGAGCACACACAGCACACACACACTCACAATCACACACACAGCACACACACAATCACACACAGCACACAAACAGCACACACCCACTCACCATCACACACACTGACCAACTCACCATCACACACAGCACACATTCACCATAACACACACAGCACACCCTCACCATCACACACAGCACACACACTCACCACACAACAACAACCGCCATTCGCCACTAAGTGGCGGTGACGTCACCACGACGCTTTTGCCAGACCATGTGCACCTTGAGGTCACGTGAAGTGTCGAACGCCCGCTGGCAAGAGGTCAAAGGACAGACCCAGCAGGTGCCACGGGTCGACTGACTGAGATGACCGAGATGACTGGCTGATGCACCACATGTGCCCCCTACTGTGCCAACTTGCTGTGCTTTAGCCACCCGGCGCTCCGCTCGTTGTTGTGAGCGTCGTTCCTCCGCCCTCCGTTGTTGTTGGAGGGCGAAAGCCTCCAACTGCCCAGTAGCAGCGTCCTTCACGAGCCTCCTCCACAGAGGCCGATCTTGACACCGCTGGTACCAGTCATCGGCAAGTCCACTCAGCTCCACATCCTCCTGTACCACATCACTCCATCTCTTCTCTAGGCCGTTTAGCCCCCTCGATCCGGCCGAACAAAAGCTGTTTCGGCATGCGGTGGCTGGGCATGCGGGCTACATGACCTTGCCTGCCGGAGGAGCTCACCGATGGGACTTTGCCCAGATCTCTCAAACAATAAGAGCCCCCCTTAGAGCCTTAACAGACTGTTGGGACAAATGCTGTTAGCGAGCAGCACGTCTGAAGTTTCTACACGAGGGAGTGGGTGGCCAGCAACACTCCCGGCCGCATTTGTCTTCCTGGTGGCGATGTTTACACACACCGGACCAGACACTCATTTGAGGCTGAGTCGACCTAGGGGAGGCCCAAGACAGGTTCAGATAATCGTCACCGGTGTTGGGCGTGAGCAGGAATCACTCCCCCCCACACCCTCTCATTACAAACACACCCACATTCAATCTCCAATTACGAACCAAACCCCATCTCTGACAGCACACCCACTCTTTACAAAACACAGGACACACAAATCACAGTCTCACACATATCTCCAATGACACACATCACACACACACACCTGGCTTACATAATACACGTGCATGGGCTTCCTCCGGGTTCCCCAATGTCCAGCCATAGCTAAACAGGCACTGTAACTGGTATTGGCCAAAACATCCCAAGAATGAGATCTCATCTGCAAGTAGTTACTCAATTTGGCATACAGATAGCAACTATTGCGGAGCCGTCGTCAGAGTCGAGACTTGGCGAGGCTATCCTAGGCAAACCAGAGCCATAATAATAACAACACTTCTAAACGCATCCCACTCAAGATCAAAACATATATTTACTCCTCATTATATTGTGAACTGAATACTGCACGTATTTACAGGTGTGTTCAACTTCTTTTGCGCCGTACGCAGCCAATGGGCGGTGCCATGGGTGGACTGTGAACTGCATTTCGGATGCGGATAAATGCAAAAAATGTACCCGTAAAAACAAAGTTTTTCACTATAAATCTTTTATATGCATGGCATCGGTTTTATTTTATTATTCATTTCTGTTTTTCTTGAGTAAGAGTTTCATTTTTGTCACATTGGTATTTTAAATTAAATATGAAATTTTTTTATCCTAAAAAGTGGAAAATTTTGGAAATATTTTTTTCACGAAAATAAATTGTCACGCACAACGAGTCTGTGTGCAAAATGTCAGCTCGATTGGATCACGGGAAGTGGGTTAAAAAACGACCGAAAGATTTGCACGGTCGTAAGCAAGCAAGTCAACTTAATATAAAGGATTTAAAAAGAGGCCCGATATCGTGGGATTTCAGAAGCTGCGCCAAGGGTTTGAGCCTCGATGCTGCTCTGGTGAGTGACCGCACGACCGAACGGGCCTGGCACGGCCAACAAACTCGGCAGGTCGGTCTGGTGAAAAAGAAACATCTCCTTCTAGATTTGGACTGCAGGGATCCATACTCTTTGGTTCTTTCGGTAAAGTCACGTAGGTATAAAATAAAATAAATTAAATCACGACGTTTCGGGCGCAACACAAGCGTCCGTCATCAGGTGGGACAACCACAGCAAGAACCAATTGCTGAAGAGGGCAAAAAAACATAAACATAAATTGGCAAGTTTAGCTCATGTGACAAACTCGATTTGTTTGGCTGTTAGGTGGAGAAGGGTATACGACAACAAATTAGTTGTAAATACAGTACTCGAAATGCGTGTATAGTTAGATTTTTTTTGTACAATTTGGCAATTCTCAGCGGTTGTCAACAGAGACATTTTCCGTTAATACCACTGAAATTTATTCAGGATTTCCTGTTTTATAGACAAATTTATTTTAATTGTAAGCCTACACCGATGCGTATCATCGTCGCTGTTAGCATGCCCTCTTGTGGCGCATAGGGAAAGAGCTGCCGAGTGAAAATTGAGGGCAAAATGTAGTTGCAAATGTTGATGCTGTACACACATTAGTAACATATCACTCCCAAATTAAAGTAATGCAAATCTTTAAAACACACAGCGTGTGGGCTAAATGTTTATGACTACGTTTATAAAGTAATATAATAGTCTGTGTATTGACCTTAAGAATGGGCAGTTGTGGATATGAGTTGTTTCGTCCGCACCAAAGCTGCATTGCATGTACGATAAACTTCTTTCGCACCGTACGTCGCCAAACGTACGAATCGGAGGTGCGGGAGTGGACAACAAACGAAACACAATAAGCAGATCACGAAAAGGTAGGAGAGGGACGGGAAGGGGTGGAGGGGCGAGGGTAGGGAAGAGAATGAACGAGAGAGAAGAGGTGAGCTTGAAGGGGAACGGAAGGAGGTTCAGGAGAGGTGCTGCTTAATGTAACAATGGAATTTTATAACAGCGAGATGCGTCGATATTTAGAAAAATGTAAAGTCGAAAGCGAGAGAGGACAACGGTTGACATGGGCTCTTACTTTAGGGTGTGACTGTGAGTGGTTTATTGTCTCACGATGGCCACCTCTTTGCTGAAGTTGTGTTGTTTCATTGTGCAGGCATGGGTGGGTGTCTCGTGGGGCGTTGGCATGGCCACGTGTACGTACGGTTCAGTTTCATTTATTTGGTGTAGCCCTGTGAGCCATTCGGCTCTTAAATCGGGTGCAACCGCAAAAAACATGAACAAGAAAACATCTTAAAGTGACTATGTGACTATGCGCAAACAGAAAAATCCAGGAAAAAACTGCAAAGTCTTCCAGAAAAAAGCACCGTCCACCAACGCTGTGCAAAAATCCCAGTGGGATGCAAGTCAAACAACAACAACAACAACCACAAGACAATTTAGATTAAAGCCATCATTCTAACTCCGTACTACAACAAACAAACATGGCCAAACCAAAACACTTTTCGAAATCACCAAAATAAAGCCATAAGCAATGCAACAGTGATCATAGGAACTGTGAGAGCTGGGTTTAGAATTGGCTGCCATGTGGTGGTGTGTCAACAGGGCAGCGTTTTCCGTCTGACTTGGGAAGAAACCTCCTCCTGATCGAGGTTCAAATTTGAAAGAAATAAAACACCACGCCAGTCCTGATGTGGAACCACAGGTGAAGGCTGCTGGTGATTAACTGTGGGCAGACAAGAATAAAAGGTGTTCATAATAAAGGTGTTTGGGTTAGATCGCGTAAGTATAAATGTGTCGTGACCCCCCACCACTCGACACGGCCAGTAAGGTTTGTTACGTAAACGTGCCAATTCGTTACTTGAATGTAATTACCAGTGAAACGTCGTACTCAACTGCAAATGTTGTAGATTTACTCTCCAACACAAGCTTTAATTATGAATAATGTTGGTCGCGAAAGCCTACGTGTTAAAATGACAGGTGTATTGCGAATTTTGCACCCAAAAACGACAGTATGTACATACATTGTGTTGATTAACTGTCAATAACCAAACCAAAAATTATAGAATCCATTGTAATTTATATGCCCCCCCCCCATCTCGCCCTCGCACCTGATTAAACTCACAAGCGACAACATCACAAATGATCCCTCCATTTGAGACCGAAACAGGAGGATGATTCCTACACAATTGTGGCTGTCGCCTGATGCAGCTGGTTGTTGTGATCACTCCACAACTGTGACTGTCGCCTGATGCAGCTGGTTGTTGTGATTACTCCACAACTGTGACTGTCGCCTGATGCGGCTGGTTGTTGTGATCACTCCACAACTGTGACTGTCGCCTGATGCAGCTGGTTGTTGTGATTACTCCACAACTGTGACTGTCGCCTGATGCAGCTGGTTGTTGTGATCACTCCACAATTGTGGCTGTCGCATGATGCAGCTGGTTGTTGTGATTACTCCACAACTGTGACTGTTGCCTGATGCAGCTGGTTGTTGTGATTACTCCACAATTGTGACTGTCGCCTGATGCAGCTGGTTGTTGTGATTACTCCACAACTGTGGCTGTCGCCTGATGCAGCTGGTTGTTGTGATCACTCCACAATTGTGGCTGTCGCTGATGCAGATGGTTGTTGTGATTACTCCACAACTGTGGCTGTCGCCTGATGCAGCTGGTTGTTGTGATTACTCCACAACTGTGACTGTCGCCTGATGCAGCTGGTTGTTGTGATCACTCCACAATTGTGGCTGTCGCTGATGCAGCTGGTTGTTGTGATTACTCCACAACTGTGGCTGTCGCCTGATACAGCTGGTTGTTGTGATTACTCCACAATTGTGGCTGTCGCATGATGCAGCTGGTTGTTGTGATTACTCCACAACTGTGACTGTCGCCTGATGCAGCTGGTTGTTGTGATTACTCCACAACTGTGACTGTCGCCTGATGCAGCTGGTTGTTGTGATCACTCCACAACTGTGGCTGTCGCCTGATGCAGCTGTTTGTTGTGATTACTCCACAATTGTGACTGTCGCCTGATGCAGCTGGTTGTTGTGATCACTCCACAACTGTGGCTGTCGCCTGATGCAGCTGGTTGTTGTGATTACTCCACAACTGTGACTGTCGCATGATGCAGCTGGTTGTTGTGATTACTCCACAACTGTGGCTGTCGCCTGATGCAGCTGGTTGTTGTGATTACTCCACAATTGTGGCTGTCGCCTGATGCAGCTGGTTGTTGTGATTACTCCACAATTGTGGCTGTCGCCTGATGCAGCTAGTTGTTGTGATCACTCCACAACTGTGGCTGTCGCCTGATGCAGCTGGTTGTTGTGATTACTCCACAATTGTGGCTGTCGCCTGATGCAGCTGGTTGTTGTGATCACTCCACAACTGTGGCTGTCGCCTGATGCAGCTGGTTGTTGTGATCACTCCACAATTGTGGCTGTCACCTGATGCAGCTGGTTGTTGTGATTACTCCACAACTGTGGCTGTCGCCTGATGCAGCTGGTTGTTGTGATCACTCCACAACTGTGGCTGTCACCTGATGCAGCTGGTTGTTGTGATTACTCCACAACTGTGGCTGTCACCTGATGCAGCTGGTTGTTGTGATTACTCCACAACTGTGGCTGTCACCTGATGCAGCTGGTTGTTGTGATTACTCCACAACTGTGGCTGTCGCCTGATGCAGCTGGTTGTTGTGATTACTCCACAACTGTGGCTGTCGCCTGATGAAGCTGGTTGTTGTGATCACTCCACAACTGTGACTGTCGCCTGATGCAGCTGGTTGTTGTGATCACTCCACAACTGTGGCTGTCGCCTGATGCAGCTGGTTGTTGTGATTACTCCACAATTGTGGCTGTCGCATGATGCAGCTGGTTGTTGTGATTACTCCACAACTGTGGCTGTCGCCTGATGCAGCTGGTTGTTGTGATTACTCCACAACTGTGGCTGTCGCCTGATGAAGCTGGTTGTTGTGATTACTCCACAACTGTGGCTGTCACCTGATGCAGCTGGTTGTTGTGATTACTCCACAATTGTGGCTGTCGCCTGATGAAGCTGGTTGTTGTGATCACTCCACAACTGTGGCTGTCGCCTGATGCAGCTGGTTGTTGTGATTACTCCATAACTGTGGCTGTCGCCTGATGAAGCTGGTTGTTGTGATTACTCCACAACTGTGGCTGTCGCCTGATGCAGCTGGTTGTTGTGATTACTCCACAACTGTGGCTGTCGCCTGATGAAGCTGGTTGTTGTGATTACTCCACAACTGTGGCTGTCACCTGATGCAGCTGGTTGTTGTGATTACTCCACAATTGTGGCTGTCACCTGATGCAGCTGGTTGTTGTGATTACTCCACAACTGTGGCTGTCACTTGATGCAGCTGGTTGTTGTGATTACTCCACAATTGTGGCTGTCACTTGATGCAGCTGGTTGTTGTGATTACTCCACAACTGTGGCTGTCGCCTGATGCAGCTGGTTGTTGTGATTACTCCACAACTGTGACTGTCACCTGATGCAGCTGGTTGTTGTGATCACTCCTCAATTGTGGCTGTCGCATGATGCAGCTGGTTGTTGTGATTACTCCACAATTGTGGCTGTCGCATGATGCAGCTGGTTGTTGTGATTACTCCACAATTGTGGCTGTCGCCTGATGCAGCTGGTTGTTGTGATTACTCCACAACTGTGGCTGTCGCCTGATGCAGCTGGTTGTTGTGATTACTCCACAATTGTGGCTGTCGTCTGATGCAGCTGGTTGTTGTGATTACTCCACAACTGTGACTGTCGCCTGATGCAGCTGGTTGTTGTGATTACTCCACAACTGTGGCTGTCACCTGATGCAGCTGGTTGTTGTGATTACTCCACAACTGTGGCTGTCGCATGATGCAGCTGGTTGTTGTGATTACTCCACAACTGTGGCTGTCGCCTGATGAAGCTGGTTGTTGTGATTACTCCACAATTGTGGCTGTCGCCTGATGCAGCTGGTTGTTGTGATTACTCCACAACTGTGGCTGTCACCTGATGCAGCTGGTTGTTGTGATTACTCCACAACTGTGGCTGTCACCTGATGCAGCTGGTTGTTGTGATTACTCCACAACTGTGGCTGTCGCATGATGCAGCTGGTTGTTGTGATTACTCCACAACTGTGGCTGTCGCCTGATGCAGCTGGTTGTTGTGATTACTCCACAACTGTGGCTGTCGCATGATGCAGCTGGTTGTTGTGATTACTCCACAACTGTGGCTGTCGCATGATGCAGCTGGTTGTTGTGATTACTCCACAACTGTGGCTGTCGCCTGATGCAGCTGGTTGTTGTGATTACTCCACAACTGTGGCTGTCACCTGATGCAGCTGGTTGTTGTGATTACTCCACAACTGTGGCTGTCGCATGATGCAGCTGGTTGTTGTGATTACTCCACAACTGTGGCTGTCGCCTGATGCAGCTGGTTGTTGTGATTACTCCACAACTGTGGCTGTCGCCTGATGCAGCTGGTTGTTGTGATTACTCCACAACTGTGGCTGTCGCCTGATGCAGCTGGTTGTTGTGATTACTCCACAACTGTGGCTGTCGCATGATGCAGCTGGTTGTTGTGATTACTCCACAACTGTGGCTGTCGCCTGATGCAGCTGGTTGTTGTGATTACTCCACAACTGTGGCTGTCGCCTGATGCAGCTGGTTGTTGTGATTACTCCACAACTGTGGCTGTCACCCAATGAAGCTGGTTGTTGTATTTACCGGCGGAACGTCGCACCCAAATGATAAATGTTGTGGGTTGTTTACTCTCCAACACACAAACGCTTAGTGCTGAAGTAGTAACGAATTGGCACGTTTTGTTTGCGAGACAACCCTTACTAATTGGCTGTGACGGGTGGTGGCGGGTTTAACGACACATTTTTATTCACACAATCTAACCCCCCCCCCCCCAAAAAAAAAAACCCTCTATCAAGGCTAGGCTATGATGCAACAAGCAGCAGCAAGCACACTGACATATTCTGTCTGGCAGCATACCAGCACATTCTTCTTCCAAGCATGAAGTCTACATTGAAGGAGAGTTACCGGTTTCAAAATACACCTTGATAAGCAGGGCGGTCTGATTCTCTCTCAAACACACACACACACCAACGCTTAGTGTTAAAAAATTAACCCGTAAAAACAAAGTTTTTCACTATAAATCCTTTATATGCGTGGCGGCTAGAGTCCTCTCGTCCTCTGGCTTGAGATGGCTGCCACCTATGGGTCAGATGATTGCCTGCCACCATTAAGCAATTGGTAATTAAATATAATTTATTTTTTCCTAAAAAGTGTAACATTTTGGAAATTCACGAAAATAAATGGTCACGCACAACTAGTCTGTGTGCAAAATGTCAGCTCGATTGGATCACGAGAAGTGGGTTAAAAAACGACCGAAAGATTTGCACGGTCGTAAGCGCGCAAGCAAGCAAGCAAGTGAACTTAATATAAAGGATTTAAAAAATTGACCCGTAAAAACAAAGTTTTTCACTATAAATCCTTTATATGCGTGTTCAATGGGCCACAACCCAGCCCACATTGGTCTTTGAAACGGGCGGCTAGAGTCCTCTCGTCCTCTGGCTTGAGATGGCTGCCACCTATGGGTCAGATGATTGCCTGCCACCATTAAGCAATTGGTAATTAAATGTACATTTTTTTCCTAAAAAGTGTAAAGTTACGGAAAAAAATTTCACGAAAATAAATTGTCACGCACAACGAGTCTGTGTGCAAAATGTCAGCTCGATTGGATCACGGGAAGTGGGTTAAAAAATTACCAAAATATTTGCACGTTCGTAAGCGCGCAAGCAAGCAAGTGAACTTAATATAAAGTATTTAAAAAGACAAAGATCCCCCGTGTAGCCTTCAACAGAACGTTGGGGAAAGTGTTGTTAGCGAGCGCCTATTAAGGCCAGCACCGCACACGAGGGGGTGGGTGGCCAGCACCACGCCCGGTCGCCTTTGTCTCCCCAGTGGCGATGTTTACACATCGCACCAAGTACACAATTAAGGTTGAGTCGACCTAGGGAAGGCCCTGGACCGGTATAATCGTTATTGGTGGTGGACGTGAGCAGGAATCGCAGTCGGGAAGCCGGGTTTGTTGCGCAGCGTAGCGCTAACCACTACGCCACCGCTCCCCACCATCCTCCCACTTACACAGGAGATGAGTGCGCTAACCACTGCGCCATCGCTCTCCACCACCCATTCACTCACACAGGAGACGAGTGCGCTAACCACTGCGCCACCGCTCCCCACCACCCATTCACTCACACACAGGAGACGAGTGCGCTAACCACTGCGCCACCGTTCCCCACCACCCATTCACTCACACACACAGGAGACGAGTGCGCTAACCACTGCGCCACCGCTCCCCACCACCCATTCACTCACACACAGGAGACGAGTGCGCTAACCACTGCGCCACCGCTCCCCACCACCCTCCCACTCCCACAAGGTCGCGGCGTCGTCAGCTGAGAGGTCAGCGCGGGGTTGTTGTGGATGTTTGTGGTGGATGTTGTTTGTGGTGGACGTCTCCTCTGTGTGGGGAGCGGTGGCGCAGTGGTTAGCGCACTCTACTCCTGTGTGTGGGGAGCGGTGGCGCAGTGGTTAGCTCACTCGTCTCCTGTCTGAGTGAATGGGTGGTGGGGAGCGGTGGCGCAGTGGTTAGCGCACCGCGCTCGATACCAACCCCCGGGGCACCCGAGTACGACCCCCCCCCCCCCCCCCCCAGGGCCTCCGCACCACCGTCTCGGTCGACTTTCAAGCGAGCACTCGGTGCGTTGTAGACGTCAGCAATGTGGGGAGACAAAGGCGGCCGGGCGTGGTCGCATCACCGCCCACGGCAGCCCGGTGCCGGTGGTGCTGGTGGTGGGGAAGCGTCTGGGTTGCCAGTCTCACTGGGCCAGAGACCGCGAGGCCTCGTCCATCACCGCCGCCCGTGGGCCCCGTGGGCCCCGTGGGGCCCCGTGGGGCCCGTGGGGCCGCGAGGCCGCGTCTCAGACACCCCGCGGGCATCGCCTCCGCACCAGGCCTCCCCCAGCCCCCCGTCCTTGCCTGGCCGCGCCGCCCGCGCAGCCTCACGTCGGGCGGCGTGGGGGGCAGGCCCCGGTGGTGGTGGTGGTGGGGGAAGTGTGGAGGGGGCGGCGAGCAGCAAGGTGGAGGTTCGTGTCCACGAGGGGGCGCCGTAACACCAAAGACGACCGCTGTTTAACACGAAGTTAAATGATTTGGTGACCGATTTAATCAATAATCAAGGGGTTAGAGCGCGTAAATCGAGTTGTGTCGTTAAATCCGCCACCACCCGACACAGCCAACGAGTAAGGTTTGTCACGTAAACAGAACGTGGCCAATGAGTTACTACATCAGTGTGTTGGAGGCTACACCCATAACGTTTACAATTCGAGTACGACGTTTCGCTGATGATTAAAGCTAGCTTCATCAGGCGATTTGCCACAATTGTTAAGACGTTTTCCTGTTTCCGAGGAGTAAAGGTGATGCCATCACTGTGAGCATATCAGGCGTGAAGATCATGGAGGTTAATGTAATCATATACATTACAATGGAGCATGTTAATCTGAGGATATGCAGTACAGTTAATCAACATACAGCTGACAACTCTACAAGCTGGGGTCAATCTTGAGAGCCTATTTATAAAGGGATTTCAAATTCGGAATGCAATGGGTACACAAAAACTTTTCAGTGACTTCTCAATGCATGTCATTATTTAACATTCAATAATTGGTCGCCGACATACGAACCTTTACCCATAAATGTAGTTAATGTTTCCAATTGCGGTGGCTATCGGATTTTGGGAAGATGTGAGATTGTCTAGTGGTGGCGTGGCTTGTCGCGAGGTGGTCTTGCACACCCATGCTCCGGTTTGCATGAAGATTGGGGGATTTGTGATGGGTGATGGGAGAGGAGGGACTACATTGGCACCATCGTGAAGGATGGCAACGGCTTTGCCGAGACCTTTATCCAGCAGTGGATAGAGTACGGTTCATGATGACATTTGCAGAGGTGACATACTGTACTGGACAGCTGTGGACATGTATGTTGCACTTTTAGATACTGCATGTATACAAGCTCTATTTGACTACTTAGGCATGCTATGTATTACTGTGTGTCCATGCCTTAAATGCAAAATGTGTCTAAAGTTAAAACTGGAATTTAAATGTCGGTATTCTTTTTCATTACATTTGCTATGCACGTAGAAAATGTCATCAAATATGCTTCCATTGTTCAATCTTGTACCTACCCTATCAAACCCCCAATGACCAGCATGGTCAAATAAATATGATGAACTCCTTTTTCACCATACAAATAATCCCCTTGACCTGCCCGGCGTAGGCAGGTCCTCATCCAGCAGTGGATTGACAGGGCTGTGCGTGTACTGTGCACTGCATGCATTGCCTGTGGGCATTTGCCACGTATTTCTTATCCTAATAACAGATAGGCAGCTTGTAGCTTGGCATTCCGGTTTACAGACTTCTCTGTCGTCGCTTCCCTGTGCAGGTGGCGTGTCCGCAGCCATGCCTGTTTCGCTGCGTGCCCTTCGGCAGCTCGCCGTGTTCTGGGGGGTCATGACAACTGGAGGTGGCAGCCTCATGTACTACCTCCTGCAAAGTACGTCGCAGCCGTGGCTCATCATGTCTCGCCATGCCAAATCACACCGCAGCACACCGAAGCACACGTGTCAGTCATTGGTGTCGTGGAGATACGCGTGACACACGCAGAGACGTACACTCACAATTACATGGCATACGCACTTGCACGTACGCACACACGTGAACACATGCTGAAATTTTAGAGAGGAAAGATTGTTCGTTATACTTATCATAAATTAAACAGAGGAGAGAGAGCAGGTCGGCAATTTATATTTTTACTGGACTGCCAGGTTCCCACTCGTGTTGAGAGATATAATTATTTCAGCCCAATCGCTTATATAAAACGCACCTCAATCCAACAGATATAATGTTTAAAAAAATGTTTATTAAAAGCTTAAAATTAATCCAACATTCATGCTTGAGCTATAAATTAAGTTACTAATTTAAAAAAGCGGTTTTTTTGGCCAGGTTAGAATTATACAAAACTTTTTGGGCATGTCAAAAAAGTAAATGTCACAGCGGTTTCCCGCTCATGTGAGCGTGGGACAGTGGTTAAGTGACGGTTACAACCTCGAGTCATTGATAAAGAGGCCACATTCTTATGGCAGGGGAAACTTTATAGAACAGCCTCTACGCAGTGGAACACATTTTATTGACCCCGGAGAAAAATGAAGGTCAGAGTTAACATGTACAGCCTAATTTATGTGTTGGTGGAAAACAGCCTCAAAAGTTTTGAAAACGTTCCATCAAGGGAGTTCAAATGATGAGGTAGCCGATTGGTTAATGGGTCAGAGCACCGACCGAAGTTAATTTTATTATTACACAATTTATTACAATGAGTCATATTACTACTCATTAAATGATCACGTTTGCTTTTGCTGACAAATTTACTTTTGTGTTCTCAAGGCACACAGACGGTTTGTTGCAGTCAATCACTCGTAAGGGCTCGTTCTACCTTACCATTCCTACCTGGATACGTTGTGCAACTTTGTAGGTAAATTACAAATATCTTCCTCTGTGGAAATGCAGACTGTGGGACTGTATGGAGGGGTGCTGCAGTGGTGAAATGCTAACTACCTCGCCTGGTATACAGGTGGTTGTGGGTTCTATCCTGACCATGATTCCTGTATATATTTGGGGTTTGCATGCTCTCCCCATGGTGGCGTGGATTCTCTGGTTCCTCTGTTTTTTTCGTCCACATTTAGAAACATGCCTTTATAATGGTTGGTTGCTATAAATATCCACATGATAAGCCACTTCGTTGAGCTATCATTTGTGGCCAGGTCGCTTCTGACAAAGAGCTATATCGTTCAGTGGGCCTTACATGGTAAAATTAATTTGTTTTAGTTGAGATTTGGTTTATAATTGCTGACAACTCCCAGCCCCTGTACAAGCCTAGGCTCAACGCTCCTCTTCCTCTTGACTGACCGTTGGAAATGTTTTTGTTTGCATGTTCACCACAAGTATGGGTGGTTAATGCAGACATGATTCCTTGCAAAAGGTTTCTGTTTGGTGTTTTAACATCTTAACATCTGTTTTATTTCCAGAAAGGATAAAACATAATTCTTATATGTGTTGACGTTAGTTCGTAGAGTTCCGATTGCCATTGACACTTCCCTGCCTTCCGATTGGCTGCAGAATATTTTGTGGAATGGGGCTCCACCCCATCCACGTCACGAATTGGGGCAAAAACTGTCTTAAATTTAGTGGAATTGCTTTTGCATACATTTTCGACAATTAAGGGATTCCACAAAAAAGGGTGAAAAAAACTCCGCATGAATCAGACTGCTGGTGTCATGAATTATCACATTCAGCAGGTTTAAGGCTTAACCATTTTAATAAAGCAATTAATCTATGTCCTAATCCGCATGGGCAGCTCTTAATAGAGCCATTTGCAGATATATGTCATCTCAGATTTCTGACAAACCTCTTGTAGTTTGTGTCTGTTGTGTGATTTTCGACCGTTTGGTACGATATTTTATATTCTAATAAAATGTTCTGTATCTCGGAAAGCCAAAGTGAGGCTTAATTAAGACTTTTAAGGGGGGCCCTAGATCATGAATTGTAGCCAAGTCCATTTTAAATTTGCATGTGCAAGGAAACCAAAGAACCCAGAGAAAACCCATAGAAGGGTTCACAAACCTCCCAGCCTCTTGTGTTTGTGAATTTCACAAATCTCAAGTGCTGGATTTTAGGCATATGCAAGGACATACACAGTGAGATCCCTCTAATCTGTGTAGAGATCCAATAATGGATATCCATAATTCTCAATATCTTGAGTTTTCATCCAGCTCTAACATACAACCTTTTATCTCAAAGAATTGCAAATGATAGGATTGATTTTCTAATAAACTACTCATGATCCATAAAAACAAAAACTCGAATGGGGGAGCTGTGGTGCAAGAGTTGTACGCCTGGCTATCAACCCAGTTATCTCAGTAAAAATCCCGCCCACGACTAAAATCAGTGGCGAGTGATATCTGAACTACTTGTAGCAACAACCCAACACGGAAGGCCAAGCTGCACTGACCAGCGTGGTAATAAAGTATGATACAAAAAAAACCATGACCGGCATAGGATGGCCTTCACCCAGCAGGAAATTGACAAATAGCTATCAATGTCATTATAACTCCTTCGATTGGCATGATTCGTTACGTAAGGTGAGAAAGAAGTCCAACATATATACCTACAACAGAAATGTATTTCTGTAATCAATTCATGGTTACCACAGTTGGCTCCAATGGCAGAGGACTTTTTTTTTCTTAAAGTGGAAGGCCCTCACTTTTCACATAATACATTGGCCAAATCAAAACTGGAACGTGCATCAACGTTGGCAAGGCGTGGTTCATAATTAGGATTAGCTTAGCAAACTTTATATGGTTTGTTTGTTTTTGAGAATAGTGCAGGTATTGAAGACATCAACATCAAATAAAAAGACGATTAAAGAGAACACACTGTGCCTCAAGCCATTTGCTGACAGGCGATGATATGGTGATGATGGTGTTTGACTTTCAGTGTCAAGTAGTTGACAAGTTTATTTTCTCTAACCATGTTCTTCTTGACAGACACAAGATATGTATTGAAACTTAATTATATTTTAATTATAAAGTTGCGTAACTGTAACTTACTGTTTACATCCTGGTACTAGTGTTGGCCACGAGTCCTTTCTCATGTAAAAAAGAGCTGTATTCTTTGTCTTAATAGGCTTTTGTATTAAGAGTATTCAAAATAATAAAAATACTCATTCCTTATTTAACCAGGAAAGGCATACTCAATCTGAATACTTTTTTTCAGGAGGGGTCCTACATTGAGACGTTTGGCCAACATCAATGCCTTTGTTTGATTTTTAGCAATTGGAGGAAACCAGAAAACCCAGCAGAACAGGGAGAGAATATATAAATGGCATACAACAGAAAGAAGTGCATAACAGAGGGTGACTTGGCGAGTAAACATGCCATGCCAAGCCATGCAGGCATTTCTGTGTGTCTGGCATTGTAGAGTTGAGGTTACAACAGCGATGTCCAACAAACAGCAAAGAGAGCTCTAGGGTGATGTTTGTACACCTGATTGTCACTTTTGTGGAACGTGTCCAGCAGCCTTGAGACACATGTGTGCATGTCTCATGGTGCAGCCCTTATCGGCTTGCTTTTAGTAACGTTTTACTTTAACATGGGTGCTGGACACAGGGCTAAAGTGGCCAGTAAAACAGCACTATTTAAGGTACAATGGATAGGTGTTAATAGGGTGCTTTTTTAACTGGCCAAAATTGCAATAACTTGTGATGTAATTCCAAAGTCAAGCAGTGCAAGGGAAGAAGCAGGAAGAAGATTCGTGTTTCTGTGGTTAAAGACCGTGTGAATGAAACAAAACTGTCAGTCTGGTAGACCGAGCCCCCTGACATGGGTAGGGGAATGAATGGATGAAGAGGTTTAAATTAAATATATAGTTATTGTGCAGCCACGGTGGCCTGGTATACGGCAGGTCGTGGGTTCGATCCTGAGCCTGACGCCTGTACAATTGGAGTTTGCATGTTCTCCCCGTGGTCGCGTGAATTTTTTCTGGATCCTCCTTGTTTTTTCTCCACATTTAGAAACGTGTGTTTAGAGTATTTGGCTGCTATACATTTCCACGTGATGAGCCATTTCGTTGAGCTATCATTTGTGGTCAGGTCGCTTCTGAACGAAGACTGTATAACTCAGTGGGCCTTACCTGGTATAATAAAAAGATGTAAAAACGTGTAAATAGTATAGCTGTGTTGCTGGAAAGGATCTGACAGCTTAATTTTTTTTACAAGCTCGTCCTTTCGCAGTGGGGGCTTTACCTGTAAATGAGAGAAACAGACTCACTTTAAAGATTCACCGGCTTCACCAAATTGCATTGCTTTGTGGTTTAAACAAGATGCTGATAATTCATGAAAATGGCGCGAATTCTGTAGGAAAAATAAATGTTTGCAGTAATGTGAAAATGTGAGGATTTTGATGAATGATGTGTTCCCTTGTGGTTTGGAGCGGATTGTGTGTAAGAGCTGCAGGTGTTTAAATACGCTCGTGTGTGTTGTGGTGTGTATGTTTATCACCTTCTGTCAAGCTGAGATCCCATGCCACAGACAGTGCATTAAGCTGTGACAGAACACAGTGAAAGTCTATTACACTGGGCTGGAAAAGGAGCAGAAAAAGCACAACTGGGTGGTGGTGCCACATGCCTGTAATGCAGCACTGTGGAGACAAGGGTTGGTGGTTCACACAAATGTTGTGAAACTCCCACTGGGTGTCGAGGTCACCGCACCCTGGCTCGTCAGGAGAGATTGTATTATGTCAAGTGGATTGATCCCCATCACACAAGTGGATGTTCTCTGGTACTCCGATATTCTGTTGTGTATAAACACTCATTGGCTGAAAAAAGATGCATATGTATAGAGGGTCGCTTGGTAGTGTTGGTTCACCCAACTTTTCAAGAGGTCAGTGAGTAAGGGGAAGACCTAGAGCCACATGGTATGGTAGGATACTATAAGAGCAAGCCTTGGAGGCCAGGTGCTGCCTGTTCAACAGCTGAGTGAGAAGGAAGAAGCTGATGTTGAGGTGTGGTGTCATCAGTAGTATTGACAGATTTGGCTACCGATGGTACCTTCATTCCAATTAGGTGGAATTTCCTTGCCCTGATTGGCTGCTGGTTTTTTTTACACGCTTTTATTTTACTCACTCTGTTGTTGTATCCTAAAATCTTGTAACTCAATTTTAACCTACTTCCCAATGTGGTATCGACTGCAAACTTGGTATATTTATGTCATACTCGTGGCAATACTATATTCTATTATAAAAAATAAAAATAAAATATTTGTAAACATTTTTTTTATATGTTATGGTTCGGCTTGGGTCTAATTGTCCACGGTCCCTTACGTTATGGCAAGCTTCGGGGCCACTTCCTGGAGTCGAGGAGTTCTGCCATTGCTCGTACGGTACATTCCATTAAAGCGTGTTTTTCAAAAAGTTATTTTTTTAATATTACTTATTTATGGAATGGATATGGCTTCTGCCAATTTTGTTTGGCAGAATGGTGATAAAATTCCCTCTTGACTTGAACATAATAGAGTCTGTGGAACTTTCCACTGGGCCACATTCTGCTCAGTTCATGAATCAGGCCCCTGATAAATAAACAAAATAAACTATTCCAATTCATTCTGAGAGATCATACTCTTGGTGAGGATTCCTTCATGTTTATAAGTGTAACTATGGATTAAAAAATGTCTAACTATTATGTGGCACACGCTGTTTCCAGAAAATAAGCAAACATCTCTGTGTGCCAATAGATATCCTTTATCCATAACAATAACAAAAGTGTTTTCAATATCGATTTCCTGTTCAGCGTAAAAATTTGTGCTGTCTTTAAACATTATATTGTGTTTCCCATTGGGCCAAAATTTTAACTCGCGCTCTGTGGTTTGGCAGTCTTATCAGG
This sequence comes from Lethenteron reissneri, assembly GCF_015708825.2. NCBI lineage: Eukaryota > Metazoa > Chordata > Hyperoartia > Petromyzontiformes > Petromyzontidae > Lethenteron > Lethenteron reissneri. The sequence goes on from NC_083801.1 coordinate 2,011,005, forward strand.
AATCCATCAACAATAGCCATGTGGTAAAGTCTCATCACACGTGACATTTCTTAGAAAGCTGAATCACAGCTGTGGGGTATTTGTACATCCCTCGCATTTCAACAGAAACAACACTCAAACCACTGTGTTCCAGGCGGACGGATTAGCTCGATATCAGGGTAGGTTTCATTTCTTTAGTCATTAAAAATGTCCAAAAATTGACGAGACTTGCTGCGAGTGTAAATTGAACACTGAAAAGACGATTTTGTGAAATATTCACAATGCGTGACATTTCTCGCCGGTTTCTTAAACTCAAATACAAACGTTTGAAATTGCCCATATCTAAATTGGCAGCTCTTTTGGTAAATCTAGAAGAAGAAGAAAATCATAATTATCTTTCTTGTGGTTAAATAAAGAAACTGATATTGAATTTCCAGCACCCGTACACCACCCAGCCAGGGGTTGTCTGAATGTGGAGACTCTTTGACGCGACTGTGAGTTACTCGGAGCTTCTTTCCCACGTGGGAGGTTCCTGATCCATGTGTAGGGGTTATTACGGGAGAAACGGCGGACAACAAACACAGGGCTGTCGGCACTCACATACACGGGGGGTCACACCGACGTCCGCATCAGTTATTGCCCACGCCCCCAGCCCTCGGAGGCGATCCCTATAAAAGGTGGAACCCAAAGAGCTCGAGGCAGTTCGACACGAAGCTGACCAGTGAAGATCCAAGACTCGGAGATTAGGCCCTGGGACTCCCCGGTCTCGCCGTCCTTATAAGGGCCGAGCCGGGTAAGCCAGTGGCGCGGCCCAAGAGCTTCCAGACCGCTGCCCTTATCAGGGCAAGGCTGGTTAGCTGGTGCCAAGATCTGTGCTTGCCAGGGCCAGATCAGTCAGCCTCCCGTAGCCCAGTAGAGGAGGACTGGGGGACAGGACAGACGGCTTAGTACTAGGGTGGGTTTCCCATAGTACGGGTGAAGGGGCCGATACCCCTTCAACTATTGTATCTGTCCCGGAGTTAATAAACAGTGTGTCTCAACTTCCTCATCGTCTCCTCATCAACTTACTACATCTGGTGTTGGAAGTGGGCCAAGCATGGATACGAGACGGAAGACTCGTGCCCAAGACCCAGGAGAGGATGACGACGAGGGAGGGGCAGTGCAAGACATCGCCGCCGACGTACCTGCACAACTGCTGCCGGCTCCGACATCGGCGGGGCCGTCGGAGAGGGCCGGGACGTCGACTGACGAGTTGGCGTTGGCTCACTCGCGGCTGGCGGAGCTCTTGTATGCAGCGGCCGCTATGCTGGAACAAATAACTCGCCTGGGGCCGGGAGGAGCGACGCGGCGGGAAGATGGACAACGCCCGCCAGAAACTCCCGCCTTTACAACAGCGGGGCGACTCGAAAATCCCGCCACGAAGACAGTAGGGGCGGAGGGAGGAGTCCCAGCTCGTCACGCGGGAGACGGTGCCCAGCCAGCAGCCGCCACGTCATCGGCGGAGGCGGGTCGCGGTGGCAGCCTATCAGGGGTTGAAACGTCACCACCAGCTGACGCCAGCACCGACCATACAGTACGGGGACGCGCTACGGATGCTGCAAGAGACGCTCCAAGAGGATCGGAGACGGAGCCGACATTCCAGCAACGCCTGCCGGCCCTGCAGGTATTTGTTGCAAGCGACGGCGATTGGGGGGGGTTCCAGCGCCGGTTCTTGGCCCACCAAGAGATGGCAGGCTGGTCGGACAACGAGGCGCTGTGTGCTCTCCCGGCGTTATTGGACGGCGACGCCCTGGGCACCCTCACTGCTGCACCCAAGTCGGCACGCTCCACCATTCAGTCGGCGCTGCAGCTGCTGGCCACCGTTTATGGGCCGCCCTCCGATTGTCGCCAGCTCTTCTATGAACGGCAGAAGGGTGATAAGGAATCGCCACTCGCTTATCGCACGGCCCTGCTGTCATTGGCGAAAGACGCTTTCCCGCGTATGGATGAAGAGGGGATCGATGCGATGGTGGCCGAGAAAATTTTGCTGCTGGCTGACGATCTGGACTTCACCATCTTAGCGCAGGACGATGCGGATATGTCATCACTGCGGGCTGCAAGGCACATTCACGCCAATCTCATCTCCCAGCGGAGGAAGGCGAACAAAGCTGCTGCACGACACACCGTGGCGGCAACCTCTTCTGGAATGGAGGGAGCCTTCGCTGCGGATCGTTCTGCAGGATGGCGATCTGCCGAGCGACCGGCTCGGGACGTTCCAAGCCACCGAGACCAGCCCAAGTCCTCTGGAACGCTCGTCGTCTGCTATAATTGTGGCCTCCGGGGCCACGTGGCGTCCGGATGCCGGGCTCCTCGACAGCGCGGTGCGAGACCTGGAGCTGCGGACGGCCCTCCTCACAAGCCTTCGCAACATCCTCGGGCAAGTCATGGCACCCCACATGTTCGGCCTGCACACACACCCACTTTCCTATCACATGGTCCGATACACAATTCTCGGGGGTTGGGTGCTGGTGCGTCGGGTCGCGGCATGTCGGGGAGGGCGCTCCAACCGGGCCAATGGTCCGAGTTGGCTCACCGAGTTGTGGCTGCATCAGCGGGGTCGTCCGTTGTCGCGGGGCATATTGACGGGGTGGAGGTACGGCTATTGGTCGATACGGGAGCTTCGGCAACTATCATTTCAGATTTGATTTATAATATCCTGCCCGTTCAGAGTCGCCCGTTGCTCCCTGTCGATATACCGTTTTACGCTGCGAATGGGGGCTCGTTGGGTATTATCGGTCAAATTCGAGCGCAAATTTCGATAGGGGACATTAAACTATCTGGCCCGGTGTTCGTCTCCTCCTCGCTGGCTATTCCGTGCCTGTTGGGGACAGACTTTTTGGCCAAATTGCCCATCAAAATTCTGATTGACCAGCAATGCATCGAGCTTCCATCGGGCCGACGTATGACGTTCCTACCTGCCACCCCTGCCGTGCGTGTTGCCTGTGCTACGGTACAGGCGCTTGTTGCTCGGACGGTGCGTGTACCCCCGGGGGCACAGATGTTGGTACCCCTGCGCTTGCGTCGACCGTTCGATAAAGGAGTCTCTGACCGGGGCGTTATTTTGGGACCATCTAGAGCCGGGGTGAGTGGGCCAGATCTGGTGACGGCCCAGACTATTGTTAAAGGGGATGGGGACCCGTTTATCGCGGTCCTCAATGTCGGGACACGGACGGCAGTGGTTTCGCAAGGTACCGTGTTCGCACATGCGGTTCCGGTACCTGCGGAAACGCCGATCATTGGCCAGGTGGCCACCGATTCTCAAACGCGATTAGCCTCAGACGCTGACGAGGTTTGGCTGGATGCGTTGTGTGCTGAGTCACCTGACCTGTCTGACGCACAACGTGCTAGATTACGCGCCTTATTGCGAGAATTTTCCGACGTCTTCAGTAAACACAAATACGATATCGGATGTACCAAATTGCTACGCCACCATATTGACACCGGTGACAACGCTCCTATCCGCCAAAATCCTTTTCGGTTAAGTCCCGCCGAAAAGGATCATGTCAAATCGGCTGTAGATGACATGTTGAAATCGGACATCATTTCTCCCTCGACCAGCCCTTGGGGTGCACCCATAGTGTTGGTCAAAAAGCACGACGGGTCCCTAAGGTTCTGCGTTGATTTCCGGCGATTAAATAAGATCTCGGTGGCCGATGCTTATCCGCTTCCTCGAATGGACGAATCGCTGGATGCCCTCGCGGGATCGCGATTCTTTTCCACTTTGGATTTGCTCTCAGGATTTTGGCAACTTCCCTTGGACGACGAATCCAGGCCCAAAACAGCTTTCCGAACGCCGCACGGCCTCTTCCAATTCAATCGCTTACCCATGGGATTACACTCTTCTCCCGCGACGTTCCAGCGCCTGATGGAATTGGTCCTCGCTGGCTTGCAATGGGAGGTGTGTTTGATTTACCTGGATGACGTTATCGTATTCAGTAAGACGTTCGAGGAACACCTTGATAGGCTTCGGGCCGTCTTTCTCAAAATGCGCGCTGCTAATTTGAAATTCAAGCCACAAAAGTGCCATTTGCTGCGCGAATCTGTTAAATATTTGGGTCACATCGTCGGCCGGTCAGGTATCTCAACCGATCCCGCCAAAACGCGTTGTGTCAGCTCCTGGCCTATTCCCACCTCGGTGGGGGAGGTTAGAAGCTTCATCGGCTTTGCTTCATATTACCGCCGGTTTGTTGCGGACTTTGCTTCCATCGCTAAGCCACTACATGCCTTGACGTCAAAAGGGGTCAAATTTCATTGGGGGCCGGTGGAGAACGCCGCTTTTGTCTCTCTTCGGGATGCCCTGGTGGGGGCCCCGCCGTTAAGCTACCCCGATTTTTCCATGCCGTTCGTGCTCGACACGGACGCAAGCAATACAGGGATTGGAGGCGTGCTGTCACAAATTGTGGGTGGCGTGGAGCGCGTTGTGGCTTATGGTAGTAGAGTACTGTCCCCGGCCGAGCAGCGGTACTGCGTCACCCGCCGCGAACTGTTGGCTATCGTGTTCTTTATCCAACAGTACCGGCCATATCTGTACGGCCGGCATTTCACCGTCCGTACAGATCATGCAGCGTTGCAGTATGCCCTACGAATTAACCAGCCATCGGGGCAGTTGTCCCGATGGCTCGAGATCATGCAGGATTTCGATTTTGAGACAACTTACCGGAAGGGGATTCGCCACACCAACGCCGATGCCCTATCACGCCTGCCGATCGCCCCGGATTGCACTTGTTTCTTGGGTTCGGGCCGTTGCAAATCGGCAAGTGACGGCCGGGATCGGGTTCTTGCGGCCGCAGTTGATACTCCTTCGGACGCTGGTCCTATTTCGGAGGGTGGGAGTGATTCCCTACTTGGCTTGTCAAGTACTGAGTGGGGTCGCCTCCAAATGGAGGATGCGACCCTCCTGGCGCTACGACGTCGCGCGGAAGGATCAGGTCAAGGGAAGTCGGGCGTTGACTCATGGGGGTGGTGCCAGGGCTTACTCATGCATTGGGACGGGACGATCCGCCGTCACAGGCTGGTGGTGCCTTCCACGTTGAGGGGTAGGGCTGTATGGGCTGCTCATGAACGGCTCCTGCACCTGGGTACCCTCAAAACACTTGCCATGCTCCAGCTTAATTACTTTTGGCCGGGCATGGCAAGAGACGTGGACGATCTGCTGCGGTCCTGTACCCAGTGTGCACAACGGAAGCCGCCGGCGAAGGGAGCCAGTCCACCGCTCCAGTCCATTTCGGTCACCCGGGTTAACGAGCTGGTCGCCCTTGATATTTTGGGACCGTTTCCTTCCACGCCGAGGGGTAATAAGTACCTGCTGGTTGGCGTGGAATATTTCACGCGATGGCCTATGGCTTGGCCCCTCGCCAACCAGTCCGCAGCGGCCGTTGCGGAGGCTTTTGTTCAGGGCTACGTCCTCGACAAAGGCGCTCCGGAACGGTTGTTGACCGATCAGGGAAAGAATTTCACTAGTACCCTTTTACACGAGGTATGTGGCCTTCTGGGTACAAAGAAAGTTCGTACCTCGCCTTACCATCCACAAACGGATGGGATGGTGGAACGCTTGCATAGGACTCTTACGTCCATGCTATCCCACCAGGTATCTGAGTCCCAAAACGATTGGGATCTACGGATCGGGGGAGTCCTGGCGGCATACAGGATGGCTCCTCACGCGGCGACCGGGTTCTCGCCATTTTTTTTGATGTATGGTCGCGAGGTTGACCCGCCTGTCGCGACTCAGCTGACGATTGCCGCGCCTCATGCTAAGTCGAAAATCGCCGACCATGTTAAATTTAACATCCTTCGCTTGGCGGAGGCACGGCAGGCGGCCATGCAAAACTCTGACTCTCGCCAGAAACAAAACGAGAGATTGCGGTCGCGCCGGACTCACACGCACGAATGGCACCCGGGCGACCGAGCATGGTTGCACTGCCCTCAGGTGCCATTGGCCACCTCGGCTAAGTTGTTGCGACCATGGAGGGGCCCCGTTGAAATTGTGCAGGTTGTGCGGCCTCAATGTGTGCGCATTAAGTGGGGGAAGCGTCGGTGGTTTGTGCACCCTTCACGGTTAAAGCCATTTTTTGCTCCGCACGCTTCCTCCCACGTAAATGGCCGAACATGTGGGGAGTCCTCTGACTCCGGGGGGGCGGGATCGATGCCAGCCTCTGATCCACTAATGACTGTCCCGTCTTCAGGAGCCCCAGGACTGAAGCCCTCTGGGCTGCCAGCCTCCCCCGTGGGGGGCGGCGCTGGCACGTCCGGGAAACCGGACGACCAGGCACCTGCTGATGCGACACCTGCCACTGACTCTACCAAGCCGGCCCCTTGTGACGGGCCCGCTGCACGGACTCGCGCCAAAACGCGCCGGTTGTTATGATTAGCTTTCCGCGCGTGTTCCGTTGCTGCGGAACCCGCTCATTGTATATATGTTTTTTTAATGGTTGTATGTGTGTGTAATAACGATGACCACGCTATCTGCTTGTTGCTTGCTGTCCATGTAAGTGTGTGCGTGTGTTGGGAATGGACGGAGAGTCTGCTGTGGTTGCTGAGTTTCAAAGGGAGTGTGTGCGCTGCTGCGTGGAGTTGTTATCTTGATGGTAAAGTTAATTATTAACGTGGGAGCGTCGGGTATCCTGTGCTGTACCATCTCGTGGGTCACCGTGCGCGATGGGCTTAATTGAAAAAAAAAAATGTTTTTTTTGGGCTGTATTATGCTGCGAGGTGCTGTGTGCGATGCGGTCGTTGCATGAGAGGGAATAACTGTGTTGTGGTTGAAAAGTTACGACGGGATTGATGGTGTGTTGGTCGCCTGCAGATTTGCTTGCTATTGTGCTTCAATGTACGCGTGTGATCGCGATATGCTGATTGCATGTGCTGTTATACCGTTCTGTATATGTGTTGCGGTTCCGGGTGGGGGGTTTTTTTTTTTTTTTTTTTTTTTAGGGAACCATCGGTTGATGTTACGCTTGTTCTTGTTATTGTTACTGTTACGAGGCACACGTGTATTGACGGTGTTAATCTTTATTCTTGGGGGTTGAGGGATTGTTGCAGCCGGGACGGCTGCGAGCTGTACAGGGGGGGGTGATGTAGGGGTTATTACGGGAGAAACGGCGGACAACAAACACAGGGCTGTCGGCACTCACATACACGGGGGGTCACACCGACGTCCGCATCAGTTATTGCCCACGCCCCCAGCCCTCGGAGGCGATCCCTATAAAAGGTGGAACCCAAAGAGCTCGAGGCAGTTCGACACGAAGCTGACCAGTGAAGATCCAAGACTCGGAGATTAGGCCCTGGGACTCCCCGGTCTCGCCGTCCTTATAAGGGCCGAGCCGGGTAAGCCAGTGGCGCGGCCCAAGAGCTTCCAGACCGCTGCCCTTATCAGGGCAAGGCTGGTTAGCTGGTGCCGAGATCTGTGCTTGCCAGGGCCAGATCAGTCAGCCTCCCGTAGCCCAGTAGAGGAGGACTGGGGGACAGGACAGAGGGCTTAGTACTAGGGTGGGTTTCCCATAGTACGGGTGAAGGGGCCGATACCCCTTCAACTATTGTATCTGTCCCGGAGTTAATAAACAGTGTGTCTCAACTTCCTCATCGTCTCCTCATCAACTTACTACACATGTGCTGGGCGAGCCTGATCAGGGAAGGCCCTCGCTGAACAAGGGAGCCTTATACGTGTGCCATTATTACACATTTACTTTTCAAAATCACAAACTGTGTATATTTGTACATTTCATTCTGCAGAAACAATGAAATGCGCTATTCGGTTACGTTTCAAAGCATGCACGATGTAATACAACTGTCAATAGTCGCCTTTGTGAACTGAGCATTGGTGATGATACCATGCTGATAAGTCGTAATAATGATGAAACTGGTCTCTTTTTGTCTCGCTGCTATAGGTTGGCGAGTCATATTTGCTTACGTTTTTGGTTGTGACTTAAGACATAATTTCAAAATTCAGTTCTGCAGGAACTGGTGGTTTTTCGTGACCCTTAAGGTCGGAGAGCTTATTGTACCGACCGTGCATGTTTTGGAGTGTTTAAATGTTTTGGGTTTTTAACGGGTTTATCTCGTCGTTAACAAATGTAGCCCATTGTTCCAGCATGTGGGTTTACTCAGTGGGGTGAGAGGAGGGTGTCATTTCTTGCCCACCATCCGACTGAGGGAAGCCTCACCGTGAAGTCTTAGACACCGCACAGCACCGAAGTGCATTGGAGCAAGCACGTGACACTCACCTGCTTCTCACTCGTTCTCTCTTAATGCCCCAAATACCAGGAATTCCATCACTTCAAAAATGTCCTTGGTTACTCTTCCATCTAAGTCACAACTTGATTCTCAGCTGTCAATTCTTTATAACTTGACTTGCATTTGACATATACCTGTGTCTCTGCACACATTAATATACTCGTTACCTTATTTCTGTTGAATGTTTATGCAACTTCATTGTAATTGTACTATGATCAGTCTTTTAATTTATGTATCTGCCCAAGTCACTCTTAGCTACAGGGAAATTTATGATTTTCACATTGATTAATGTTTTGCTAAATATTGTAATTGTCACGTGACACGGTTGTTGTTGCTCTTTATGCTTCGATGCTGTACTCTGATTTAGTTTGTTTTGCTTTGCCATTTTGGTGACTACGACCACTCTTGAGCTCTGACCTGGTTAAACAAATAAAACTTAACACTAGAACTTGTTGTGGAATGAGCCAGAATTAACATCACCGTACGCCTGACATGTGGCACCTTGAGAGATTGTGAAAGGCGCCTAATGTTTCAATTATTATTATATATGGGCCTGGAAACAAGCACTGTATATTGGTAAATTATTTAGCCGAAAGCTTGATAAATTATTCCTCAGAAATGGGCTTTACACAAATAAACTATATTCATATCATCACCCAAACCCACTGACTTTTCTTAATCAACATGATGTCGACAACTTTTGCAAATTCTCTGATCCATGTGTTCCTCTGTTTGCCTGTTTTTTTATGTATTACCACAAAAATGCGAGATCAACATACCACACCGAAAAGTTCCAGCAACAGGATACAAAAATTCCGCGGACATCCATTCCGGTGGGGTGGAACCGCGTGAAAGGCAAATAATGAAGGGAAATAGGGCCCGCTACCCCACCTCTGTCTGCCCCTTATATAATTACAAGCATACGCCTCTCCCGTGCTTCGTTGCACACTTTTCAGCCATTTCCATTTTAATTATCAGTGTCCATGTTTACATTCTATAAGTCAGAGGAGGTGATATGCCAAAATTATTTTTAAAAGGTACATTCGTTTGTTGCTTAACATGATCTGGTTTTCAAAAGTACCCTACCCCGTCATTACTTGTCTTTTTATTACATCGCTTTGATGCTGAAATATCTTTATTTGTTTAGGGAACATTCACGCAATTATGCTTAGCCTTTGTCGATTAGGAAAAGGCATTTAACTCGACGGAGATTGATGTAATTATCCAAGCGCTCGCACACCAATTCCTAAATAATATACTGTACTTTAAATAATAAAATCTATTTTAAGGATGCAAAAGCTACACTGAGACGGCCTTAAGAAGTTAACCAAACGTTGAATCGGAGTCAAAGAAGGAGCTATGCTTTTGCTACATTTATTCACAGTGACATTCAAAGATACTTTCCAAAGTTTAGATTGTCGAAATGACGGCGTAAATATAAATAGAGAAGATATGAACTACGTCTGACTTACTGATGACACGGTGATCATTACAACAAATGGAAATGGACTACAGGGTGTAGTTGAAGAATTTAATGAAAGCTGAAAAGGTTGGCTCAATATATGTATGAGCAAACAAAAGCCATGTACCGACATAAATGCTAAATCAATATTTAACAATGTTTTTGAGCAGTTTGTTATTGGGATGAGACCTTAAAACTTTGTGCACATCGAGGTTATATTTTTATTGGATGGAAGGCTGCGATTTAAACCAGACATTTCGACCACTTAGGCTCAATGCTCTGAAACAACCAAAGAGCCACCGTTTTCAGAGCCTTAAATTCATGAGTTTTTCAAGTCGGGCTTGTCCAATATCACCAAATGTTAGTGGGCTTGCTATTTGTTCAAGCGACGAGGCTGTTGCGCAACTTTGTGGTTCTCAAATTCCAAAGCTGTGGATTTTTTGGTTTACTGGTTTCCCAAGTTAGCAGTAAGCGCCGCATTGTTGTGAATTTGGCGACCGCGTGCGTTATGTTTATTCCCCAGATTCCACTCATCTGGCCTTGATTCTGCCTGGGCCATGGTACACTATGTTCCTATAGCAGTGTTATTATCTGCCCAGCACTGTTCAGGAGTGTGCACTTGAAGTGGCAGTCATCATTGTTGTGGAAATGGCCTCGTTTGTGCTGAGGCATTTACGTAAGCGTAGTGGCTAAGTGAACAGCGATTCGCTTTTATTAGAGCATTGATTTACTCTCCAACACACTGGTGTGTTGCTGTACCAGTAACGAATTGGCATATTCTGTTCATGTGACAAACCTACTAATCGGCTGTGCCGGGTGGTGGTGGGTTTAACAACACATATTTACACGATCTAACCCAAAAAACCCGTATTATGGATGATATTTGTCACAAAGCCCACTTGTTAATCAGAGGATTGAGTTGGTGATCCTGACACTGGCTTGATAGTTTCCAAAATAACTTCCCATGTGTTGTGATCTTAATGGTCCCAGATGAATAGCAATGCCCTTTATATGCCCATGGAATCGTCACTGAGTCACGAGGCAATGTTTTCAGCAAAGACAAGCATTGCAATGTTTGTCCAGATCCTTTTTAACGAGTGGCATATGGCAGTAAACCAGGGTATCTGCACAAACCCATGCACATGAGGGGGTGACACTAAAAAACTGGGCAAGGATTCAAGAATCCATTGCTGTACTGCCATATCGTGTCCACCTGTAGCCCTAGCCTGCAACACCAGGAAATGTCCATAGTCTCTCATCCGAGTAGCAGTACAAACCAGGCTTAAAAATACTGCTGAGCTTTTAAGATCGGATGAAAATTACTGGTGGAGTCCAATAAACCATCAAATTACTGGTGACGTCCAATGTTGGCAATCGTTCCCTCAGTTAATCACCTCCAGTATGTAATGTTCAGAATACTGTAGCCCGAATATATTTAAATGAATAACAACCCATATAAAGCAACAAACGTTCTTTCCACACATTCAGCACTTTGAACACTGTCCCATCAGCCAACAAGGCTGGAATTCACTTTTAATTATGTCACTGCAGTTACCTCTGTTAATTTTGCATGAAGAGATAGGGAATCGTAATGGTCTTCATATTCTTGGTTCCTTCGGTAAAGTCACGTAGATAGAAAATAAAAATAAAAAAGTAAAAATACAAATAATACGTTGAAAATAATAAATGCAAAAAAACCCACGACGTTTCGATCGCAACACAAGCGGTCTTCATCAGGCGGAGAGAAAACGAAAGTTTTAAGTCAAAACGTAATGGTCTTAGCATAATAACACGGTGACCACATTACCAATGGCATGCTGCCTTAGATGTCAAGCGAGTAAAGGGGTGCGTAATCCGGGTCATTCTGGCGACACCGATTGCGTACAAAGAGTCACTGGGCTGCTGTGTTTGCCGCGTGTTTTGGCAGAGAGGTTCCAGGGATCCGAGTTTTACCAGCAATCCGTGCGGGCGCTGGAGGAGCACACGGAGAGCATGACTGCGCTGGGCGCACCGCCCTTGCGGACACATCTCCTGCACCTCCGCGACACGACCAACAACCACGTGGACGCCTTCTCCGCCAAAGTACCAGCCAGGCACACCGGGGGAACACGCAGCGTGGTCGGTCGCGGTGGGAAAATACAGTCGGATGGTCGGTTTAATTGTAGTAAGGCTTCTTGAGATAAGAAGCTTTTTTTCAATGGCAAGGTATTGTGATTAACAAGGTATTGTTAATACCACAAGGTATTGTTAATACCTTGAGTAAATACATTGCGATTCACCTTGTGAATCACCTTGTGATCACCTTGTGATTCACAATACCTTGTTATACCTTGCTAATCTCGTCAAGGAGCATAAACCATAACGTGAACTCCGGTCATCCTCGCAGCGCCTTTTGGCTCACCATAGAATGAAGATGGTCAGTGCATCACGCGCTTTCAGATGTGTTTCTGTGGTCGTCTGGAACGCTTTTCCTTCCGACATCAGCAAGCCACTGTAGCTATGCACTTTTAAATCGAGATTGAAAACTAATTTCTTTACAACTGCCTCTAGTTTGTTGTCCTTCCCCCACACCTCCGATTAGCACAGTTGGCTACGTACGGTGTGAAAGAAGTTCAACATACATACATACAATGGCGACCCAGCCAAAATGGTTGACACTGTAGCAATCAGGTTACATGGGAAGACAGGGTTTTCAGCGGTTGCATTGAACAAAAGCAGGGAAATGTGATAAATGACCAATAAACAACAGGAACTCCGTACAATTGAAAGCCAGCGAGTAATCCAATATAAAATTATTCGTGACACAAGTGAGAGGAACTCACGTTTAACGCGGCATTAAAAACATCACGAATTAGAATTGCATTTGGTAGTAGTAATAGGTTTTTACCCTTTTATCTGGAAACAAAACTGACACCTTTTTTACAAGGAGTCATGTTTGCATTGACCACAATACATGAGGTCGGAATGCAAACACAAAAGACAACTCTGATAATGTATGCACTGTCCTTGAAATTGATTGGTCCACACTCGAGACAGATTTTCTTAGAGCTCAGTCTCACATGGTATTGGACCAGATGACGCCAAAAGGCGCACAACTCAAAGACAACGCACCATCAGAGTATTGAAAGCTCGGGGTGAGCATGTACATTACGAGACCTCCTTTGCCAATAGCTAGATATAGTAATAGGTTTTTACCCTTTTATCTGCCATTTGTTTGTGGGAGTCACAAAGCAATGCCTTCAATGCAGATACAGATGATAGGGTCACAATACTGAGATTAGTGACCAATTAATGCTAGAATTTAGGTGCCATAATTGAGAAGGCCCTTGACACAATATGAATTCTAAATTTCGGAATGGATAACAATCGGAGGCCCGTCATATATAGACGGGGCGGTGTTAAACATCAAGACTGGGTGGCGCGCGTGGATTGGTTGTGAGAATTGTTCTTCAACTTGTTCAGCACTTGTCAGGTGATGGAGGGTCTTCACACAAATTTTGTCGGATCGTTACACGGCCCAACCCAATAATCTATTGTGAACCAGAATTTAACGTGATTGAAATTGTGTGCTTTCACCGGTTATAGAATGAAGGTTCTCTCGCACTTTGAGCTCATGGTGGCAGCCAGTTCACTCACGCCTGGACAATGATAGTTTGCTTTGCACTTAATTTGGTCTCGTGCTGTTTTGAGAGTTAAACGCTCAAATAAATCATCAGGTTAATACGTGTCTCCCCGCTCGAATGAGCGTGGAGCGGTTGCTGATTTACGTCGGTGGCCGTGAGCCAGCGTGGTGGAAATAACACTCCCATAGCGGGGGCCAAGTCTACCGAGAGAGAAGAATCACTGTTGGCCTCCCCACAGAGTGTTGTTCATTTTTGTTGACCCCAGAAAGACGGACGGAATGAGTCAGTCGTAACGTCGGTGTGCACTCGCAACGTTCCGATTGCGAGTTGCGCACTTTGCCACCCAACTGGATGCTTGGACAAATATTGCACCATAGGCACAGTGAAGTACCTGCACAGATTTGAAACTTGCCTTTTGAAGGGCCATTCCAAGGAGTCTGGCATAACGAATTGAGACAGTGCTGTCTGTAACAACATTTCCGTGTTTTGGTGCCAATGGCACAATTGGCATGTATATCATTATGTAAGTTTTAGAAAGGGTATATGAACGAAAATCACGTATAATCAACTGCTTAAGAGTGTGCAGCAGCACAAACAACCTTTGTGAGCACACGAATCTGGTTCTACGACTTTGACAGCACAAATCCCTAATCGCTCAACTCAATATTGGTTGCTTTACACACATCCCTGCGTAGCGTGGGGACAAAGTGGACCCACACTTCGCAATGAGTTATTGGTTAAAGTGCAGCTGCATACCCAGGCAACCGGGTGATGGTGCACACCAGTGCCAGGTGTGGTTGCAGGCGCATCGCACATATGCTTGCAATCCTCTACACTCTTTTTGTGAAAACGAAATACCTGTGGATTATTTGGGTTTATGCGTTTCCTCTGCCAAAGGCACATATCCCTGTTGGCAATATTCTTATTTTTGAAAGCACAGCATTGCTTACCGTAAGTTTCTCTTAGCACACGGAGGTTAATGAAAACATGTTGTGTAATCCATTTTTTTTGTTTTATTTGGGATCTTTCCTGAAGTCCACAAAGGTTTGAATACAATATTGCATGTGTATGAAAGGGAATTTTGTACGTGACGTTTCCCGGCACAGCTATAATGTCAAAAAATAAGAGTGTATTTACAGCTCTTTAATCCACTGCTAGGCGAAAGCCTCCACAAGCCATGTTGGGAGCGGGGTTGTTTGACCATACTTCACCACGCTGGTCAGTGCGGGTCGGTGAATAATTTTTCAAGAGAAGCCACACGAATAATGGTTTTCACAGGCGTCCGTTGACACACAAGTGCACTGCTCTTAGAATAGATCCTCAGCCTCGTGACGTGATGCCGATAGCACAATTGGAATGAAATTGAGAAAAACAATTCAAGTAGGATCAGGTTCAAGATAGGTAAGGCAACGAATGAGCGTGGTTCACAGGATCAAAGAGTGAATATTCTTCAAAGTAAACGTTTTTGGGTTAGATCACGTAAATATAAATGTGTCGTTAACCCACCACCACCCGATACAGCCAATTAGTAAGCTTCGTCACGTGAACAAAACGTGGCAATTAGCTATTACTTCAGCACTTCTGTTCGATGGCGAGTACACCCACGATATTTACAATTTGAGTACGACCTTTCGCTGGTGATTACAACCAGCTTCATCAGGCGATTTTCCAGAATTCTGAAGAAGTCTTCCTGCTTCTGGTCTTAAATAGAGCAAGGTGGTGGGCAAGGTGATGTAGGCAGGTGATGTAGGCAGGTGACGTAGGCAGGTGATGTAGGCAGGTGATGTAGGCAGGTGATGTAGGCAGGTGACGTAGACAGGTGATGTAGGCAGGTGATGTAGGCAGGTGATGTAGGCAGGTGATGTAGGCAGGTGACGGAGGCAGGTGACGTAGGCAGGTGACGTAGGCAGGTGACGTAGGCAGGTGACGTAGGCAGGTGACGTAGGCAGGTGACGTAGGCAGGTGATATGGGCAAGGTGATGGGCAAGGTGATGGGCAAGGTGATGTAGGCAGGTGACGTAGGCAGGTGACGTAGGCAGGTGACGTAGGCAGGTGACGGAGGCAGGTGACGGAGGCAGGTGACGTAGGCAGGTGATGGGCAAGGTGATGGGCAAGGTGATGTAGGCAGGTGATGTAGGCAGGTGATGTAGGCAGGTGATGTAGGCAGGTGAGGTAGGCAGGTGACGTAAGCAGGTGACGTAAGCAGGTGACGTAGGCAGGTGACGTAGGCAGGTGACGTAGGCAGGTGACGTAGGCAGGTGACGTAGGCAGGTGACGTAGGCAGGTGACGTAGGCAGGTGACGTAGGCAGGTGATGTAGGCAGGTACAAAGGTCAGAGTGGGGTTCATTGTAATCACGGCAATTATAATGGATATGTTAATCTGAAAATATGCAGTACATATTACCAGATGGGTTAATCCATTCATGTTTACGTGATCTAACCCAATAAGCTTTATTATGAATAATATTGGTCATGAAAGCCTACGTGTTAATGTGAAGATTCTGCACGTAGGGGGAGAGGGGTGCAGTGGGGCACAAAGGAAACAAGAATGGAACGTTCTAATTTAATGGGCTGGCCTGGCCTGACTACTTATTTCACATCTTGTCATAATTTGTGACAATTCCTCGTATGCACAAAATACATATATATACAATGCATCCAATTGTCATTGCCCTCATTATCTTATCCTTTTCTTCGAAAATTATTTCATACTGTGGTGTTCAGTACGTTGATGTTGTTGAAGAGGCTGTGTGCCGCTTGTTTATGGACATCTGTGAAAAAATAGCTTAATAGCTCATCGGATTCCTCCTGCAGTACAAATCAAGATTCTGGTCCTTCTGATTCTGTGTGGCACAGCTTGCGATCCCCGTGTCTGGGCAGCACGCCCGCGGCTTCCTGAGGAGCAGCTCATCCCGAACGGAGCCCAAAGAGAGGTGATGCAACTTGGCCACATCCACACGATCCCCATCCACGAGATCTCCAACCGCGGTGCCACGGACCAGACCTTGCATCCGTGTTTTTCAGGAATGCTTTGGGATGTCTGATCAATTATTTTCGTAATTAATACGGCGTTTTGTTTATGGGGGGAAAGCCGTGTCCGGAGAAAACCCGTGCGTGTGAACGCGTAACACACTGATGAGTTCAGGAACCCACTTGCTGCGCTGCAATACCCTGGCCATCTTAACAGCCCAGTTGGTGTGGGAGTTTCACAAATCCATGTGATCCACTGGTCCTTGCTTCCATAGTTTTTGATCACAGGTTTGTGCTACCATGCCCAGCTCAATTTGGCATTGGTGGACAGCAGTGCCTTGCTGTGGTATGGCAGTCAGTCATAAGGAGTCACCACGGAAGATGCTATCTCAAGAGTGAGTTGTGTGGCCGATTAGGTTCAACCATGGAGTGCTATATTATGGCTGGGTGGCTATGTTAGTGAGATTCATGTCTGGATGAAGGCCAAAGAAAAAGGTATCTCTGGTTGTAGTAATAGGAAGACACTTATTTAGAATCTACATACCTAGGCCGTGACCCGGGCAGTTCAATAGAGTGCTCCAGTGAAGTCCCTGTGACATGACTCCCATACATATCCATACGTCAACGCCGTGGTCGCTCTCCCTCGGTAAACATGCAACGTTGGGCCAACGTTGGCTCATATGGTTGGAACCGGCCGTTCAATGTTTATGGGGTTGCTACTGCTCTACCGGTCAGGAGTGCCCAGGGTGGGGGGTGCGTGATGCTCTGCGCTGCGCGTGTCCCGCTTGCCGCGAGTGACCTGGCCATGCAGTGTCACTCACGGCCGAGCTAGGTCACAAGGGTCGCGGGTCGACCAGAACTCAGCCATTAGTGAGTGGCCGGTCCGCTTGCCTTACCAATGTGGATGGTCCCGGAACAGCTATAAGCCAGTGAGTCCATCATGGCTTGGCTTTGCGAACGAAGATCTAGGAAGGACATCCACGTCTTCTGCAGGCACGCTGGTGGCTGAAGAGGCCTATGCGGGACAAGCAGGTCCTACCACAACAGCTGCAAGTATAGGTCTCATCTGGGATGGGTGCTGAGGGATCATGGTTCTTCCTCCTTCTCCTTTTGTCCTCCATACGGGCCCTGCGGGTATCTTCGAAGAAGGAGGTGGCCTGGTGGACTGTGTGCCGCCAGGAGTTGCGATCAGCTGCTTGTGTTGCCCACTGACGGTGATCGATGCAGCAAGCAGTGAGGGACTTCTTCAGGGAGTCTTTGTATCGCTTTCGTGGTGCCCCTATGTCGCGATGGCCAGAGGACAGTTCCCCATACAGCACGATCTTAGGCAAGCGGTTGTTCTCCATCCTGGCGATGTGCCCTGCCCAACGAAGCTGTGTCTTGAGGACCATGGCCTCGATGCTGATGACCTTCGCTGACTTGAGGACTTCAGTGTTGGCGACGAAGTCACTCCAGTGAATATTGAAGATTGTGCGGAGGCAGCGCTGATGGAAACGCTCGAGGAGACTCAGGTGACGACGGTACGTGACCCAGGACTCAGCGCCATACAGGAGAGTGGTCAGCACAACAGCTTTGTAGACGTTGACCTTTGTGGCTCTTTTAAGAATTCTGTTGTTCCAGACACGTTTATATAGTCTGCCAAATGCACTGTTTGCCTTGGCCAGCCTGTTGTCGACTTCGTTGTCGATCTTGGCGTCAGACGAGATGACGCACCCCAAGTAGCTGAACTGGTGGACAGCTTTCAGTTCTGTTTGTTCAATGAAGATGCTTGGTGGATGGTGCTCCTCATGGGGTGCGGACTGATGAAGAACTTCAGTCTTCCTCAGGCTGACTTCAAGGCCGAAGATCTGAGCTGTTTTCGCGAAACAGGACGTAATTCGCTGCATAGCTGCCTCTGTATGAGCAAGGAGGGCGGCATCGTCAGCAAAAAGCAGCTCCCTGATCAGTTGCTCCATGGTCTTTGTGTGGGCCTGCAAACGCCTCAGGTTGAACACGCTCCCGTCGAGACGAAAACGGATGTATACGCCATCAGCGTCGTCGAGGTCCTCTGTGACCTGCTGGAGCATCATGCTGAACAAAATGGTGAACAGCGTGGGAGCAAGAACACAGCCCTGTTTCACGCCGTTTGCAATAGGGAAGGGCTGCGAGAGATTGTTGCTATTTCTGACTTGTCCAAGCTGATCTTCATGAAGCTGGACGATCATGGTGAGGAACTTCGGTGGGCAGCCTAGCTTGTCCAGGATTTTCCAAAGTCCCTGCCTGCTCACGGTGTCAAACGCTTTTGTCAGGTCCACAAAGGTAACGTACAGTGCTTTGTTTTGCTCCCGGCACTTTTCCTGAATCTGCCTCAGGACAAACACCATGTCTGTGGTTCCCCGGTTGGCTCTAAAGCCACACTGGGTCTCTGGGAGGTGATCTTCAGCTATTGCGGGTACCAGTCTATTCAGCAGTACTCTTGCGAGGATATAAGCCAGTGAGTAATGATCGATTTATAGTTTTTGTAAAAATTGTATTTGTTACACGGACGATGGTCCCGGTTAGCCAGGTACTGTAGATACCCGGTTATTACACGAGAGAGTTCCGTGGTGGTACCGTAAGCTGTTGTCTGTGTTGGTATTATGAAATTTTGATGAAAATAATAAAAATTAATAATTTTCCGAAAAATGCGCAATTCGCATTAATTATGATAGTGTGTGTATTAATACGCATAAATTATGATAATGCGTGTAATTATATGCATAAATTATGATAATCGTAGTAATTTATGCGGAGGCTTGCGATTATGTTAATGTGTGCAGTTATGATAATTTGCTTAGTTTCGTTTATCCAGAGTTATCAATCAGGATAACACGATTATCATAGATTCATTTACCGATTATCCTAGTGTGTGTTATAATATTTTAGGTCTCCATTTTCATATCTCATCACAGGATACAGTTGTCAAGAATAAGACAGTTTTGCATGGACTTGGAAGGAACACTCGATATGCTTCTGGATTACAATTTTATTCTAACAAGCACGTGACATTCTATCATGCAGGTCAAACATGCGTCAATAATTCAT
Organism: Lethenteron reissneri; assembly: GCF_015708825.2. Lineage (NCBI taxonomy): Eukaryota > Metazoa > Chordata > Hyperoartia > Petromyzontiformes > Petromyzontidae > Lethenteron > Lethenteron reissneri. Next base: position 2,030,371 of record NC_083801.1, read on the forward strand.
GGGCAAGATTATGCAATTAACTAATATGAACGACAAAAACTTATGCAGTTGTGACATTATGCAATTATGCAATATGAATAACGAAAACTCTTATGCATTTATGTAACTCGACGGCAGCAACTGCTTTGCACGATCAGTTGATATTGAACGCACCACCTCGAAATGGCCACCCTTTTTGAAACGAAAAGACAGTTTTTCTTTTAAAGTCTTATTCGTGTGCGTGCTGTGTGTGCGTTGTCCCCTCGTAATATTAATTGTGTCGTTAGCTTGTGTGGTGTGGTAGGATACGAACAGCTCCTGCTGCTCCCTCGCTCGGCGTGTCGCTCGGCTTTTGCTCTCTCTCTCTCTCTCCACTGCTGGATTGAGCGGCGTTGGCACGATGTTCCTTGAAGAAACTTGCTTGCTTGGCGCTTGATGGTTCCGGGGCTTGGTGCTGCTCGTGCGCTCTCTCTTTCTACTGCTAGATGACGAGTTGGCACGATGCTGTCCTTGAAGATGCTCGGTCGCTCGTGTCGCTCGGTGTCGCTCGGTGGCGCAAGGTGTCGCTCGTTGTCGCTCGTTCAGCGATCTCCGCCTTTCCTGCGGGTTGTTCGCTGGTCGTCACTCTGACGAGGAGCGATGCTTCGTTCGTGGCAGGGTGGACGTTGGCGTCTTTGTTGGCTTCACTCGCAGCTCTGCGACTCAGGGTAGCGATTCTTCTCAGGTGGTGCAGACCTCGGCTTGTAGCTACGCGTCGCTACTCCGCAAACCTCGTCATTCTGAATGACAGGAGCTTCTTCGTTGGCGGCGACGAGGAGAGATGGAGCCACAGCCCTGGAGATCTGTGATGGGGGCCAGAGCCCCTGTCGATCTGAGTTGTATGGATTTTCCTTCGGTTTATATCGGAAAATTCCACTCGGCTTCCCGAGTTGTTCAAAAGCTGTGTCATAAAACCTTCCTGTGGGGGTGGACCATCTGCGTCCGTGTGTGTGTCCGTCCGTGTGTTTCGCGTGCGTGTTTGTCCGTGTTGTGGGGAGACAAAGGCGGTTGTTTCCACGGTGGGAGCACCCGGCGCATGCGCTTATTTATTCGAAGACGTGTTAATTTCCTTTGAGCCATTGCCCCCTTTATGGGTGTCATTTCCTAGCTTTGTGCCTGCGTGTGGAGATCCTCTCGGAAAGACAAAGGCGGCCGTGTTGCTCGCTTCCCATGGGTTGTTGTGTTTGGTTAATTTTGAGAGCCTTCTCCGCCCTTGATTCCTCTTCTACTTTAATTCCGTACTTATTATTTGACTTCTTGTGATTATTTAATCTGATATCCCGGCTAGGAATTTTGTTTTGGAGCGAAATAGATGCCATAATTATTCTTTGATGCTTCGGCCCGGCCGTGTAGATATTCTTTAAAGGTAAATAATGTCAGTACTTAATTAACAATGATGGGTCGCGATTCTGGTGCAATTTTGTCGTCTGGTTTTCAATTGGAGTGAGGATGGATACTGTTTGCTTAATCTTTATGGTTAAGTTGGTAACTTGTGTATTTAACATGGTTCAAAGACCCATCTGTGCTTTTTGTCGTCGATGCTGTTTCTTTGTTAAGAATATAATTATCTCTTCCTCCGTGTCTCCTGGTTATGCAACCCCCCGCCTGCAATTCCCCCCCTCCCTTGTTCCTCTTGTGTGAATTTAGGGGAGTTTTTTTTTTATTACCTTATTGCCCCCCCTTTCATGTCCTCTCTCCTTTGAAATGAGGTATGCGCGCATCTGTGGAAGTGTGGGGGCCTCTGTGGAAGTGTGGGGGCGTGTTCGTTCCCACGTGGCCGCGTCTATTAAAAAAAACGATATTATCTATGTTGGCAGAATAATTCTTAAAAAAAAAATAATATTAAAAAAAATAAAAAGGGGGTACATACACAACAGTCCGCCCTTTTGAAAATTATCAGGGGTCGATTTGGCCACTGGCGAATTTTCAAACAAAGTAATGCCCCCTTTTTATGTCATGCATCCCATCAGCCGCCCTTACTCTCGGCGGTTATTTCTTACGACGCGCGTGCACGTATTACGATCTTAACCTGGTTACATCTGAAATAAGCAAAGAAAATAACAACACGTTAACATCGATATTGCGTTACATCGGTTCTCATACATCATAACTCTGACGAACATTCATTTTTGTTTTTGTTAAATCCTGGTTACATTTGAATTAAGCAAAGAAAATAACACACGTTAACATCGATATTGCGTTACATCGGTTCTCATACATCATAACTCTGACGAACATTCATTTTTGTTTTTGTTAAATCCTGGGAAACGCTAGGTAGCGGTTTCGAACGCATTTATGCGTTACCTTCCTCATGTTGCCTGGTTTACCACTTATCACTTTGATAATTTGATCACGGTTTTCGGGTTCGTTTTTGTAGTTTCCTCTCTCACTCTCTCGCGTCGTGGGAGTGTGTGGTGAAAAATTGTGCTGCACGTAACCAGAATTCGCGCACACGACCCACTTTGACACTTGGTTCGTGGCATTCGCTCTCTCTGCGATTACATGCACATTTGCCGAGTCAGTGTGTCGATTTAATTCTGTCCTTCGTAATGTTGCCCTCTTTGTTTTTACGAGTGTGTTGGATTTCAACACCATTCCCGATACGTCATGGACATTCGTCTCCATTTTAGCACTCCGATCCACATAATTTTTGGTTTCCCTTGGATATTTTCCATTCAAAGGCTCACGCCTGCGCTCCTCAGGGCGTGTCTCTGTGTTCTCTCTTTGTCTCTGCTGTCTGCTATCCACCGTCCGATCACTCTTCCATTCAGCCCTGTCACTTGCAGCCTGCTCAGGGTTTAACACCTCAGCGGGTGGGGCGCGTGTTGGCCGCTCGCTCGCACTCACTGTGGATGGTTCATCACGTATTTGGACCGCATTCTGTGTTATTCCTCTATTCCCTCCTGGTATAGCCGGTGGAGGAATTGGTCGGAATTGGATCGATTGTGTTTGACCTCCCATCCTGCGATTCTCCTGAATGTTCGCATCCATACCTCCGCGGTCTGTGTAACACCTTCCCGCTAGGTGGTTATCTTGCCATCTCTGTGCGTAATTTGAACCTTGCGTGTGTCGTGGGATGGGGTGTTGATATGGTTCTGCTCTGAACCTCTCCCTCCTGCGATTCTCGTACATTTTTAGCCCAGTATTTCTCCCATTTGGGTGCCAAATTTTTCCTGGATTGTTACCTCGCCATCTTTGTGGGTAATTTTGATCTTGTGTGTGTCGTGGCATGGGGTGTTGGTATGGTTCTATTCTGAACCTCCCCCTCCTGCGATTCTCCTGAATGTTCGGCTTTGTGCCGCTCTCATTCTCGTGCCAACCTCTCTCTGGGTTATTTTGCCATGTGTGCGTGCGTTTCTGCTCCGTCCTGCATGGTGGGACTGCTCGGTGATTTTTATTCCTCTCTGAGAGGCTGGGTTCCTCATCCCTCTCCCTGTGTTCTGGATCCGAATTATGATTCTTAGCTCTGTATAACCATGCCATGTACGCCTTGCTCTCTATGCGGCGTAAGGATGCGGTTTCTGGATTCAAAACCATTCTCACCCTTTCTGTAATCTCTGGGCTCAAGGATTCAAAAAACATAATTTTGAACATTTTATCTCCTTCGTGGTATTGATTCACATCGCCTGCGTAATACGCTCTTTTAAATTGGACGAGGTAGTCACGTGGATCTTGGTCCATGCCCTGGGTCATCGATTTTACAGCATAAAACCCCTCAGTGAGTGTCGAATATTCTCCAAACTTCCGAATCACTGCCAGGCTCAGTTGTTTAAAATCATTTCTAACCTTGCGTGGCAGTGACTTTACCCATGGAATGGATTCTTTATGTAAGGTCCGTTTCAACAAACTCGCTTTTTCATCCCGTCTCCTCAGCCCTCTAATCATTGCCTCCTCTTCTACGGTTGCGATATGTGTGTGGATATCCATAGTCTTATTGTGGGGGTCAAAATCGGGAATTCTGACTAGAGCCTTGTCCATCAATTTAAGGGTTTTACTGGTGAATAGGTATTCCGAAAGTTGATCGCCGACAGCGTCATCATAAAACAAGTTATCATCAGGCAATCTGTCACTTTGGTCTGTGCCGTGTCGGGCGTGTTGCCATTTCCCTTCAGTTTTTGCCTCTGCCCTTAGTGGAGCATGTCCTGTCGACTTTATTTTAACATTTTTCCTCCCTCTCTCGAATTGTGAGGGTTTCCCTTTGTCAAGGATTTTTTGTTCGATATCCATAATTTTTGTGCGATCAATCCCTGGACTCTGTCCACGTACCCAAGAGTGTGATTTAATGTCACTTCCATATTTATTCTGTGGATCCACGTCTGTGAGTTTCGCTGGTGTCGCGAGCACTGATTTCTCTCCCGTTTCCTTTCCAAACTTTCCCTCATTCCACAATCCCTGTCTGTATGCCTGTGTGAGAAGGAATGAGTCCTGTCCTGCCTTCTCTGCAGTTTTTGCATCGTGTTCGCCTTCGTTACATTTTATCCAGTCAATTAGTTTCCCCCGAGGTGTGTTCGTGTTATCGATACAGCTCCCTTCCCATATGTCTCTCTGACTGTACTGCTTTGTAACAGATTGGTCGGTACGTTTAAATACGAGCTCCCCGTATCCCGTAACCCATTCAAAAATTATTCTTAATCCCAGCATCTCAAGGTGTGGCGGGAGTTACTTTGACATTCCCTTTCAGAGTGCATATAAAACAATTATCTCACAGAGTGTAGTCAATTCGACTCGAGCTATCTGTTATTTTCCGATTCAGAGTGCGTACCTCTAACACCATTTATCACAGGATGCAATTGGTTTGATACGATATTATCTTAATTCCACTGTCTCTGTTTTAACCTGCTATTCTGGGTTTTAACCTTAGAGGGCGTTTTTTGTTTTCCGCCCGTTCACAATTGTCCATACTTCACAATTACCATGCAATGTTCGATCCTGATATTCTGGTTAACACGAAGTGATTCATTCCATCATCCATGCAAAACACTGTCTGTGAGAGATCCCGGACGAGCCCCCATTATGTTGTATGTGTTGTGATTATGAAATTTTGATGAAAATAATAAAAATTAATAATTTTCCGAAAAATGCGCAAATCGCATTAATTATGATAGTGTGTGTATTAATACGCATAAATTATGATAATGCGTGTAATTATATGCATAAATTATGATAATCGTAGTAATTTATGCGGAGGCTTGCGATTATGTTAATGTGTGCAGTTATGATAATTTGCTTAGTTTCGTTTATCCAGAGTTATCAATCAGGATAACACGATTATCATAGATTCATTTACCGATTATCCTAGTGTGTGTTATAATATTTTAGGTCTCCATTTTCATATCTCATCACAGGATACAGTTGTCAAGAATAAGACAGTTTTGCATGGACTTGGAAGGAACACTCGATATGCTTCTGGATTACAATTTTATTCTAACAAGCACGTGACATTCTATCATGCAGGTCAAACATGCGTCAATAATTCATGGGCAAGATTATGCAATTAACTAATATGAACGACAAAAACTTATGCAGTTGTGACATTATGCAATTATGCAATATGAATAACGAAAACTCTTATGCATTTATGTAACTCGACGGCAGCAACTGCTTTGCACGATCAGTTGATATTGAACGCACCACCTCGAAATGGCCACCCTTTTTGAAACGAAAAGACAGTTTTTCTTTTAAAGTCTTATTCGTGTGCGTGCTGTGTGTGCGTTGTCCCCTCGTAATATTAATTGTGTCGTTAGCTTGTGTGGTGTGGTAGGATACGAACAGCTCCTGCTGCTCCCTCGCTCGGCGTGTCGCTCGGCTTTTGCTCTCTCTCTCTCTCTCCACTGCTGGATTGAGCGGCGTTGGCACGATGTTCCTTGAAGAAACTTGCTTGCTTGGCGCTTGATGGTTCCGGGGCTTGGTGCTGCTCGTGCGCTCTCTCTTTCTACTGCTAGATGACGAGTTGGCACGATGCTGTCCTTGAAGATGCTCGGTCGCTCGTGTCGCTCGGTGTCGCTCGGTGGCGCAAGGTGTCGCTCGTTGTCGCTCGTTCAGCGATCTCCGCCTTTCCTGCGGGTTGTTCGCTGGTCGTCACTCTGACGAGGAGCGATGCTTCGTTCGTGGCAGGGTGGACGTTGGCGTCTTTGTTGGCTTCACTCGCAGCTCTGCGACTCAGGGTAGCGATTCTTCTCAGGTGGTGCAGACCTCGGCTTGTAGCTACGCGTCGCTACTCCGCAAACCTCGTCATTCTGAATGACAGGAGCTTCTTCGTTGGCGGCGACGAGGAGAGATGGAGCCACAGCCCTGGAGATCTGTGATGGGGGCCAGAGCCCCTGTCGATCTGAGTTGTATGGATTTTCCTTCGGTTTATATCGGAAAATTCCACTCGGCTTCCCGAGTTGTTCAAAAGCTGTGTCATAAAACCTTCCTGTGGGGGTGGACCATCTGCGTCCGTGTGTGTGTCCGTCCGTGTGTTTCGCGTGCGTGTTTGTCCGTGTTGTGGGGAGACAAAGGCGGTTGTTTCCACGGTGGGAGCACCCGGCGCATGCGCTTATTTATTCGAAGACGTGTTAATTTCCTTTGAGCCATTGCCCCCTTTATGGGTGTCATTTCCTAGCTTTGTGCCTGCGTGTGGAGATCCTCTCGGAAAGACAAAGGCGGCCGTGTTGCTCGCTTCCCATGGGTTGTTGTGTTTGGTTAATTTTGAGAGCCTTCTCCGCCCTTGATTCCTCTTCTACTTTAATTCCGTACTTATTATTTGACTTCTTGTGATTATTTAATCTGATATCCCGGCTAGGAATTTTGTTTTGGAGCGAAATAGATGCCATAATTATTCTTTGATGCTTCGGCCCGGCCGTGTAGATATTCTTTAAAGGTAAATAATGTCAGTACTTAATTAACAATGATGGGTCGCGATTCTGGTGCAATTTTGTCGTCTGGTTTTCAATTGGAGTGAGGATGGATACTGTTTGCTTAATCTTTATGGTTAAGTTGGTAACTTGTGTATTTAACATGGTTCAAAGACCCATCTGTGCTTTTTGTCGTCGATGCTGTTTCTTTGTTAAGAATATAATTATCTCTTCCTCCGTGTCTCCTGGTTATGCAACCCCCCGCCTGCAATTCCCCCCCTCCCTTGTTCCTCTTGTGTGAATTTAGGGGAGTTTTTTTTTATTACCTTATTGCCCCCCCTTTCATGTCCTCTCTCCTTTGAAATGAGGTATGCGCGCATCTGTGGAAGTGTGGGGGCCTCTGTGGAAGTGTGGGGGCGTGTTCGTTCCCACGTGGCCGCGTCTATTAAAAAAAACGATATTATCTATGTTGGCAGAATAATTCTTAAAAAAAAAATAATATTAAAAAAAATAAAAAGGGGGTACATACACAACAAAGCACAGCAGCAGCAGCAACAAAACAATGACATGAACATTGCAGAGAATGACTACAGCAGGGTCCTGAAGGAATTTTGCACGACTCACAAACGAGGTGTTTAACGGTCGTAAACGAAACGCACGTGAACTCAAAAAAGTGCAAATATAACGATTCATATACTTTAATGTGATTTAAAGAATTAATAACGGATCGTCTTTGATGCCCTTCACAAACGTAATACATGTAATAATTTAAGCATGAACAATATCACACACGCACACACACCTTGTATTCCCTTGACCAAAAATTCCCACGCCTAACCTCAAAACGTACGTTTCCGCATACTTTCCCTGGAGGTAAATCCCAATGTACAGCCGACAGCAACGGAAATCTGTTTCCCTTTGTGACCAAACTGTACCTTGGCTGCACGAACCTCGGCAAAATTCACGCTAAAATAATATTTAAAACAACCCACTCGCCAACACGGGCTGGTGTGGGCCATCTGACCCAGGCTACAGCCTAAAACAGTACAGATTGTAACGACTGGACTGGGAATAGCCCTGCTCAGCCGCACAAACGTTAAACGTACCTGTAAAATAAAACACAATCAACCTCGACGCCGACTCTCACCACCGTCTCAGTCTGATCGGAGAATGGGAATGCATCACGGTATTGTGCTTTCTCTCCAAAAAGAGTTATTCACGATTTAACAACCACATTTCTGCTTTTTGACATCCAAATAACATGTAAGTATGTTGAGCTTTTATCACACCGTACATAGCCAACCGTGCTAATGGGAGGTGTGGGAGAAAGGACAAGAAACCAAACACGAAAAGCAGTTCTAAAGAAACGAGTTTTCAATCTCGATGATTTAAAAGTGCATCATAGCTCCAGTGGCTTCCTAATATCGGAAGGAAGAGCGTTCCAGACGGCCGCGCAGGAGCGCAACATTCTATCCCAGTCCCACAATGTCTGCGGTAGGATGTTATTCTGAGAGGATGTTATTCGTGCAACCACATGGTCACGTTTCGGCAGGATTTGGCCACGAAACGTAACAACTTTGAGGTAAACAATTGAGCAGAGCCGAGAGAGAGCTCCAACCTCCTCAACGGGACTCTGTGGCCACCACTGCAGTGTCCCTGGCCTCGAACGCCCAGGGAGGGCGGGGCTGCAGGGATAAGGGGCGGGGCTACAGGGATAATGGGCGGGGCTACATGGACAAGGGGCGGGGCTACACGGATAAGAGGCGGGGCTACAGGGATAAGAGGCGGGGCTACACGGATAAGGGGCGGGGCTACACGGATAAGAGGCGGGGCTACAGGGATAAGAGGCGGGGCTACACGGATAAGAGACGGGGCTACAGAGATAAGAGGCGGGGCTACACGGATAAGGGGCGGTGCTGGTGAATGCTAATCGAGTGAATTTTTCAATTGGGGATGCATCATTTTGGTGACAGTTCATCGAGAAAATCCTCTGCACCTGTTGCACTGTCACTCAATGAAAGTAATTTGAAAGTACTTTTTTTCCCTCAATGTATAAAACACGAGAGCCTGGGACGTGACTTAGGTGTGGAGCTCCAAGCGAGAGGCTCACACGTGACGACAGGGCATCTATCCCTCTATTTAAGAACGACGCAGGAGGATTTCTCCACAAATCTGGCTGTCGCCTAATAATGCAAGCTGTAATTACAAGCGAAACGTCGTACTCAAATTGTAAATATTGTGGATTTACTCTCCAACACACCGGTGTGCTGTACTGGTACGAATTGGCATGTTTTGTTTACGTGACAAACCTTACTAATTGGTTGTGTCGGGTGGTGGTGGGTTTAATGACACATTTATATTTACGCGTTCTAACCCAAAAAACCCGAGAATTGATATTTGTCTTTGCTGTGTCTTTCTTTTATGATGGGACTGACACAGATATAAATTGGTGGCTGGCGAGTACATGACTCTGTGTGTGGCTAGCCAAGGAGATCACATTTGTTTGCGTGGATGCTTGTTCCCAAGGCTCTTTTTGGCCAAAGAGAATGCAAGGTAATATGGTGGGCGGCGAGTCTTGTTGGGATGGTGGGTGGTGAACTTCAGAGGCATGCACCGATGGTTGTGGGGCACTTGACGGCCTTGTCTGGTGCCGCCCTTGCAGGTGGGAGATGCAGGAGGCGATGCTGTGCTTGGGCAATGGCAGCTGCATCTCCATTCTGCGCAAAGCCGAGGAGTCAGAGGAGTGACGTGGAGATGACAGCGACGCCGTCGAGGGAGCTTGCACGGAGGGTTCAGTTTCACGGGTTATCACGGCTTCAAGTGCTGCTCGGCATCACGGGTCGGGGTCAAACTCAGGGCCTTGTGCTCGGGGTCACTTCTTCAGCTGATGGTTGACTACCGCTTGTGGGAGACCGCCCGTTGGTTGCAGTCCTGCGACAAAGTTGCATTTAAAACACTTTAAGGAATGTTTTTTTGTTTGTTCTTGTACTGCTTTGAATGGCACTCGAAGGAATTTCCTTTGAAGGAGCTTTGTGCAGCTCACCACTTGTACTGGACATTGCATGACACAATATTGTTGAATAGAAATTCTAAGATTTTAGTTATTGGCATTCTCTGCAATGAGGTTATACATAAGCAGTTACCGAAAACCTGTACATTTACATTTGTTCGATGAAATGGTTTAATTTATTTGATTAAAGGCAGCTTATGTCGGAATCAGAATATTTATTTAGGCTGCAGGAGTCCAATGAGCTATGCAGCTCTTCTTCGCAGATGCCCAGTAGGAGCAGGTCAGCAAGGTACACCAAACAATACAAAGAATGATTGGCGTCCAAAAATAGAGAAAAGGTAAGCAAGTCACTATAAATGAATATAAATAAAGTATACAAGTGCATATTTCATGTCAACATGCTGCCTTGATGGAGTGCGATGTTCACGGATGCTGGGTGGCTGTGCTGGAATATTAAGCAGCAGTCAAGACTGAATTGCGGTAGAGTTGATGGTTTGACTTCCACGGGGAATCAACCGACGAATGTTGGCTGCAGTAAAGACAATGTAACCGGTATTGTCCAAAACGTCTCAAGTCTGATAAATGACACTGGCAGGACCCTCCTGCAAAGAGTCTTGAGACTCGGCGAGGCTGTCCTGAGCAAACAAGCATCAATGATACGAATGTGCTGGTGTTGTCGCTAAAATTCCACGTTAAGCATGCCCACAATTTATAAAATCAATCGCGATATCCGTTTACTTCTCTGAGTCCCCTGTAAAAGGACATCATCCTGGGTAAAATAAGATGGCTTAAATATGGCTGCAGTACTTGGCTTTGATTTACATAATAAAAGATACAACGTTTGCTGAAAATCAGAGTTAACAATAATATTTTATTATCAAAGTACGTAACAAAAGCTTTACAAAAACATTTAATGGATAAAAGCAATAAAGTGTGGATACCAATGTAAAAATATATATACTTTCTTGTTTTTACTTTCATTAAGAGCTGCAACCCGACTGCGATTACGAGTACGGAAAACTGATCCTGTACTGCAATAGTTGGGATGCAACAACTCGCCAGTTAAAAATAAATGCTCACAACCAATGCACGTGCAATGGATCCTATCTGTCGTCAATTATGTAAGAGTCGTACGTTTGCACCCATTTAGCAATGACCATGTTTATGATCCCTGTCATAGCAGGCATCTACGTTCGGCAAGTTGGAACAAAAGCTAAAAACATTCGTGAAGAAGCATAGAGGGGTGGCATGTCCGTAACTCCGCTGCGATACAGGAAGAGAAACGCATGAGTGGGCCGATGGCCAGTGGAGTGGCAGAGGAAGGAACGTGCCCGAGACTCATCCACCGTAGAGATGGGGCGATGAATTCAGCTCGAGTACGGGTGCCAGATTGTTGCATCTTAGGATCGCGGTGGTGGTTTAGGGGAGGCCTTCATCCAGCAGTGGACATATCAATTCCGACATGTTTATACCACTAAAGTCGCTGCATGCATCACGAGGGAAAACATCAATTGCTGGATTGAATGTTGGCAACCGATCAAATCGTGGGAAGGAGCAAATCATGACATCGTTTTGTGGCAGAAGCAGAACCCTAAACTACTATACTATTTCTATTTTAACAGGTTAGGCCCACTGAGCTATGTAGCTCTTTTTAAATCCTTTATATTAAGTTCGCATGCTTGCGTGCTTGCTTACGACCGTGCAAATCTTTCGGTCGTTTTTTAACCCACTTCCCGTGATCCAATCGAGCTGACATTTTCCACACAGACTCGTTGTGCCAGACAATTAATGTTCGTGAAAAAAATTCCCAAAATTTTACACTTTTTAGTCAAAAAAATGTATTTTACATATATTCAAATAGAACTCATTCTTGGCTTTGGCTGAACGTCACAGTATAAGAGCCCAGAGCGTAACCCCTCCACAGGCCGTGGCGGAGTAGCGCAGTTGGTAGCGCCCTCGCTTCCCATGCCAAAGGTCGCGGGATCGATCCCCGCGTCCTCCACAGGCAAATATATTTTTAAATCCTTTATATTAAGTTCGCTGCCACGCATATAAAGGATTTATAGTGAAAAACTTTGTTTTTACGGGTTATACTTGTTCAGAAGTGACCTGGCCACAAATGATAGCTCAACGAAGTGGCTTATCATATAGAAATTTACAGCAGCCAAATACTCGAAATGTGTGTTCATTCTAAATGTGGCGGGAGAAACCGGAGAAAATCCACGGGAAGAGTAACGTGGAAACTCCAAATATACAGCAGGCGTCAGGGTTGGGATCGAACCCACGACCTCCTGTATACCAGGCGAGGTAGTTAACATCTCACCGTGGCACCCGTGTGTCGGAGCTGTGAAGAGGGACCAACAGCTCTGGTCTCAGACTAGGCTCTAAGAAAAGCTGTCTCGGGTGTGGACCAATCAACTTCAAGGACAGTGCATATCATCAGAGTTGTTTCTTTTTGTTTGCATTTTGACTGCTTGTGTTGTGGTTATTGCAAACATGATGCCTTGTATAAAGGTGTCAGTTTTTGTACCAGTTGAAAGGGTAAAAACATATTACTATAGCTCTGGTCTCATCTGGAAGAATCCAACTGCACACACAACCATTTTCAAGTCTTCTAAGAATTGGCCACAATTTGCAACTCATCAGAGGCACTCGTTTGTCCCTTTCCTGAATTCAAGCCTTATCCTGCGTGCCAACGTGCCAACAATGCACGGCCCAGCGTTGTTTGCTTTATTAATTTCTGTGCAGGGCCACACATTGCAGTTCTAATACAGGGTTTCAAGCGCGCGTGCCCCCTAAAGTGAATGGAGTGGTTTAACGGCGGTCGCACCATGCAGTGTGCACGCATCATCAACAAAGGTGTGTTGATTATTACACGTCAAAACTTACATTGCAAGAGTCCCGCTTCGATATTGCCATAAAACAAATCCTACGTACAAAGATGGGGTCAGATGGCCCGACTTGTAACGCTTATCCATGAATCTGCCATAGAAGTCATTATAACCGATGATACTGTTTAGGCTCGGCATACAAGTAATTACATCAAGGCGTACGGTAAGTGCAGTATATTTCTTATGGAATAACTAATTACATCTCACTGCAGTCACTTAACATTTATAGCAATTGACAATGACCTCACTGAGGCTAAGGTGTGCATTTACTTCTATGAATGTGTGGAGGATTGCATTCGTTGCTTGTGCTTACAGCCACTAATTTGACGATACGCAAACCTGGGACATTCACACATGGACAACTGTGATGACATTCTGCCGTGAAGTCTCAGGAAAATCTGAGAGTTTATTTACCAACGTCGGCATAAATTTAACAAAACACGACGGTGCAAAACAAGAGCTGTAAATAGCTTTGCAAAGTGTCACCTCCAAAAAACGAATTAGAGAACGCCGACATTGGTGCTCTGGAAGTGCCCCGAGGTACGGTGAAATCAACTCGGTTGAAACTGTTATATCAAGCGTGAGAAGTAATATTGCTGGCGTCACAGCTTCCTGTGCCCCTTGGTGCCGACGGCTGCTGCACAGAGAACGCGTTTGGAGTCTACCGATCAACGGTGACGACACGTACACACACACACACACACTGCTCGGATTAGCGGACGTTCGGCCTGCCAAGAGTCCGAGGTGCGGACGGCGTTTGCGGTACAAAGACGACCGCGCAGCAGCAGCAGCAACAACTCCGCCCGCACGCCGCCGCCGCCGCCCTGCGCCTCAATCCGTACCAACGCCGGCCACGGCCTCACGGGCCGCACGGGGCCCGGGCGCCAGTCCTCCACCGGCCATTCGGCTCAAGCGGTTACCGCTCCTCGAACAACTCGGGTGGGGGGGGGGGGGCATCCTCAGAGCACGATCTCTCTCTGGATGTCGTGGGCCAGGGGGCAGCTCTGCACCAGGGGGCAGCAGCGCGACATGGGCTTCTGCTCGCCGGGGAACGAGGGGGAAGCGTCCTCATCCGGCCCGGCCTCCCCCGCAGCCTCGGGTGCCGCGCCGGCCTCCCCGTTCACCGCCGCTGCCTCGGGTGCCGCGCCGCCCGTCGTGCCGGCCTGGCCGACGGCGTCGCTCTGCGCGCCGGGCTTGGCGGGACGCGGGACGGGGTCGTGCAGACTCAGCCCCAGCAGCGTCAGGGGGATGTCCGACGGCAGCAGCCACGGGTGGCGCAGGCTCTCCTCGGCCGTGGCTCGCATCCTGCGGGCACGCGGGAGCTCGTGTGAGGCGGCGCAGGGCGGCGCAGGGCACGTCGAGAGACAGGGAACGCGATGAGTCCCAGCAGCAGCAGCGCGTTCGGCGCTTATTATTGAAAGTTTACGAATCGCAAATACAGCGCTGCACGCTTCACAGCGGATGTTAAAGATCTCGCGATGCGATTCAAAAAGAGTAAGGGGTTCCTCGTGTGCATGCGTCACGGTTTTAAATTTGAAAATGTACCTTCGTAGTTCTCGGGACTAAATACAGGAGCATTGCCCCCCCCCCCCCCCCCCCCCGTCAATCTAATCCAGGCTGTGTCTGTGAAACACAGCGGCGCCTTCCTTCGTTATAGCCTTGCACTAGAAGAATGGCGCGATTGCACCTGATTCAAGAGCCGAATGGCTCACAGGGCTATACCAAATAAATGAAATGAAATGAAAACTCGCCAGTGGGTGAGTACTCTAGCGCGTGGGGCGCAGGAGCCCACGGGGGGTGGGGGAAGGGGCTGTATGTAGCTTAGCATCTTCACAACGAGCGGAGAAGTATCAAGTTTTTTTGTATTCATCATGAGTTGGGCCCCGGTTTTCACGGCCCCGCGAGCCACAATCACCGAGCTGCTGGTGGGGGTGGTGGCGGTGGCGGTGGCGTCAGTGCGCAAGGCTTACTCGGGCTCCTTGAGCAGCAGCGTCTGGATGAAGGCGACGGCGAGATAGGACACGTTGCTGAACGAGTCGTCGTCGTAGCTGACGTTCACCTGCGCCACGTTGAGAAACGTCTCCTGCTTGTCCTCGCCCAGGAACGGGGACTCGCCCGTCAGCATCACGTACGCCAGCACGCCGATGCTCCTGCGGGGGGCAGCCGCCACACGCGCCGTGTCAGCGCCCGGCCGTGCTTCGGCCAGGCCCCCCCGGGAGGTTGAGTGCGGAGGGGTTCCCCGCCCCGGCCACGGGGTCGGGCCTCCCTACCGGCCCCCCCCCGGTAGAAAACAAAAGAGCCGCGCAGCAGGCGAACCCCGACCGCAGCGAGCGAGCCGGGCCGTATCCCCTTCACTCAGTCACCCCCACAGCTTCGTTTGTCAACATTTACCCGATTTCACATTTACTTGCAAATTTCATCTCTAGCCCCTCCCACTGACCCGTGTGCTACACCCATCACAAACCTTTATAACTACCTGCCTTAGCAGCGCTCCCACCATATATTCTCAGCAGCTCTCCCGCGATATTTCTCACCTGATGACGATTGCTTGTGTTGCGATCGAAACGTCGTGATATTGGTATTATTTATTACATATATATTTGTATTATTTTGTATTGTTTGATCTATCTACGTGGCTTTACCGAAAGACCAAAAGAATACAGTATACACAGTACACACACACCGTACACAGTATACACAGTACGCACACACAGTTCACACAGTACACACAGCATACACAGCACACACACACAGTTCACACAATGTTGTCCCACGTCCTACTGCATAGCTGCATCCGAGGTGAATTCAAACCACAGAGTGGAACAAATTCTGGGTAGAAATAGGTTTGCCGAATATACATCGCGAAATAGCACTAACCAAAGTGGCATAGATGGAAGGGAACCTGTAGTCTTAAACTGATGGCGTCCGTGATGATTGCAATGATTTAAGACTCCCCCCCCCCCACCATCCTCCCTTCCAAGAGATGATGGTGATTTGTTAATATTCCAGGGCCATGACCCGATATTTTATTCCCAATGTGGCGCTTGTTGAATCTCTTCTGGTTACAGGGTTTATGCGAACTAATATAATTTCACATAAACACACCGTAAAATATTCATTCTCGTACGATTCAAGGCATGCGTCATCAGCGTAGCGTTTTATAGCGAGGAATCGTAATATGCCACGTACACACACATGCACGTCTGTAAAGAAACATTATTTTTCATACTTATGTGATGCTTCTATCGGCTCCCTGCCCACACCGCAGACAGCTGCTAATGCAGCTCAAGTCTCACAACCCCAGATGAACCGCAGATTCTCAAATCCGTCAGGTTCATCAGTCTCACCCACGGTGGCAGTGGCAGCCAGCACCAAGGTGAAACGTTCCCCAGCCTCGCGGTGCCTGTCCGGCAGACGAGTGCAGAGTAATCCACTCGCAAAGCCACGCTCAATCCTATAATCTGATTGGTTTGTGCGAGACAGATCCTTGAAGGAAATCCCGGCATCGGACACTCTTGCAGAACTCTAATCCCCAAGTGAGGTGGGGGGGGCACCGTCTTGACACAAAAGGCTCTTGGATCGTGGCAAACCCAATGTTTGCCCGGTTCCTCCCACACAGATACACGTGGGAGAGATCAGGTGGTGGCAAGGCCCCCGCATGGGCGATTCTGTGATACTGCCCAGGGGGTTTTTGTCATCGCTTTAATGTCGGATTTCTCTGCACTTTAGGGACGCTGGTCATGTGAACTGTACTCCCAAATCGGTCAAGCCTCTTCCGTGTGGAGACTTTACCTTGGCCATTATTACATGTTTTTTTTTATTTGTTACCAAAATTACCAGTGTGGAAATTAAGGATGCCCTAGTCAGATACACTTCTGTGGTCGTCTGGAACGCCCTTCCTTCCGATATTAGGAATCCACTGGAAGCTATGCACTTTTATATTATATACATTGAAAACTCGTATCTTTAGAACTGCTTTTTGTGTTTAGTTTGTTGTCCTTCCCCGGCACTTCTGATTAGCACGGTTGGCTACACACGGTGCGAAAGAAGTTCAACACGCATACATCGTCCTTGATGGTATAATAATATCTATGATTCCTTGCAAAAGGTGTCTATTCGGCGTTTTAAAATCACACCTATTTTATTTCGGAGAAAAGGGAAAAACCTATTCTTATTATTCCTACAATAATTTTCGACCGCTGGTGTTCGTGACATTTTTATGGCGCAACGCGATCACGAAGCAAGGTGCGGCCGTGTTGCACAGATGGCAGTCTGCACGAGTTTCAGAGTCAGGGATTGATGCTGTTGCCATTGTGCAATCCCCAATCGAGCGATTTGCAGGTCATTTTTAGCATGAGGATTTTTGGCCAACACCAGTAACATTTTACGTTACTTGGCTATGGGAGGAAACTGGAGAACCCAGAGGAAACTCAGGCACAGCAGGGGGAGAACGTACAGACTCCACACAGAAAGGGGCCCATGTCGAGAATCAAACCCAGGCCATTCTTGCAGCGAGGGGCGAGTGTATTACTACCGCGCCACCCTGCCGCCCATACTGCATTGGTATTGCAATTAAACCGTGGTCAGATGAAACAATGCAACGACACCTGTGAGCATGGATTATGCAAGGAGGGGGGAGAGCAGCTGTAGGTTTCAGCGGGGCAGGCCAAATCCCCTGCTACGCACCACGATCTCCGGCGACGTAACGCGGACGCAGAACGTAAATCGAGAGCGTGCAAGCGCGCGTGCGATGCGGTGCGGCGAGGCACTCACCACATGTCCGCCGCGGTGCTGATTGGCTCATAGCTCAGAATTTCTGGAGCTGTTGGAGAAGTAAAAAAAAAAATTCAGATTTTCTATCAACAGCTGTGGTTAAAATTAGGCGCGATGACGACGATCCGTTCCAATCAGCAACCACCTGCATCTCCTTTCTGCCAGCCCCTGCTCCACTAGGCGCTCCCCTTTACGCATCATGCTTAGGAGGTCTGCACAATGCTGGTAAACGTGAATATAATGCATATAGTTATTTAACTTGACAAGCAGAATACCCAATTCCTTTTCAAATAGCACGGATAAGAACCCCTTGGCAATGTTCAACCATCAAACTTAATTTCTTTCGAGCTGCTTTTTGCACTGGGTTCATTGTCCTTCCCCCGCACCTCCGATTCGCACGGTTGGCTACGCACGGTGCGAAAGAAGTTCAATGTACGTGCATTCAATCATAATGATTACTTGATTTATTTTCATTCTGCGCGACTTCACCAAGAGAACCAAGGAGTCATTTCTGCAGTCACGAAAGCCTCAAATCAATAATAATTGTGTACATTCGGTGTTGGTGCTATCATTCTTACTGTGCATGGCTCTCACGAAGGGTGGTGTGTTTCACAGGCAATATGCAGCAGTTTTTGCAGTAGAGTGCCACGCTGCTGTGTGTGATCCCAATTCAGTAATTTGCGGTGTAATCTTTAAAAACAATTAGGAAGTTTCAGCGAAACAGGCAGGCGAATTTAAGAAAACTTGCACCGTCAAATTAAGAGCCGGCGACCTCTGGCTTGCCAGTCCGGTGCGCTGACCGTTACACCGCGGCAGTACCACAGCAACGTCCCCAAATAAGCGCTCATTAAACGCTCGTTGAGTGTGCGACTGTGGTGTGCGACGGTAAATGGGCCCTCTGTGCGCGTGGAGCGGTAGTGTGGCGGGGTTAGCGAGTTTCGCTACGAACCCGGCAACCAGAGTTCGATTCCCGCTCACGGCCAACACCGGTGATGATTTTCTGAACTGGTCCCTTGGCCTTTCCGAGGTCGACTCAGCCTCAAATGAGTACCTGGTGCAGTGTGTAAACATCGCCACTGGGGAGAAAAAGGCGGTCCAGCATGATGCTGGCCACCCACTCCCCTCATGTGCCATGCCGACTTTCATAGGTGCCACTCGCTCACGGCACTTGCCCCAACAGTCAGTTAAGCCTACACGGGGGATCTTTGTCTTTGTGCACGTGTGTGTGTGTGCGCGCGTGCGGGATGGGCCACGTACCCACGTACTCCGGGGTGCCCATGATCTCACGTAGCTCATCGGCGCTGCTCACGCGCCGGGACAGCCCGAAGTCGACGATGCGGATGTCTCCCAGCGGGTCGGTGCTCGTGAGCAGGATGTTCTGGGGCTGCGTGGCAACACGCAGTGTCGAGCACACGCGCACACGCACACACACGCGCACACACGCGCACACACACGCACACACACACCCCGGTTCGTCCGTTAGGTGCAAACACAAGCAGGTGGACACTTCAAACACAATGTGTAAATTAGCAGGGCATGTGTTCGCATGTTTTGCCGCAGCAAGTGCGTGTGCTTAATGCAAACTCGATTCCTTGCAAAAGGCATCTCATTTGGCTTTTGAACATCTTCACGCGTCCTGTTGTATTGCCAGAAAGGGGTGAAAGACCATCGTTAACAGCAGCGTTGACACTGTCCATCAGGACCTCGACCTCGTTAACCCAAATCCCATGGGGAAGGGGTAGGCGGCACGACACGGCGACTGTGAACAAGCGTTAAACGCCGAACATGATGAGCCAACGGATACAAATCCGCTTTCATCTGCCGCCCACTTCAGAGGTTACCGTTTTGCCGACAAAAGGTGAACTTCAAATAAAATCTCCACTGGCGTTGCTGGGTATTGTACCAGCGTTGTTTGATTGGGGGGCTCAGCTCCCCCCCCCTCCCCCCATATTGCACATCCACGACCCAGCAGCAGCAGCAGGTGGGTAAAACTTAGCAAAGAAGAAGCTCCAGACAAACCTCCACGACGCTCGCGGTACCAGCGCGCCGACCGTGTAGGGCACGTTTACGACAAACGAACTTCCGGCGGGTAACATCCACGGCGTCTCGGGGCGAACACACGTGCGCACAGCACCACGTAACGCATGACAGCCGTGATGCTCACATACGCAGCAACAAAAACATCAGCAGCAGCAGCTTCAGCAACAGCCTCCATTTGCCACTAAGAGGTGGTGACGTCGCCAGGGCGCTTGTGCCATGCCGTGTACACTTTAAGGCCACGTGAAGTGTCAAACGGTCGCTGACAGGTGGTCACGGAATAGACCCAGATGCCACGGGTTGACCGAGTGAGATGACTGGCAGATGCACCCCCGTATTGCCTTTAACAGGCTGTTGAGACAAGTGCTATTTGCGAGCACCTATGAAAGCCACAGATACACACACGCGTGCGTGCACACGCCTTAGCCTTAGGCAAAGGCTCCCGTACTCACTGCATCATCTCTGCCAGCGTAACCACAGCAGTGAACGGAATAGGCAGGGTAGATGGAGCACTTCTCCCACATTCGAATTTCCACTCCACAACGTTCTTCGTCTCTGCTGCCAAGAGGCTGCTACTGCTATGCCGAGGGCTATCAGGTCCATCGGCTCGGTCTGAAGTCGTTACACGAGTTGTGATTAAAAGCGACAAAATCTCTCAACCGGTCACTCAGAAACTTTCCACTAATGTCACTGCCCACATCTGTGTACATTTTGTGGCAAGATGGGCAATGAGAAAAAAAAACACAACCCACAAAAACACCACCCCCGTGCGAATCACTGAACAACGTTGCACCCGTTTACCACCGAGATTAGCGCGCGCGCGCGGGTAAACACGTACGTGGAGAGCGGAGTGCGCGTCCGCGCATTTCCACGTACGCGCAAAATTCTCGCGCAAGTCCACCAAATTAGGAGCGCAGAGTGGGTTTCCCTCATGGACTGGCTTTTCAGCTCGCCAACTCGATCGCTCGTGAGCTCGTCTCGATGATGATTTATTCGCTACGAAGGGTCACATTTAAGGTCACACGCACAGGTGTTATTGACAAATGCGCAGAGTTTATTTATTTATTTACCCTATACTTTGCTTTCTAAACACAATCTAATGCTATGGGTTTAACGGCCATTGTGCCCGGTAGACAAAAAGAGATCGAAATTCCATCTTTAATAACAACGGGAAACACAAAGTCACTGTGTGTCTTAACAATAGGTGTCAGTTAAGAAGGCTTCAGGCCACGAATTGAAAAAAATTAAACCAGGGAGACTTGTGGTGCGCCAAGCCAGCCCAAAATAAAGATTCATCACCGCGTGGCATTGTGGAGGCTTGTAGCGAGTGTACGGGGGGAAAGCAAGGACCATCACAATATTAAGCTGCTCATTGTCCTTGGAGCCAGGACAATGAGCACCAGCACCACTCGGTAGTGATACAAGCTCTGCTAAAGTGCTCCCATTCTGGCACACAGTGCCCAGATTAAACAGTCTGTACAAATCCGCTCAGGGTCCAGCACGGTGGCTTTAGTCAGATGGTTAGTGGAACCAGGGTCCTCCCGCCAAGGATTCATGGCTGGCTTCCACGTAAGATTTGCTGCAATGCAGAAAGGCGGCATGAAAACAGAGGGGTTAACAGTGACATCCAAGCAAGGATGGGCCAACGGAACACACAGCCTCTGTAGCAAACGGGTGAGAAGCAGGTAGCCAGTAATACAGACCATGCTAGACAAGTGTGATAACACGGCCGTATGGAATTGGAATTTTCACAATTGGCAGTATGACCTCTTGACCTCGAGATAACTGTACAGCTTCGCTCCGAAGTGGCAAATATTTACGAGAAGCCAAGTTCAACTTCCTTGAACACCCCACGCGGTATTTCACGATTGTTTCGCTTCGAGAGCACGGGTTTATCTCGCAAGCATTGGAAGTGCCCCCCCCCCCCTCTCCCCACAGGTGACGCTCGGTCTCACATTGTCTGATAACGAAGTAGTTCCCACTCACATCATGTTGTGGAAACGCTAAACATCCAGACAGGATGAACGGCGGTGGCCTATTTTAGAATGGCGGCAAATTAGATGGCTGGGTCACCGAGAAGAATACTTCCTTGTTTCGGAGCACTGAGCCAGCGGCCACTTTAAACTAAACACGGAAACTATTTTTTATTTTACCAGGAAAGGCCCCCTGAGCTATGCAGCTCTTTTTCAGAAGCGACCTGGCTATCACAACCGATAGCTCGACGAAGTGGCTCATCATCACGTGGGAATTGATAACAGCAGACAAAAAAACTTTAACGTTTCTAAAATGTGGAGGGAAAAAGCGGAGGAGCCGAAGAAAATCCACGCGACCACAGGGAGAACATGCAAACTCCAAATATATTGCAGACGTCAGGGTCGAGCCCACAACCTCCTGCTTACGAGGCAAGGTAGTTAACATCTCATTACCGTGGGAACCCACTTTGAATCTGGCAACAACGGTGCCCCCCTTCAAGCAACCCGAGCACCGAATCGGCGGGAGAACACGGGCCGCTCAAGCTTCCCGGCGCATGCAGCGAAACGTCGGACATCGTGCGGAAAAACGACAATGCCGCGGCACAACCCGAAAAAAACGCGTCGGGGAAGAATGAAACGCTGCTCGACATTCGACTCGGCTGTGCAGTGGGCAATTTAAGGTGTTGCGATGACCGTGCCCCGTGGCAAATGGAACGGCAAAGTAACCCTTTTCCCATTCCGATGACGCAGTGGAGCTGCTGAACCAGGGGGAGAATCGCGTTTTCTTCCTGGTTCAGCAGTTCCACTGCTGGATTTTTTTCCCACCCGAGGACGACCGCTTGTGTTGCGATCGAAATGTCGTGATATTTAAATTTTTATTTGATTTTTCTACCTACGTAACTTTACCGAAAAAACCAAAGAGTATGGATTCCTGCAGTCACGAACGCTTCAAATCAAGATTAAAATAGCTTCATTGGTGCGTCTTCAGGTTGGAAGAAGTACCGAGGCTCCCACAAGGCCATGCGGCAGGGAGTGTGTCACGGTTTGGCGCCAGGTATCATAGAGTGCGCTCGTGTCCCTACGGTTCTCTGCAGTGAGTACAATGCCTTTAAAACAACGGCGCTACTCCGTCTCTATAAATAACATTCATGCTAACCGCTTGCGGTGAACTGGACCCACCCTGCTAAAGCAGCAGAAGCCTCGGAACGCGAAAGGCTTAATCCAAGCGATCAGCTGTATCAGAGAACTCTGCTGTCCTCCTATCACGGAGAGTTATCGCCGGCAGGGGCCTGGCAGCTGCATCCTGCACAGGGCCACCACGCAGCCCTTTAACCTGCCCCCATATTGCCTCACACTTCCCGTGCACAGCGTGCACCGGTCGCATTTATTTAGTCTGGCTTTGTTTAGAAAATGTACTTTTTTATACTTGTTTATTTCCGGCGTTTGCACGCATTTTCCCGAAACCATTTCCGCATTTCGGGTTGTTGACAGGAGAACGCCGATGGGTCTTTAAAGGCTTAGACGACATGTCCGTAACGGGGCTGCAATTCCACCCCCCCCCCCCCCCCCCCCGATTTTGTCCTCGTGGTGTTTTTTCTGGGCCGGGGCTGCAACGACCCATTCCCATGCCGCGATCGATGGGACCGCGTTGCAGATAGGCAAATTCACCCACGGAAATAACCAGCCCTTGATTGCGGCACGAAAACCACCAGATTTCACAAAATAGCAACGGCGGTGTGTGCACACAAGGTGAACACACACTGGAGCGACTTTGAAATAGCCGTAAGGGAGACCTTCTTGTGACGACAAACCGAGCATCGCACATTGCATAGAATAAAACAGAACCTCGTGTGGAAGCATTGCTGAATGTTATCCAGCAAAGTGCCAGTAAGCGATTGTAAATTCGCCTCACTCCAAAAGGTAACCGACAGCAGCAGGGGCCTATTATGACTCCAACCTCTGCACTAACGTTCATAACATGCACAGAAACCCCAATCCATTCTGCCAAGTCGCAATTCGCTTAAAGTCAATTTTAACAAATTGCCACCGGAGGGAAATTTGCCACCAATGCACGGCAATAAATTGTGGGCAGAATCTCTCAACGTATTGTTTTTAAAAGGGTGCAGCACCGCAAATTCTTGCTCACATTACTGCTGCCAGGGCCTCCTCCACGAGCGGGAGCTCGAGGGCCCCCCTCTGGAGGGTGGATTGGGGGCCCACTCCTGCACGCTGGCCTCACGTCTTGGCAGAGAGGTGGGAGTGCCGCACTTCACTCCACCACCACGTGGGGCCTGCGAATCAACTAGCCGTGGTTACATGCTAATGTCTCACATTAACATCACTAGCCCCGGCCACTTCTTTATGACCCCTTGGGCTACACCTATTTCAAACCTTTTGGCACACGAAGGGGTGCGTGACCACCACCATGCCCGGCTGCCTTTGTCTCCCTAGTAACAATGTTTACACACCACACAAGCTACTAATTTGAGGCCGAGTCGACCTAAGGAAGGCCCAAAACCGGTTCAAATAATCGTCATCGGTGTTGGCCGCGAGTAGGAATTGAACTCGGGTGGCCAGGTTGGTAGCACAGCGTGGTAACTGATACACCACCTTTTCATCTCACGTATACAAAGACCAAGATAAAGAGCCTTTAAGACTGTTTGGGGAAAGTGCTGTTAGCGAGCACCTATGAACTATGCAGACCGGGAAGTCCCACGCACGCAATGCGCGAACATGCACGCAAATTCACGTGTGCTTGGTGGAAACCAGAAGAAATTAAAAAAACCCTGAACTCTG
Organism: Lethenteron reissneri; assembly: GCF_015708825.2. Classification (NCBI taxonomy): domain Eukaryota; kingdom Metazoa; phylum Chordata; class Hyperoartia; order Petromyzontiformes; family Petromyzontidae; genus Lethenteron; species Lethenteron reissneri. Next base: position 2,054,705 of record NC_083801.1, read on the forward strand.
ATCTTGCCAGGTCACAGGTTTTTTCCAGAAATAACAAAATGTTGTTGTTGTTATTTTACATTTTTTAAATAAATAAGTTACGTAATTTTTTTTGGGGAGGGGGGGGGGTAACGATAACATTTCGGTGAAGGGAAGTTCAAGGGGGTTGTGTTTATATTGCAGGAGGACAAAGAGTCACTACGGTGCCTTGCAAGGCAGTTTTGAGGCTCGAACATTTCCACTTGAGCACTTTCCAACCGTCTCAGGCAGTGTTATTGACAATTATGATGGTGTGTGATACAAATAAGAGGTTAAATTTCATGACGGTTGCTTAAAATTCCAGCGCATCGTGTGTGTCATTGAATATCGTGGGGAACGGTGGCGTGGCGGTGGGAACGGTGGCGGTGGAAACGACGGTGGCGGTGGGAACGGTGGTGGCGGTGGGAACGGTGGCGGTGGGAACGACGGTGGCGGTGGGAACGGTGGCGGTGGCAACGACGGTGGCGGTGGGAACAGTGGCGGTGGGAACGACGGTGGCGGTGGGAACGACGGTGGCGGTGGGAACAGTGGCGGTAGGAACGGTGGCGGTGGGAACGACAGTGGCGGTGGGAACAGTGGCGGTAGGAACGGTGGCGGTGGGAACGACGGTGGCGGTGGGAACGGTGGCAGTGGGAACGGTGGCGGTGGGAACGACGGTGGCGGTGGGAACGGTGGCGGTGGGAACGACGGTGGCGGTGGGAACAGTGGCGGTGGGAACGGTGGCGGTGGGAACGACGGTGGCGGTGGGAACAGTGGCAGTAGGAACGGTGGCGGTGGGAACGACGGTGGTGGTGGGAACAGTGGCGGTAGGAACGGTGGCGGTGGGAACGACGGTGGCGGTGGGAACAGTGGCGGTAGGAACGGTGGCGGTGGGAACGACGGTGGCGGTGGGAACGGTGGCAGTGGGAACGGTGGCGGTGGGAACGACGGTGGCGGTGGGAACGGTGGCGGTGGGAACGGTGGCGGTGGGAACGGTGGAACGACGGTGGCGGTGGGAACGGTGGCGGTGGGAACGACGGTGGCGGTAGGAACGGTGGCGGTGGGAACGACGGTGTGGCGGTGGGAATGGTTAGCATGCTGTGCTGCGAACCCGGCGCAAAAAATGCCAACTTACATACCCCCTTCGCCCTGGAACTTGTCTTGGACAAAAAAACGACGTTGCCCTGAACACACGGTGCCACGCAAAACAAAACGCCCCCCACAACTAAGCTATGAAACAATTTTTTCATTATTTTACCAGGCAATCCCCCACGGAGCTATAAAGCAATTTTGCAGAAGCGACCTGGCCGCAAAAGATAGCGCAACGAAGTGGCTTATATCATGGAAATGTAAAGCAGCCAAACACTTGAAACGGGCGATGGTCGATTAAAAAATTGGGAGGGAAAAACCGGAGGACTCAGAGAAAATTCCACGCGACCACATGGAGAGAGACACGCAAACTCCAAATATATAGCAGCAGGCGTCAGGGTCGGGATCGAACCCAGGCGAGGTAGTTAACACATCTCCGAGCCACCGCGGCACCCCTTTGCTCAACAAAGGGGCTCGCGCGTTACCAGAATCAGATGATTAATTCATCCTGGAGGAATCCGATGAGGCATAAAGCTCTTTGTCACAGATGTCCAGTGACCCTCCCTAGCGCAACGGACTTCAAAGTCCGCAATCGGAGCGGTGCGTATTCCTACAGTGGTGAACGTTACCGCTCGTCCTGTCCGCCCGTGAAAAGCAGGGACGCCAAGACAATTGTTTCAGAATAATTTCGAGATGGGCAGGGTGGATTACTTGGACGTGGAGTCAGAAAACGAGACTAAACATGAAAAAGCCCTCTGACCGGGAAAAATATAGGTACAAGAGTCCAGGGAAGACAGTGAATTGAGTTGAAAAAGCGATTTGAACAATTGCATGCAACATAGAGTATCCAATGTAAAGTTCGAGACTGATGTCAAGGGCCGGGGTTTGATTCCCGACTCGGGCACCGTTCCGTGTGGAGTCTCGACGTGCTCCCCCTGTTCTGCGTTGGCTTGCCTCCAGATCCTGCATTTTTCTCCCATAGCTAAAAAAATAGACTCACAATGTAATTGGGTTTGACCAAATATCCCGATGCCAGACCCTCCTGATAAAGAGCCTTTGTAATTAGTGTGGCTGTTCTGGGTGAAGGGTTATTATTATTTTGCCTGGTGCCTACTCCCCCGCCTCTCGTGTACCCCCCCCCCCTCCTTGTGATGTCATTTAGCCCCTCCCCTGCTGCCCTTGTTAAATGGCGGTGCTGCTCATGTGTGGGCAGCTTCCTGGTCGCAGAACGCACGACTTCCTCGCACGTCACAAACGATTGCACAGAGCCCACAAACGCTCACATAAAAACAAACCCCCACCCCCCCCTCCCGTGTAGCCTTAACAGACTGTTGGGGCAAGTGCCGTTTGCGAATAGCGGCACCTATGAAGGCCGGCACGGCACACGAGGTAGTGGTGTGGCCAACACCACGCTCGGCTGCCTTTGTCTCCCCTGCGGCGGTGTTTACACACCGCACCAGTACTCATTTGAGGCGGAACCGGCCCAGAAACGCTCAGGGACCAGTTCAAATAATCGTCCATGGTGTTGGTGGCCGCGAGTGAGAATCGAACTCGGGTCGCCAAGTTCGTAGCGCCGCGCGCTAACCGCTACACTCCCACACACGCCGGCGCGCCGCTTACGGGAAACTAACCACGCTTCCTTTTGCAGCAACGCCGCTCCACACAGGGCCCGCGTAAGCAGAACCCACATTCACGTTTCAGCCCCACGGCTGATCGACGTCCCCCACTCCGCGGCGGGAGATGGAACCGGCGAGCTCCGGATTGAGAGTCCGGTGCACTCGCCAGAAAGCACGCAAATCGTGATTCGGGAAAATACCTCTCTGCGTGTCGGACAGCCAACGACTGGAACAAGCTGCCCCAATGACGTAATTGATGATTTTCCAAAGAACATGGATGCATTTAAATAAAGAATGTGATCTAAAAGAAGCCTGATACACAATCACTTTTGTTTTTACTTGTGATATATGTACTCTGTACGTTGTTTGCCATCGGACAGCGGTCCATCGTAGAGACGGAATCAATAAACCAAACGAAACACAAAGGCCGCATCCGAGGCTATAATGAGGCCACGATTGACGCCCGAATTTCAGACCTCGAGTAGTGTCTCGCAGAACAAAGCCTCTAAGGGTGGCAAGGTGTAGTCTGGAAGCTCCACACAGCAGGGCGCAGGTGTGGAAGTGCGCAATTTGGGATGTACATCGAGTGTGAAATCCCAAGGCCACCATACGAACGGATCGACCGTCGCGTAGGCACACAACGTGGAGCCGCTCGACGCATCCATCCAATGGTGAATGCCGATTCTTAAGTTTGTGAGCCAGGCGTCACCGAGTGAGCGGCGCAACGGGAGAATCGATGCTCTTCAATGCAACGTTCACGTTTGCATGCAGCCCACAAGGGGCGCTTCCATTCACCACAACGTGAGCATTGGAGAATCGATTCTCGATTTGAATCGGGAGCCTGATTCAAAACATTTAGGAGGTGGGGGGGGTGAATCCTCATGGCCCTGCACGCAAGGAGCAAGGTGTATGGCTCTGGTTGGTGACGTCCATTTGAACCAGAACACAGCTCCACTGTTCTATGATTCTGTCGATTGCAACGAGGACGATTGAAAAGGTGTCTTTGCCCGCAGGTTGTGGTGCCGCGGTGGAGAGATGTTAACTACCTCGCCTGGTATACAGGTGGTCGTGGTTTTGATCCCAAACCAGACGCCTGCTGTATATTTGGAGTTTGCGTGTCTATCTCTCCGTGGTCACGTGGATTTTTCTCCGGGTCATCCGGTTTTTCCCTCCACATTTAGAAACGTGCGTTTGTATTTGGCTGCGATAAATTTCCAGGTGATAAGCCACTTCGTTGAGCTATCATTTGTGGCCAGGTCGCTTCTGAAAAATAACTACATAGCTGAGTGGGCCTTACCTGGTAAAATAAAAATTGTTTCTCGTTTAGTTTTAGTTTCCATTCCAATAGGGGCAGCTGAATATCCCTTCTGGTCGGAGGTAGGGAGTTGACAATTCCCTCGGCCGCATCACTCGCCAGCTGACACGGCGAGTATGCGATACCATGCGGCGAGGGTTACAATCCAAATGTTGTGACGATATACGGCAAAATAAAAAGAACCTCGCACAACGCTCGCTCCTTGGCTCTCTCCTTTGCGAGGGAGAGGCTAAATTGCAATGGCCTTGAAATAGTGTATAATGGGCAATGAACTCAATTGTGATTCCGCTCGTGTTACCCATGAAAGCCTCACAGAGTCTCAAGACTCGTTTCCCGGAGGGTCCTGTCAAGTTTTTTGTTAAAGTTGGCTTTAATGTTGCTGCTGCTGCTATTTGTGACCCCAATTGACTACGATTAGTCATTGTGTGCGTGCTTTTTTTATTTAGCTTTCAAGTTTAGTTCAACCATATTCTGTGGGTCTGTCGGTAAAGTCACATAGATAGGTTCAAATAAAATAATAAACCTACGTGATCGGGGTGAGCAGCTACATCATGGGACCTCCTTTGCCAGTACATGATGTAGCTGCTCACCCCGAGCTTTCATTACTCTGATAGTGGCATTGTCTTTGGGCTGTCCGCCTTTTGGCGTCCTCTGGTCTAACACCGTTTGAGACGAGGCTCCAAAAAAAGCTGTCTCTGGTGTGGACCAATCAGTTTCAAAGACAATGCATATATTATCAGAGTATGTTTTTTGTTTGCATTCTGACCAGTATTGTGGTTAATGCAGACATGATTCCTTGTAAAAAAGGTTTCAGTTTTGTTCCCAGAAAAAAGGGGAAAAACCTATTCTTAAACCTACGTGACTTTACCGAAAGATCCAAAGCATATCAATTCTTGCAGTCACGAAAGCTTTAAGTAAAAAAATTAGTTCAACCAGGTGGGGACTCAATAGACCACGATCAGTCTCATTTGCAAATGGCTCGGCTTACAGAACGGCGTTGCTATCTATTGCGTGAGCCCACGAGACTTTATAAATAACATTAGATAGCAAAACGTGCGAATTATTCGAGCGTTAAAAATAACAAGCCAAGCGGCACATTCTCCATCTGTAAACACAACTCTGCGATTGGCTACCTACTAAACGCGTGCGCGTGGCATTTCCGAACACGGGATCGTTTCACAATTATCCTGCACGTTGTAAATAAACACCCTTCTTGTTTACAGCCACTCTCTCTAAACAGCCTCTATCTCACGATCTGGGAACGGCACGCAGCGCCAGGGGAGGGAACCGTAGGCAGAGATAATCGGCAGCTTTCACTGCAGCCCAGCAGTTCCCTGGGGCAAGGCCGCCGACTAAAACAAGCGCACTTTTAGCCACCGGTCATTGTGAAATGCGTGCCCCCTTCATGGAAGAGCGAGCCCCAGACGGCATGGGAACAACTCCCTGGGCACGCGCACGGCCAGGATAGAGGGCTTGGGTAGCCAGCGGCTACTTGCGGTCGACGTCGCAAGGCATCGCATGTTTACTCTACACAGACAGCGTGCGTCAAGATTTTTTTTGTGGCCAATGTGGCGTGGAGTGGTGCGGTGTGGGTCCAGTGCGGCGCCGTGCAGTGCGGTGCGGTGGAGTGTGGTACAGCGTGGTGTGGAGTGGCGTGCCGTGGGGTGGAGTGGCGTGCTGCGCGGATTGGCACAGTGCGGTGTAGTCTGGCGCGGTGTGGCACAGTGTGACGCGGCACGGCGCGGGCGGGCACCTTGAGGTCGAGATGCACGACGCTCTTGCGATGCAGGAAGGCGATGCCGTCCAGGATCTGGGTCATGAGGCGCACTACGTCGCGCTCCGTGAACGCCTCCTCTCTCTCGGCCACGCATTGGTTGAAGATCTCCCCTCCTGCCGCACTGCACGAGACAAAGACAAAGAACCCCGTATAGCCTTAACAGACTGTTGGAGCAAGTGCTGTTAGCGAGCACCTATGAAGACCGGCATGGCACACGAGGGGGTGGGTGGTCAGCACCACGTGTGGCCGCCTTTGTCTCCCCAGTAGCGATGTTTACCACACCACACCAGGTATACTCATTTGAGGCTGAGTCGACCTAAGAGAGGCCCAGGACCAGTTCACATATTTGTCATCGATGTTGGGCGCGAGTGGGAATAGTTCCGCTGGTGCGGTCCACCGAGTGAAATAGCTCTTTTACAACAGAACTACCACGGCCCAAGACTGTACAGAGATATCGCCAGATAATGCACACACAATCTACCGTGGGGTCATGTAAAACTCCGGATAGACAAAAACATTTTAAAAATCTAAATTAAGAAATATATCGACTGGCCCCTGTCCTTCAAAGCCAAGGAAAAGCAAACTGCTCCATGCTGAATGTGACGGAAAGCAGACCGAGCAGTGAAAGAGAATGAATGTAGTTCAACCCTGCAAATCACGTTGCTGTATTTACAAGCAAATAGCATTCCGCGTTGTCAACCATTCAGAACAAGTACGGAATTCATTGTGACCCTCGTTTATTAAAATTCTGCTCCGCTAACACCGCTCAATTTGGGCAAAGGCAGCGAATAAACATCGCGGGTGCATTTCTTCTTTCTTTTTAGATGATTAAGGGGCAATGGGGCCACAGAAAATAAGCATTCTTTTGCCAAAAGTGCTGATCCTCTGGAATTTAAATATAATCCCCGGGCCATATTTATGCATACCGAAGCAGGGCTGCTGTTGCTCAGATTTGTGGGAATAACGTTTAAAGCGTGGCCACATGGCTCCGTGTCCTGCGAAACTCGGGATGTGGCACTGCCTGACGTCCGCATGGTTAAAAATGTTTGTAACTATGCAGGAGCACGAGGGGCCTTATCGCAGCGATCATTGACGATGAATTCGGCCTGCCCAAGATCCACGCAGCCTCAAGAGTCCGCTGACCCCTCCTGGTTAACGGATCACCAGGACGGTGAACAAAAGACATCGAGTAAAACCTTGGATTGTGAGTAACTTGGTCTGCGAGTGTTTTGCAAGACGAGCAAAAAATGTAAGTAAATATTAATTTGATAAACGAGCGAGGTCTTGCAATACGAGTAGTACGTGTATACGCTTTGTCTGCTGAGCGTCACATGATCACAACTGATATACGAGTGCTTTCATATACGAGTGCTTTAGATTACAAACACGTTTCCGGAACGAATTATGCTCGCAATCCAAGGTTTTACTGTACCGCAGTAAATGCTGCTGGATTGCAAGAATACCAAACCCACAACTTGGACACAACTAGATTGCATTGCTTCTTGGAGTTTCAGTGCCACACCACGAGGACAACATTCACAACAGATTGACACTAAGCCCAGGTTGTGGTTTGCAATTAAATTATAATTTGCAAAATGCTGACGAGCCTCATTCCAAGGCCGTCCTCTCAGTCCGTGTTGCATGAGCGTGCGTGGTGCTGCACATTCGGGGCACGCAATCGCGGATCCAGCAGATTTTAGAGACTTCCCAACGCCGCTCGATGGCGGGACGACCAGAGGATGGCAGTACCACAAGTGGGGTTTACCCCGAGGCTTGTGTAGCATTTCTCCGGGTACATCACTGCATGCAACAATAACTAAAAACCAACCACTACTTCAAAAAGGGAATTTGCACAAAAAACGTTCCATTAAATCAGAATCAGAAAATGTATTTAGACTGCAGCAGGAGGAATCCGATGAGCTATAAAGTTCTCTTCCACAGATGTCCAGTAGGGGCACGGGGTAAGAACTATACAACAACAAACAACACAAAAACACGATAAGAGTGCAAAGTGCAAGAGAGATAAAAAAAATCACCCAAACACATACACATGAAACTAAGCCATTCTGCATCCTACCAGGCAAAGCCCACTGAGGCTTTAACTTATTTTTCAGAAGTGACTTGGCCACAAATGATAGCTCAACAAAGTGGCCCCATCATTTGGCCATATTTTTAAGCAGCAAAATAATCTAAATAACCTCACAATGCAGAAACGGGCCGCCTCAAGGCTTCACGAGTGTTTCCTTGAAACACAAATGTCGTTACGAATCGTGCTTTTCGTTTGAAGTGCCCATCTCAGCAGAGGTACCAACCCCAAGCCACAGGGCCAGCTGAACACAGGCGATAGGTGCACGGAAGAAGTGGTCAGAAAGGCAGTGCGAATACGCAAACAAAATGCGGACAAAATAAAACGTGTGCAATCTCATTTCCAGAACATGCCGAGGCACAAATCAGATTGCGAACATTTCAACCACTGCTGCGTGCGCCCCGTTCCGCCAATTGCATGTTTACTCTGCGAGGCCCAATGGCGAGTATCAGGCACACAAAGATCCTGTAAACTGTTTATAGGATAATGCACAACACGCAAGCCTCTCTCCAGACAAGAGCATGAAAAAAATCGCCTAACCGAATTTATTGCCGTTCCCACCAACTGAAAAGAATGGCCAGAGAGAGACGACTTGGTGATGGTGTTAGTCTTGTACGTTGCATCAATTGCCCCGTGGTTGTGTATTGACTTAGCTCCCCCCCCCATCTCACAGGATGTGCTATATATAATAAAGAGAGAAAGTTTCTTTCACCATTGTAAGATGACCTGAAATGCCATAACGGGGCTGTGTAAAATGCCACTCAAATTCGCTGTTTACATAAAGCGATGCGGGGATTTTCTCAGCCGAACTGTTACCACTCAACCGTGCCAAGGCTGTATTTGTAAAATTAAGGACCATTATTTCCACTCGAATTTACCGAGTAATGCCTCTAATCCAACGTGTAAACTAGAAACTAAACTAGTTTTTATTTTACCAGGTAAGGCCCACTGAGCTATACAGCTCTTTTTCAGAAGGCACCTGGCCACAAATGATAGCTCAACGAAGTGGCTTATCACGTGTATATCAGGCAACGTGGTTAACATCTCACCACCGTGGCGTGTCCGTAGAACCTGTCGTGTAAGACCAAAAAACAGAAGGTCCGTCAGACTCGGTGTATAAATAGTACCATGCTGGGCCAAAGAAGTGCACAGGTCACACGTCAGTCAAGGAAATACTATTCAAACAATTATCAATTACTTCAGAGTTTCCGAGCAAATAGGGCTGGAATGGGTATCTCTTGCAGACCAGTGTAACTGGTGCCTGCCCAAACATCCCAATGCTTAAAAGTCACCTACGAATTACTCGGTTTGGATTTCACACACAGTAACAACATCACCCTACACTGCAAAAAATAATTTTCATGACTCTTTTTCAAGAGGGTCCTGCGACTCGGTAAACAAGCGTAAAAAATAACATAAACAATAAAGGAGTGGGGCTCTGTGTCAGCAGTGTCAGTGAGGCCCACTTGGGTAAACAAACTAAATGAATATTCTAGTAATGTAGCTGGACACCGAGACAGGCCAGGGTGACTACTCCCCTGTATTTCACCTCCGTCACACACGCAGTTCCCTCCACCCACATCTCTCCTCCGTGCCGCCCTCTTATCCCAACGGTCCCATCTCGCAGGTTAACAACACGTAGGCTTTAGCGACCAATATCACCCATAATACAAGTTTTTTTGGGTTATATCGCGTAAATATATAAATGTGTCGTTAAATCCGCCAACGAAACATCGTACTCGGATTGTAAATGCTGTGGCTTGGCTCTCCCAACACACCGGTGTGCTGTACTAGTGACGAATTGGCACGTTCTGTTTACGTGACAACCCTGACTAGTTGGCTGTGTCGGGTGGTGGCGGGTTTTAACGACACATTTATACATTTACGCGATCTAACCCAAAAAAAAAAACCTGTATTATGGATCCCATCTCCCTGCCCCTCCCCTCATCCCTGTCACCTCATCTCCCACTGCCAATCACAACATCGTCACACCTCGGGACCGCGTCTCATCTCAGCGTGCGTGTACGTGGGGGGGGGTAGGGAATGGCGATGTAGTGGGGGGCCGTTGCAGAGGACCGTTACAATAGGAGCAGTAACGATGATAATTGCACGTGTGGCGGTCTTGTTGGTGTTGTTGGTGTTGTTGGTGTGGGGGGGGGGGGTGCGGGCACGAGGACTTACTACTCAAGCACGAGGATGATCTCGCCGGCCGTCTCGTAGACGCGGTGGAGGCCGATGACGTGCGGGTTGCCGTGCGCCAGCTCCAGGATGGCCACCTCGTGGATGATCTCGGCGCGGAGGTCCTGCCCCTTGCGCCGCTTGCGCACGAACTTGGCGGCGAACTCGCGGCCCGTGGACACCTCTACGCACTTGCGCACCACGCCGAAGCGGCCCCTGCCAAGGCAGACACGGTCACCGGAGCGAGAGCGTTAACCGGAGCGAGAGCGTCAACCGTTCTCGAACGCGCGGAGCGAGGCGCTTCCGGCTCGGCAAACGTCAACGTTGCCGCTGTGAAAATCGACCGCGTGTGTCGCCGGCGACCATTTCCCACAAGGCTCTAGGTCACAACGGTGCCGGGGTCTGAGCCTGGCTGCTGCTCGAGTTGGGATGAGCAGGGGCCTGTTGGGTTGGGGGCCGCCTGTGAGGTGGCCAGAAGATGAATGCGCAGCAATGGATTCTTGAAAACATCTGTGTGGAGCTTTGTGCGTGATCCACTCCTGTGCGTGGTGGGTTTTCCCCAGTTTCCTCTCACAAGTAGCCAAACACTCGGAATCGGCTAAACATCCCAATTTAGCGGGACCCTCTTGAAAAAGAGTGTTGAGACTCTGGGAGGCTGAGGTAAAATGCATTTTCATTATAATTTCAAAGTTCATATCATACATGAGGGCAATATCACCATAACACTGAGGCCTGTCTTATCATCTCCTGTCAGCGAGTTTGACAATTCAAGTGGCCACAAAACGCACCTAGCCTGGCACATACGCGCAATATTTGTCCACAGCACTCAAAGGGGCAATTCCCCAGGGGCGCAGCGCAAACTCGGCTGAAACGACGCGGACGTGGGGAAGGAATCGCCCAGCCCGTGTAAAAACGGCCATCAATTTGATTCCAAGGCTGTACCAAGATAGTTGTGTACCACACGTGATCGATTCCACGCATCTTGGCTTCGGCGAACCCGGCGGACAGATGCGCAATTTCCAAATAAAAGTTGCAGCAACCTTCCTGGGACACAGGTGAGAAGATGTTGGGAGGAATTACATTCGATGCCTGGGGAGGTCCTCTCAATGCCGCTCCTCAAGGGAGGGACGATGACTGAAGCCCGGCGACCGTCGGAAACAAAACTTTGGCGGCCGACCGCAAAGCCACCCAAGGAGCCTCCGTGCCGGTATTTATATCCGTGCGCAAATACGCTCGCGCTCACGTGTGTCACTCGGTGCGCGCCGATTACTTCAGGCAACTTGTTTATGATTTTTTTAAGTGCCCCCCGAACGCCGGTCACGGTAAACTCCACATCGCTAATTCGACACGTTCTACGTTTCTGACCCCTCCGAGCACCGGGCCGTGAAACAGCTCCGCTGGGAGGCCACGGCTCGGCGCAGTGCCCCCCCCCCCACCGGCCAATCGTCGAGTTGAACAGAGGGGGGCCGGGGAGGAGTTCAACGTCGAGGGCCGCGTGAGGGGCCATGGAAAAAAAGCGGTGAGGGGGGGAGGGGGGGCGGAGACCGCCGCACGCCGCTGTGAGCATCGTCGATATTATGGCGAAGCAAGTCCACCCGGCGTCACTTGGAACAGCGCCGCCGAGTTTCTGGCGTTCGCGGCGCCGTCAAGAGCTCTCCGGGTGGAGATTGCCTGGAGAGCTTTAGAATCGCAGACCCGCTCAAGTTTCAGCATCGAATCTCCACCTTCCGCCCAAATTGTCCATCGATATCTTTATGTGTTCCAAAGCCACAGCATAGGTCACACAATCCTATTAGGTGTAAAAGCCCACAAATCTCATTAGAAAAGTAACAAATCCCGTAAATACGAAGTTGATTACACAATTACAGTACCTCTGCTGACAGTCAAATTGCAGACTGGTGCACGGGGAACCACTCCGTCCTTAGAGCGGAATTCAGTGCCGGTCCTCGTCGTACAAAACCCTCGACAGGAGGACGCCACGTAGGTCACGCCACGTAGGTCACGCCACAAAGTAACACGGGGAGGGGGGCGGGGGGCTCTACAGCGACGGGACGCTTCCAATATCACAACCGGTGAAAAACGCCCCAGCAGAATAACGAACGGAGCACCGGCCCCGGGTACTCTTCCATAATAGAGCCATGATGGAGCCGACGTGTTAAACCCCCCAGGTGCTGCTCTCTGTCGGCCATCGGCGGTGCGCGTCGCCGAGACAGCGGACGTCACTCATCTGAGCAAAGTCCACGGTGGGGGGTGGGGGGTGTGGGAAATGACGCCGCTCAGACGGACGGCAGACACAGCCGCCGCCACTGGCCTCCCTCCGTCCCTCCGCCCTGCGAGCGGCGCACAAAGCGAGAGACACGTGGAGGTCACCGCGCCGGTGAGCTCATCCCGCCGCAGCAATAGCGGAAACGTGACGAGCGCTGCACGCCGTCCGCGAAGATCAAGTGATAAACGCCGAGACAGAGCGGCACGAAGAGACAGACACAAGGAGATAACCCCCCCCCCCCCCCACCGTTGCACAGCAGACACGTACAGCATGCGAGCAGAACAACGACGCGGAAATCCGTGAAAAAGAACTACATATTTCATCGGATTCCTCCAGTAAATAAATATTGGGATTCTGATCCCCTCGGCCCGCGAGCCGGAGCACCGGACGGCATAGACTCGGGCCTGCGCACTGCCCCCCCCCCCCTGGAGCCCCCCACCTGCCCCCTACGGAGCCCCCCCACGGCACGGCACGAGTGTCCGACTTCGCCAGCGAGCAAAGCGGTTCAACTAAGGGTCGCGCAACAAAGCCGCTGCTGCCACGAAGGGGATTAAAATTAATTGACTTTTTAAAAGTGCTTTAAGCTAAAACGTTGAAGCCGCGTTGTTGGCACCGTGCCGTGTAGATGATCGTAATGCCCGGGAGCGTAATCGACATCAGCTGGGGCTACTGCTGCGCTGGATGTAACAGGAACGGCCTGAACATTGCTTAAAACACCTCCAACTCTGGTAGCTAATGCAACGGCTGCTTATTTTCGCGCAAGTGTATAATCAAATTCGGAATCATGGCTTACAGGGATTGGTACAACGCAATCTCATTACGCGGAGGAAGTTTAATAGAACAAAACAAAAACAACAAGCGTGGGTTTCCAGGAGAGAGGGGTGGACAGCGAGATATGACCGATAACACCATTTGCATCTGGGCAGCAGGGTGGTGGTCCGGTGGTAACACTGGTGCCTCACAGCAAGAACGGCCTGGGTTTGATTCCAGACTCGGGTGCCTCGCTGGATGGAGCGTGCATGTTCTTCCCCTGCTCTGCAATGAACTTTTTTCTGGGTTTTCTGGTTTTCTCCCAAAGCTAAAAAGGAAAACCACACGCACAGAATGTAAGAGGAATTGGCCAAACACAGCCCAATGCTGAAACATGACTCGCTGGGGATGACACACAGCAGTCAATGTCCACTACTGGCAGACTAATGCCCATCGCCGAGCCAGGAGTTGAGTCTCATCGCGCCGCACGGGTACGACCCCGAGCGGATTCCTTGGCCAGTAAACAGCGGCAGCTTTTCCCAGAGTGATCACTTGGCCCCAGGGGTAGGTGGTAGGGGGAGTGAGATGGGGGGGGGGGGGGAAGGAGGATAGACGACAGGAAGGGGAACGCTGAGAAAGAAAAGAATCTATGACGTGTTGATTCTGTTGCTAAATAACGGCTTGCCGTGCTCCTCAACGGTCGTCGTCAATATCTGTGACAATATTTACTCCGTCGCTTCCTCCTGCGGCAACGCAAGCGTTGTGGGCTGAGGTTACGAGGCCCGTGACTCGGCACTGCGGAGGTGCGGGAGGGAAGACCGGGCTACCAGCGACGCTGCCAAAGACTCGCTCGGGGCCTCCACCGCAGAGTCGGCGTCGCGACGACGCACGTCGCCCCGTGTCGACCCACGTCGCCCCGCGTCGAGCGAACGAGCGTCGCCCCGCGTCGAGCGCCCAGCGGGAGGTCACCTACCAGGGGTGGCGCGCGAGGTGCCGCACCGGCAGTTTGAGCGCGTGGGTGTTGTGTCGACCACGGTTCCCGAGGGCCCGCGAGGCACGTGGCGAGGGGAGATAGGGCTCCGTTATCGGGCGGCAGGTACCACGCATCGCCACGGTGGGGGCGCATTCCAGGAATTGGGGGGGGGGCTGCTATCAAACTCGGCACGTGACGACTGATTTCCTAGAGCAGACTTGTTAACGCAGCAGTACAAGTAACGTATGGAGGTTGCCAAAAGTTAACCGTGTGGTATTCTAGTAAAGCATGGTTTGACCAGGTGGACAGACGGTTTTGGTGCACAATCAGATAAATAAAAGTTTGAGGGTCAACAAAGCCCCTTAACCCTTCTTATCATTATGATTATGATCTTTGTGATCCCAGAAGCCTCATCACCGAGTATCAACTCTTTTTCAGGATGGTCCTGCCCAGTTTTTGCAGTATGGGCCCGATGTTGCCGCTGTGTGTGATCCCAATTGAGTGATGTGCAGGTAATTTTTCAGCATTGGGATGTGTGGCGGGTCTTTTGGTAAAGTCCCGTAGATAGGTTCAAAGAAAATAACAAAAAAACTACGACGTTTCGATTGCAACACCAGCGGTCATCATCAGGAAACGGGGGTTAGCTTCTGAAGGCAAATTGTTGACGATCTGATGACGAGCGCTTGTGTTGCGATCGAAACGTCGTAGTTGTTTTGTTATTTTCTTTGAACCTATCTACGGGACTTTACCGAAAGACCCAAAGAATATGAATTCCTGCAGTCACGAAAGCTTTAAGTCAAGATTCAATAACAGTTGTGTAGCTACGGGAGGAAACCGGAGAACCCCGAGGTAACCCATGCAGAACAGGGGGAGAATAAACAAACTCAACACAGAAATGTGCCCTTGTTGGGAATGCTACGCAGGCACTGCTTGCTGTGAGGCACGCGTGCCACCACTGCGCCAACCTGCGTGTGTACGGATGCTAAAATAGGAGTTGGGCAGAGCGTATCTTTAAATGGCAATACTTAGCCAGGAGTAGACATTCCAAATTCATCTGGTGGGGCCAGTCTATCCAAAACAAACATTTTTCTGACTTTCAATGAATTGCACGAATGTTGTTATCAACCCAAAGGCGATGATGGGGCGTAGAAGACGCCTGACCTAGACTTGATTATTGTGCTTTGCCGCAGCATCTCCAGTCTGGATAGGACTTAATTGTCATCAATATACAGGGACAGATGCTACTGGGGGTGCGCCTTTTCAAACGTTTCAGATGAGATGCAAGTTGCTTATCGTGCAAAGCGCTCCGAAACACTCTGGCGGAAAGGACGCTCTATCAAACACAATTAATTGTTAACATCATCATGGTACAGCAGCTGGACTGTGCTGCGTGTCTGGTTAGTTTATCAGTACAGGTCAAAGTCTGGGCCAGAAAAGGAGCAAAACGGACGATCTGAGATGCCAAGTGTTGTGGATGGTGGCAGCAGCGTCCTCATTAAAATAAATTTAGGCAAAACTATTGACTTCCGTCTGTTTAATGCCCTTCATTTTGCAAAAGTCCACGAGATGAAGTATTTCTCCCGAAAGCAAGAACTGCCTTATAAGCACATAACGGCATGCCGATACACTTTAACCTCCTCTTGCGAATAAGCTCGCAGGCCCTTGATTCTACACTTTAGGCAAGCGATTTTTTGTTCCGACAAAAATGTATCAAACTGCCGACTCTGAAAACTAGCCGAGTGGTAAGTGCCGACAAAAAGATCAATCCTATCTGGGCAAAGTTGATCTAAAACACAATAAAGCTGTGTCGTCAATGATCTGCGATGACGCAAGTCCATTATTATAACACCGGATGAGAGGCACACCGACTCACATCCGAGGGGGAAGGGGAGGAGGACGAGGAGGGCAATAGCTACGCTAACAAGAACCACGGTGACGCGCTCCAAAGCTTCACATCCTTGCACCGCTCCCGCCCGGCCAGCCGACCCGAGGCATTTAAAGGGCGCGACTTGAACGACGTTGCACAAACGCTGCAAACGCTGCGGTGGCCGCGGGCGTGAGGGCCCCCACTCCACTCCCCCGGTACTGCTGCTGTGGTGGCCGCGCGTGCAGCGCTGCTGATAACGAGCCAGTTGGCAGAAGAAGGGGGGGGGGGGTGCCACTCGCTGTGGGCTACGGCTCTCGCCCGATTCGCATTCATTTCCAGATCCGCAAACGGGATACGGGGATACGCTCAAGGCCAAAGGATTCTTTCTACGGGGCACCAAGACTGTGACGACGCGTGAAGCTGGCGGGAAGGAGCCCGAGACGAGGGTTCGTCTCTCGGACCACTTACAAAAGCAAGTTGCAGGCATCGGATCGACAACGTCTGCCGGGAGGTGTTGACCAGGAGGAGCGATGGGGGGGGGGGGGGCACAGGTGGAATAGATCCCCTTCTTGGCAGAGTTTGAGCGATCCGTACTTCACGGGTCCCGGAGTTCAACTGGGACAAGCGTGATGTCGTCTCCAATTACAAACGCAGGCACGAGGACCTCCGAGTCTGCTAATATAATTTGCAACCACACAGACGCTTGGCTGGAAAACAAATGTCCGGTGCAAGTTCACCGAGTTGAGTGAACAGCTATTAGCGTGGCTGTTTTGCCCAGGTAATAAGCCTCAGAAGGAATATTAGCAGCAATATCGCCTTAACAGGAGCAGATTCGTGCGAGCTAATGAGCTAATAACACTTTGTGTGGGATATTCTCTCAGCTGACAGTTTCCGAGAGGATTAACATCATGAAAGTCAAAAGAGAATGTCAAGAACCTAGGGGAATTCCACACAGAACAGGGCACTCGCCCAAGTCGAACCAAGGACCTCATTGCTGCAAAGGTTACCATTACGCCACGCTGCCGGCAAAATGTAAGATTTATGATTCAATTCAAGAGATATTTTTTTTTCTTATCCTATTGTGGTAAATGTAGCGACCTCTTGAGGCAGCAGGGGCCACATGAACCAATGCTGTACAAGACATACGAATCGATTCCTCAGCACACAATCCGTCCCGTGTGTCGCGACCCTAAAAATCTATTTCACTCCGTGACCCGAGGAATCATTAAAACACCCAGCGGTGACGAATCCACCACAGATGCCAGATCGTGCTTCTCGCTGCGTGACATTCACCGCTGTGGTTCGCACCGTTGGCCGTACTATTCTCACCAAAAGTGCCCGCCGCAAGAAGACGCGTCCTCCAAGTCCCGTAAGTTTATCGGTTGTGCGCCACCAGGGTGACTTCTCTCGCGCCTCGGCGTGAGTCACGAAACATGCCGGCCCATCTTCCGTTTGATGTACGCGTCGAGACGCGTCTCCGCACGCCTTTGCGGCAAATGTTTGTGTTTGTTTGTATCAGTTTGGATCAGAAGAGCGTTCGGTGAAAATGTAAATCGAGAAAAATTTGACACGTTGATTTTAATCGTCAAGGACAAATGTCGCTCCGGAATTTTACCAAACTCGCATTAAAAAAGGTAAACACGTTTAGAAAATTTGTTTTACTTTAAACTTTTGTGTATTCTTGGTTCTTTCGGTAAAGTCACGAAGATAGAAAACAAAAATTAAAATTGAAAGCAATAAACCCACGATCGAAACGTCGCGGGTTTTTTGCTTTTCATACGTGACTTTACCGAAAGAACCAAGAAAAGAATTTACGTGGATGTGCGAGTATTTGCAAACAGCAAATACAGTCGTGCCATCCGGAGATGTAGTCACAACGTGTGTGTGTCTGTGTGTGTGGGGTAGGGCAGCCCCGTGTGTCACGCCGTGATCCACAACACTTTGGAGAAGGCAGTGACGGAACCACGCAGATTTGTCAAACTCCCAAACCGGCTGGGCAGGAAGGTGGGCAGGAAATGGCAACGCAGCAAGCGGGTTTCGTGGACCCATCTCTGGGTAAACTCCAGCTTGCAATGGCGATCAATCTGTATTTAATGTGCTAAAAATCGCCCTCCATAAAGTTGGCGTCTGTGCACATTGCGACGGAAGGGGCAGGCGTTGACGAGATTCTCACAAGCCAAAGGTCCCAGTGCAGGACCCTCCTGAAAACGAGTATTGAGACCCAGTGAAGATCTCCTCGCTCCATGGGTCTCAACACTCACCGTGCGGTCACAACAATACAGCCGAGGAATGACTCCTTTCAAATGGCAAATTGTGAACTTAAACGCAGTCTCTTATTTTGCTGCGGATTTAAATAGGACATTTGACATTTTTATTCGTAAAAAAAAGTATTCCCCCACGAGGCCTTTTCTCAATACCAGAGCCGCTCACCTCGGGGACAAGGTTAGAGACGAAGAGACAGGCAGAGACACGGGGCAGAGACACGGGGTAGGGACAGAGACACGGGGCAGAGACACGGGGTAGAGACACGGGGTAGAGACACAGACACGGGGTAGGGACAGAGACACGGGGCAGAGACACGGGGTAGGGACAGAGACACGGGGCAGAGACAGAGACACGGGGTAGGGACAGAGACACGGGGACAGAGACACGGGGTAGGGACACGGGGTAGAGACAGAGACACGGGGTAGGGACAGAGACACGGGGTAGGGACACGGGGTAGAGACAGAGACACGGGGTAGGGACACGGGGTAGAGACAGAGACACGGGGTAGGGACAGAGACACGGGGTAGAGACAGAGACACGGGGTCGGGACAGAGACACGGGGCAGAGACACGGGGTAGGGACGGAGACACGGGGTAGAGGCAGAGACACGAGACAGACATACGGGGTAGGGACAGAGACACGGGGTAGGGACAGAGACACGAGACAGAGACACGGAGTAGAGACACGGAGCTAGGGAGCCGCTCACCTGCCCAGTTCGTCGCTCCCCGCCAACGCGAACCCGCAGTGGAGCGGCTCCGTGTGGATGAGGGACCGCGCCTCCGCCAGCAGCCCCAGGCGGACGGGCCCCTGCCCGGTCACCATCCCGCTCGCCTCCTCCTCCTCCTGCCTCGCTGACGATCTCTGTGCTGCCACTGCTGGCGCCGTCACATTTGCTATTCGCTGCGCTGTGGACACTTTCGTAGCTGCCACTGCTGCTGCTGCCACTGCTACACGTGGTGGTGGTGCCTATAGCGGGGCTCTCTCCTCCTCCTCGTCTTGGACGCACGCAGCAGGCACTCGCACGGCACCCACGCGGAGCTGGCAACACACTTACAGGCGAAGTAACAACACGCTAAGAAGTCACAGACGACGACGAGGAAGCAGCACAGGGAGACTTCCACACGCAGTGAGCGCACCCATTACTTTCCGTGGTACCGGCGTCCCGCGTGCTCTTTATAGACGCGGCGGTCACCGCCCACTGAGCCGAGGCGACCAATCACAGCCGGCGGTCGTGCCCGAGGGGGCGGGGCCACAGGCAGGTGGGAGGAGACGTGATTCGGGAGGAATTTCAGAATTCAACACTCGCTCATTCATTCTTAGTCGGGGTTTCAACGCGGCATTGTGTGATCATGCATCAGTTGCCGGATTATCCTAGTGGCAAAAGTGGATACATATGCTACGGGCCACGTACTTTGAAGGGCCCCGCGCTAAATGCATTCAAGCTATGAATTCCGGTTCAGTGATTCTGCACTTGCTCTATTACTACAGTAATATACTGCCTTCGACTTTTATGAACGACTGGGTGATTACGGTTAGGGATTTGTCGTATTATCTGGCTGTAGAGCAAATAAAAAAATGCAATTACTCTACTGTGCACGTAAATTTTTTTAATGTGTTTTAATGTATATTTATTTATTGAGGGCCCTTTTATAACATATGCTACAGGCCCCGCACTAGCTTAATCCTGAACTGGTGATCATGCTGCTGTTATTGTGTTAACAGTGATGCACGTGCACAGTTAACAACAAATTCAACACATTCGTCAATAAAAACTGCGGCCATAAAATGAAAGACGTTTCAGGTAATGGGCCTTCTTCACTGCACACAGAGGCCAAGGGGAGGTATGATTTTGGAGGCTGCACTTTACACGAAAAGTGTTTCACACCCCGCCACACCTAAAATTAATATTGGGTCCAAGCATGAAAACAACTCAACGTATTTAAACAGAGCTACTGTTGCACCAGACATTAACTTCGCATTGGGTCACACGGCGTAAACTGCCATTACACCCAACACAGCAATTGCTCTGGGAAGACGAGTCCACCGTCACAGGAATGTGGAATTTCCACCACCACTGGCTCAGGGCTACTACTATCAGTGGAAATGAACACCATCACCCTCAGCTCGAGTCACAACATCGTACACCGGGCTCCAGGACCACGAATAACAACAATAGCTGCTGGTCAATTGCTAGAAGAAACGTGTTTTGGCTTTAAAAGAATGCCAAGTCAATGTCGCTACTACTCTCACACAAAAAAACGGCTTATTCACATGAAGTGGCTGAACAAACATTTGACCGACACAGAGCACACACTCGTGTGCAGTATGAACGTAGTAGAAGAGTCAAAGAATCACCGTCCGTCAACAGTAAAAACGACATTTATTGTTTTGATTCCAGCACACAATCCGAGAACATCGACAACAAAACGGATCTGTCCGGTACCATCGGTCACTATTGGCGGCTTGAGAATGCAACAGGCCGTGCTCCGGCAAAAACCCCTCGCTCTTTGAAAATATAAATGTGCAAAGTTGGTGACACGCGGGTGAGAATATCTGCTTGATGCAAACGTTTTATCGACGAAAAACGAAACAAAAAAAGCCCGCACCGAGTACTGCACTGCCGACCCTCTACGTCTGGTCCATGCTCGCAAACCCACAATCCTCGTCCACGTGGTCAATCAGCGCCCTGAACGGCGACTTTGCACCGACCCTTCACAAATTATACTAAAGCAGCCAAGGCAACACAAACAAAAAAACAACATTTTCAAAACTGACTTCCACTTACTCGACCATTTTATACAATGAAATGTGAAATACAATCATACAAATAATGAAATGCTGTGAATACCACACCGCGACTCTGGTGTCTGCTATAACACGAATCGACTGCGATACTATACAAACAACGCTCTGGTTACACAAGCAACGTCAGACATCTCGCTGTCGATGCCAGCCCTCTTGGTGTATCCACAGACAAACGCACCTCCAAGTGCAGCCATCGCACCTCATCCAGGTGACAGGTCAGGCGAGCGCGTGGCCAGATCGATCTGTTTGGGTCCATGCAGCGGTGGCGATGGGATCGTCACGAGTCATCAGCCAAATGCACCGTCAGCACAAATGCACCGTCAGCACAAATGCATATACCACAAACACACGCCATGTAAAGTGTACATTTAAGCTGGTTCACTTGCGCGTCAATGAGCCCTGCACCGTACTAAACCTCAGCGGCGTCTTCAGCTGCACGAATAAAACACCCGGCGCGTATATTACAGCGCGTCACCCGCGTCGTCATTTAAGTGACTTGTTCATAAATAAATAGTGACAAGCAAAGTGCCCATTGGTAAAAGCAATTCCTCGTTCGCGGCACGGACGCAGGTTTTCGCTTCGTGACGCCAGAGACGGCCCCCCTTTGTGGTGGGCACGAACCAGCCGCTTCCTCCCGCTGACCGGTGCCAGTACCGGGAAGCTCGGCCAGTGTCTACCCCCCCCCCCCCCGTGAGCTGCTCTACAATGGGCAGAGCGGCAAACGAGGCAAGCTGACCGTCCACACTCCGGTTACATCACAGCCGCGTGTCCCCTCCTTCTTCCCAACACGGAGGGATGTCCAGCAACGCAGATGTCATCTCGTGCGCACCCGGACACGAACCGTCCACAATTGCGACAAAATGCGGCCCAGTGAATGCGCGCGTGTTCATCGAGAGCGTTCTCGGCAAGTGAACAGATGCGTTGACTAAAAAAAACAAAACACAAATAGTCCTCCCTGCCCAAAGGAGAGTTACGCATTGTCCGCAAACAACACATTCTTAAAAATGTACAAACAAAACATACATAAGCCACATGTGTGTGTGTTACATGTCATGTGGGAATTCCTCGTCACCAAACGATGAGACGCGCAGTCTGTTTGTCACTCAGAACAAGGGGATTCACGCCCCATTGGTGGGTGGAATTGCTTTCCTCTGCTGTTGGTTGACAGTACGCATTCAATTGGGAGTTCAGAATGCGAATGGTTGCATGATAACATCACTGCTCATGTAACCCCCTGAAAATGTTTTCAAATAAAACATTTTTTTTCTCATCATTAGATTTTAAAAAAAGCTCTCAATGGGTTGTAACCCACTCTCGTGTATGAGACACGCGAGTTTTCACTGCACAACACTTCACGGCTGTGCAGAAGAGAAACACGTGAGGAGCAGAAAACACATGCACAGAGGTTGTTTCCGGACTGGAATGAGACGTCTTTATTGGTGAGCAAAGATAATTGCTCACTGACTTGGGCTCCACCACTGATAGGGGAAGTTCTCTTGCCCTGAACCTCCCAGCAAGTTTACACGGCACCAACGCAGGTGTGGACGATGGGTCACAATTGTACAGACTATGAATGTAGCTTTAACTGGAGCCCAGTGCAAGACATTGCTAAGGCAATGATATTTCTGGTCCGAAAGGATTTTGATTACATGTGCACGTATATATATGCCTAACAGCTTCATAATCAGTTGCTTCCCGTGCCAGCGCCGCCTCTCCAGTAGACCACATGGCTCACGATGCAGAACGCTGTCATTGTGTAACATCACAAACCAAGCCGAGTCATTCCGAAGTAATTTCCAAGGTATTTATATAATAAACCATAATAAAAAGTGCCTGGTACATTTAAATAAAAATTTACTTCTGTATATACAAGTGGTTAAAATAGGTATGCCTTAATGAAAAATACAGTTCGTCTACTTTTCAGTTTCTTCTACGTTGAAGTGTACATGTTTAACTTGGTGAGATCGGTAAACCAACTGTATTAAGGCCATACCTTATTTTGGCTAACCATCGAACAAACACGGTCACCGCATCGCGCGCTTCCAGATGCGCTTCTGCGGCCGCCTGCAAAGCTCTTCCTTCCGATATTAGGAAGCCACTGGAGCTATGGTGCACTCTTAAATCTCGACTGAAAACTCAATTCCTTAGAACTGCTTTTTTCGTTTAGTTTCTTGGCCTTCCCCACACCTCCGATTATCACGGTTGGCTCCGTGCGATGCGAAAGACTTTCAACATACATACAAACTCAAGAGTGGAGGTTTAGTCTCTTGCCTTATCAATGTTCCACCTCATAGCTGAAGGGGGAAAATTTAAGGAGTGAGATACTTTGGGGGGGGGGGGGGGGTGGAGGGGGGGGGGAGCAAACCTCCACGAGGAATTTGCACCAAAATCCTCTCGTCAGAGCCAGTCTGTCAAAACGTGTTACGAGTACAACCAACAAGGCTGGAGAGCTCACAAGGGTGAGTGGGGGCTCCACTGGCACACCACACCTGCACACGAGACCGCGTCTTAGTCCAACCCTCAATCCGACTCGCTGAACGAACATCACATTGAGGAACGTAACCGAACCTTCGGGACAGGGCAAGGACAACCCTGAGTGGCCAGGTGACTGTGCACTCGGACGCAGCCCACGCCTGCTGAGATTGTTGTGCCTGGGTATCCGTTGTGTGCCTGGGTGTCCATGCACATGCATATTGATACAGGCCCATGTCTACTGGTGCTTACCCACAAACACATTCGTACACGAGTAGATTAAATGTATGCAAAGTGGCCGATAATACATCATACATGATAAACAGTACTGTATATTTACTTACGTATAGCAATCAGTTATTGAGGTGAGTCCACTCCAATTCATAATTTTGGAGACCGATGTAGACAATGATACAATGAATTTTTTTGTAATTTAGTTGAAAAGTAATTTAAAATCTTGAACTGGGGATAACACGTTGACGCACAATGATCTAGTACGGTTGACGTTATGGTAGCTTTAATGTCCACTTTGGAGCAGATGGCATCTTTGGTAATTTCCTGAAAGATCGCTAGGAAGCAGTTGGGGTGGAACGGATAACGTGGAGCAGAGGCAAACCCAGAAACTTCCCAGCGGAAGGGATACGGTCCTGACAATTAAAACAGGGCCCTGCATTAACATAAAATATTTTCGCTGGTAAATATCAATAAAAAATAACTTTTTTTTTCAGGGTCTCAAGGAGGGAGGTTGGGGAGGGGGAGGATGATGATGATGGAGGGCGAAGATGCAGCAAGGTCCACTCGGTCGATATTGTCACAAGTAGCCTCACTGCCAATACAGCTCGCAGCCATTGCTGTCATAGAGCGTGGAGAGCCCTGTACCGGGTGCAAGGAAGCCGTCAGCTGACCATCAGCCTTGAGGCCTGAGGACACCTGGACACAAACCGCACACGCTTGTGGTGGGAGGTGTGTTTCTCTGCCACAAGCTTCAATAAAAAAAACTAAATATTGTGGCTTGAACGTTTTAAGAATGACTGTAAAGCCATGACGCAAATTAGAAGCAAAACAACCTTACAATTTGGCGATCAAGATAAAGTTATTAGATTGTCAACTGACTGCTGAAAACACAGCTTTCAAACCGATAAACGGTGAAGTTGATTATGTCCGAATGTGCCGCTCCTCAATGCGTGTGTGCAGAGCGTTATCTAAGGCGATGCAGCGCTGCATCTCCATGAAAATGCGTCTGCAGCCGAAGTGGAGAGCAATGCCAATTACCACTGCACTAGGACTCTTGCCAAGTGCCACACGGGTAGAGAAGAACTATGAATCTGCTGCTGGGTTTACACAGCCCCAGCAGGCGTGGGCACGACCGATACCTGGTGAGTAACACCACAGTGGGGTAGGCTCACGCACAATGCGTTGTAAATTACAATCTATGGCTTTTTTAGGAATGCACTTACAACCAGGTTGCATTTGCAGCAAGTCACGAGCTTCGTGACTGGTTGCAAATTGTTAGGCGATTGAAATTACTGCATTGAAGTGCACAGTTGTTCAATGTTGTTGATGAGAAATTAATAAACTACCTTCTCCAATGGACTGGCCCTAGCCGTATCTATACCATTCTGCAGGGGCAACACAGGGTGGCAGTGCAGTGGTAACACCTGTGCCCCAAAGCAAGAAGGACCTGGGTTCAACTCCTGGCCCTGGCACCTTTCTGCATTGAGTTGTTATGTTCTTCCCTTGGTCTGCACGGTTGTCCTCTGGGTTCTCCGGCTTCCCAATAGCGAATGGGCGCCAAGATGGCAAAGATGTTAACTACCTCGCCTGGTATACAGGAAGTCGTGGATTCGATCTCATCCCCGACGCCTGTATATTTGAGGTTTGCATGTTCTCCCCATTGTGGCGTGGATTTTTCTCCGGGTCCTCCGGAGTAGTTGGCTGACATAAATTTCCACGTGATAAGCCGCTCCAATAATCTATCATTTGTGGCCAGGTGGCTTCTGAAGAAGAGCTATATAGCTCAGTGGATAAAAAAACAAAGTTTTATAGTTTAATTAAATACATACAATGTCATTGGTGTTGGCCAAGCATCCCCATGTAGCAGAACCTTTATGAAAAATTGTCTTGGGACTCTTTCCTGGGTAAATAAGTAAGTAATGAACAACCGATTGTTCTGCATCGCTCTGACAAGTGTTTCCCGGTTGTGCAGTAAACATCCGACCTGCGCCAGATGTGCGCGCTTTGCGTCCAGGTTCTACGGCCTCTACACTGATGATGGGCGATGAGAGAGAAGCGAGAGCCACCAATGACCACTGGAGTGGACGTCCATCAGCCACATGCAAACATTCGGAAGAAGACAACGAGTCGCGCTACATATTGTCGAGTGACAAGATCCTTATAAAAGCACATGACAGAACAGAATATACGCCGTGTAGAAGACTCCACGCACAGCCTGTAAACATTTCTAGGTGCTAAAATCATTCTGCGTCGAGTGACATAACAAATCACTTTGAACAAAGACCGCAAGTTTACAAAGATACGCAAAGCACGTACTGCACGGCTAAAAAAGTACGCGAGCTGCGCGGTTAAACGCCGTTTCCGGGTTACAGTCCCGTTTGCACTCTGCACGTAAAGCGTGCGTGTTTTTGCGTGGAAATGCCAGCCGTGCTGCGTGCTTTCGTTTAAAATGTCGTGTATGAAATGACTTCTTTAATTTCTTCACCGTATGAATGAAAGTCAATATTTGAAAGTCCAGCTGTGTCCAGTTTCAGACCGGGGGCAGAGAGCAGAGCCTTCGTGGGAGAGCGAGCGAGCGAGCGGCTGCCCTGTGCAGCTCAAGCGACGACCGTGGTGGCTAGGAGATGTTAACCACCTCGCCTGGTATACAGGAGTTCATGGGTTCGATCCCAACCCTGACGCCTGTGTATTTAAAGTTTGCATTTTCTCTCCGTGGTCATGTGGATTTTTCTCCGGGCCCTCTGCGTTTTCCCCTCCACATTTAGAAACAACATGGTATTTGGCTGCTACAAATTTCCACCTGATAAGCCACTTCGTTGAGCTATCATTTCTGGTCGCTTCTGAAAAAGAGCTACTTTGCTCAGTGGGCTTTCACGAATAAAATAAAAAATAATTTAATACAAATAAAAAATAGTTTAGTTTTAAGTGCACCGTGCAGGTGTCATCAGCGACACTTTTATTCTCCGAAGGTTGGAGGATCACACAAACTCAGAAAATTCCCGACAACGTGGAGAGTCAAGGACACAAAATCCTGGCTTGGCCACGGTGTGGCAGTGGGTTAATCCCCTTCTGTGTGGGGATTGTGCATTACCGCCGCCCCCCCCACTCCCCTCGAATGCGCAGGGTCAGCCAAACATTCTCATTATAGAACCACAGAGCTTGGGAAACTGTCTGTGGTTTACCGCGCCTCCGTGAAAAAAAAAAAAACTGCGTTTGAATCCGCGATCTGCATGAATGATGCCGAATAAAAAATAAATACAAATTAAATAGAATTATTATTACACTGATCGGACATCATTCCGTGGCACTACCGCAGGAATCTTGGGGCATATTGTGTGGCGGGCGCTTGGAGGTTGCCCAACCGATGGCAACAATATCTGCGGCACCACACGGTTGACTTCCCGGGAGGAGGCTGATGAAGACATCCTTCTGCAATGCAGCATCCAGGACCCCACAGCTGCGCTTTGCGCCACCACCAAACGAAAGACGTGTCGTCGTCGTCGCTGTCACGGACGAGACCGCTCATGGCTCCAGCCCCATTGATGTCCCCTAGCCGTCTTTGTCAAAACGACGGCTGCCGACTGTGCGCTGGTTAGCCAGGGCCGGCTGACTCGGCGGTGAGGGCTTGTGCTCGGATGTGGAATCAATCGCAAGTTGTTTTTCTTCATGCTTTCTAAAGAAATGCATCTCCACGCTTCAGGACACATTTTAATTATGCAATGTGGGCGACAAGAGTATTCACAATTCAGAGTGGCGGCATCCCATCCCAAGGCCACCAAAACTTCCTCGACTTAACCCGCAGCGGCGAGCAGGCGGCGGTTTGCGTGCACACTCCAGAGCCCTGGCACATCCGTCGTGTGTCTCTCGCCACTTGTGCCCGAGGAGGATGCGGAAGGCCCCGGGGGTGCAGGGTGCCGGTCGGCAGCGGTCGCTCTTGGGGCTGCTTACTCCAGGCCGAAGGTGCTCGTCTCTTCCACGGCGGTGAGCAGCTTCTCGTAGAGCATGGCGTACGACGGGTAGGGAGGCAGATCCAAGCGGTTGAAGCACGTGTGGGCTCTGTGTGGGACAGCACGGACACGCGTGTCACGTACAACAGAAGTTAACATCGGGACAATTGGAGGCTCCGATTTTGTTTTAATCAGTGCGACAATTGTGGATGTGATGACCATCATGGCCCCATCATGTGGTCAAGCGTCAAAAGTTATATTTGCAAAGAACCAGCATATCCAGATCTATTGCTGCTTCTTCTTTAGGATGGCAAGGTGAAGTTAGCAATGATACACATATACGTGTGTGTGTGTCGAGGTTATGAAGCTGTTTAACAGCTTCTGTGAAGGTTTGGTGGACGTTGGTGATACTGCTTGTGAATTCACAGTACATGCAGTATTGGATCATGTGATCCATGCCCTGTGGATCAGGGGTGCAGGGGGCAGTGTAGGATCATGTGACCCATGGTCTGTGAATCGGCGGTGCAGGGAGCAGTGTGGGATCATGTGACCCATGGTCTGTGAATCGGTGGTGCAGGGGGGTAGTGCAGGATCATGTGACCCATGGTCTGTGAATCGGCGGTGCAGGGTGCAGTGCGGGATCATGTGACCCATGGTCTGGCCTGGCGACCGCAGCCACATTGCCGACTCTTTTCCATTTTCCATCAAATATGATGGAGGTGACCGCATCTGCCGTACCCTGGTCTGCAGAGGTTTAGGGCTGACCACTGTTTCCTGGGTTAGGGGTCGAACCCCAGCGGTTCATGTGTGGGGTCAGCGCCAGCTCCTTGTATATGATCGAGGTGTTGCGCAACAATTCCCGCCGCTCTCTGGGCGGAAACCCTAAGTTCATCATCAGCATTATGACAATCATTATGAGCCCCAATGTGAGTCAAATGAATATTTTCCAAGACCGAGGATCTTTTAAATTGCATGCCAAACATTTTGCGCATTAGGATCCTCGGAATTGAATGCTTGTTATAAATTTGTATTCTTATTATCGTGTAAAGGCCGACGGAATCATCCGTGTGGTCAATGAAGTTGGAGCAGAAACATTGACACTGATTTAAATAATTTAAATCTTCATTGTTTAAAGTTGACAGGGTCCTACTGAGAGTCAGTGCCTCTTTTTCACGGGAGACTCGCATTCCTCTGACATTGAAGATTTCAGATATACGTACATAAAAAATAATTCTTTATTTAAGTGAGCTGAAAACTAATAAAGAGTCTTGAAAACTGGAAGTACATGAAGAGTTAATGCCATTATAATCTAAGTTTATAACATATTTGTAATATTGAGTTTGTATCGATAGTATGCTAGCTAGTTAACATCTCGGTGGCTAGGAGATGTTAACTGCCTCGCCTGGTATAAAGGAGGTCGTGGGTTCGATCCCAACCCTGACGGCTGTAAATTAAGAGTTTTCATGTTCTTCCTGTGGTCGTGTGGATTTGTCTCCAGGTCCTCCGGTTTTTCCTTCCAAATTTATAAACACGCGTTTAGAGTATTTGGCTGCTATACATTTCCACACAATAAGCCACATCATTGAGCTATCATTTGTGATAGCCAAGTCGCTTCTGAAATAGAGCTATAGAGCTCAGTGGGCCTTACCTGGTAGAATAAAAAGTTTAGTTTAGTTTAAAATAAAAAAAAATGAGTTTAGTTAGTTTAGTAAAAGGAGCATATCCAATGTGTGTGAATTGGAAACACTAGCCATATTAAAAACAACTCATAAACAATGCTTACTTACGAAGCTGAAACCGAATTCAAAAACTTGACGCATGCTTGAATTAGGCACACAACACAATCCTCTCTTTATTGCAACAACCGACTTGCTTCATGTGCCAACGCTAACTGCAGGACGTACTCAACTTAAACATCATTTTATTTTTTACCAGGTAAGGCCCACTGAGCTATATAGCTATTTTTCCCGAAGCAACCTTTGCCGCAAATGATAGGTCGACAAAGTGGGCTTATCACGTGGAGAATTATAGCAGCCAAATACTCGAAACGCGTACACAGTGTCATCAAGATCATTCTGAGCCGAGCGTTTTGCTTCGTTCAGCGCACAGCGCAGCACTCAAGAACAAAAGCTCCGTCGTCTTCTGTGGTGGCCACGTGGTGATGGTGGTGGGTGATTGAGCTTCACAAAGAAAAACCCGGACGTCGCATCGCAAACACAGGGGGGAGAGGGGGTGCCCTCACTCTAACCGGCGGTCTCTCCAAACTGCGTGCTGTAGGGCCTCTTGAGCGGGCTTTTGGTGTCGTGTCATGTGACGCAGAGTGGGGCGGCTATGGATGACCTCAGCGCAGGCAGGGTGGCCCCGATAGCCCCGAGCCACTCTAAGTTTGGCGGTGCAGAGTTGGTCGTCGTGAGAATGTTGTGCTGCAACTGCACCACTTGAAAAGTTCATGGAGAGTGGCGTTAAAAGTTAACTTGAAAAGTTCATGGAGAGTGGCGTTAACTTTTAAGTGGTGCAACTGCAACGCAAAATTCTTGATGAGCAACTCGGACACTGCAGGAAAGTTTCCGTGTTGACTTGCTGCCTGCCTGAAATCAGGGACGTTTAACTAGGTGAAATTATTTTATCCAGGTGAGAATCAATCAACGAATAATTTGACGCAGAATTAGCAAACTGCGGTGTTTGAGGAATACAAGCAGGCTGTGACGCTGGCATACACTGGCCTACTCTTGAGAATGTTGCCACACTGTCTTCAATTTTCACTCTGTAGTCGACAAAGCACTTTGACAATTACCCATAGAAGCTGCAGGACAGCATCAATGATCAGTTCCCTCTTTACACAATGGGCCAGTGGCAATTGTCTTCTTCAGTTGGTTATTCAACAGCCCAACCGTAACAACTGTTTTATTGCCAGAAAGGGTAAAAGCTATTCTTATTTTTCATACTGAGAAGCATATTATTAAAACCGCTGTGTTTGCCATTCTCCCACCACTGTGCAGAATTGTGAAGTACGCGTCGGCGGCAAAAATAATCGTGAATGTGTCCCGTTCAAGTGTGCACATACGGGCAGATGTATTGCGACAATCGTTCACTTTCAGTTTTTTTCATGTTCCGATTACAGCTGTGCTCGGCTGCCGCGAGAGCCTCGACGTTGAGGTGTGGAACGCAAGAGCGGAGGGGACCACGATGTGGCATGGCACGGCGCGGGGGACCAGGAGGATCGTGCGATGCCAGAGCCGGAGGGGGCAGTGAGAACGGAGGGATCGTGGCAGAGTCGTAGGTCGCAGAGTTCACTCGCCGCCAGGGCCGGATACTCCGCAGGGCGTTGACGGGGGGCGCGACGTGAACGCTGATGCACGACCAGCACGTAACGGTGCGTGAAGGTTAACGCTGGAGCTCTGTATGCGATAGGTGGACAGTAATACCCCGGTTTACGTCGGGAATGCGTTCCGTTCCGACGACGAATATCGAAACGACGTCAATCAAAGCAATGTTTCCACATCACCAAAATACCGCACGTAAATAATATCTAGGACTCTCCAGCACAGTACACTTCTTTACGTGCGACGCAAAGCGGTTTGTGAATTGCCGATCGCTAACGGCGTTTGCTGGGCAGTGACTGCTGGGCTGGGTTCGCCAAGGGGGGTGGGGGTCGAACGCCGTGCGGTTTGGGCGACGGCGGCTCACGGAACGTGGCCTTCACCTGGGCAGCGAGGTGATCCGGCCCCACTTCTCGATGCAGAACTTGCGGGGCCCGTTGCTGCCTCGCAGCGCCGCAAACCCCTCGTACGGGATGCTCGACGTGCCCGTGACGAACTGGGGGGACGGCGCAAGGAGGGAGACACAGCGGTGATCGATCTGTCGCCACCACCACACCAGCGGCTACAATTGCTCGATTACCATTGCTACTACTACGCTTGTTTACCCATGTAAACTTCAACGAGTCACAAGACTCTTTTCTGAGAAGGTCCTGCCAAGTTTGTTGTAGGTGGGGGCGATGTTGCTGCTGTTGTGTGGAATCCCAATGGAGTCATTTGGCAGTAATGTTTCAGCCTTGGGATGTTTGGCCAATGCCAGAAACATCGCGTGTTGTTTTGAGCTTTTTAAATTGTATTTAGGCTCACACAGGTTCAACACGTGATCACCATCAGAACACACACTGTAAGAACATACCTATACACTGCAAACTCCTGATTTGATCTGAAAATTATTTTAGCTGTGATGCATACCCCACTTCACCGCAGACATGAGGAGTCCCCCTACTGTGATTTATGTGTTTTTTTGTGTCTAAAAGTTTAAGATGAAATGTGCATGAGGAGGCCGAACATCTGTGGGATATCGATGAGCCCTCTAATCCCCTTCTGCAGGGCGATGCCAATTCCCCCCCCCGAGATAAACATCATTACTCGGCCTTTCCTAAACCTATTCTGCACGAGGCAGAGATGCGGCAGTGTCGCACTCATTGTACACAAAGTGTTTGCCACAACTGAACCACAATACCTTCCTGATCTCAAGGAACACAAACCATCATGCGAACTCCGGTCATCCTCGCAGCAGGCAGCGTTTGGCTAGCCATCGAATAAAGACGGTCACCACATCGCGCGCTATCCGATGCGCTTCAGCGGCCGTCTGGAATGCTCTTCTTTCCGATATTAGGAAGCCACCGGAGCTACGCACTTTTAAATCATCTAGATTGAAAACGAATTTCTTTAAAACTTATTTTTGTTGTTAGTTTGTTGTCCTTTTCCCCGCTCCTCCGATTAGCGCGGTTGGCTACGTACTGTGCGAAAGAAGTTAAACATGCATAGTGGAAAGGGTGTCCGCCAAGTTAAAGTTCTTGTTAACAGCAAGTTTTGGTAAAAAAAAAAACAAGAACGGTGGTTTGCACAATGCGAAACACTGAACCGCAGGCCAACTCTCACCACTGGCTGCCACCTCTGTGATGGAAACCCGCGGTGCCACCCACTCGGCCGCTGCCAGTCAAAGGTGAACAAGTTGGCATTCAGAGAAATGAACGCACGTTGGTGGAAAGATGTCGACGGAAAACTTAAAAGTTTTCAGCACGAATTTCCATGATGCGTGAATGAGAAATATACAGCACGAACGGTGAGATAGGCTTACATTCTTACGTGCCATTGTTCAAACTTGTTATTTTATGGCAGTGTTATTGACGACTGTGTTGAGTTTTATTGTAGTTGTACCGAATGAATATAGGCATGTGTGCCAACGCATCTATTCAAATAAAATTGATTGATACGCTCACAAGACACAAACGGAATAGTGCACTAAATAATCCACTAATTTGCGATGTACGCAGCTTGCATGCAAATGATTCACTGTTACATTTAGACCGGCAGAACAGACAAAACAGGAGACATGGGGAAAACAACACGACAAACAATACAAACGAGATGGCAAAAACAAAACAAAGGACGACATCCAATCTCGCACTTGAAGCATGACAATTGATTGAATAGCCAGAGAGGTGAAGGGTCACATGCCTACATGTATAATACATTGCACACATGCCACGTACAGCTGATCTCGAAGAGTGCTTGCCGTGAGTGGTGATGCTGTCTCTGCTAGGAGGGCCGCTGTGAGTGTGTGTGGCGTGGTGGTGTAGCAATTAGCGCACTGCACTACGAACCCGGAAAGCCGAGTTTGATTCCCGCTCACGGCCAACACCCGGTGACGTTTATCTGAACTGGTCCTGGGCCTCCCCTAGGTCGACTCAGCCTCAAATGAGTACCTGGTGCGATGTGTAAACATCGCCACTAGGGAGACAAACGCGGCCGGGCGTGGTGTTGGTTACCCACCCCCTCGTGTGCCATGCCGGCCTTTATAGGTGCTCGCTAACAGCACTTGCCCCTACAGTCTGTTCAGGCTATACGGGGGATCTTTGTATCTGATCTTAGTGGTGGTGTGGTCTGTGCTAGGGGGCTGCTGTGTGTGTGTGGTGCTCTGCATGTTGCAACCTGCAGCAGCCTCAGCCTCTGCTCGTTGTTGAACCTCTCCACGGCCGCCCAGAACCAGCGCATGACGATGTGGCTGTCGTGGTATCCTGAGCACATCGAACGAGGCACAGGGGCACACACACACACACACATTTCATTGTCAAGGTATACTGCAAGTCAACGAGCTGTACACGGGGGAATGGAAATTGCAATCGGAACTGAGTTTTTGGTTAGGCCACGTAATTATCGGACCGGATTTGTCGTTAATATCCTCCGCCACCAAACACTGCCAAACACCGTCATGACAAGTTTTTAGTCGTACCTTTCTGGTGTCTACAAATATATAATTGATTCTTGACTAAAACAATCGCATGTAAACTTCTAAACAATAAATTAACGTAGAAATATCTCCGTTTAGAAAATCAAAATTTTCAAAGTATATTACTCCTCATGTTGTCTTTACAATACGGAGCCATTTAGACTCGAGGTGCAATTGATGACCTCTCTGCGCAAGTCGTGGTGAGGTTTCCGCACCTTCCCGTCGGCTCAAGCGAACAGAGGCCCTTGCTCATCATGCGCGCACACCCGCCAATCCCGTTGCCAAGGAGAGGTGGGGAGGGGATTCCGCGGGGTGTCACATCGCCAGCAGGTCATTCTTATCATCCCCATCGAGGCTGATCACCCAGGTCTTGAGACACGATAACGATCCTCCGCGTAGCCGTGTCAACTGCAGTGGCGAGCCACGTCATGGCTGTATTCCGAGCGGCTCAGCTTTGGCTTGAGCTGCTCAGTTGCGTTCAGGAACGCACGAGGGAGCGGCTAAGCCGTGGCCTGGCTCAGCCTCAGCCTCATGGGACCCATGCTGAGCACGGCTGGGACCAGGCTCAGAGCTTCTCAAGCTGAGCACGGTGGCTCTGAGCCAGCTCGCTTGAGGTCAGAGCCAAGCCTGAGCCGAGCCATGACTAAGAACATGGGCTTTAGAGGGCAGCTAATAATGCGGACACAACACATGAGGTCGTGCAACACTACGTTCGGCCGCCTTTGTCTTCTCCATGCTGATATTTACAAACCGCATCAGGTAGTCAAGTAAGGCTGCGTTAAAACTGTACATATCACGCAAATAATAAGAATGTCATTCATCTCAGAAAACCGATAGAGAGGGTCAATGTTTTTTTCCAGGAGGCAGCTGCATTGGGATGTTGACTAAATGGACGTTCAATGAGTGTTTTGCATGTGGGAGCAAAAGAGAGTGCCCGGAAGAAACCCCACACATACGACAGGATAACTCACAAGGTCTGCATAGGATAAGTTCACAGACACTTTTTCACGACTAACCCTCGTCACAAAAGCGCTGGATTACAGGTGTGTGACCCACTGTGTCGGGCTCCGCTAAAGTTTACGAAGGCACGTAAACCGAAGCGTTGGCAATGGGTCCGAGACGTGGCCACGTCGGCACGAATCATGTTCGACAAGCCCTGGAGCCCTGGAGCCCTGGAGCCCGCTGTGGCGGCTGCTGGCAAAGTAGGGAGGGGCCCAGGCAGTGAGGATGTTGGCACAGCCTGTGCTGTCCTGCTCTGATGTAATGTGAACAATCAGAACATGCGGTGAAAGATTAACAGCTTAGGGCCAGATTGATGATCTAACTGGCACTTCATTGTTTAATTGGGGCATTGGTGTCATATTTAATAACAATTTCATTCAACTATAAACTGGAAATAATTCTGGTGAATTCAAAGGGGAGGGGGGGTGTTGAGAGAGGTGCGTAAGTTACAATTAGAGCCTTACTTAATCTAATTTATATTTATAAAACACTTTTAATCAAGGTGCTCGGCATAGCTTACAAAAACGATGACAGAATGGAATGATGTAGTCGTCAGGGGCGTGCTACAAGAATCGAGGAATGGGTGACAGTGATGATGTTCGGAATACCGTACAGCAGGTCAAGACAAGGGTTCATGTTAAGTAAAGAGTTGAGGCTAAAGTTGCAGTTATGTCTAGGATGAAGGACAGAGTTACTTCTCGAGCTAATTGTTGGTTTCTGATGAGTGCTGGAGCTATTATTGAAGAGTATTCTCCAAGAGGAGATCGCTGCTGTGTGGTGTCGATTGTACAATGTTCCAAGACTCAGTGCTAAGAGTATCAAGGGAAGGCATTTGCCTCGAGTTGCTCTGCAGATGCCCGGGATTTTACATCGATTGGCTCTGTGACAGAAGAACGGCTCCACTCCAATTATTTAGTTACAGACCTTTTCCTCCGTAATGACTGCAATTACGTTCAAAATGCGCGCATGCCCCTACCACCAAAGTTGGAATTTTGAAACAGTAATGCTGGCTGGTAAACGTTACGGTCGAAATATGGTCACAAAATGCGGCACAGCACTCGTGGTTCAATAACCAAGTTTGGTTTTGTTTTCATTCCATTAAAATGCACTCTGAGATTATCACCCCCTTAAATATGGCATTGATGCTTGTCACCGAATATGAGCACAAGATGTGACTGTGTGGCTTAAGCCCAACAGGATGCCTGAAGAACAGTACCATTTTGAATCCAAATACAGTGCTAGAAAATTACTTTCATGGAGGTGATTTACATGAAAGCCATTTCTAAACGTGCGCGCTGCAGGCTGGCGCAGTGGCAGCAATCATTCCTCGCACAGAAAAGGACCTAGGGTCCGATTTCCGACTTGGGCGCTTTTTGATGTGGAGTTTTTATGTCATCCCTGTGTTCTGCATGGGTTTTCTCCTGGTTTCTTAGTTTTCTCCCACAGTTAAAACACACACGATGTAACTGGTATCCACACAACGTGGGGCCCTATTGCCACAGATGAAATATAATCTCCTGTCTCCCGCACCCACCACATCTTTCCTCCACCTTTCCAGTCACTCTTGGAATCCATGGATCAATCCCAACTAATCTCGTCTCCCACTCTCCCCACTCACTCCCAGGGCCAACCTCCTTACTTTGTCACCTCTAACACCAAGGCCATCACTCTCACCCCTATTTAACCCATTACATTCAGTGACCACTAACCTCGTGAATTTCTTCTCTTCCCTCCTTAGGCCACCTCCTCGCAGGTCTCTATTTGCTCCAGCAGACATCGAGCACTGCTGCCAATGATCTCTAAATCCTATCTGTCACATCCTTAGCCCTGCTGCCATTTAGACAATCATCCATCCATACTCTTTGGTTATTTCGGTAAAGTCACGTAGATGAAAAAAAACTTCAAATCTAGAATCATCCATCCCTTCATGACATCCCAACTGGCCGACTGCAACCTCCCCAAGTCGCTCACCTCCAAACTTCGGACAGTCCAGAATGCCGCTAAATACTGCTGCCATACTCCCCGCTTGCACCTGTAAATGTTACCACTTCACACCGCTACTCCGATCCCCCCCACTGGCTCCAAACCAAAGCCCTGATCGACTCCAAGACTGCCTTCACAACCTTCAAGATTGCATCACATGCCCAGCTCTCCCCTCTCGTCTCACTTTACTCCCCTCTACACCCCCCACTCTGGCAAACCAAGGCGTTGTGCTGAAGTCCCCCGGTCAGCCTTCGCTCGGTGAGAGATCACTCCTCTTCTCCTCTCGTGCCCTCATGGAGTGTAACTCCATTCCACCAGCCATCTGTGCTGTTGACTCCCTGCCCCTAGTCAAGTCCACAGCCAAAAACGAATCTTTTGCTTCATGACTGACTATCTATTTCTCTCTATAAAATAAGTAAATGCTTCCTTCCTTCAGGTTGACCACGTCCCTTGAGAAGCACTTGCATTCATACGCTATATAACTACCGACAGTGTATTGCACTGTGGGTTCATGAAAACAGCGAGCCCCATTATTTCCTCAGGATTCGAGTTTCACTTGAGGGACAGGTAGTTGTAGGGCATCCTTGCATGAAGCCTACAGACAGGCATGAAGGGAACAAACCAGTTCTAAATGGCAAGGGGGTGGCAAGATATTTAAAGCCAAAGGAGAAGATTCAGATCTCGATTAAATGTCTGAAATGCATTTCTTGTGGTGACTTACTGATCCTTATGGCGACATCAGCACATTTTTACCAAAGCACAGAAAAAAAAGAACAATTCACCGACCCGTGAATGGCATGCTGAACAGCGGAGAGTGAAACCCTCACGTGAACTCCGCATGGAACGTGCTGCCAGCGCAGTGAAACTCAAGAAGGTAAATACTACGTTTGCCGAGTTTAGTCACAAATCGCAAACCAACTACAAATCAAGGGACGGGGCAAGAGTGATGGGTAAGGCGGATTCAAGTTGGGGAGACAAGACATCCCTGGCAGTTGCCATCTTGAACAGAAACCAATTTGCACAGCTTCACATTCCTCCGCCGAGTCCCCGGGCAGCCCGGTGAAGCCCCAGGCAGTCCCCCGTGGGGCCTGCAAGGCCCGCGAGGCCCCAGGCAGGCATGCAAGGCCTGCAAAGCCTGCGAGGCCTGCGA
Source organism: Lethenteron reissneri (assembly GCF_015708825.2). Taxonomy (NCBI): domain Eukaryota; kingdom Metazoa; phylum Chordata; class Hyperoartia; order Petromyzontiformes; family Petromyzontidae; genus Lethenteron; species Lethenteron reissneri. The sequence continues at coordinate 2,092,750 of NC_083801.1, forward strand.
GGCCTGCGAAGCCTGTAAGGCCTGCGAGACTGCGAGGCCTGCGAGAACTGCAAGGCATGCGAGGCCTGCAAAGCCTGCGAAACTGTGAGACTGCGAGGCCTGTGAAGACTATGAGGCCTGCAAGACTGCGAGGACCCAGGCAGGCCTGTAAGCCTGCACACACGCACGAGCGCTGCCACGTGAACGCCGAACAGGGCCGCCCCCTCTCAACGCTCCCAACAGCTTCAGTAGTAGCACAAACGTGACATTCTTCGGGGACTGTCGGAATGTGAAGAGCGTCCAGAGCATTCGGGGCCGCAGAATGTCGATGCAGAGGTCATGGGCAGCAATGGGTCGAGCAGCCGCTGTGAGAGCTAAGTCACTGCGCTCAGCGGTAGCGCGTTCGCCGCTCGTTGCAGAGTGTTTAAACATAAGTGCAGTTTAAAAGGTCGTAGAAAAGAATAGAATAGATAGAGAGGTAGTCAGTCATAGCCACAAAATATTCAGCCTGGGCTTGAACAGGGGCAGGGAGTGACAGCACAGAAGGCTGCGGTAACAGAGTGCCAGGATATGGGGAAAAGTAAGGAGAATGAGTGACCTATATGAGATCGCAACAACAGCAGTAACTTTTTCAAGTTGTGCTCACATCCTGCAAAAGTAATTGCTTTATGGGGAGATAACAATGTCTATCCTGCGCTTTCTGCATCCTATGCAGGCGAAGTCTACCGCAGTAATGTTTAGAATGTGAGCGGCAGGGTTGCGCAGTGGTAACGCCTATGGTCACAGCAGGAGGAGAAAGGGTTCGATCCCCGACTCAGGAATCTGTCTGCGTGGAATCTGTATGCTCTCCCCCTTTCTGCATGGGTTACCTCCGGGTTCTCCACTTTCCTCCCAAATACCCCAATGCAGGACCTTCATGAAAAAGAGTTCAGACTGGGCATGACCTTCCTGGGAAAAAAACTAATTATAATAATATTAATAATAAATTAATCTTGGTACAATTTTAAATTATATCCCACCGTGGTCAAATATGTGAATAATATATATGTCATAGTGGTGTGGACTAGACACACCATGTACACAAGATGGATAGTTGCTTTGGTTCAGCGACACTCCAGCAAAACATAAGTTTCATTAAACATCATCTCAACACGTAGACTGCCTTCGATTCTCCTTTGCCTATGACTGTCTCTTCTCTAAAAGTACCCCGTAAAATATATACATGGACAAAAGCACACCTGATTTGTCTCTGCGACTCTTCCGTCGTCACTATAGCATGCGGAATATTTCACGCGCGCCTGCATTTTGACACACCGTTACGTCCAAACTTGCATTGTGCGGCGTTCAGTGTGTTCGCAGGTCGTCATTACGAGGGCAGCCAAGTTTCCAGGATTGGGAGGCTCGTGATATACTCGCTTGGAACGGAGACGGTGTGCGAAGCACGGCGCACATCCGCGCGCTCGTGCATGCATTTACTCCGTGAGTCACGTGGCCGTGACCATTGACCCCCGTTCGTGTTCGGCGCGCACCCTGGCGGCACCTTTTAGTGCTCCGTTATTGCGGTGAGTGAGTCAAGCGGCGGCTTCCCCTTACGCACACAGCGCCAGTCGACACACCCCGAGGTGGCATCCTGTCACGAACTTGCCACCTTCCTGTCGCTTACGCAGGGGTGTAAACCGTGTTTGTGATGGCAATCGCAACGTGGGCGTCGGTGCTATGTGTGATGGATCGCGTGTAGGCCTTGCAAGAAGTAACACGCAGGCCAATGTTGTAAAACACTCGAATGTATACAGCCGCCCACGTTGAGTTTAGCCAAACGCACTAATTGTAAAGTATTCCCCCATTATTCGTGAGGGATACGTTCTGGAGATTCCCGTGAATAGCAATTTTTGCGGATAATGATATTGGCCTGTGAAAACCATTTCATGAATTACCTGAATACATAAATAATAAATCTCATCACTTTCTCATCACTTGATCTCATCATCACTTTATTCTCATCACATTCTTTCTCTCTCTCGATGAAATTGTGTAGAGTTCCAGATGGGATTTGCATATAGCCAAAATTGCACAGTAGCATAACAAAAAATGTTTTTGATGATGTTCAATATATTTTTTCTCATCAATGAGGCTTCAATCTCATGACGGACATTAAAGGACCAACGGCCTGACTACACGTCTTCCGTGTGTGCAACTTAATAACTTAATAATAATAATTAAATTGCTCTGCTGAATAAAGCCGCTTTGGTTTCCCCTATTTCTAAAACAATACGTAACACACTCTTTGGTTCTTTCGGTAAAGTCAAGAAAAAACTGCTGTGGTTGTCCCACCTGATGACGATTGCTTGTGTTGCGATCGAAACGTCGTGATCTATTAGTTTTCTACCTACGTGACTTTACCGAAAGAACCAAAGAGTATGGATTCCTGCAGTCACGAAAGCTTCACATCAATACGTGACACATCATTGATAATAAACAGCTTTCGAGGTGATTATTGAAGTTTCGCTCCTGTATAAAACTCAATATCCTGTGTCTGGGATGTGTGGTCACACTGAGAGAGAGGAATGCACGTCTCAGTGCCAGCAGCTGCTGCAACAACCACCACGAGCGCTCCCCATGGCACCGAACTTTTCGATGTTGACATCAAAACAGCCCACTCCACACCCGCGGTGACAAACCACGATCGTAGCTTCGCTGCGGCGAGCCTGTGGATGTCAGAAAAATCCCCACTGCCATCACCCAACACTATATGTGTACAAGCTCGGGATGTGGAATGCTGCTGTGGTGGTGCCTCCAAACAGGGCCGGCGCTCAGAGGTTGCTGAGCTGGGCCCTGCACAGAACCAAATAAGCCTCGGGCAACGCCCCATTTATCGCCGCTATTTCATCATCATTATCATCGTCGCTGGGTCGGAATCTTAGACCTCCCTCCCTGGCAAACGGAATTGTGAGCGGGATGGACCAAAGCCAAAGATCCCCCCGTATAGTCTTTCAAAGACTGTTGGGGCAAGTGCTGTTAGCGAGCATTCATGAAGGCCGTCACGGCACACGAAGGGGGTGGGTGGCCAGCACCACGCCTGACCGCCTTTGTCTCCCTAGTGGCAATGTTTACACACCGCACCAGGTACTAATTTGAGGCTGAGTCGACCTAGGGGAGGCCCGGGACCGGTTCAGATAATCGCCACCGGTGTTGGCCTTTGTGTCCTTCCCAGAGTAACTTGGCATAGGCAGCGACGACCACAGCCCGAAGAATAAAACATGTTCACTCTCCTTCGGGCTAGGCCACTGCAATGGTGGCCCCCACACAACAGCTGTGCTGCCCCCCCCCCCCCCCCCTGCGAGATAGCAGCTGGAGCCGGCACTGCCTTCAAATAATTGTTGTGGATTTAGTGGCACTTTCTTTCTGAACAGGCTGCTGTACTCTTTGTTATGCTCTATCCATGATTGCATAATGTATGTAGAGCAAGATGTTTTACCTGCAGTATATTGTGCAATTCATATCAATTACATAATAAAACCACAGACCGCAGAACATTCACTGTAGGGGGTTGGGCAATCACTGTGGAAGATACGGCACGGTGAGGTGTTGCGCCTGGTCCATCCCTGGCCTTCATTCGGTGCTCGCGAACAGCATTTGCCCCAGCTCAATGGGGTATCTTTGTCTTTGCGTGACGTGCAGCCCCCCCCCGGCCCGCTCACCGCCACGGTACTCTGTGTTGGTCCTCCAGTCCAGCAGGTCGATCTCGGCCGTGCCAGCGATCACCAGCTCCAGCTCGCGCGCGTCAAACACTGACACGAGCCGCGCGTCCACCACCTGGCACACGACACCGCCACGCCATCGTCATGGTGCGCTCACTGCCCAGGGGGCGGCGGGGGGGAACGGAGTCTGGGAGGGAAGGCAACAGGCGGGGGGGGGGGGTAGGGGGGAGGTGGATGGCCGGGTCCCCACCTCGTAGAAGCCCCGCACCAAGCTCTCGGTCTGCTGCACCACGCCGCGCTCCACGCGCCACTTGACCATGCGCTCGATGTACTCCTTCTTGTTCTTCTCGGTCACGGCCATGTGCGCTCCGCCCGGTCGCAGCTCCCTCTCCGTGATCTGCCGGCCAGCCAGACGACAGCGTGGCGTCACCGCGTCTCACCGCGCCCGGCGGCTTCACCGGCCAAACCCCCTTCTCCCCCAACCCGTCTGTTATCTCGCCACTGATGGCGGAAGGGCCTCCACTAGAGGGAGCTCTAGAGCCCCTCTCATGAAGGGTAATACACCGTGTGCCCTGCTACGCACAAGATGATATCACAGGATGTGGAATGTCCTCTTTGATATCCTCTCTACGGCAGGTTGCACACGATGAAAATTCCCCCGAGGAATGACCGACAAGGATCAGCACAGACCGTGCCCTGCCGCGTCCCATGCTCCCTCGACAGGGAAGTGAAGGGGAGTTGTGGGGGTGGCGGGGAGGTACAGCGCACCTGTCCGAACACCTCTTCATTGACGGTAAAGGTCAGGTCCAGGATGTCCGTGATGTCGTTGTCCTTCATCCACTGCAGGCTTTGGTGGAACTCCTCATCCAGGTACTCCAGGTCACTCAGATCACACGGCCTGCAGGCCACGCCACAGCACCGCGCCCCAAGGGAGTCGTGTCACTCGCCACACTCATCGCCTCTGGAGCTGCTCGTGCTCAGTAAAGGAATGCCGGTGCCACCGGTCACCGTTTGAGAGCAAAAACTGCACCATTTGTACGTATATATGCTGAACTTCTTTCGCACCGTACGTAGCCAACCGTGCTATCGGAGGTGCGGAGGAAGGACAACAAACTAAACACAAAAAGCAGTTTCAAAGAAATTAGTTTTCAATCCGGATTTAAAAGTGCATCGCTCCAGTGGCTTCCTAATGTCGGAAGAACGTTCCAAATGGCCGCAAGAAGCGCATCCGAAAGCACGCGATGCAGCGACCCTCTTTGTTGCCGCGAGAGCACAAACACACAGAGAGAGAGAGCGGCTCACGTTCTGAGAAGAGCCTTGTAGAAGGGACGTGTGAAGAAGGCGTCCAGCAGGTACTGGTGGATGAGGGCGAGGCCCAAGATCCGCCCGCTGAACCGGAACCTGGGCCACGCAGCGCAGCACACGACGACAACGCAGACGTGCGGACCGAGCGGCGGAATGAGCGCTGCTCATAGTCGAACGCACGCTCAACACGCGCTCACCGCTGGACTACTCGTGCAGTCTGCTCATTGTGGATATGAGCCCACGGCCTGAATCAGTAGGCACCAAGTGAAAACGTAAGCGTTACAATACATTCTGGTCGTAGATAAATGCCTGAGAGATGTGGCGAGGCAATGTTCGCTGCAAAATCGGATGTAATTAAGCATATGGTGTGAATGAAGAGCCTTTTAGATAAACCGTAGCTGTGGAGCCAGCTATGGTTGGTGGATTACAAAAAATATCCCCCGTGTAGCCCTATCAGACTGTTGGGGCAAGTGCTGTTAGCGAGTAGCATCTATGAGGGCCGGCACGGCACACGAGGAGTTGGGGGGCCAGCACCACGCCCGGCCGCCCGCGGCTCTCCAGAGGCGATGTTTACACACCGCACCAGGTACTCATTTGAGGCTGAGTCGACCTAAGGGAGGCCCATGGCCGGTTCAGATAATCATCAATGGTGTTGGCCGTGAGCGGGAATCGAACTCGTTTGACAAGTTCGTAGCGCGGTGCGCTAACCGCTACACTAGCGCTCCCCATTCACACACACACATGTATGTGAAACTCCCTACCCATGGACAATCAGGTTACCATCTGCTGGCATATCAGGGTATTGCAGTGCAGCAAGTGGGATATATTCCATCTGTATGGGGGCTGAGTGTTACCCCCCTGGGTAGCGTGGATTTCTCCAAGTGCTGCGGTCTCCTCCGATGTGGAGTTACTCATGAATAGAGTCGGCCAAACATCACAATAAAGGTGCGCAGAGCTTGGGCAATTGTTGGCACCAATTGTAGCTGTCTTCAAACCAGACGAGAGTTTAATTGGACAAATAAGTCGATTATTATCATACATATTATTAAGTTATTCTTATTATTCACGCTTGTCTGTGGGTTGCCACACCTCTGAATCAGTCTCTGTGCATGTCAAAAATTATAATTATACCTTGGATTATTGTATTTAAACAGACGAAAAAGTTGAAAACGCAGACAATCAGGCCAAACTGCTGATGAACTCCAACGCTGCTCAAATATAAACTTGAAGGCGGCGTGCGCATGAACCAATTGACCAACTCTGAGGCCCAGCATCTGAACGGCTAAATCACAACCGACTCTCTGAGAGTTGCCCGTCATCAGATACTGAGAGGAAGAAGAAGCAGCTGAGAGGGTAGGAACAAGGTGGAGTTGGGGAGACGGAAGCGGCCGCACCCCCGTGCCGAGCGCTCACCACTCGTGATGGTTGTCCACGAAGGCCGACATGGGGCTGATTTGCACGGTGTACGTGTCGTTGGCCGAGTACTCAAAGAGGCCGTAGTAGGGGTTGAAGAGCTCCCGCGACACCAGGAAGAAGAACTCCCGGGAGGGCCCGCTGTAGTCCAGCCTGCACGAGGGGACCCGGGAGGCACACGGAGGGAGCAGCCCATCCCAGACACCTACAGGTTACAGAGCGGCCAGGTACTCCGCACTCTGCACGCTGCCACGCACCCAATGACGCGTCGATTCAAGAAACATTTTTTCTTACAAGAATAAACTATTTTACCAAGTAACGCCCACTGAGCTAATAGCTTATTTTTCAGAAGCGACCTGGCCACAAATGATATCTCAAAAAAAGTGGCTTATCATGTGGATATATAAAGCAGACAAATACTCTAAAACGCATATTTCTAAATGTGGAGGAAAAAACCCGAAGACCCGGAGAAAAATCCATGCGACCGCATGGAGAAAAAGCAAACTCCAAATATACAGGCGTTAGGATCGGTATCGAACCCACAACCTCCAGCATACCAGGCGAGGATATTAACATCTTGCCATTGTGGTGAGATCAATTGATTTTTATGCTCACGATACTTGCATCATCGAATCGGTTTTGCTAGAATCAATTATTTGTATGTATAAGTTGTATGTAACTAATTCACAAATAAGTAAAATAAAAAACACTTTTTTTAAAACACGCTTTAATGAAATGTACCGTACGAGTGATGGCAGAATTCCACGACTCCGGGAAGTGGCCCCGAGGCTTGCCATCACATAAGGGGCCGTGGTGATTTACAGCCAACGTTAGTTGAGCATGGACAATTAGACCCAAGCCGAAACATAACATTAAAAAAAGATGGTTTAAAATTTTTATTTTTTATTTTTAATGATAGAATATAGTATTGTCATCAGTATGACATAAGTATACCAAGTTTGCAGTCGATACCACATTTTTTACAGTCATCAATAATAATTTATTCTTGATTCTTGATTCAAACTGCCACCAAGAATTGTAACGATTCATTTCTACTTGCTATTCAACCGACTCGCATGGGATGATGGCATATTGTTGATGACTTGTCCACTAAGTTCAGCGGAGAGCTACGAGTACTCCAGACGGCCACCGAGGATGCTATCGCACGGCTCGGCGATTCGGCACACGATGGACGCACGAATGCACGAGATCGATAAGCTCATTTCCTGCAAGCTTTTTACCTTTGTTTTTAATTATATTTGAATGTTTTCCATCAGTACCACGTCAAGAGACAAATGCATATCTACTTGGAACTCTGAATTAGTAGTCCAGCACGATGTGCGCGATGTGACAATGGTACCAGAAGACGACGTCACCAAACTACTTCCGCAGTCCTTTCAACGCGAGGGAGGGGAGGGAGAGGAGGGTTGTTAAAGGTGGACAGCGGTCTGCTCACCCCTCCTCGCCCACAAAGGTAACGTAGAGCTTGTTCCTCTGCAGGTCCTTGCGCGAGTGGGCCATCACCTGGTTGAAGGCGTCCTCCAGTAGATGGTCGCGCCTGATGACCAGCCTGCACAGAGGGCACGATGGCGGGGAGGGTGGGGAGGCGGTCACACAGGGATATCAGGGCCTACTAGGCCTTGATAAATGTTATCTCTCACCGCAACTCCCATTATCCATTCATAACGCAATGAATTTGAGACGGCCTACTCTGAAAAATGTTATTATGATGGGATCGTTAAACATCCACTTTGGTGACCGCACAGACTTTGGTGCCTGTTCAAATGTAACTCTAGACTCCATGTGAACTGGCTATTGGTAAATGGGTAAGTCCACAAGAATCGATGATGGTCAGACAAAACCACCTGTCCCATCCTGCACCCTTTGCTATAGGTGTCTGCAACTATTCTGAGCATGTATGTTGAACTTCTTTCGCACCGTACATAGCCAACCGTGCTAATCGGAAGTGCGAGGGAAGGACAACAAACTAAACACAAAACAATCCGTTTGGGGATGGCCATTGCCTCTGGAAATTGAACAGGCACAGCTTGCTGATGAAACCAATGATGATGAAACAAGTTCTGGGTTCATATTCTTTGGTTCTTTCGATAAAGTCAAATGAAAAAAAAAATGAAAATAACTAAATTAAATCACGACGTTTCGGAGGCAACACAAGCTTCCGTCATCAGGTGGAACAGCCACAGCAAAATTACTGTAGTGAATGAAAGAACCAAGGAGTATGGATCCTTGAAGTCACGAAAACTTCAAATCTAGAAGTTCTGGGTTGTTTGACTCGTTTAAATCGACACCATTCCACACCATTCATTTGGAAAGCCCGCAGGTTGGTGGGTTTTCACCGTTCATCCAATTTCTACGTAGCTATATGCTGTACTCCACGACGTAAGCTCATCGTCGTTTGCGAGGGCGGGCGAGCGGACGGAGAGCAGGCGGAGCGGGCGGAGGGGGGTGACCTCACTTGATCTTGCCGGGACCCTGTCCATATCCCTTGGACTCCAGCTTGCGGTAGAAGTTGCGCAGCTTCGCCTCGAAGTCTCTCTTGTAAGGGGCCGGGGCGCGGGCGTTCGCGCGCTGCGATCCTGCCGAGTGCACGCCGAGATTGCGAGATTGAAAATCGTCCGGCGGCCTGTCGGGTGCCGCAAGGGGTACTCTGCTGCTAGGGCCTGGGTGCCAAACGAGAAGTCAGTGTGCGAAGGACCAAACGCAGAAGATTCCTGGGTGTGATCTTCCACGTGCCTCATGGTCCACCCTAAACAGCATCCACTGCACCAATAAAGGCTGCAGATGCGGATACCTGATGCACCAGTGGAAAGTTAAAAACTGTCCAGTGTGCGATTGTTATCATCCAGAATAAGCTGTGCAACGTATAACGACGTAGCGCCCGATCCACAAATACGAAGGAGAGATCACAGCGATACACTCCGCTGATCCTGACGCGGTTGTCTGGCTTGACCACGTGGATGTGAAATTGTCGTTGTTGGTCTGCATCTACAGCAGCCATACGAAAGAAGAAGAAGTAGACTGTGTAATGAACAGTTTAACAAGTAGACTTTCGCGACCAAATTATAGAATAGATTAGTAAACACCCCCCTCCCCACATTTAATTTCTTTCGGCATTTGGGTTCAAAAATTACAATACCCCCGCCTCAAATCACGGCACCTGAATGGGTTAAATGATGACGTCACCCTGCTGCTGCTCTATTTAAGACCGGGAGCAAGTGGAGGGCTTTACTATTTTGGCAAATTGCCCGATGATGCTGGATGTAATTATCAGCGAAACGTCGTACTCAAAAATTGTTAATGATGTCAAATCACTCTTCAACACACCGGTGGGCTAAAGTAGTAACACATTTTTTCCTGTTTGGCAGTGTCGGGTGGTGGAGGGTTACGACACATTTATAAATAACGCGATCGAACCGACATTTTTTTTGTTATGTGCAAAGAACGCCTACGCCAAACCACCTTCATACTGGGAGTGCTGATGACACACGCAATCAAATCAGGCAGTGCATATATGCCATTCAATCCCCGGGTTATCGACGCCAGATTTAGACACAGGCATCCAATCGGTGAATATCGTGGAGAATTAAGCCCTGAGCTGGCAACGATCGTAGCACAGTGTTAAAGCTTCCATTCCATGTTTCCTTGTGTGTTTGTGCGTCTGCACATTACAATTGTGAGCGAACAGAATCGCAACATAAACAAATTATTTGGTGATGCTGCGTTGGCAACAACAACACCGTGGCCTTAAAAGGATAAACAATATTACAATATATATAACCGGCAACGTTTTGGGCAATGGACCTTCTTCATAGCCCAAAGTATAAAATAATAAGTTAAGCACACGTAAAATACAGAACTGACTGTTCTTGGCATTTCAGCGAACACAAATATGACTGGGCACACACAGGCTGGGTACACATTCTGCATCGAATGTATAGAAACACTCGACCCATGCTTTGCCCCACGTGCTGTTTGCTGTGTGTGTGGGGAGCGGTAGTGTATCGGTTAGCGCACTGCGCTACGAATTCGGTGATCCGAGTTCGATTCCCACTCACGACCAAAAACAGCGGCCTCAAATGAGTACCTGGTGCAATTTGTAAACATCGCCATTGGGGAGACAAAGGCAGCCGTGGGTGGCGTTGGCCACCCACCCGTTAAGTGTGCCGTGCCGGCCTTCGTAGGCGACCGCTAACAGCACTTGCCCCAACACAGTCTGTTAAAGGCCACACGGGGAGATGTTTGTCTTTGCTCGTGCACGAGGTGCCGTGCGCGCGGTGTGGAAGACGCGCTTGCTGCTGCGTACCGGGGGAGTTCTGCGGCGACGTCCCCGGCGAGCTGCGTGGGGACTGGGTGTAGCTGGGGTGCAGCAGGGAGTGCGGCGGGACGAACGACATGATTTCATCCTCAAAGAGGCTGCACACACAGACACACACACGGGACAATCACTCAACTGGACGTTAGTGAGCACCTATTATGGCTGGCATAGCACAAAAGGTGCTGACATAATCTTTATTTATCCTGGATGAATCCGATGAGCTATTTTTCACAGATATCCAGCACAAAATACGATATGAGTGCAAGGTCGAGAAAAAGGAAAGCAAGCTCTTAAAAATACGATATAATTACAAATTGTACAAGTAACTAAATTCCCATAATTCCCCAATCCCACATCCCACACAACCCCCAATCCCCACCACACAAATTTCTACCACACCAATTGCACCTCCGAGTTCTCAATCGAACACATTGGGTCCGATATCCACGCGTTCTTTATCAGGGTTATTATCTTAGGCTAAGGGGATCTATGGGAGGCCCTGGCCAAGTGTATAAACCAATTTAAAATAGTCTTAAGCATTGCAATGAATTTCATCTGAGATAATAGTGCACTCTGATGACTACCACACCATAAACACACACACACACAAGGAACCCCATATTTACACACGTGCAAATCAATAGCTACAGCATTCATCAGTACAATGATGTACGAGTGTATATACATCAGGCACAAACACACGGCAAATTACAACTTCCTCTTGTTCTTAAGTCAGCGGCATGTAAATAGCAGGAGACGATGAACCACCACGGAGTTATTTTTGCTGAACCACAACAAAATCTGTGGCCGGAATAGCTCCCACCGCTTGACCAAAGCAAGCTTGGCTCATGGTCAATGAGACACTCGTGTATACGCGTGACCCCGGACGGCCGTACGACGAGGCATACGGATACGCAGAAACACGAGAGCTGCAGACGCAGCGCAATTCTAACAGAGGCGTACGCAAATACACCCCAACGAATCCAGCCACCAGCACGTCAAATTCCGAAAGTATGGCTGTAATGTGATGATAAGTCTCGAATGATGAACGTAAATCCGGACTAAAAGTTGTTCAGCCTTGCTGCTTACTATTGGCCTCTGCAAGGTGGACTGCCTTCTTCAGTGGCGAAGCGGCCTGATTTCCTCGTGGACCCGAGTGATAAATGTGAAAATGGACTGAACATTGGTAGAGCGTATTGTTTAATATGATAACAATGAAATAGGTCACTTTTTTTTTAAAACACAGCCAAATCACAATAAATTGGGGCTCAGTCTCGTTGGATGTTGGAGGCTAAGCAGGTTGCAGCCTGGTTATTACTTGCATAGGAGACTGCTCGGGAAGAGCATAGAATATAATTTACTATTATTGGCTTTTGTTTTGTCCTTGTGCAACTTGTCCTTCTATGCTTAATATATACTTATTGTGAGCGACTTTCTAACCTCTTCTCTATTTTGCACTCATATCATAGTTTGTGTTGATGTAACTTGCTGACTCTGGCCCCTACTCGAGATCTGTGTAAAATAACTTCATAGCTCATCTAATTATTCCAGTATAAGTACAAATTCTGATTCTGTGTGAATAACGTTCTTCATAAATATGCTGACTCACACAAGACAAAGCAATTCTTCCAACCCGATTATTATAATGATTATTCCGCTGGTTTAGCCATGAAATCCTCACCGAGTCTCTAAACTTATTCTTCAGGAGGGTCTTGCAAAGTGTTTACAGTCGGGAGCGATGCTGTCGTGTGTGATCCCAATCGAGAAATGTGCAGGTAATCTTTCATCATTGCGATGTTTGACCAATACACTGCGTGGTTTCACCAACATAACCCTCCACCTCCCCCCATGATGCACAACACCACACGTGAACATCAGTGTGCAAGACCACGGCTATTGGGTTACTGGCCAACACAGTCACGGCTAACTTACAGCCACTGGAGACGGATGTAATGTCAACATTTTTTTAATATATATCAGGAATCTTGAATTTCAATTGATTTGTCCGAGGGTTTGGGAAAAATGTACCGACAGCAAACGTGGCCAGTCAGTTTGATGAGAGCTCACTCTCAGCCCACGGCAGATGTCGTCAAATCACGCAACGAACACCGGCAACACCGATGCAATTTCCCGGGGGTCAATATTTAGTCAGAGATAATAAATAAAAACGGCTCAAACAAAGCCTCCTGATTTAGGAGAAAGTAGTCACCTCGTTCTGCACGCTGACTATTCTACGAGTGCTGTGGCGACACGATCTGTACACCGACAAGAGAGAGGAAATGTGGCCATATTATAGCCTGTGAATCATAAGATAAATTTCCCAAATGCACCACTTACATTTTGGTGACCGAGGTCACTCGAGGCAACTGACACTCATTTTGGTTCTCTCCAAAGTTCTCACCTGGTTACACAAGCTCAAATTGAAACGTGAACAGAAACATATTGAACAGGCTGCCGTTTGAGGTGGTTTTTTTTCCAGAGCAAGGTCATTGAAGAAGAGGCATTGCTTGTGCTTGCGCAACAACTCCCAGTGCAGCGTCTCTCATTGTTTTTGAAAAAATAAGTGAAGATTTTCCGACCAGCTAGCAAGGGAATGAGCGGTATTATCCACAATGAGACTGGGCCTACGCGAGAGCAGGAAACGGCTCGTGACTGGCGCTAGGAGGTAGCGGGGTGGCTTGGGCAATGCGTGGACGCTGCTGTGCCTATGGCAGGGCAAATGAGTCCTCACCACTGACATCCTTGGTCTGGGTCCAGGGCTACCGCCTAACATCGAGCCAGGTATTCATGTGCGGTGAATGTGATAGCCTCAGCCAAGGTTTCCAATGCAGAGAAGAAAACATTCCAGATAGAAACAATCGCGAAACTACGGACGGCCCAGAGCCAACCACACGCGCTTGTTTGCGGGAAAGCAACACAGTGAAGAGGTTGTGTAAGAGGTTGTGTAAGGTGGCCCTTTGAATGAACTATTACCACTGCCGGATCTTTCAGTAAGATTTATGACAACTGTTTAAGAGGCTTTCTTGATGGGATGAGAAAGAAAATGCTTTAATTCCTTGGCAGAGTGCTGACGGAACGTGGAAAAAGGTGCGACGGTGCTGGTAGAGAAATTGTGATATTCGGTAATCGGTGATGTGATTAGCACGGTGGGCTACGTACGGTGCGAAAGAAGTTCAATGTACACACATATACATCCAAATGCAAAAGGAGTCTTGCAATCAACACTGAAATGCGCTGCAGGCCGACTGACGAGGCCTGGCAAAAGTTGAACCATTTCAATAAGCTCCTTTCTGGGCATATAAAAGAACGTGGGCGTGCACTCCACTTTGCTCTCTCCCCAACAAAAGCACTAATTGGCTGTGTCGGGTGGTGGTGGGTTTAACAACACATTTATATTTACGCGATCTAACCCCAAAAACCTCTATTATGGACTATTCAGGTAGACACAGAAGGTTAACACCAGCACAAACACATTACGGCGCAATGGAAACCTGTCTAAACCACATGTTTATAAAAACTGTTTCAATAAACTCGACAACCCTGGGGTCTTCCTAAGCTCTGATACCTACATTCCCTAATGAATGTTCTTAAGAATCAATGACCACTGGATCAGAGGTAGTGAAGGGGGTTCCATGTTTGATGGGAAGCTTCCGCCCTGCACCAGACACTCATGCCTTTTGAACGCAGGGGGGGAAGGGGTTCAACATTTAATGCTCAGCGGCATGAAGAACCGCACACGGGTTTAATGAAAAGGTTAGCAGGAATTGATTTTTTTTGTCCGCTTTTACAAACGTGGAAGGCGTGTGCCCGCTGCATCGTCACCTGTTTGAGCAGCGGTTCACGCCCGTCAAACGAATCTTCCGCGCTCCTCGCAATCCGTAACGAAGCCCAGCGCAGATGAATCGATGCAATCTTGCAACGTGAAAAGTGCCATTTAAATTGCGCCGGTGGCAGGATATGAACAGATATCACCGATTACTCGGGTAGAGCCTTCTTGCTCATACAAATGCAGGTAGTGAAACAGTGCTTGTCCATTCATCTTGTATTGGACAGGTCCCAACTCTCTAGACTCTATCTGGTTGTGGACGGTGGTAAGGTGCATCACACGCCAGTGCACAAGGCATTGCCGTGGATCCATTTGTCTGTACTCAAAGTACAGACCTCGTGTCCAACAATAATAACAAAAATATGACGGCAGCTTTGTCATCAACAATTGCCACTCTAGCACTCGTGATAAGGATGTTAGCGTGTAAACAACCGCAATGCACTGCTGTGAGCGACGTGAAATGCTCTCAAATTAAATTATAATTTTCACTGCTGGATAAAGCCTTCCCCACGACGCGCCATAGGGGCTGTGAACCATTGCTTGTTATGCGCTGGAGCGTCCCAGAGATTTGACGCAGGGAGACTTGTCTCGGAGCTGGGTGAGGGAGAGCGATGAAAATGGGGAAACAAGAGGAGCTAAGTGCAGATGAGTGGAGAGGCGAACAGAAAGAATAACACTGGAGAGGCAATGGTAAAGATATCTGAAGGCCACGCGAACAGCAAGAGATTTGAAGGAAATGAAGACGGTAACCGTGCTGGGATGAAGAAACTGGAAGGGATGAGTGGGACAACTGTGGTATAGATTTGAACTAGATGGCTTGCTATACGCCTATAGGAGATAGCGGACATCTGAAGATCAGTGCCCGAGCGCAGGGCTGTCGGGAGAGCCTTGAGGGAGGCGTTTGAAGGCGAGCGTGAGGGGAGAGCGGTGAGGGAGTGTTTTTACGGCAGGGTGTTCTGTTGAAGCACACGGCCCTGCAGAAGCCTCGGTGTGCGGAGCTGGTGAGGCAGTCCAACAAGGAGCCTCCACCGTGCTGGGGGAGGATCCGGTTGCGGAGAGAGATGTGCGCACGGGAACGCACGCACTACAGTTGTGTGCGCTTACACCCGCACGCACGCTCGCTCATCGTCCCGGCACAAGCATCGCAATCGATTTATCTGCAATAATGATGCTTGCTTTTTAAAAAAAATACATCTGTATTAAGTCTCTTGTCGACCATTCTGGCCAATAACTGCGCCGATACGAGCATGGGTATTTGGTGAGCCACGGGCTCAGTTTCACCGTTGATTGCTTTCGCTGTTGTCGAATCGTGTTACGTGTCCTGGCACAGACAGCGGGACAAGGTGGAATGATGGAGATGCTATTGCCCAGGCGGGGCATAGCAACAAAGTGGCCGGGTTGCTCCCCTGGAGACGTGCTTGCCGGAGGACATTTACGTAACAGCAACATGGCCTACATCGCTACAGCCCGAGACAAAGTGGTGAGGTGACACGCAGCTCCGGCACAATTGCCCAACCGTGAACACCTTTGTCGGTGAGAATGTGTCAAAACGTCGAACTTTGTGCTTTCTCAACACGAATGTCAAAGCAAGAGGAAAAAAGCACGCCCGTCAAACGTGGGTTATACAACACTTATATACACAGAGAGACCCCGGTTGGCACAAAGAAGGCATCATTTCGTGCGTTTGGGAATTTTCTTGAAGCCTTTGTTAATCCTTTTGGCCGCAGCCTCCGTGAGTGCAGTGGTTATAGCGAGCTCTGCCAAGGAGGAGGAGGAGCCTTTGTGCTCGTTATTCCTTGAAATGGACAAGAAAATTGGCTCCGAAGCCTTGGATTAGGTGAGTGGCACCAAGGGCATTTAATCCATTCACAGCTAGAGGGGCGCCTGCCGTGCCAATGGAGCCAGCTGGTACTGCGTTAGCACTAGCAATACTAAACATTTATTTATAATAATAACTATCATTACCTATTAACCCCGGGAAGCCACAGAGTCGAGAGAGTCTTGTTACGTTGAGACGTTTTGGCCAAAACCAGGTACAGCGTAATGTTGTCATCAGTGGAGGAAACCGCAGAAGCCAGTGGAACCCCATGCGGACTCCACTCACAAACGTGCCCGAGTCGGGACTCGAACACGGGTTTCTTTTTGCTGTTTGGGGACAGTACCCAGGCGGCTCGGTTCGTTGAGCAGAGCAAGAACCACAGCACAACCACTCCGCCCCGATGCGCACGCGTGCGTCATCGGCAGCAACGCGATGGCCAACGGAGGCGCCACCGTTTCTCCGCGCGCTTCCCACCTGAGCAGGATGACGAGGTCGGCGTCGCCCGACAGGCGCTCCAGGCCCGACGTGCCCTCGCTGCGCACGAACTGGATCTTCTCCCTGCGCGGGGGGCGGGGGGCAGAGCAATAGTGAGGAGGCGTCGCGTCGCACGCGCACAGGCACAGCACGTAGAGGAGGCAGCACCCGAATGCCGCCGCGTACAGCTCGCTCAGCGCACGCCGCGCGTCCGCCTCCGGCGGCGGCATTGCCGGGGGGGGGGGGATGGCGGAAGGCTCCACGCCACCGCAGACGCGTCTCCTCCTCGCCCGTCGCGAGCGAAGGCCGCGGACGGGCGCGTTCAACAATCGGAAGGCTTTGCCCGCGTGGACGGTCACGTGTGCGCCGGCGCGGGTCTCGGGTCGTGCTGCACGGAGTGAACCTCCCTCCCTCGCTCGGCTCGGGCTGAGTTCACGGAGAACCAGGGCAGGTTGCCCGCTCGATCGCTCGCCCGCTCGCCAGCTCTCCTTATTGGGAATATTTGTCAACTGTCCTCGGCTGCGGGTCCACGCGTTTGCAAATCCGGCGGTTGGCTGCGCGTTATACGACACAGCACACACATGGACAGCGTCTAAGAGTAAAGTACTGGAATACATATACTGTATGTGTGTATGTTCTTAGTTTAACAAAAATATATTTGAGATATAATACGGCAATATTTAAAAAAATGATGCTTAGATATTAATGAAAAGTCAATGTAGAAAAGCCAGGCAATTTGCATTTAGCTTTAGCAGGTTTCTAATACAGAGGAAAGGCTATTCCATTCATACGCATGCCTGTAAACAAATCACATCTGTGAAACTTGTATTCTATACAAGCAATTAACGATATTTTTTAAAGAGACTATTCGTATGACTGCTCAACCAGGAACACGTTTCACTTACGATCGTCTCCAGTCACGTCCCCTTTCCAGAGGCAACGCCAAGTGGTAATATCTGGCGTGCTACACGAGGCAGCGGGCAGGCGCTCGCGCTCCTCCGGCTACATCACGGCCTCCGCCGCGACCCGCGCACGTCTTCCGCGCGACCCTGGCGCACGACGTGCGAACGAGGCCAGCCCCGCCGCCGTAAACGCCACTCGTGGCCACGATCGGCGACGGGAAGGAGGCTAATTGCATCAGCGACTCCCACCGTCTGCAGCGAGCGTCAAACGCAATTAGCAGATGTGTCGCCGGGTTTAAATTCGTCACGGCGGCGCTGTTTCCGCCGTCGGGACAACGTTGGCTCTGGCACGCCACGCGGAGATATCCGATGCTTTCAAGGGGCGCGCCTGCACTGGGAAAGGGAATTAACCGTTTACTGCCCGGATTTAGACTCGGGCTCGCGTACGTCCCCCGAGCGGGAAAAGCTATGCTTTGGAATTTAATTTTTAAAAAGGCATAAATAAATAAAAATGTCATTAAAAAGGCGTACGTAATGCCAAGACGTAGAGTATACACGAACAGGCCGTGTCGTCCCCAGTGGTCAAAGCGCACGCCTGCCTCTGGAGCCCGACGACAGGGCAGCTTCGTTTATCGGAATGCCCAGCTCGGGAGGCAGTTCAAGCAGGAGACGATGGATATCAAGACCCCACAGCCGGCCAGTACATTTTTGCGGGAAATTACCGCGACGTCACTTGGTCACGCAGCACGTTGCGATATCAGTTCACGCAACTGGGTATTGCGCGCCGCTGCCAAAATACTGCCACTCCCAGTGCCGTGAATTCAAAGGAATGCGTTGAGCGAAGAGAAGTGCGGCGCCCTGAGACTCATCAGCGACGTGGCGTCCCCTTCCCTTTTGACGAGTGAATCTAAAAGCTACTCGCGCGTGCACGCATTCACATGGTGGGCCGTACACACTGGGAAAATAGCGACAGGTAGTCGCTGGTAATAGGTAATCTCAAGGGGGCCTTACAAACGTTCAGGTATAAATAATACATTAAACAGGTGCCGTTAGAGAGACGCGTCCCGCGTGTCCTTCACATACACGAGCAACGGCCATGCCCCCAGAGTAGCAATTACAATGCACAACCACTACATCTACACGGACACAAGGTTTGAAGAAAGCCACACGTGATTTATGGGATATCCATCTCAACAAGCGGTTAAATATGGTGAACGCTGTACACGTTAAAAAAAGTGTCAATGTATGTTTGGGAAGCAAATGAATTACAGAGCAACAGTTAAGTATGTATTCTTTCTCAAGTGTAAATATCAACCACCCAGTACTGTAATTATCAATGATTTGATTAGTTACAAAGAAACAGATGCTGCTGCTGCTGATGATGACAACAATAACGACGGAGCTTCTCGTGGGTATGCACACATAACCAAGTTTATGAATCAATACTTTGGTCAAAACGAATCAATGTCGAATGCACACGCCTGGACGTATACGGTTTTGTGTTCGTTATTCATGGATTGTGCACAGGCCATTAACCACTCCAGAACCCTGTGTAAGAGCAGACACGTGTCACATGGCAGGCACGACCTGGTAATTATATATATATACGTGTGTATGGTTTTGGCTGGAAGTCCTTCACACATCTTATTTGTAAAATCCCAAGACTATCCTCTTACAAGCTGTACAAGCAAACACGTGTGTGGCGTACCTCGCCCCTTCTCACCTTATTGTCTCTTGGATATTAAATTAACCAAATTAAGTGCAAAAAAAATGCACATTAACAAACATTTCAGTGGTGTTTTTTTATGTTGAGCAGACAAATTGGGAAAGATGTTGGTCGGGTGATTAGAGGTAATTACGATGAGAGAGAGAGACTGTTGTCCAAGGACGAGCACTTATCAACAGGGCATTGTGCACATGGAGAGGGAGTGGAACACAGGTGCATGTCACAATCCCGTTCGTGCAGAGCACGCGCCGTTCACAACGCCCACGTCCCCGATGCAGCAGAGGTTTTTGCCTGACAACAACAGCAGCCGCCATTCGCCACTACGTGGCGGTGATATCCCCACGGCGCTTGTGACAGCCTTGGGTCCACTTTGAGAACACGTGAAGTGTGGAAGGCTCGCCGATAGGGAGTTTATGGGACAGATCCAGGTGCCATGGGCCATGAAGATGCAATGTTCACAGTGCACTGTAGACGCAGCTCTTTATAAGCAGTCTAACCGGACAAATTCTTGATTACGGTCAATTGTGGAGGGAAATTAAGGAACCGACTGAGTTTGATCTACAATAAGTGGAACAGAATCTGGTCTTCTGGACACAATTATGAAGGCATTCATTGAGACAAAGTGGTCTCTTGTTCCCAGGGCTTTACACAACAAAAGGCAGACCAGTGATGGATTCGTAGTGCTGGCAGCTCACCCCAGTCCAGCTACAATCTTAAGTGGCATTTTTATGTGGTTTTACATAACTAAAAGCAAATAATAAAATAATTTACAGCCCTCTGTCAATCCACTCCTGGACGAAAGCATGAAGCATTTGTTTGGGGTACCACGGTGGTAAGATGTGAACTCCCTCGCTTGGTATGCAGAAGGTCATGGGCTTGATTCCAACCCTGATGTATTGCCTGTTCTCCCCGTGGTCGCGTGGATTTTTCTCCAGGTCCTCCGGTTTATTACTCCACATTTAGAAACATGCGTTTAGAGAATGTGGCTGCGATACATTTCCACGTGATAAGTTGCTTCGTTGAGCTATCATTTGTGACCAAGTCGCTTCTGAGAAAGAGCTGCGTAGGTCAGTGGGTCTTACCTGGTAAAATAAATAAAACTAATTTCCTCCTGATGACGATCGCTTTTGTTGTGATCGAAACGTCGTAGTTTTTTTATTTTCAACCCACCTACGTGACTTTACCGAAAGAGCCAAGAAATATGAATTCCTGCAGTCACGAAAGCTTTAAGTCAAGAAAAAATAATAGTTTCATTTTTTTATATATATAGTTTTACTCTGTGTGAGTGAAAGGGGGTTTGTTATTTGGCTATACTTGCCACACGAGTCAGTGCAGGTTTGCGCAAGGGATGGGTGTAGGACCGGTTCAGGTATCGCTCGCCACTGCTCATAGTCACGGCTGGGATCAGACTTCAGGTTGCTGGGTTCCCCTATTTATATAATCACAGTACTTGAGATGCATAACTGAGAGCTGTCATAGCCCAGCTGATCAGAGTATGTTGCAAATTTTCTATAAGTTAATGGGTTTAAATGGAGGTTAGAGTTGACCATAATCCCAGAAAGTAATTCAAACGAGCGACACTGGTTTTTCTCGTAAGAATGTGGGATTTGCCCCACTGGCTCAAGAAATGGTAACAGGCAAATGATATCGAACTCCCATGAGAGCAAGATGCCGCTTCGACTTGATTTATACGTGTACCAAAGTTCTTCAGTTAAACAGGCAATCAAAGCTGGCTCGATTCTATTTGCGAGAAAAGTCCAAGGCAAATGGATTACTTTCACAAAAACAAGATCCAATAGCCGTAATGGACTCATAATTGGCCACCGAAATGGTAAAGTGACCTTCATCCGAGACCCTGGTATAATGAAGCGAAACTGTTTGGGCGTGGATACGCATACCACAAAGCCTAAAGAGCATTTTACTTAAAACAATGAGTGAGGCCGGCCTGATACGCACCGTTTTGATGGCTTATTTTTCGCACCGCTATAAGCCATCAATGTGACTCCGTGACGAGTTAACGAGCGCGTGACGAGTTAACGAGCGCGTGACGCTCCACTCAGCAGGCAGCTGAGCGCTGCGCAAGCGTGAGGGGCTGTGCGGTGGCTCAACGCGGGCGGCGTGGACCAGGCCAGAGAATCTCTTGGCAGGGGACCGCCCCGTGCCGACGGGAAACCTACAGCAGAGGCCTCCGACGGGACAGGCGTCCATGAGGTCCACTGGCCAAACCCCATTTGGCGGAGCCAGGCAAATTGCATCCTCCCCTCTTATTTCGTATGGCTTTTTTGGGGGATTGCAACAGATTACAAATTGATGTCGAGATTTGATATCCATTCGACTGCTCTGGGAGTAGCCATGCGGATTTGTTTCAGATCGCCGTTGAATGATCTCATTGGGCAGTCATTTCACGAACCTCCCCTCAAAGACGCCCCCCAGAAATAACGTCAACTGCTTAGACTGGCCACGTGGAATGTCCAGGCACTTGCCAGGGAGGAAGGCCGACACTCCTCAGTATAAAGCTGGACCTTTTCCACCCAGACTTCTGTAGGATGCAGAAGGCCCCGGTTGAAGTGTCATTAGGAAGTTTTGACAATTCTCTGCTTAAGTGAAGGATAGCTTCAGGCAACAGGAAGTGGCACTTCTTATATAAGACAGTGCGATTGGAGACACTAGGAGGAGTCCCGGCTGTTATGGGCTTGCTGTCCCATCAATAGGAAGCGATGAATGGTGGTAGTAGTGGTTGCATCTGCTCCCACTGAATCCATGTCTGATGAGCCAGAAGACTTCTATGACCTTTCCCAGGTGAGGGCTACAGTTACCCACTGGAACAGTAATCCTATTGGGTGACTTCACTGCCAGAAAGTTAACATCAGGGGGAGAAGCGATTGGACGGTATTAGCCAGATCAGCTCAATACAGTACTGTAATAATTTAGGCAGCCGAGGAATTTATGTGCAGCCCATGGGATCGCAGTTACCAGCATACTGGGCCGACACAGGTGTGACGTGGTGCACGTTGGGTTCACTGACCAACACCAGCGGCCTGCTGGACTATGCAGTGGCTGGTCAGTACATGTGAGACCAGAGCCGTGACCCCAAAGTCTGCTTGAGCGTGATCTGCTTGCCATCATATGAAGAGATGTATTCTTTCCATTTGGGATTGAGCACAACAACGTTAGCGTGCTCTCTGGTAGCTGTTAAAGTTTGCGAGCGAGAATGTGTTAAATGTCTGCAGCTGGTCCTCACATCTGCCTTCCGTTGAGGTTTAAGACTGTATGTATGTTGAACTTCTTTCGCGCCGTACATAGCCAACCGTACGAATCGGAAGTGCGGGAGAAAGACAATAAACTAAACACAAAAAGCAAAACTGTGGCGAATATAGCATTCAACATTTGCAAAAAGTAACCACACAAGGTGAGTGGCTGGCTGATGTGCCCTTTGCCAAAGTCTGGAGACTCACGGAGTCTCAAGACTTTTTCAGGAGGGTCGGTTTAAGTCCCTGCAAACGTGGCGACGATTGCTTGTTTATACCCCAATTCGGTAATTTGCGGGTAATTTTTCAAATTTGGCAAATGTTTTGGAACATAACACCAGCGCACAATGGTCTACTCTTCCTCGAATGAGATCACGGGATATTTAAACCTCCGCTGTGAATCAGACGGAACATATTCTGTGGTTAAGAACGCTCACGATAATAACTGGAGCACCCTGCCTGATGTCAACTCCGCAAATCTCAGCAACAGGCAGGCGAACGGGCCACGCCACGACGCAAAAGCGTGCGGCTGCTTCGGCAGCAGCGGCGTGAGGAGGGTGGCAAGGGGCGTGGGGAAGGGGTGGTCACCTGAGAGAGGGGTGTCTGCTGAGACCCGGCTGCCTCTCTTGGAGAATCTCAAACGCGTTGGGTTGCCGGAGAAATGCGACAATTTTGTCGTTGTATGCTGGAACGACAGAAGCCACAATGGCAGCGGAACGTACAATTAATTTCCGCTTGCACCATGCATGAGGGTGGCATGGCCGTCACGGAGTGCCGTCCGCAGTGCCAACGAGCGCCGAGAACGGCCCTGCCGCCCGTTGGTCGTCTCGTCACTCCGACACGCACACAATTGCCCGTACACGCAGCAAGTTACACACGCAAAGACAGCCACACACACACACGGCCACTCACACACACAGTGACTCACACACGCAGACAAAGCCACTCGCTCACACACACAGCCACTCACACACACAGTGACACACACGCAGACAAAGCCACTCACTCACACACACACAGCCACTCACACACGCAAACAGTTACTCACTCACACACACAGCCAATCAAACACACACAGAGCCACACACATACAGTGACACACACGCAAACACAGCCACTCACTCACACACAGCTATTCACACATGTACAAACAACCACTCACTCACACAACAACTGCCATCAACAATCACTCACACACAGCCACTCCCACACACAGTGACTCCGTACCTCCGATTAGCATGGTTGACCACGTACTGATGTGAAAGAAGTTCAACATATGTACAAACACAGCCACTCACTAAATTGAACTATTTTATTTTACCAGGTAAGTCCCACTGAGCTATATAGCTGTTTTTCAGAAGCGACCTACAAATGATTGCGCAACGAAGTGGCTTATCACGTGGAAATTTATAGCAGCAAAATACTCTGAACACGTTTCCAAATGTGGAGGGAAACTCAGAGGACCTGGAGAAAATTGCACGCGACCACGGGGAGAACATACAAACTCCAAACAAACGGGCGTCAGTCGGGATCGAACCCACGACCTCCTGCATAACAGGCGAGGTAGTTAACATCTCCTAGCCACCAAGGTAATTAACATCTTGCCGCAGCCACACACACGCACAGACAGCCACTCACTCACAACACGGCCACTCACACACGCACACATCTGTGCACAGAGTTATGCGAGGTAGCATGTGGTCCTTTCCAAGGACACAGAAGAAGTGGCAAACAGCTCATTCATTAATTCATTCTAGATTTGTATTCAATTAAGTCTCTATTTCAATTGGTGAAATGTAATTTTTTTTTCCAAGAGACCTCAGTAACGTAGTTACGTAAAAATCATTGATTTGTGGGCAACTTAAAAATTGGTATCACATGCTACGACATCACATAAGGGCACTTTGGTAATCAATTCATTGGAATAATGAATTCATAACTTAATTTATTCACAGATCAGCACATCGAACACTCAGTTTTAAAATTATTTACTCTCAGACATTCTTAAGATTAGAAACTGCATAATACTTCTACTTGCAAAAGACAAAATAACAATACTAACGATTTTAACTTCCCCGGTAAAGTAAAAGAGCCATGCACTCACAATAATAAAAAAAATGTCCTCACCATTAATCACAACAACCTTAGTTATATTTTTTACTCACACAGCAAGCATCATTCGTGCGGGGAAGGCAACCCAAACCACCGCCGCTGCCAACAATTCCCAAGCTTCTGTGGTCCTATGTGAAGGAGGGCATTTCACTCCAAAAAACCAAACCCGCTGAAAAAAGGGGACGAACCGATGGGCATGGAGTCGTGGTAGGGGTAGCGGCCGCCCACGCTGAGGGTGTTGGCGGGGCGCGGTGTGACGGGCGGCCCGTGGTGCCTCTGATCGTCGCCGACCTGCACGGGAGAGACGAGCGATGAGGGACGCCATCAAGGAGCGGCCCACACCCAGCGGAGCCCAAGACGTCGTCCACGAGCACTCCGATGCGATGGACGACGATGGAAGACCACCGCCGCACGCACGTTACAATACGACATTTCACATTAATGGAGATAGAAATATACAAGGTTTTTTTTTCCCCCTCTACGTTCTAAAATGAATGTGAGACGCAGGTTTTGGATCAAAGGTAAATAGAGGACGAGGGTAGGGTAGTTGACCAATAAGAGAAGAGGAATACAGTGCAGTACGAATGGCATAAATACAATGGAGATGGTGAGTTATAGCAGGAGAAATAATAATTATCCGCAACAACCGCTCTTAGTCTCAAGACTCGTTTTTTGGGAAGGTCCTGCATTGGGATACTCGATCAATTCCACTCTTGAGTGTTTGGCAACCTGGAGTAAAGATAAAACCCACGTATACAAAGAGATAACACTCCAAGCTCCACCCAGATGGAATTAGAAATCGAATGCTACGTTGCGATCACCTGAACACGATACCCAACAGACCCATGCGGTTTCCCACACAAGCACTAAGTTCCCGAGTCCACGCGGACCTTGAGGTCGTCCCACCACTTGCCACCGCCGCTAGGACGCCCTCTGGCCTGTCCCGCGGGCCACAGCCTCGAAGTCCCGGCCCCAGGCGTGGCATATTGGGGGGGGGGGGAGGCAGAGGAGGGCCGTCCACTCACCTCGCTGGCACTGTGGCTGCGCTGGCGCTGCAGGTGGCGGCGGTGAGCGATAGGCCCCGGGGGGCGGGCGCTCTGCACGGGGAGCCGCGGGTCGATGAAGGTGGTGGTGCGCGCATTGTGGTCGACGAAGAACGGCTGCACCAAACACGACAAGACGCCACGGGGAAATTCTGGGATCGGCAGCCCCGCGTCTGGACCGGTGGCAGTGCCGCGTCAGGTTACACTGAACTCGCGTCACGAGCGCGCGAGGAAGGGTGGACGACACCGCTCTGGACGTGTTTGGTGGAACAGCGCCAGAAGCGTTATGCCGCCGGTGCGCTGAGAGCACGAGACGGGTGTGTCTGGTGTCGCGACAGTAGCGGTGGTGTTGTTGTCCGTTCATTTTTTGTTGTCAATTATACCACAAAAGTAACGATGAACATTAAGGCAAATGCTTTGGTTCTTTCGGTAAAGTCACGTAGGTATAAAATAAAATAAATTAAATCACGACTTCAGCAATTGTTTCTTGCTGTGGTTGTCCCACCTGATGACGGACGCTTGTGTTGTGTTCGAAATGTCGGCGTGATTTAATTCATTTCATTTTCTACCTACGTGACTTTACCGAAAGAACCAAAGAGTATGGATCCCTGCAGTCACGACAACTTCAAATCTAGATTATTAAGGCAAACTGCAAAGCATCTTCTGTCCTAAGCCCTGAACACCCATTGACAGAATATTACAAAGTCGCAGTCGAATATGATCCTTTGTAGGTTTTTTCAAAACATGCTTAAATGGGTTTTTCACCAAAACCTTTGTACCGAGCTCTTTAACTTTGCAGATGTGCGAGAATACCTACAGAGCTATTTGAAGCAAAATCAACAGAATGACTGATATTTGTTCACAGCTGCAGGCGACAAGGTTCCAATGATAAATCCTCCGCACTTGAGAACCCAATCGAAATCCCGAGATGACAATCAAAGGCCTCGGCAGAGCTGAATCAATGCCCTGGTGGCACCACACTGACACCAGGAGGAGCGCTTGTAGCCCCAACGACACACACACACACACACCAGTCAAACGCTTTTGCAGTAAATACACAAAGGGTTTGTTTGGTTGCTAAAATAATAAATAGCATTTAGGTCAATCGTCCGTGAGGGTAAACGTCTTCCTGAGACATCTGCTTAAACAGGCAAATCCTTGTCTTTCTGAATCTCACCAGCATGCGAAACAAAACTGGCATCAATAACTTTTTTTTCCTTTTTTCTCACTGGTGCTTTGAGTTGCAGATTTATGCCAAAAAAGGTGCCAAGTATGTAAGCAAAAAATTATTTGACTTTTATAACCACAATACGCCACGGTGATTTTCTATAACTCACGTGATTAATATAACAATAACGCATTGACTGTCGCTCTCATTAATATAGAACAGAGTTATTACAATTTAAAATAAAGCAAAGATGTTTTTTTCATCCAGAGGGATAGATTATACCGATAATATTGTTAATGGTATAAGATATAACCCTGTATATCAATGGCTTTATTTTGCAAAACAGCCAGCACAAACTCATTAACTAAGTGTTAAATTCCAGTTGCACGTGAAGAAGAGAATTAAGATGGATGGCATTTTAGTGTGAAAAACACACTCCCACTGCGAAAGTGTAAAAGCACACACACACGCCGGCTCTCAGGGCCGCCCAGGGGAGCCGTAGGTGAGAGTGGTAAACAAGTCACATGATCCTGGCTCTCTTGGCAGTTTTTCTCGCTGCGATCGCCAAAGGCACGCACGCGAATGGTTTTGAACGTTGAAAAAAAAATAACAGATTTTGAGCGTTGCGCACGGAATCAACAACATGTGGCCAATCTGCGGACGATGTGAGATTATCAATGTAGAGTTACGGTCTGTACTTCAAACGAATGCCTATTTTACTGGCTACAAAAAACACCTGTGTGCAACAGGGACGGAAACTCAACTGAAATTCCACGAAAGGCAAAAGACTGAGAAGTTTGGGATCACAGTGGTGTGAGAGCGACCTCTGTTGGCCAAGTTACGTATCCCATTTTAGGACCATCGCGAGCCCTTGAGAGATGGGAATATATATTCTTAGGTTTTTTCGGTAAAGTCACGTAGGTAAAAAAATTTAAATTAATAAAAGTAGAATAAAAATAAAATAAATTATTTTATTATATTATTTTATTTTTATTTTACTAATTTTAAAATGTTTTACCTACGTGACTTTACCGAATAAAAACCTAAGAATATGAATCCTTGCAGTCACGAAAGCTTCAAATCTAGATGGGAATATCTAATACGGGGGTGCATCAGGGTCAACTTCATCGTGACCTGCAGGACAGTGCGGGCACTGGAAGGACAGATGCCTCGAGGGGCTGGCACCTTGCTGATCTCGTCAAGGAGCATAAACCAGAGCGCGAATTCCGGCCATGCTCGCAGTAGCTTTCAGCTGCTCGTCGAACAAAGATGGTCACTGCATCATGTGCTTTCAGATGCCCTTCTGCGGCCGCCTGGAACACTCTTCCTTCTGATATTAGGAAGCCACCGGAGCGATGCACTTTTAAATTTCGATTAAAAACGAATTTCTTTCAAACCGATTTTTGTGTTTAGTTTGTTGTCCTTCCCGGGCACCTCCGATTAGCGTGGTTGGCTGCATAGGGAGTGAAAGAAGTTCAACACACATGCGTACATATCCACGTCGGAACGCTCACCAACATCGAGATCCTGCACTTGAGCCCTGGATTCCCAAACCAGGGTAAACCAAGTTACCAAAATCTGAACCGAACCATCAAATACCGTAATAAGACTAAGAGAATACGGGAAAATAACTTCGTTTTGCTCTACATTAATTGGCAGACAGATGCGCAGTGAACGAGTCTCCTGCTCTCAGCACAGCTGAGAGTGCAGTCTTATGGTTCTACCCAGAGGACATGGAAGGAAACTGGGATAAATGACAATGATAAAACTTTCAGTTGATTTTCAAGGCCGTGACTTGTGGGGCTGTGCTAGGGTATTCAGATGTTAAGATACCTCAAGCGATAATAAACAGATGGATTATGAGCGGTTAACAAAACCGAAGATCTTTTAAAAACTCATTCTACACACATTCGTCACTGAGACACGTGACCAGCATGCCATCGATTTGTGCATAGAATCGTTTCAGAAACTGAACAGGGTGTTCGTCGTGTTTCTTGATGTGAGCGCTCGGAGACCGCTCACGGCCAACACCAGTGACAACTATTCTGAACCGCTCCTGGGCCTCTCCCAGGTCTACTCAGTCTCAAATGAGTACCCGGTGCGGTGTGTAAACATCACCACTGGGGAGACAAAGGCGGTCGGGCATGGTGGTGATCACCCACCTCATCGTGTACCATGCAGGTCTTCATAGGTGGTGCTCGCTAACAGCACTTGTCCCAACAATCTGTGAAAGCTATACGGGGGATCCTTGTCTGTCTGTGTGCTGGTGTGTAGAGTGCTTTGGGGCCTTACCTTACCCTGGTGGTCGTACTTCATCTCCCATCCACGCGGCAGCTCCAGCTGTTTGTTGGAGAAGGTGTTGAGGAAGGCCACCAGGTCCCGGTTGTGTTGGTAGCGCTCAAAGTTGTGCGAGTCGCGCCGCACTTTGCTGATCATGTGCTTCAGGCAGGTGCTGTTAGCAAACAGGTGGTAGGCACTCTGCCAACACACACACAGAGAAGACACAAAGATTCCCTGTACAGCTATGCCAATGGTTGGGGGAAAGTGTGAAGCAAGCATCTATGAAGGTTGGAATGATGCATGAAGGGCTGGTGTTGCCAACACCATGCAGGGCCATTTTTGCCTCGCCAGTGATAATTTCTACACACTACGCCAGGTTCTCATTTGAGGCTGACTTGACCGAGGGGGGCCCAAGACAAGTTGGGATACCACTTGCTACTGAAGGCTTGTATTGCAGTCTGCAAACTGCCATGCCACCACCACTCCCCCCACACAAAGACATACACAGTAAACTCCAGACAAGACAGCTGGCATTCATCACACAATGGTTGTGATGTCACCAAGGTGTTCGTGTCAGATTTTGCGAGGTGTGAGGCCACGTAAATACTTTCAGAAAAGAAGCCAAGCAACAGAGCCAGATGTTACAGTTTGGCAAGTTTCACCAAAAGGTGTTCAATTCACCTACTTGGCTGTGTTTGATCCGCCCGTTGTTCTGCTCCATTTATTTGATCTGCTACTTCTATTTATTCCAGTACCCTTTCTGGCTTGCCCAAAATTCCGGCTTGGTTTTGAGTTGGCTCCCGAGAGGTTTTGACTGCATTTGCAAGATGCTCGTGACATGAATGCAGCTTCCATCCACGGGCAAGGGGCAGCCTCGCAAGTGGGTCACGGAAACGCGCTCCCCCCCCCGCTGCTGAACGCGAAGACGCGAAGATCGTCAACATCCAGCAGCTCCCCCCCCGAAAAGCCCGATGGAGGAACCGCACGGAACCGCAGAGGCGTCACGACGGGCAAGCTCCGTGGCGCAGGGCACGCCAGGTGACGACGCGTCACGCGCGCTGTCGTGCGGTGGTGGTGGTGGTGGTGACCGGCGTTGTGGGGCACTGCCGCTGTGCGCTCACGGGGTTGGAGTGGAGCAGCGTGAAGAAGTCCGGGCAAGAGAGGAACTTGACGGCAGGCGACTGCAGCAAGAGGCTCATCCTCGTGTGCATCATGTGGTGTCCGGCAGGCGCAGAGTCCCGCCGCTGCTGATCTGCGCTCACACACACAAGCGCACACGCACGCGCATTCACACGTGCACACATGCACAACAACAGCCGCTGTTCGCCAACTAAATGGCGGTGATGTCAGCATGGCAATTGTGCCAAGCTAGGTGCACTCCAAGGCCACGTGAAGTGTGGAAGGCTCGCTGAAGGGGAGCTCACGGGCCAGACCCAGGTGCCATGGATTGACTGAGATGACTGGCTATGTAGCTCTTTTTCAGAAGGGACCAGGCCACAAATGATTGCCCAACGAAGTGGCTTATCATGTGGAAATTTATAGCAGCCAAATACTCCAAACGCCTGTTTCTAAATGCGGAGGGGAAAAACTAGAGGGCCCAGAGAAAAATCCACGCGACCACGGGGAGAGAGACATGCAAACTCCAAATATACAGCAGGCGCCAGGTTCGGGATCGAACCTACGACCTCCTGTATACCAGGCGAAGTAGTTAACATCTCACCACCGTGGCGCCCAAGGGCACACGCATTCACTGAAACGCATACATGGAATTGTTCTAGTCTCATGGGAGAAATTTCAGCTGCGGAACGTGGGGCTCTGCCTCCGGCGCAGAACGGCCTCCTCATGCGAGTGCCGCCAGAGAACTTTGCGATCGTTCGCATCCCGGCCCGGCGCTGAGTGTCGGAGGAGAGGAGGCACCGCTGATGGGAGGGGCTGCGTCCGGCTCCTCTTCCTCGCCGGGCCCCGGGGCCCCGTCGCTGCTGGCTCCGCCCACCGCTCCACCCTCCTCCTCCGCCGCCGAGCGGTCGCTGGTCATGGTGCGACGCACACTCTGGTACCTTCACAGCGGAGACATCGGCAGGGAGACCGTCACGTGTGGCCTTCAACGTGCGGTTGGGGTGAGGCCATCCTGCAACTGATACTCCCTGCACCCCCCCCGTCTTCTCAGCTATGGACAGACCAGGCCTAGCCCAACCCCTATCACTACCCCAAACTCTATCACTACCCCAACCCCTATCACTACCCCAACCCCCATCACTACCCCAACCCCTACCACTACCCCAACCCCTATCACTACCCTTATCAATACCCCAACCCCCATCACTACCCCAACTAATATCACTATCCCAAACCTTATCACTACCCCAACCCCTATCATTACCCCTATCCCTAAAAACTACCCTAACCCTATTACTACCCCTACCACTACCCCATGACCCTACCCCAACCCCCTCCTTAAATCCTCCCACCTATTCTCCTGTCACCATAACTACACCAGCACTTTTAATAACAACCCACTACTCTTTAATATCTCAACCATTATCATCTAACGTACAATTTGATAATTGTTGTAAAGCAACTTGGAATAATGCGCAATACGAATCTACATAAGATAAGAAGTCATGACCGGCACGGCGCACGAGGGGGTGGCTTGCCAGCATCGTGCCCGGCCACCTTTGTCTCTCTATATGCTGATGTTTACACACCATGCCAAGTACTCGTTTAAGGCGGAGCTAACCGAGGCATAATTTTTCTCACGTGCTACTAGCTCATTTTGCGAATGTGAATGCACCCGTGCATGTGAGTGTGTGTGTATGTGTGTGGTAGTGTAGCGGTGAGCGCGCCATGCTACGAACCCGGCGACCCGAGATCAATTTCTGCTCATGGCCACGAACACAGGTGACGATTATCTGAACTGCTCCTGGGCCTCCTCCCCAATCGAATCAACCTCAAATGAGTACCTGGTGTGGTGTGTAAACATCGCCACTGGGGAAACAAAGGTGGCTGGGCGCAGTGCTGGCCACCCACCCACTCGTGTACCATACCGGCCTTCATAGGTGCTCGCTAACAGCACTTGCCCCAACAGTCCGTTAAAGGCTATATGGGAGGAATCTTTGTTGTGTGTGTGCGCGCGTGCGTCTGCGCAGTGTACCGTCGGTTGAGCTGCTCCATCTGCTGCACGGCGTGGATGGAGTTGGATCGCTGTAGGACCTGCGGGGAGGAGGAAGCCGTGGGCCGCTGCCAGGTGGTCATGCGGTTCACGTGGTCCACGTAGAAGACACGGCCGTGGCTGTCGATGCGGGCCTCCCAGTCTACGGGGCGTGGCAGAGAGCGTACACGCGGGCGTCACACGTCAAGGGCGCTCGCTTGTGAGGAGCCCTCCACCACCCAACGGGAGTTCGACGGATTATCTTAATTTGATTCGGGAAACGACCAACACCTTTCGTAGTAA
Organism: Lethenteron reissneri; assembly: GCF_015708825.2. Classification (NCBI taxonomy): domain Eukaryota; kingdom Metazoa; phylum Chordata; class Hyperoartia; order Petromyzontiformes; family Petromyzontidae; genus Lethenteron; species Lethenteron reissneri. The sequence continues at coordinate 2,125,530 of NC_083801.1, forward strand.
GTTTTCACTGTCTCATTCCCACTGCCTGTCTAACTTGTTGCTTGTTATAATAATAGTAAGAATGCGTTAGTTCATATATAGAGAGAGCGTCGTCGTTCATGCAATTTGCAGATAACAGTCACTGGGGAATCACAGATGAGCTGGAAGGTAGCAGCAGCCAGGCGGCAAGGTGGCCCCAACAATTGCCCAAGCTCTACTGTCCTCGATATATGAAGATGTTTCCATCCAATTGGTGAGTACTTTATTCATTTGAATTAACCTAAAGGATTTTTTTAAAATATAATTTTAAAAATCTTAAATAATGAATGCTTACGTGCTACTTTAAATGGCTGTATCGTGGACGTAAACATCTCTTTAATTTAACGAAACAACTAGTCACGACATGTCAGAGTCAAACGTTCGCCACAAATGATAGCCCAACAAAGGAAATGTCTAGCAGTCAAATACTCTAAACGTACGTTTCTAAATGTGGAGAGAAAAACCGGAGGGCCCAGAGAAAAATCCACGCGACCACGGAGGGAGAGAGAGACACACTCACTCCAAATATACAGACATCAGGGTCAGGATTGAACCCACGACCTCCTGTATACCAGGCGAAGAAGTGAACATCTCGCCACCTTGGCGCCCTAATATCTGTGTTGTATTTTTATGTATCAATGAACAAGCGTCGCATGTGTTTTCTGATTGATGTAGGTCCCCGTTTAAAAAACTTTACATTTTTGAACCACCAACCTTGGGTAATTTCTACATCCACCATCATCATCACCCCGCCTCCCCCCACTTCATTAGAGATGCATATTTGGATATACTGTACTCACGTAAAATACTGAATATATTTTTTAAAATACTCGGCTGAATCTAAGATTAAACAAATTCTGAGTGCAACGCAATTATCAATGAATATTCTTTGAACGTAAGGGATATCTCAAAGGCTGTATTTCAACTGTGCTTGTTTACATGCGATTTGAATAAAGTGCCAGCAGCTGGCATGGTTGCACATGCTTGGCTAGAGGCTGGGAGCTGATTAGGGTGGCTATATTATTCCTCTTATCAGCAGCTCACTGCCAGGCCAGTTTGCAGACTCAGTAGTTGCATATCTGCCGCTGCTGCTGTTGCTGCTGTTGCTGCCACTGCTGCTGTTGTTGCTGCGCATAAAATCCGCAAACAACTGACAAAGCACGCAGCTGATATTGCCGACACGGTGAAGTCACCTGCCAGAGTTAGGCCCCCCTGCCCGTAGCATGAACATAAAAAATTTGGCTGCAAATAAATTCTCAATAAATGAGACACCTCCACGTCTGCCCCCGATTGGCTCAGTCTCAAATGGGTTCTCACCTTTTAATTAAACTAAAAGAACTGCCACCCCCCCCCCCCTCTATACCACGGGCCACAATTAGCACCGTCCTTTGCTCGAGAGACGACGGGTGGTACCTAAGCAACAGAAGTATGTGACTGTACAGCAAACAGCAGGCAAAGGATAGGAAGCAATCGATGGAAGCTGTAGAGATTCTATCCAAAACCGTAATTATAATATTAAAATACATCCCCCCCCAATATTCAAATATGCTCAAAATATCCCTCCCAATATATTGCCATAAAATAGATTTCTGTTCATATGATTGTGGTTATTGTTGTACTTTATTAATCCCTAATCTCTGCCATTACATACAATGAAACAAGAAAAGGTAAAAAAGAAAAAAACAGAGCAATGTAATACAATAAACTATTAGACATTATTGTAAAAAATAAGTAAAAAGTCCATCGTTTGTGTTAGTGAATTTTTAAAATATGGGGGGGGGGGGGGACCCCCAGACCCTCTGTAAGATTTGGTCCCCCCCAATGTTGACTCCATGGCTACGGCCTTGATTCTATCCACTATGCGCCTTGGCCACGAGGAGGCTGCTTGGGGGCCAATCCACTTGTTCCATCGGTTGTCAGACCAGCAAACGATGGCATGTCATTTTTGTGACCTATTCACTAGCAATCTTACCTTACTTACATTTATACAGCGCCTTCGCCAAGACGCTGAACGAAGAATTAACTGCTGTTTGTACGGCAGAATAGTGTGATGAAACGAATATAATGATGCGTGAAATCAACGATGATGAGAGTGACAGTGAGCGGTTAATGACGAGCGAGTGTGATGGATGGGTAGGAAAGTTTGGAAAAGAGGGACGTAGTTATTGATGGGCAAGGGAGGGGGAGGAGGAGTTGGCGTGAGCGAGGGAAAGTAGGTGAGCTTTAAGGAAAGAACGAAAAATGTTCAGTGCGGGTGATTGTTTGATGCGTAGCTATTATTAGCTATATTTTAGTTTACCAGGTAAGCCCCACTGAGCTATATAGCTCTTTATCAGAAGTGACCTGGCCACAGATAATTGCCCAACGAAGTGGCTTTTCACGTGGAAATTTATAGCAGCTAAATACTCTAAATGCATGTTTCTAAATGGAGGGAAAAACCAGAGGACCCGGAGAAAAATCTACACCACCACAGGGAGAACATGCCAACTCCAAATATACAGCAGGCGTTAAAGGGTTGGGATCGAACCCACAAACCTCCTGAATACCAGGCGAGGTAGTTAACATCTCGCCACCGTGGCGCCCCCCACAGTGGCAGCTTGTTACAGTGTAGCGGGGCCAGAAACGAGAAAGAACGGAATCGTGATTGAGCACACGGAGAGGGGGGGGGAGGTAATGATTAAGCAGCAACTTCCTCAGTGGTATCCTCCCGTTTGGTAACTGCTGGCGTGAAAGCGCACTCCTCTTCACACACGTCCACATCTCGGCTCTTTCCTGACTTCGAATCTCGACGCTCCACCATAGTCACAAGCAAAGGGTGTTGTTGTTGTTGTTTGTACTTTACTCAGAAGTGGGCTGCCTCAAGAAATTACGATGTAAATGTTCTCAAAGCTAACTGTACCGTGAATCTAAAACTAAAATCACGTGGGCATTGTGATGTGACTGGCCTCTTATCCAGCCGGTATATAATACGTGGTTAATGATAAGGATTTCATTGTTTAGCATATGCTCATTACATTTCAGCCATTTACCAGCACACATTGAACACCGTGCTATTTTCCCTACGTATCATAAACATCTTCATTAAAAGACCTAAACGAAATTCACCAAGCCCCAATTAATTACCTACTCTTGAGAAATTATAAATGTATTCCTCGATATGGCAAATCATCTCCCGAGTGATAAACATGCCCGCTTCCTTCTACGATGACACACAGAGTTGGGGTTACGCTTTCGGTCCAGCCCTGCAGACCTTTGTCCGTTTCTCAGAGATGGACAATGGCCTTTCTCTATTTGGGTATAATTTAATCATGTGCTGCATTAATTGGAGGCAAGCAGCTAAAACAATCCGTAGCCTCAAAGTGCACCTAGCCTGCCACAAACACCGTGGGGTCACATGTCACTACCGTCTATATGTATGTTGAACTTAATTTGCACCGTACGTAGCCAACCGTGATAATCGGAGGCACTTAGTGGTGAATGGCAACCGCTGTTGTGTGCATGTGTATTTGTGTGTGTGTCTTTGGGGAGTGGTAGTGCAGTGGTTAGCGCACTGCGCGAGTTTGATTACCGCTAACATTGGTGAACTATATCTGAACCGGTTCTGGGTCTCCCCTAGCCTTTCATGAGTACCTGGTGTCGTGCTGGCCACCTACTCCATCGTGCACCATGGCCGGCCTTCATCGGTGCTATTCGCAAACAGCACTTTCCCCTACAGCCTGTTAAATGGGATCTGCGTGTGTGATTATGTGTGTGCGTGCGTGGGGAGAGGTAGTGTAGCGGTTAGCGCGCTGCACTACAAACCCAGCCACCCCAGTTCGATTCCCGCTCATGGCCAACACCAGTGACGATTATCTGAACTGGTCCTGGGCCTCCTCTACATCGACTCAGGCTCACCTGAATACCTAGTGTGATGTATAAACAAAATGCTCTTGAACAGCACATGCCCCAACGGTCTGTTGAGGCTAAACGGTGGGGGGGGGGGGGTCATTGTCTTTGTGGGTGCGTGACTTACTGGCCGGCAGGGGCTCGTCCACACGCTGGTAGCGGCTCATGTCCTGCCGGATGGAGGGCAGCTGGCACAGGGGCGGGTGGCTGCTCTCCCGTGAGGGAGGCTCATCTGCGGGAGAGGGCAAGGGAAGCCGTCGGCGACATGCCAGCTCTGGCAGCAGATGTCGAGGTTCATTCAGCAGCACGAGATTATTGGCGCCGAGCGAAAACCAGACACTAAACATGGAAAATCATTTATTTAAGCATCCTCTTTGGTTCTTTCGGTAAAGTCACGTAGGTAGAAAAAAATATATATATATTATATCACGACGTTTCGATCGCAACACAAGCGATCGTCTTCAGGCAGAAAAAATAATCCAGCAGCAGAACTGCTAAACCAGGAAGAACACAGCGAGAGAGCTGCTACAACAACAAGAGGTTATATATGTTGGCCAAGGGCAAGCAGGCGGGGTCCGAGCTGGAAAGGAGTCCCATGCCCGCATGCAAGCACGTCAGTTGTGTTAATGGTGGAGATTAGGGAGAGAGAGATTAGGGAGAGAGATTAGCATGTCAAAGTAAATGAGCTTCCGTCGCCGCATATGCGCACAGCAGCAGTGTTCATGGGAGATTAGCACTATGTTGATGGGAGAGATTATTGTGGATACAGCTTTGCGGATTGTGCGGTCTGAGTATCCATTCATCTTGATGGCTTGGTGTACGTGCTCCAGTTCGCTGGCTAGGTGGCGCTGGTCGGAGATGCAGCAGGCCCTATGATGTAGTGTTTTGATGAGGGAATTCTTCTGGGCCGGATGGTGGTGGGAATCAGGCTTTAGATAGGAATCCGCGTGGGTGGCTTTCCTGGAGACGGAAAATCCCAACTAGCCATCAGGCCTCTTCTCGATCAAAACATCCAGGAATGGTAGCTTGCCATCATTTTCCACTTCCATGGTGAATTTTATGGATGGGTGTATAGCATTAATGTGGTTGGGAAATTGGTTCAGTGGTGGCTGGCCATGTGGCCAGATGACGAAAGTGTCATGCACGTATCTCTTCGACACCTCGAATGTAATTGCACTTGAGGAAAACTATTACGTTAGACCGCTCGGCGTTTTCCTCATGGCAAGAGCAATCGGACACATGATCATCAATGATCAGGCTTGGGAAAACTGTTTCAAGTCATTCTTTTCTGCCAACCATTTATATCCGTGATTCCCATAATCTGAGGATGCCGAAGATTCGCGATGCCACGCTTACCCGCAGAAACGATGGAACTTTCAGATGGTAATGATGACGAATAAACATAACCTAAGCACAACCGTAATGTCACGGTCACCGCGAGTTTAGCGTGCTGCCGCACGTCCCACTGTGCCTCCAACTGCAACGCCCATGCATCCCCGACACGTACATATCATATGACTCAGTGCGAACATCCTGTGCTAAAAATATGAAAAACATAAACAGGGACGATGTTGCCCTGCGAAGCTACAATGTCACGCAGGCACGAGCGTTTGTTCGCGTTATCTCCTCCAGATACGTCGTCGTTGACAAAGATAACAACCACAGCGACTGGGTGTGGTGGGGTATGCCTGTTATGCAAGGGTTGGCGGATCACGTAGATTTGTCAAACCCTTAAAAACACACTGGCCCAGGGAAGTGCTTTGTTTGTGTTGAACGGATGCTGCCAGTCTCACGGCTTCAGGACATGAGACAAAGATTGACCTCTTTTCGTCTTGCAGACTGTTGGGCGGGTCAATAGAGTTAGTGAGCAACTATTTAGGAAAACAGCTACAACTGACTGGGCCAGCACTGTGCACAGCGGTGTTTTGTCATCTGAGCGATGGTGAAGGTCGCTGAGCTTGAGGCTGACCTGCTTCTCATGCCATGGCCTTATGCGGTAGCTGAGCATTGTGGGTCACTTCACCCAGCCATCAGCAACTCATCCCTTTATATATATGGATGGATGCGGCAGAATATACTTAGAATCCCGTTTTTTGGAGGAAAGAATTTATGGATCACGTAGATTCGTAAACTTCCCACACCAGGGGCAGTCACACAGCTCAGGTGGGCCGCTTGTATGTATGTTTGTATGTTGAATTTCTTTTGCACTGTACGTCGCCAACTGTTTTAATCGTAAGTGCGGGGGAATGACAACACAAAAGGCAGTCCTTAAAGAAATTCGTTTTTGATAAAGATTTTAAAGTGCATCGCTCTAGTGGCTTCCTGGAGCAGAGGTTCGTGGTTCGAGCCTGGTGTCCACCCTGGTTAACACCGCGAGTCTATTAACCGTAAAAAAATACCACGCGCCGTCGTATTCACAGTGGAGGTTAAATATCCTCCATTGGAAATGAGTAGGCCGTTGCGTGCCAGCACCATTTGTCTAATACAAAACCCCCATAAATTACTTAATTAGAATTACACAGCAGCAGCAGTAGCAGCAAGCAACATTGCCATCTATTGTGAAAACGTGGCAGAAAACCCTCCGGAGGAGCACCAGACGGTCAGCGGCACGCACATACACGCACACACGCGCACACACGCACACACGCACACACACGCGCACACACGCGCACACACGCACACACAAGCACACACACACGCACACACACGCGTACACACGCACACACACGCGCACACACACACACAAGCACACACACACGCACACACACGCGTACACACACACACGCACACACACGCACACACACACACACGCGTACACACACACACGCACACACACGCACACACACACACACGCACACACACACACACACGCGCGCACACACACGCACACACACGCACAAGGGAGAAACCGCGGCGGCGCACCTGCGGAGGGACACGCGGCGCCTGGCAAAGCCCTGGCCACCTCGTCGGCCTCCGCCTCCTGGGTCGCCGCCTGCAGGCTGTGGCGCCGCTGCCAGATCGCCTCCTCGGTGTCCGGGCCCCGGCCGTCGGCCTCGCCGCGCTCCGGGACTCCGGCCGCGGTCGCCATCCCTCCGCACGCACCGCAGCACGCCCGGCCGCTGGTGCCCTGGTCCCCACGCATAGCGAACGAGCGCGCGCGCATCGAAGCTCTGCGTCACGGCCCGCGAGTGCGCACGCCGCGAGTGTGTGCTCGTGCACGCCTCGGGGGAGACTGCATACATGGTGCTGGGCGTCGAGAGGAAAGGTGGTACAGGAGGAACCACCCAGCTGGCCACAACCGCAACTACTCAAAAGTCGCATTTAGCCGGACCGCGTTGGCTGATCAAATTGTTTTCCTGAAATGTTTTCGAAATGTTATAGAATAATTTGTCAACTGTGTACCTGAGAATGTGTAATGTATAATATCATTTACTAGACCACGTTGCGTGCACAATGTAGAAAACCTTGCTGAAGTGTATGAACCCTTTCCCGTTCCGATGACGTACGTGTAAATCTTCAAAACAAAACCGGAAGAAAAGCTGAAGTAACTTTATTGGCACCGAGGCTCCCAAAAGGCCACGCGGTGGAGGGCGTGTGGCACAATTTGCCGCCATCGATCATAGAGTGCGGTCGTGTCACTACAGTTCTCTGCAATGAGTGCAATGTCTTCTTAAAAAAAAACGGTGCTATGCCTCTCTAAATAAAATGAATGCTCACCACTTGCGCGTTCAAAGATTCAGAGGTGAACGAGACCCACCCTGCAACTTGCAGACATCTCGGAACGAGAAAGAGTTCAATGTACTTCTGGTGGTACGCAAATAGTACGCAAGTCGGGGTGGTAGAGGCTGGCTGGGAGGGGTGATAGGGGAGGAGTATACATTTCGATTTAAAGCTTTCGTGACTGCAGGGATTCATCTTCTTGGTTCTTTCGGTAAAGTCACGTAGAAGGGAAATAATAAAATAATAAAAATAAAACATTATAAAATAACTCTCACGACGTTTTGGCCACAACGCAAGCAGCCGTCCTCAGGTGAAGAACAGGTCTGTCGGAAAGACATCGTCTGAATGACAGACCTGTTCTTCCCCTGAGGACAGCTGCTGTCGGAAAGACATCGTCTGAATGACAGACCTGTTCTTCACCTGAGGACGGCTGCTTGCGTTGTGGCCGAAACGTCGTGAGAATAATTTTATTATGTTTAATTTTTATTATTTTATTATTTCCCTTCTACGTGACTTTACCGAAAGAACCTAGAAGAGGGGAGGAGGAGATGAGGAAATGGGAAAACCCTCAAACCAAACTATATAATTACCATACAGCACAGTACACAGCAAATACAAAGATTCCCAGCGTAGCCTTAACAGACCGTTGGGGCAAGGGGTAGGTGGCCAGCACCACGCCTGGCTGCCTTTAGATCCCGAGTGACGATGTTTACCCACCGCACCAGGTACTCATTGGAGGCTGAGTCGACCTAGGCTACCGGTTCAGATAATCGTCACTTGGTATTGACCACGAGTGGGAATCGAACTCGGGTCACCGGGTTCACTGTGCAGCGCGTTAACCGTTACGCCTCCGCTCAGGTACACACACCCCTACACTTCACATACTCATACAGCCTTACATATACGTACACATACGCAGGCACAGAGCTTGTATGTAGCAGTTACTACCTGCCTCCTGCCAAAGCCGCATACTCCTGCGAATATGAACAGGATCCAAGAGCCACAGCAGAAGAGTCAAACGACAAGCAATGCAGGAACCTGGAGACTTGAAGTCACAACAAATACGTACAGCACTTTTGCAATGAGTACAAACACAAAGACAAACATACCCCAAAAATAGCCTAACAGACTGTTGGGGCAAGTGCTGTTAGCGAGCAGCACCCCTATGATCAATCAACAAAATCAAACTTGATTTAATACAGCGCCCTTCATCAACTTAATTGTCAGAGTGCTTCAAATGTAAACATAAACATTATATCATTAAAAATTTTGATACACAAAATAGTAAAAAGTACATGCAGTTCCGAATATGTAAGAGAAAAGAGAAAATAGTCTTTAGCCTGATTTTAAAAAACGCTATACCTTCCAAATATCAGATGTTCGTTTTGTACTCAACTTGAACACAAAGTCGACCTGCACGCTGCACCATTAACACACTACAGTCTGTGTCATGAACACCCTACACACTGCACCATGAACACCCTACACCCTGCACCATGAACACCCTACACCCTGCACCATGAACACCCTACACGCTGCACCATGAACACCCTACACGCTGCACCATGAACACCCTACACGCTGCACCATGAACACCCTACACACTGCACCATGAACACCCTACACACTGCACCATGAACACCCTACACACTGCACCATGAACACCCTACACACTGCACCATGAACACCCTACACACTGCACCATGAACACCCTACACACTGCACCATGAACACCCTACACACTGCACCATGAACACCCTACACACTGCACCATGATCACCCTACACACTGCACCATGAACACCCTACACCCTGCACCATGAACACCCTACACGCTGCACCATGAACACCCTACACGCTGCACCATGAACACCCTACACACTGCACCATGAACACCCTACACACTGCACCATGAACACCCTACACACTGCACCATGAACACCCTACACACTGCACCATGAACACCCTACACACTGCACCATGAACACCCTACACACTGCACCATGATCACCCTACACACTGCACCATGATCACCCTACACACTGCACCATGATCACCCTACACGCTACACCATGAACACCCTACACACTGCACCATGAACACCCTTACACACTGCACCATGAACACCCTACACACTGCACCATGAACACCCTACACATTGCACCATGAACACCCTACACGCTGCACCATGAACACCCTACACACTGCACCATGAACACCCTACACGCTACACCATGAACACCCTACACGCTGCACCATGAGCACCCTACACACTGCACCATGAACACCCTACACGCTACACCATGAACACCCTACACGCTGCACCATGAACACCCTACACGCTGCACCATGAGCACCCTACACATTGCACCATGAACACCCTACACGCTACACCATGAACACCCAACACGCTGCACCATGAACACCCTACACGCTGCACCATGAACACCCTACATGCTACACCATGAACACCCTACACACTGCACCATGAACACCCTACACGCTGCACCATGAACACCCTACACACTGCACCATGAACACCCTGCACACTGCACCATGAACACCCTACACACTACACCATGAACACCCTACACCATGAACACCCTACACACTGCACCATGAACACCCTACACACTACACCATGAACATCCTACACACTACACCATGAACATCCTACACACTACACCATGAACACCCTACACCCTACACCATGAACACCCTACACACTACACCATGAACACCCTACACACTGCACCATGAACACTCTACACACTGCACCATGAACACCCTACACACTACACCATGAACACCCTACACACTGCACCATGAACACCCTACGCACTGCACCATGAACACCCTACGCACTGCACCATGAACACCCTACACACTGCACCATGAACACCCTACACACTGCACCATGAACACTCTACACACTACACCATGAACACCCTACACACTACACCATGAACACCCTACACACTGCACCATGAACACCCTACACACTGCACCATGAACACCCTACGCACTGCACCATGAACACCCTACGCACTGCACCATGAACACCCTACACACTGCACCATGAACACCCTACACACTACACCATGAACACTCTACACACTGCACCATGAACACCCTACACACTACACCATGAACACTCTACACACTACACCATGACACTCTACACACTGCACCATGAACACCCTACACACTACACCATGAACACTCTACACACTGCACCATGAACACCCTACACACTACACCATGAACACCCTACACACTGCACCATGAACACCCTACACGCTGCACCATGAACACCCTACACGCTGCACCATGAACACCCTACACGCTGCACCATGAACACCCTACACACTGCACCATGAACACCCTACACACTGTACCATGAACACACTACACGCTGCACCATGAACACCCTACACGCTGCATCATGAACACCCTACACGCTGCACCATGAACACCCTACACACTGCACCATGAACACCCTACACACTGCACCATGAACACCCTACACACTGCACCATGAACACCCTACACACTACACCATGAACACCCTACACACTGCACCATGAACACCCTACACACTGCACCATGAACACCCTACACACTGCACCATGAACACCCTACAAACTGCACCATGAACACCCTACACACTGCACCATAAACACCCTACACACTGCACAATGAACACCCTACACACTGCACCATGAACACCGCCTACACGCTGCACCATGAACACCCTACACACTGTACCATGAACACACTACACGCTGCACCATGAACACCCTACACACTGCACCATGAACACCCTACACACTACACCATGAACACCCTACACACTGCACCATGAACACCCTACACACTGCACCATGAACACCCTACACACTGCACCATGAACACCCTACACACTACACCATGAACACCCTACACACTGCACCATGAACACCCTACACACTGCACCATGAACACCCTACACTGCACCATGAACACCCTACGCACTGCACCATGAACACCCCCTACACGCTGCACCATGAACACCCTACACGCTGCACCATGAACACCCTACACACTGTACCATGAACACACTACACGCTGCACCATGAACACCCTACACACTGCACCATGAACACCCTACACACTGCACCATGAACACCCTACACACTACACCATGAACACCCTACACACTGCACCATGAACACCCTACACACTGCACCATGAACACCCTACACACTGCACCATGAACACCCTACACACTACACCATGAACACCCTACACACTGCACCATGAACACCCTACACACTGCACCATGAACACCCTACACTGCACCATGAACACCCTACGCATTGCACCATGAACACCCCCTACACGCTGCACCATGAACACCCTACACGCTGCACCATGAACACCCTACACACTGCACCATGAACACCCTACACACTGCACCATGAACACCCTACACACTGCACCATGAACACCCTACACACTGCACCATGAACACCCTACACACTGCACCATGAACACCCTGCACACTGCACCATGAACACCCTACACACTGCACCATGAACACCCTACACGCTGCACCATGAACACCCTACACACTGCACCATGAACACCCTACACACTGCACCATGAACACCCTACACACTGCACCATGAACACCCTACACACTGCACCATGAACACCCTACACATTGCACCATGAACACCCTACACGCTGCACCATGAACACCCTACACACTGCACCATGAACACCCTACACACTGCACCATGAACACCCTACACACTACACCATGAACACCCTACACGCTACACCATGAACACCCTACACCCTACACCATGAACACCCCACACACTGCACCATGAACACTCTACACACTACACCATGAACACCCTACACCATGAACACCCTACACACTGCACCATGAACACCCTACACACTACACCATGAACACCCGACTTGCTGCACCACGAACACCCCACAACACATAAAACCGGACTGAAAATCCTTACACTCGGACGACGAAGCCACAACCCTCGGGGGGTACTGACGGTCGACCGGGCAGCACACGACGATTCCCGCCCGCTACCCCGTCTCCTAAAGACCGGAGGACCTGGCGGAGTTGGGGGTCATGATACTGCAGCATTCCCAACTCACTTCACTTTGCTAGCCCTGGTGGTGAGTGCACGATCTACGATAAATAAGCACAATCGGTGGTGGTCTCTACGGTCATATAGAAAATGATAAACGAATGTGAAAAGTAATTAATTCGTGCACGATTGGTCCACTCACGTACCGTGAGCTTCATTGCAATGAAACGCAATCACTGGTTGACTTGCACCCCCATATGTGCGAGAATAACGTCTGTAATGTATTAAATTGTTGTCTGTTTAAATTAAAATATTAAGTAAATGTTATTTTACAGTTTTGTTCACCGTTTCCATGAGAAAAGTATGTTATTTTAACGATAGTATTTGACGTGTGGAGGAATTGATACATTTGAATTCCAGAATTATATTACAAGTGCCTAATAAATTCATTTTTGACTTCAAACTTTCGTGACTGTAGGAATTAATATTCTTGGTTCTTTTGGTAAAGTCACGTAGATAGAAAAAAATGAAAATTAAATGAGCAAACAAAAACACCGACTAAATAAAAATGGGAAAATGATGCTCTGAATATCATGTTTTTGATACGAGTTTGTTATTTACGTGACTAAAGACTTGCAATGCACAGTACATTGCTGTTGCTACATTCACATGAAACATCTTCGTTTGTTGCAATACAGAAAAAATTTAGGTTATATCATTAAGCAGTTCAGCTATTAAGTGAATTATTTTTCACCTAAAAGTATTTCCTCCTGCTAGTTAAAAAACCACAACGATAAAATCTACAATAATTATAATAATCGTAAATTGGAAAAACACATTTACAAAGTACTTAAAATGCTTACCTACTGACCAATCAAGGACGAGTAATTATCAAAACACAAGAGCCTGGATAAAAAACCAAATAACCAACACGTGAACGTACAGCAGCCGCCACCGACGCCTTCCCCTTGGCTGCGCACGCCACCACGACCGGCCGCTCGCGCTCCAAGCCCCCCGCCGCTCCCCGCGCGCCCGGCCCTACAGCGTCCTCCTCGGTGGCGGACGTCAAACCCGTGCAGGTGGCGTGCAGCATCATCATCACCACCACCACCATCCACACGGAGCGGAGCCGACAGCGACGCACTCGGTGCTGGCGACGCACGGCCCTTCTCTGGGTGCCGGCCGGCGGGAGGGGGGAGACGACGCCGCCGCCGCCTCGTGTGCGCGCTCGCCGCATCCGATCTGCGCGACGAGCGCCTTCCTGACAACTTTTATTCCGCCTCGTGAGCGGCGGTGGGGGGTTTGGGGGAAAAAAAAAATCTGCGAGCCCCGAGAGAACATTACGTCGGAATTGCATCTGCGAGCGCGCTTGTTTATCCGCCGCACGCCGCCTTCTCTGCGACTTCCCATTTGAACGTAAACTCCGCTGATGTCGCTGCTGCACCTGCCGTCGCTTCCGCCTCGCTAGCTGCTGCACTGTCGACGCTCAACCTCCAAGGTCTGTTCTTGCCGCGTCCCTGCCCATGTGGCTATGCACGTGGGCCGTAATCCCAACACAGTTTCTTGCCCCCTTGGCTGCCAACCTCTGGGTACCACTCCAAATGCCTGCCTCACTTAACCGGGGCGATGATGGCTATTCGCATAGCTGCCTGTAATCCAACACGGTGGAGGCGGTGAGGGTTAGTGGGTCACCGCACAATCGTTGTGGATCTCCCTTCCTGTGGGTGACGGGGAGCCATACCCTGGCTCTCCAGGAGAAGTAAAATGTGGACTACGTCTGTTTTACCTGTATGGGATACACTGTTGCCTCCTCCCATGTGTGGGTTTTCTCTGGATGCTCTGGTTTTCTCTGGGCGCTCTGGTTTCTGTCTTGCATACATACATACACTCATTCACTTGGCTACTAACTACTCAATATATCGAGGATCGCAGAGCTTGGGGGAGGATTTAGCGCCGGCTCACCACGCGGTTGACTTCGCCGCTTGCCTGTGGTTGCTCCTCGCGCCTCCGAGTCGTTCTCTCTCGACGAGGGCGAGCGAACACTGCGGTGTGTTACAATTTGACGTGACGATTGCTATAATAATGCATCATCTATTATCGCTTGAGCTCAAGAGTTCAACCGCGGCACGACAGTCCACGTGACCAGAAAACGCTCACAGTTCCACATCCCAGTGCTGAACCAAATAACCCGTTAATCACGCCGTTGGGATCGCCTATGGCAGCTACACCGCCCGCCTGCCGCAAAAACTTGGCAGCACCGTCCCGAAAAAGTATCTTGAGACTCAGTGAGGTTTACCTGGGTACACACATGCGATAATAAAAAAAATTATAATAAATAATCATTTTGATTGATAAGGTGCCCTTAAAGAATGGATCTACCGAGCGCCAAGGTGTGTGCGCGTGTCTCACTGCTGTTCGCTTCGCTGCAGCGCCACAGCCAGACACGCTTGTGGTTGCGCACGCGGCCTAATGTTTAGGAGGATTATATTTGAGCATTGAGTGCGCAGGGTAAACGATGAGCGGGACGGGCGTGGTGAGAGATGCAGTTGCATTGTTTGACGATGTGCTCAAATGTTGGGCTCGCTCTAATTGCGGGGAGTGTTCTCGCATGCGCGCTGCGTGTCACATTAAAATAGACCGTAAAGCCAAGGTACACCGCGCAGCTGTTTCTCTCACACTCGCACACACACGTGGCTTAATACGGATTTCTTTGGGGATGCGGGTGCGAGCAGAGATTACACCACGTTCTAACTTCACTGGGTGAATTTAATACGCCGGGGTTTGTATAGATGTATGTTGAACTCCTTTCGCAGCCAACCACGCTTACCGGAGGTGCTGGAAATTCAATGGGTTTATGAACTTCAACGCTCTTTGTAAAGGAAAGTACACATTGAGTAATATGGTATTTCGATTTAAAGCTTTCGTGACTGCAGGGATTCATCTTCTTGGTTCTTTCGGTAAAGTCACGTAGAAGGGAAGTAATAAAATAATAAAAATAAAACATAATAAAACAATTCTCACGTCGTTTCGGCTACAACGCAAGCAGCCGTCCTCAGGTGAAGAATGAGACAATGCCAAGCTAGGAGCTTATATATAAGCTGCGTTGGAGGTGGAAGAAAGAGCCCCTTAACAAAAGAATGTGCATATGAAGAGGAATTTAGCATATACATGGAAAATGCGTAGGAGGTGGGCGGGGGGGTTTCAAAGTCATATTATGCCCATGCATTATGCAGGATCAACAGCACCAAGGGGGGGTGCAGGGATTAGCAGTAACAAAGGAAAGGAATGTTAATGATATGTAGCTGCAGTTACTCAACAACCACGTAGAAAACTAAAGTATAAACTACATAAAAAACTAAAGTATAAATTGCATAGCACCATCAGTATACTTACTATACTCTACACTAAGCTGAGTTACTAACAGCAAGTAATACATTACAATTCTACGTCGTAAAAATTATATAATATGCTTCCATCTAAACTTTATTCTATTGTATCACACGAGCATATACCGTACTATATACTGCCAACATTAAATTATATACTGTATTGCTGTAAACCAACCTATACCTTATACATTTAATATAACACTATGTATTATTCTACCCACCCTAATGTGTGTCGAAATGGTTTATTACGTCCTTCCAATGATTGCTAAGCCAGAATCCATCTTCTCGGTTAAAATTGTCTCTGTGTTTGTATATGTGGATCGCCTCATGAACGAATCTCTCATGATAGCCAGATGGCTTGCAGAGAAACTCTGTCTTGGAGAAGTCAATATCATGTGAGCCCACTGAGTTGTAACAGTTATCTGCCAAGGCTGAGGTGTTTGTCCTACCGTGTTTCAGGTCAGCTTTATGTTCACGGATGCGGTCCGAGACATGTCGTTTGGTTTCCCCAATGTAACTGCTACCACAGAGGCAACTTAGTTTGTAGATGCCAGGGTACTGTATGTCTGGAACCACATCTTTTACAGACGGTACCAGATCACGGATTTTATGTACTGTGTTGAATCGGACCTGGATCTTGTGTTTAATCAGGATTTTGGAGATCTTTTTTGTGACCCCAGCAATGTAGGGTAAGGTGATGGTCTTGAAAGGCTCCTCAACAGGATCCTTCTTGATGGTTGGAGTGATGGCTTTGCGGATTGTGTAGTCGGAGTAACCATTAGCCTTAAGAGCTTGGCGTACGTGTTTGAGTTCACTGGAAATGTGTTCATGGTCGGAGATGCATTGGGCTCTATGATATAGAGTCTTGATGAGGGAATTCTTCTGGGATGGATGGTGGTGGAAATCCGGTTTTAGATAAGCATCCGTGTGGGTGGCTTTCCTGTAGACAGAGTGGCTCATTGAACCATCAGGTCTCCTTTTGATTAGGACATCCAAAAAGGGTAGCTTGCCATCATTTTCGACTTCCATGGTGAATCTGATGGCTGGGTGTATGGAATTGATGTGGTCGAGAAATTGGTCTAGAGCAGGCCGGCCATGTGGCCAGATGACAAAAGTGTCGTCTGCGTACCCTCTTCCATAAGGTCGGGCGTAGAGTGGCAGTCTGGATGGCGTCCGTCTCAAATTTCTCCATGAAGATGTTGGCTACAACCGGAGATAGGGGGGAGCCCATTGGGGTGCCCTCAATTTGCTTGTAGAAGGTTCCATTCCAGGTGAAGTATGTATTGGTTAAGCAGTGTCTCACCAGGGGGGGTACCCCAGCATTCAGTCCTTGATGAACCAAGTCTTCAATGATTGCGATGGTGTCAGGCACAGGCACCTTGGTGAACAAGGAAACCACATCAAAACTGACAAGCAGGTCGTCTGGGGACAGGGCAATCCCCTTGATTGTCGATACCAGGTCAGTAGAGTTTAGTACTGCAGAGGTGGTTTTTCCAGTGAAAGGCCGTAGGATTTCGGACAAAAAACGAGCCAGTTTGTAAGTGGGGGAGTTGATAGTAGAGACAATGGGACGAAGAGGTGTATCTTCTTTATGTATCTTTGGCAAGCCGTACAATCTTGGTGGCCTGGCTGCAGAAGGTTTCAACGAGAACTGTTTGGTCTGATCAATTAATGCGGTTGAAGCAGAAATGATGTTGTTGGTTTTGGAGACGAGGCTGTTGGTGGGGTCTCTTTTTATTTTTGTATAGCTGCCATCGTTTAGTAGTTCTTGAATTTTGTTGTTGTATTCTATTTTGTCCATGATGACAGTGGCATTGCCTTTGTCGGCTGAGAGGATGACAATGTCATCCCTCTTTTTTAATTGAGCTAATTCAAAACGCTCATCTTTGCTGATGTTGCTAGCAAAGATGAGCGTTTTGAATTAGCTCAATTAAAAAAGAGGGATGACATTGTCATCCTCTCAGCCGACAAAGGCAATGCCACTGTCATCATGGACAAAATAGAATACAACAACAAAATTCAAGAACTACTAAACGATGGCAGCTATACAAAAATAAAAAGAGACCCCACCAACAGCCTCGTCTCCAAAACCAACAACATCATTTCTGCTTCAACCGCATTAATTGATCAGACCAAACAGTTCTCGTTGAAACCTTCTGCAGCCAGGCCACCAAGATTGTACGGCTTGCCAAAGATACATAAAGAAGATACACCTCTTCGTCCCATTGTCTCTACTATCAACTCCCCCACTTACAAACTGGCTCGTTTTTTGTCCGAAATCCTACGGCCTTTCACTGGAAAAACCACCTCTGCAGTACTAAACTCTACTGACCTGGTATCGACAATCAAGGGGATTGCCCTGTCCCCAGACGACCTGCTTGTCAGTTTTGATGTGGTTTCCTTGTTCACCAAGGTGCCTGTGCCTGACACCATCGCAATCATTGAAGACTTGGTTCATCAAGGACTGAATGCTGGGGTACCCCCCCTGGTGAGACACTGCTTAACCAATACATACTTCACCTGGAATGGAACCTTCTACAAGCAAATTGAGGGCACCCCAATGGGCTCCCCCCTATCTCCGGTTGTAGCCAACATCTTCATGGAGAAATTTGAGACGGACGCCATCCAGACTGCCACTCTACGCCCGACCTTATGGAAGAGGTACGTAGACGACACTTTTGTCATCTGGCCACATGGCCGGCCTGCTCTAGACCAATTTCTCGACCACATCAATTCCATACACCCAGCCATCAGATTCACCATGGAAGTCGAAAATGATGGCAAGCTACCCTTTTTGGATGTCCTAATCAAAAGGAGACCTGATGGTTCAATGAGCCACTCTGTCTACAGGAAAGCCACCCACACGGATGCTTATCTAAAACCGGATTCCCACCACCATCCATCCCAGAAGAATTCCCTCATCAAGACTCTATATCATAGAGCCCAATGCATCTCCGACCATGAACACATTTCCAGTGAACTCAAACACGTACGCCAAGCTCTTAAGGCTAATGGTTACTCCGACTACACAATCCGCAAAGCCATCACTCCAACCATCAAGAAGGATCCTGTTGAGGAGCCTTTCAAGACCATCACCTTACCCTACATTGCTGGGGTCACAAAAAAGATCTCCAAAATCCTGATTAAACACAAGATCCAGGTCCGATTCAACACAGTACATAAAATCCGTGATCTGGTACCGTCTGTAAAAGATGTGGTTCCAGACATACAGTACCCTGGCGTCTACAAACTAAGTTGCCTCTGTGGTAGCAGTTACATTGGGGAAACCAAACGACATGTCTCGGACCGCATCCGTGAACATAAAGCTGACCTGAAACACGGTAGGACAAACACCTCAGCCGTGGCAGATCACTGTTACAACTCAGTGGGCTCACATGATATTGACTTCTCCAAGACAGAGGTTCTCTGCAAGCCATCTGGCTATCATGAGAGATTCGTTCATGAGGCGATCCACATATACAAACACAGAGACAATTTTAACCGAGAAGATGGATTCTGGCTTAGCAATCATTGGAAGGACGTAATAAACCATTTCGACACACATTAGGGTGGGTAGAATAATACATAGTGTTATATTAAATGTATAAGGTATAGGTTGGTTTACAGCAATACAGTATATAATTTAATGTTGGCAGTATATAGTACGGTATATGCTCGTGTGATACAATAGAATAAAGTTTAGATGGAAGCATATTATATAATTTTTACGACGTAGAATTGTAATGTATTACTTGCTGTTAGTAACTCAGCTTAGTGTAGAGTATAGTAAGTATACTGATGGTGCTATGCAATTTATACTTTAGTTTTTTATGTAGTTTATACTTTAGTTTTCTACGTGGTTGTTGAGTAACTGCAGCTACATATCATTATCATTCCTTTCCTTTGTTACTGCTAATCCCTGCACCCCCCCTTGGTGCTGTTGATCCTGCATAATGCATGGGCATAATATGACTTTGAAACCCCCCCGCCCACCTCCTACGCATTTTCCATGTATATGCTAAATTCCTCTTCATATGCACATTCTTTTGTTAAGGCACTCTTTCTTCCACCTCCAACGCAGCTTATATATAAGCTCCTAGCTTGGCATTGTCTCATTCTTCACCTGAGGACGGCTGCTTGCGTTGTGGCCGAAACGTCGTGAGAATTGTTTTATTATGTTTTATTTTTATTATTTTATTACTTCTCTTCTACGTGACTTTACCGAAAAAACCAAGAAGATAATATGGTATTTGTATTTCTAAATTAAACTCTGCATACCATAGTGTAAAGCTGCTGCATACTAGGCAGGTTTTTACTCCAAACGTTCATCACCAACTTGACGTAGATCAACGGCTTAAAAATATCCAAGAGGACTGGCTCATGCACGTTTAACATCAATATTTCAAAGCATGAACCCGCTGCATTTAAGTGACACCACTCTCTTACATTAGCTCAGGATGTGATGCTTTCCACGTACCCTTCAAGCTTGCCAACGATTTCGTTGCAGTAAATTAAACTATTTCCATTTTACCAGGTAAGACCCACTGAGCTATAGAGCTTTCTTTCAGAAGTGGCCTGGCAACCAATGATAGCTCAACGAAGTGGCTCATCATGTGGAAATGTATAGCAGTCAAATACTCTACGCATGTGGAGGAAAAAAACGGACTCGGAAAGAAATCCACGCGACTTAGGGGAGAACATGCAAACTCCAAATATACAGCAGGCGTCAGGGTTGGGATCGAACCCACGACCTCCTGTATACCCGGCGAGGTAGTTAACATCTCGCCACTGCGGCGCGCATCATCCTCGGCAAGCATGTGCGTACGTACGTACACGATAAGAGCAACTCGCGCGGGGCCGCTCTGAGGAGCGTGGAACTCGCCGCACGCCTCACCTGAGTCCTGCTCCCCTCGGCCGTCCCGTCTGTGGCCGCGTCAGCGGAGGCCTCGTCCTCGTCCTGCGACGAGAAGGCGGTGCTCTCCGAGAGGCGGGCGCTGTCGAAGGACGACACGCACGTGGTGGTGCAGCTGTCCAGGGAGGACACGCGCGTAGCGGAGCACGCCGGACACGGCGCATCGCCCCGGTTCCCGACTCCCTCCGGCGTTCCGGCCTCCCGCCTCCACGTCCGACGCGGCCGCCTCCGCGAGGGGACTCCCCGCCCCACCCGCTTCGTGCTCCTCGGGGGCCTCCTCCTCTCGGGAGCCGCCCCCGTCCGAGACCACGCGGCCCGGGCTCGGTTCCGCTACGCTCTCGGTTCCCAACACGTTGCCGACGGCGACGTCCGGATCGGACCGTCCCGTCCAACGCCACCACGGCGGAGCCTCTCCGCTCCTCGGCGCCGTCTCCGCTCCCGAGCCTCTCCGCGGCGCTCCGCTCGGCTCCGGCGGGGCACTCCGGTCTCGCCTCGTCCCAATCCGGGCTTCGCTCGGGCCGCCGCACCCCAATAGGGCCCACTTCCTCGTCGTCGGCACCCGGCGCGGTCCTGTCGTCTTCCAACATTCGTTCCGCGCCATCGGCCCCTTCCGATTCCGGGGACCCGTCGCGGACGCCGCCATTGCCGTCGTCCGGCCTGGCACCATCTCCAACCGCGGCCGCGTGCCGGTCCCGCCGGTCACCGTCGCCGCCGTCGTCGCCGCCGCCGCTCTCGTCGTCGCCGTCGTCGCCGCCCGTGAGCCGCGTGGACGGCAGGCTGTAGAGCAGGCGGTGCAGCGCCACGTAGTGGGTGCGCGGGGTGGTCGGCTGGCGCGTCTCCAGCACCGAGGCCTCCACGCTCTCCAGCTCCGACACGACCAGCGACAAGGGCCGCATCTCCGCCGCGGGCCGAGCCTCCCCCAACGGGGAGAGCGACGAGCGGGCCCGCGCCCCCGCGTCCCCGGTCCGGTTCGACAGACCCTCGGGGAAGCCCGCCTCGCTCCTCACCAGATGGGGCACCCTCTGCTCGCCGGGGTGCGCACCGGGACTCTCGCAGTCCGAGTCGATGTAGAGGATCGTGTTCAGCCTGCTGTTTGTGGGGAAACTGCTGCTGAGGGCCACGGCGGGCGTCACGCGGTGGCCCTGGCGCTGAGCGACGGCCGCTGCCTGCCCCTCCACCAAGGAGTCCAGGTAGTCGTTGAGGGAGCCGTGCCTGTTGGCGGCCGCGGCGGCGGCGGCCGACGCGGCGGCCGCTGCGGCCACGTCCGCCTCCTCCGAGGCCCCTTCGCCGGCCCACGCGGCCACGCCGGCGTCCTCGGCGAACACGTCGTCGTGCGGGCGCGCTTCCTCCAGCCCCCTCTGCGTGGCGCCGTTAGCGTAGGACCTCTGGGTGGCTCCCAGGGTGCCGCCGCTCGTCTGGGTCTGCTCTTCGTCGTCCGAGGGGCTGGTCACGTCGCCGTTCGTGGCCGACACGCCGATGTAAGCCCCCGCCGAGTCGGGGGATGCATCTGCAAGGCACGGGGAATCGACTGAAGAATTGAGCGGTTAATTTTTTGGGTTTGTTTTATTTACATTAATTAGCAGGGGTATATGGCCTCTTTTGGGTTTTGATGGGTTGGTTGAATTGATGGGCGGAGTTGTTGTTGTTGTTGTTCAAGAATAGCTCGATAACTAAAAGCGCCGCTGTCATTGGAGTGGAAGATTGAATACGTAACATGAAAACTTCTCCGTTAAGCGAGAAGTCACGACCAACGCCATCAACTCGGTGACCGGAAATCGGTCACCATTCTCCATGAACAGCAACAAGTCAAGCTGTAATTAAACCTCGTTGGTCGACCATGAAAATGCCATTTCATTTCACTGCCACCAAGTTTATCGAACTTTTTCAAGCATCCTGAACTTCTACAACAGACACATCGCAAGACAGACACAATCAATAACCATTAGCGCAGAAGAGGCTTACAACTCTATACCCTTTGCAGGATAATTACTTTTCTTGACTTACCGAGGAGCACATCTGATTTCCAAGCTACCCTGCTCCCAATGTACACTACATTTAGATAGTGGTTCCAAATTAT
The DNA here is from genome assembly GCF_015708825.2 of Lethenteron reissneri. NCBI lineage: Eukaryota > Metazoa > Chordata > Hyperoartia > Petromyzontiformes > Petromyzontidae > Lethenteron > Lethenteron reissneri. The sequence goes on from NC_083801.1 coordinate 2,148,632, forward strand.
TCCTGCTTTGAAAGATTTACTATTGTAATATTATCACTGAACATTGTTTCGTGAAATTTATATTACAGTTAACTTGAAATTACAAACGCATCTTCTTCGCTGAGAGTTTTGAGTATAGATGAATGTGCTTACTGGCTATGTGGGTTCGTAAACATTATGAGAGTGGCCGTGTTTTACTGTACTCTATTCATTTCATTTTACCAGGCAAGGCCCACCGAGCTATGTAGCTCTTTTTCAGAAGCGACCTGGCCACAAATGATAGCTCAACGAAGTGGGTTCATCACGTGGAAATTCAAAGCAGCCAAATACTCTAATCACATGTTATAAATGTGGAGGGAAAGTCTGGAGGACCCAGAGAAAAATCCACTTGACCACGGGGATAACATGCAAACTCCAAACATACAGCAGGCATCAGGGTTGGAATCGAACCCATGTCCTCCTGCATACCAGGCGAGATGTTAACTATCTCGCTTGGTATACATTTAGAAACACGCGTTTCGAGTATTTGGCTGCTGTAATCGTCCACATAAGGCCACTTCATCGGCGCGATCATTTGTGACCAGGTTGCTTCTAAAAAAGAGCTACATAGCTCAGTGGGCCTTACCTGGTAAAATGTTAAATAGTTGAGTAAAAATAGTGGTAAAGATGCGGCACCTGGGTGCATGGAGGAAGTGATCTCGAAGCGGAACTGCAGCTGGCCGCTCACGTGGTCGGTGGGCATCCTTCGCGTCAGATTGTAGCTCAGCACCTGATCACTGCAAAGACAAAGACCCCCACCGCCCCCCCGCAGAGTTTTAAACAACTGTTGGGGCAAGGGTTGTTAGCGAGCACCTATGAAGGCCGGCATGGCACACGAGGGGGTGGGTGGCCAGCACCACGACCGACCTCCTTTGTCTCCCCAGTGGCGATGTTTACACACCGTACGAGGTACTCATTTGAGGCTGAGTCGAGCTAGGGGAGGCCCAGAATCGGTTCAGACAAAAAGAAGCCCAGCTGTTGGTGGTCGACTTCATCTTCAGGGTTTTGTACAATGGGGGATTCTGGAACCGGAGCCCTGACAGTAACCGTGTCTCCCCAGTGCTTGCCCAGACAACGTGTGCCAGTAACAACAGGCGCAAGCCAATCATTGCGAGTGACGAATTAATGTAAGCAGCGTGATAATCACGGGGCGTGTAACGTGTCAACATCACGCAAATGACAGACGCGTCAAATTGTACGCATGATAATATAATCCGTTAGTGCTGATACGGAAATGTTGCACAAAAATGTTTCCTACAGGCTGGGGCAGTAGTTCTCAACCAGGGTTCGTGGACCCCTGGGGTATGTGGCCATGTACGTGAGGTGATTTACCTGTCAAATTATATCATACACGAGAGTCATTGCCGAATAATCACGTATGAATCTGCCAATAAAAATGGACGACGATAACATTTTAATCCAAATGGTAACCTAGAACGACGTAAAAGGCCTGTAGCTTCCAAGAATAATATAAACCAGCGAGTGTGAACAAATTACGCTGCGCATGCAGAGCGTCCGTCGATTTTTTTGATTCGCTTGCATTTTACTAGCTCGTTAGGATACCTCACAAAATGGACAAGTGGTTGAAAATTGATGTGAATTATTCATACATTTATTTCTCAGAACCACGTTGGGTCAGGCAAGGGGGGTAAACTCGCTTGAAACGAAATTCAACAAGGGGTGTAACAGTAGCCAAAAATAGGTTGAGAACCACTGGGCTGGGGGTCAGAGGATGAATGACCCGGAGAAACAGTGCCGGCACAAGCGAGACACGCAGTGAGGCTGAGACGGAGACACCGCTGGCGAGACGTCAACGGGAGCGAAGGAATTGTGGGAGCGTCACAAGTCGGAGACGTCGTTCGAAGAGGCAGAACAAGACAGTGGAAAGGAGGCCAAAAGGAATTGTTTCAAGAATTGTTTCAAGAATCAAAATCATGACACCTGAATCTGACAATCCATCAAACTGTACAGAGGTGAATAATAAACATTAAAGCGGGGTAAATGAACCTCATGGCGGGACCCCGGGGTCCCATAAGCCCCCGGCTCTCGCATAAACATCATATTTTAATCTAAACAAACACTTTGCTCTTTTTCACTTGAAGGATGGTGGTAAGTGTTGTCTTGTTAAACTATGCCTTTAAAACTGAAAACTACTTACCTGCAGTACCTCTATTTAAATACACTATCGAAAACAAATGTACACCCCTCTGTCAATCATCGTGCATCTCAGTGTGGATTTGTGAACACACTTTGTAAACAGTACATAAAATAGTACGCGTTTTTAATGCGCTGTTGATATTGTAACAAGCGTTCACACCAATGTTACTCTACAGAGTCGTGGGTGGCCGCTCCTCTTATCCGCATTGATACGAGCGGTATGTGGGGACTATGGCTTAACTGCAAAAAAAAAACCTATCTGCACAGATGCATACGGACAAGAGAAGTACTATCGAACAGGAGGAATTAACGGTGCAACGCATCTCATCTGTTAAATATCTGCAGGATTGTCATCGATTGATCCTGGCTGCAGACATTGGTAGGTCACAAATAATAATGAATATAAGAGAGCAGTTTCACTGTATTATTTATACCGTTAGGACAAATAAAGGACTTAAGTCGTGTAGGCAGTTTGAGCAGCTTTGGATAAGACTTATGATCCTGCCCATACGCGAGCATGGAGTGCAGCATTCGCTTGTTCAGCTCTTGTGCGCTGCGCTTGGACGACATGACAACAGAATGATCCATTTCTTCGGGACACCGGGATCCCGCCATGAGGTTCATATATACCTTGGGGAATGCAGCATTGAAACACCAAACCCCAGCAAACAATTTGGTGTTACTATGCCATATTCCACAAATAATAATAATCAGTTCAATTTATAAAGCGGCCTAAAACAATTGTTCTCAGGGCGCTCTGCAAGGAAAGGCCGAAATAGTTTAACATCAACCGAGGAAAGAGGAAGTGGGAAAGGCGGTTTGGAAATAACTAAAGAGAGAGAAAGCCATTTTAAACAGACGGGTTTTAGTGGAGTCGTGACCTCGAAAGGTAACGCGTTCCAGAGTTCAGGTGATGCCGTTGCAAAGGCGCCGTCATCACCCCAAGTGTGCAGCCTAGACCATGGGACAGTGAGCAATGCACAATCTGAGGATCTCAATGATCTTGATGGAATATTCGTGGCTGAAGGAGGTCCTGAATGTAGGGAGGAGCAAGTCCATTTAAGGCCTTGAATACCAGCAAGAGAATCCTAAAATCAATATGGATACGGACAGGGGGCCAGTGATGGGTCAGGAGCACAGGTGTGATCCTTAAATGAATCGTTACATACACAAGCATGAGTCCTACATATAAATGCTTTTCTAGGCTTGCTTAAGAGAAGAGTTAATCAATTTCAATAAGCTCTCTCTATCGTAGCAATGACTTTAAGACACTGAATATTTCTACCTCTCTGGCCTCTCTATGCGCCGTGAAGAACGGCCACTGTCTGAAACGTCACCTGTTATATACTTTCTCTTGTTAAGGCCGCACAATGTCACTGACAAATGCGTTGAGCTTCCTTGATGTTACTTGTGCTTTTGCACCACTGCCAACGCAGCAGTAGCAGCGGCGTCAACAAATAATTGAACACTGAATAGCCGACCACAAATGTCACCATTGCAAATGCGACCGGTCTCCTAGCGATTGAGAGCTTAGTTCGAGGGAGAAGACGGCTGTCACTTTGTGGACACGTCGCCCCGTCTTGACGCGCAAACTCCTGGAGAAAATGTATCTCACTTCAGTTGGCGGTCGACGTTCGAAGCGCACTGCGACCCTCGCAGGAATGGTGCCGCCCCCCCCCTCCCCATGACACGTGGATCAAACAAATCACTGGAGACGCCGGTGTATGGCAGCAAAAGAAGTTTCTGTGAACGCTGTCGCAAGAGGTCATACTTTTGGTACAACGGTCCTTTGCTGGCTGTGTGTGACGAATGACCGACGAGCACTCGGCAGCAGCAAGTGCGTGGCGCTGCGAGTACCCGATGGCGTGTCTCTCGAGCAGCCTCTGCACAGGGATGCCCAGTTTGCCGAGGAAGCGACGGATGATGGGTCGGCTCTTGGCAAACTTGTCCTTCACCTCAATCTCCAGCATGTCCGTGGGAAGAGCCACGAAGCTGTAACCCTGCAGCGGGATGCGGACACGCAGAGAGACACGTGGGGGGGAGGGGGGCAGCATTACACAAGCACCTCTGTGTAGCATGGTTGGCTACGTACAGTGCAAAAGAAGTGGAATGTACATACATGCCCTTTCCATGAGAAAAAGGTGCAAACATGAGTAAACGCGGATGCCGATTGGCAGCGGATTCCAACTTTTGGAAAGGAAACAAACTCCCACAATCCTCGATGGCAAAATTCTACCAAGGACCGAACAATACAGGAGAATACATGTTCTTGGTTCTTTCGGTAAAGTCCCGTAGAAGGGAAATAATAAAATAATAAAAATATAAAACAATAAAATTATCACGACGTTTCGACTGCAACACAACCAGGAATATAAATCCCTGCAGTCACGAAAGCTTTAAATAAAAAAATACAGAAGTACAAACATTACAATTTAGATGGAGAGACTGCCATGTTAGCAACCACATCTTAAGAGCCATCATTGCGCCAGCATCAGAATTGTAGAGCATTCTCAAAACCACGATAACCACCTCTTTCATGCAAAGACTAAGATCTCTCAGTTGGTCCTCCACAGGCTGAGGAGACCGAATCGTATCGTGAACACAAAGGGTGGTAGGGTACACTCGAGGGGTGCGTGGTCAGCCCCACGGTCGACAGCCTTCGTCTCGTCAGCGCTGACATTCACACAACAGCGAGGCCACCCCACAGATACCCGGGCCAAGTTCATGTTCCAATTGCTACTGGTTTTATGCGTGAGCAGGAGTCTAACCCAGGTAGCCAGGGTCGTATCCACAGCTCCCTTTCGTATACGTACAATCACGCACACTGATTGTATATGGCTAACCCCAGCAGAATGCCTGGCTGTGCGATATGAAACTTAACGTATGGAACTTTAATGTGATTTTTGGGTTCGGATTTAACAAAGCGCACCACGAGTGGTAAAGCGGATGTTGCAGACTAAGGTCACAATGCTACTTACCCACGACTAAGTTGCGAGAAAATAATTACTCTACGTAACGAAAACACGAAAGCCAGCATCAAAAAACATATCTAACAAGTGTCACGGGACTCTCATCTGGTAATTTAATTTCATATTCTTTATATTTAAGAAATGTTTGAAAATTAGCAAATGAAAAATACATAAATAAACAAAGCAACAATGAAGCGATCGGAATATTTATTTAAATTCATATGCAGCTATAATTTCGATCCACCCCGCCCCGACTGTCCTACATGCACTCGGGTATCGCCAGGGCACTCCCGCCTGGAATGGGAGAGGCCCACACGTTCACAGAACGCACAACGCAGCCATACGCAGGCGCGCCACATGGGACACACAAACGCATGAGAGCGGATGACTACTAAGAGGTATAAGTACTCTGAGCGTATATACACAGCAGCGCATGCATATGGAAACGTAATAATCATGATAAATCCTCGCCAGGGTAGTTTTAGCGAGCAGAAAATGCCTACAGCAAGCTGCAGGAAGCGCTTTGACGTAACAGAGTTGTGGTGCCTGGGGTCAAGTCAGAAGTCAGCACGAGAGGACCCGAGATCACAGAACCTCCTTTTCATACAGACACAATAACCCCAAATAAGATGTGGCATACAAACACAAACCGTACATGTGCACAAGTGACAAGACACTGTCTTCATTCTGGCAGACAGAGTCTATACTTTGGCTCCCATCAATTCTGCAGACCAAGATTTGCCATGAAGCCTCGGTAATACAGGCACAGCCGGGTCATGATGCCAACCGCGGAGAGCCAGTGCCCAGTCAGGACCACTCAAATCACTTCTGAGCGTCACGAGTCTTGTCACTCGATCACAGCTTTAACAGTCAATCGGGCATGACACACACGTCTGTGTAGTAGCGTCTTGGCAGGATTTGGTGGGCTGCTGTGCAGGGGTGTGGTGGTGTGGTAAGTCGGCCAGCATTGCGGTGGTGTGGTGACTCACTGTGCAGCAGTGTGGAGTTGTGGTGGGCTGGCAAGCATGGTGGTAGTGTGGTGGCATGTTCGAACACTGCTAACATTTCCCGGCAATAGAACCTCACGTGAGCGCGGGCAAGAGGAGGCTCTGCCGTGTGGGGGTTCCGCGCAACGTTGGCACACGGCGTCGCGGTGGCGAGTGGGCGCAGGAAGAAGGGCGGGGGGGGGGGGCGGGGATGATGGGGGGGTACCTCGCCCTGCCACGCGGGGTTGGTGGTGTTGGTGACGATGCCGGAGCGGCGCTCCTGGCCGTGGTGTGGCAGTGTGGGGAAGGTGCTGCGCTTGCCGGGGTGGATCGAGATCTTGAGGTACGGGTCCGGGTTAAAGAACATCCCTTTCTTGAGCGCCGTCGCACGCAGCTCTGTCGCAAGTGGTCAGCGCGCACGCAATCGGGCCGTGTGAGTAAAGACTATTCAAGTGCTTAAATGTGTTGGGCAATTCATCGTCGGCATTCAGCACCGTGCCGCCCAGAGGTTCCTACCGGAGAGGGAGAAGCTGATGAGCCGACGCGTGTGCTGGCCTGGCTCATCGTCCTCGCTCGTCCCATCCAGGCTGGCCTGCTCGGCACCACCGCACACACACCAAAGACAAAGATCACCCCCGTATGGACAGAACAGGGTCAGCACACATACCGCATACATGCCGCACATGCACACACACACCACACAAGCCGCACGTGCCCACCACCAGCTCAGCACACGGCTCACACGCACGTGCACGTATAGCCAGAGAGGCCTTGGTCTCAGAGGTCAAGCGTCGTCATTAACGTGACATTCGATTCCCAGATGGTCAGAGTCATTTGCATTTAAGTTCACATGCCGTGTTGGGGGGGCTCAGGAAAGGGCCCACACCTCCGATTAGTACGGTTGGCTACGTACGGTGCGTAAGAAGTTCAACGTACGTACGTACATTCAAGGACGTGGTGCAAGCAGTAGAGGGGGTGCACCGGGCCGCGCCGCTCACCGTAGGGTTGGGATTGCGGACGGTGATGCACGGGGTGACCGCGCGCAGCGCCCCGCTCACTCCGTGGTAATACTTGAAGCAGATCTTGGTCTCCGCTTTGTATGAAAAACGAACGAACGAGAGAGAGAGAGACCCGCGTCGTCAGTGGCTCGCGTCCCGAGGCGGCAGGGGGAACGTGGAGCGGTCGGCGCGCAAACACGGGCCGCGCGGAACGAGGCAACCGGGTGCCATTCGGATTGACGCCCTCATGAATCCTATTCGCATTCGAATTACCACCTTCCGTTAGAAAGGCGACGTGTATCGTGGTCGCGATAGTTTATCATTTACACCTCGTCTAACGTGCACTTCACGCGGAGTTGCCGCAACAAAGGGGTATTTGACAAAATAACATGGGAATCAACATCAGAAGGTGATAATTGTTATTAACACCCGGATACGAACAAACACGCACAGAGGGCCTCCGTCCATGAGGAACAGTACAAGCCAAAGGCATGGCAAACAAGAGAACACCCTCTACAGCGGGGCATGCGGGAGGGAGGCAGTCACCCCACCAGAGAAAGTACGTTTAATGTGTATATTTTTTTAAATAGATATGAATGTAGGCCCCAATACAAAATAAAGCTTGAAATCTCAGGGACGCCGCCTTTGGAAATGTTATAGATCTGCCTCAGATCCTCTACAGCCACGAAGCCCCTTTTTAAGGAGGCCCTGCAACTTGTAAGAAGGCGTTTCTGCATAACAGCTCTCGGCACAATCATTCGAGTAAAGCAGTAGTGAAAGACTGCACTGATGTTCCCCTGACAATGTTTGAACTTGTATCACATTATTTGGCACAGTGTTTGGCCAATTCGATGTTGAGGACAGCTGGCAGTTGTGGAAAGAAACCAGAAAAGCCATTAAAAAAACTCACGCACATGAGCGGAAACACTCAAAGGTGTGCACAGACATGTTCACGAACCCACTTGCTGTACTGCACTATCCTGGCCCCACCTCATCACAGGCCATTTGGTTTGGGAGTTTTGCAAGTCTGCATCAAACCCCAACCTTTGCCTCTCAAGAGCCGCGGTGCACGCTGAGATGTCTCTCTCGAACTCATCTTCAACTCCTCCTTCATTGTGTTTCATAAGCTGCACATATTGTATTCATCTTCTTGGTTCTTTCGGTAAAGTCACGTAGTAGGGAAGTAATGCAATAATAAAAATAAAACATAATAAAACAATTCTCACGACGGTTTTGGCCACAACGCAAGCAGCCGTCCTCAGGTGAAGAATATGTCTGTCGATAAGACAGAGTCTGAATGACACGTCTTAGGCTTGGAGCGTCTATTTGTCAAGGCGCTCTTCCTCCTCCCTCCCAGCTTAAATAGACGCTCCAAGCCTAGGACGTGTCATTCAGACTCTGTCTTATCGACAGACATGTTCTTCACCTGAGGACGGCTGCTTGTGTTGTGGCCGAAACGTCGTGAGAATTGTTTTATTATGTTTTATTTTTATTATTTTATTACTTCCCTACTACGTGACTTTACCGAAAGAACCAAGAAGATGAATCCCTGCAGTCACGAAAGCTTTAAATCGAGATTGCATTCAAGCAAGAGGCTTTCGAGATGCATAAACTCGTGGGCATCAGTGAATATTTTCCTTTCCCCACTGTAGCGCAAGGAGGGGGGAGCTTTGAACAGATCCCGCTGGTCAAGGCTGCCTCCCCCACCCCAAACAAGGAATGCCGCAGTGTGACGCTGACAACAGGCGTTGCTTCAGACGGAGATAACGCAGTGGGGGTGAAGCAGAGGGATGGGTCACTGTTAATTAAAACCACACTCGTAGGCTGCAAACCCACAATAACTGGTTTACGATTGATTTTTAGCCTCGGCCACGTAATGATGAGAGCAAATGTGTGTCAATTATTGATTCGTAAAATTGGGTGCTAAAGCCCACGTGTTAAGTCCTCATTTTCTGGGTCTGTGTCATGGCCTACTGTCAAAGGTTGGATCCAAAAACACAATATTTGGCACAAACGCTGTGCAGAGGTCACACATCATTAAGTGATGAATGGCAGTTATTGTAAACACACACCATGCAATGTTCACCCTCACCCATGTATCAAAAGTAAAATTTTAATGTGCAATTTTATTGACGGACTGTGTATTTTCTTGGTGTAGTCTGGGACTGTTCTTGCTGTAGTTTTGCTGCCTTGACCAAGCTTAGGAATTGGCGTACTTATGCAATTTTAACTGACATACTTAATCTATTTCACGCATTTATTTTTAGTGATTTGTTGTTGTAACTTTCTGACCCACCCCGACAACTCTGAAAAAGAGCTGCATAGCTCATCGGATTTCTCCAGGATTAATAAAGATTTTGATAATAAAGATTCTGGTTCTGATTAAACATGTAACAAAGCATACCTGTCAACCCATACGATTTACCCGTATTCTTGTACAGGGAAATTGAGTTTTCAGGTCCATACGGCGTACAGCCGTTTCAATACGGGCAAAACAAAATCAACATGAGTTGGTGCATCCACATATCAAGCAAGCAGCAGCTTCAGCGTGCAAGATCACAGACAATTAGCATCATTGACACCAATTATCAAAATAAATACATAAAACAGTTTTTGTCCAGTAACATAATTTGTTACTGCCTATTTGTTTGTGTTTTCCCCTTGTGATGGGACTTTGTAGGTTGAACGTTGAGATGTATAAGGGCACTGGGTGACCAATAAGGTCTGAATTGGTCAGTAATAAGGTAGGCAATGATTAGGGTATGATAATGTTAATATTTGTCCATACAGAATGATGTTTCACTGATAAAGCCACTTCAAAAAAAACTCTACAGAGAGGCCCGTGTTCTATTTTTAATGTGCCTATGGGCTCAGAGGAGAATGAGATATCAGATGGAGATGTTCAGCAGCGGGTGCCTACAATGGACGACGATGACCACGGAGAAGCTAGTTCTGGATGAGAACATTTTAAGAAGTTTAACAAGGTTCTCAGAAGTTAATTTAAGGCCCTATTTCTCACAGGAAAAGTTGATATTAAACGAATAAATCAACATAAAAACTAATTCGGCATGAAAGTATCAACACCTACACAGCATTGTATGTCACGCGTTATCTATGTGAACAATACATATATTGCTAAATACATATTTATCTTCACCTCCATTCGCCTCACCATCATTGACCTGACCCCCACCGATCTCCTCACCACGACTTCGTCATCCCTCTTTGTTGGGGTCTCCTGCCCTCATGCCTCCTCAACACCACCGTCGCTGCCACTTCTTCCCTCGGCCTACCCCTTACTCCGCGTTTCAGCCGACCACCGCCCTCTGTGCGCCATTAGGCCTTGCCTGCCTGCTCCACGCACTCCACTGCATCGGCCCCATCAGGCTCATCGGCACAGCGCCCGTCCCATACGCTGCTGGCCTCATGAGTATTGCAGGATGCACTGGGACCCTCACTGGGACTACACTGGGACCCTCACTGGGACAAATCCCTTCATGGTCTTGCCCCACGATATCATGCCAGGCTTGTATGTTTTCTACGTGCCTTCTCGCCCTCTACGTTCACAGTCTTGGGCTGTCTCTCTCTCTCTCTCTTCCTCCTTCTCCTCGCGCTCAATCCACGCTGTCACTCTTTTTCTCTCTTCTCGTCCCCCTTCACTGGAACAAACTTCCCACTCCACATTAAACGGTCACCTTCGCTCACCGGTTTCCGCTCCTCACTCAAAACTCACTGATTGTTCCCAAGCTCACCCCACGACCCCTTAATCTTTCCCTCATAACTGCCACCGTTACTTTTCCCTCCTCGTATTCTCATTATATGGCTATCACTCATTCACCATTTATTAAATCCATTCATCATTATTCACCGTCATCAATTTCACTTTCACCGAATTCGCGCATCACAGATTCGCCTATTGCTTTCTCTCATCTATTTTATTCACAATTTCATCTCCACAAGTACATTCATATATATAATTCTGTGTAAAGCGCTTTAGATAAGGTGCAAAACCAAAGGGACCCTCACTCAGACTATGCTGGGATCCTCGTTGGGACTGCGCTGGGAATCCTTGAACCTGGGAATCGTTGAACCTGGGCCGTGCCGTGGCATCCTCTTCCCACAGTTTCTTCTCTTACTTGTGACCCTGACCTCAACCACCCCCCACTGCCATCTTCCCCCTGAATGTTGCCCCTCACTTATGAAGAACATCTTGATATGCCCAGAGCATTTAGATGCCAAAGAAATTCAAATGCATAACTGTAACGATGTGGGGGCTGCCCCATGCAAGGTGGAACAGCAGCCGTGGCGGTTGGGGCACTCACACTCGGTGAAGTACGGCCGTGGCTCGATGCGCCACACGATCTGGCCCTTCTGGGTGCCATTCACTCCGCGGTTCTTCGAGTCCCAGAAGTTGCCCGGAGAAGTTTCGTCTGCAGTCACACAAACACAAAAAGACAAAAATGCCCCGTAAAGCCTCAACAGCCTGTAGGGGCAAGTGTTGTTAGCGAGTACCTATGAAGGCCGGAACGGCACACGAAGGGGTGGGTGGCCAGCACCACGCTCAACTGCCTTTGTCTGCCCAGCGGCGATGTTTACACACCGCACCAGGTACTCATTGGAGGCCGATACGACCTAGGGGAGGCCCAGGACTGGTTCAAATAATCGTCACTGGTGTTGGCCGTGAGCGGGAATCGAACCCGGATCACCAGTTTCATAGCGCAGCGCGCTAACCGCTACACTATCACTCCCCAATATATAGAGACACACAGAGAGACACGCCAAAACAGGTGGGCACAAGTGCACGCAGAGCTGACATCCTGAAAACGAATTGGCACGACTTTAAACAAAACACACAATGTACTTGGTATTGGCCAAACATCACAAATATTTTTAAAAAATTACCTGCAAACTATTAAAGTGCGATTACATTCCAGCAGGGACCTGCCCTGAAACACTGCAGTCTTGAGACACTGTGAGGCTTTCCTTAATTGGTGGCCAAATGTCCCCAATACAGGACCTACGTGAAAAGGAGTCCTCAGACTCCCGTGAGAGGGTGCTGGGCGAAGTGCATGGACGATCTGGAAGAGTTCAGTTGGCAACCAACAGGCTACAATAACCAATACATTTCGATGTACAGCAGAAGCCCTCTTCACGACGGTAATTGATTCCACATGTTAAAGGTTTCATTATTTCCGAGAGCATCGAAAGTTCCCCTTTTTCAACCAAAAAACACGCTTTGTAATATTTAAACAATGGATATTAGTACATAAAGATACTAACAACATTATAAACACATAATATTAAAATAAACATGGTTAATCAATGAATTAATTAATATTTACTGTACCTACAACACACTGGGCTCTATGTAGTCCAGTCGTGAAGCGATTAGTGGTTAACAGGGGTGGTCGTTAAGAGGGGTTCTACTCTAATTGTTTACCTCCTTGTACTTTTGCACATGGGTTTCCTTTGAAACCAAGAGACTTGAACCAGCGCAAGTTCAAATCCTGCTACTGAGAATCAGAATCCGGATTTAAAGTGGAGGAATCCGATGAAGCTATGAAGCTCTGTTTTTCACGGATGTCCAGTAGGGGCACGGAGTCAGAAGGTTACAACCTGGTAAAGTGCAACTCGGTCCATCAGCAGCACAGCGTCAGTAAACAGAGGTTTGGTTGTTGCATGAACGTGTTCCCATGCCGTAGGTTTGTGGAAATGATGTCAAGTGGGTCAGGGTTGCTCAGTAAAGACGAGTCCCATCCATTGCTCAAAACAGGTCGCGACATAACTTTGACCTTTTCACTTTCCTTCGGAAAATGAAATGGCCCCGGTTTCTGGGGAGAATGCTGTGAAGGCAATAAGCTGGCGATAAATACGTCAATGTCAAGGGTCCTTTCCAAACGTGATTTTCACAATCAATATGAAGTCATTTAAGGCTGCGAATGCGAGGACAATGAAAATAACTCGAGTGTCGTTGGAAGAGCGGAGGTTTGGAGATTTAAAATAAACACATTTCCGGTTAACGACCACGACTGACGGTGGTGTTTTTAACAACAGCAACAACAACAACAAAAGCCAATAAAAATGGTTTCTGCAAAAATACTCCGGGATGTTTTCTGAATGGACTGTGAACAACACACTCACTGTGGACTTCCCAGCACATTCCCGCTGTGCCCTATAAAGCTCTCTGGATATGGGGAAAGAGCAATGATTTAGAACACACACAGCAGTGCCTGTACCCTGCAGCCAGCCCGTCCTGTGTTGTATAACCCTGCAATCTGAATGGAAAAAGTTCTGGATAAAACAGCAACAAAAACTAAAAACACTTTACAGATACATGATAACATCATCACAAGACAATCGTCACGGAGCAATCGCAAAGATCAAACTGGCTCAGGACTTGCTCCGAACTCGGTACCTGTCACGAGCCCGTGCCGCGAACCCGTAGAGTATGTACGCAGGAGGTTTGTAACGATTTGCGGCCGGCCCCGCGGTTTTATCAATCGCCCACAAGCCGGGGATCGTAATTCAATTCAAGCATCGATTCCTTAATGCATCGCTCTGTCTCGTCTGCGCAGCCATCCTCTTTGTGCGTTTCTCATTCGTTGCGTTCATTATTCCAAAGGAAAACTTTGCACGTGTTAGCATCAGTGTAGTTGGAGATGATCCGTTCTTACACACACACACGATTTGACGCAAGTACGGCGAGCATAACAATATATTTTGTTCCATGAACAGAATAATCACCTCATGCTTCATACAGTGTGCAACTGTTGTTACCCCGTATGATTATTATTATTCCGCTTGCTCACCCAGAAAAGCCTCACTGAACCTCAAAACTCTATTTTCAGGAGGGTCCTGCCAAGACTTTGCTGTAGGTGGCGATGTTGCTACTGTGTGTGGTCCCAGATCCCAATGGAGCAATTTGCCGGTAATGCTGTGGCATTGTGACGTTTGGCTGAAACGAGTTATACAGTGTAAGTATATATTTTAGCTATGGGAGGAAACCATGGGAATCTCATGCAGACCAGGGGGAGAACATACAAACACCACACAGAAAGCCACCTGAGTTGGGATTCAATCCCAGAGCTTCTTGCTGCGAGCCACGGGTGTTACCCCTGCACCACGCTGGGCCCACAACGTCGTTAACAAATGCCTTTGGCTCCAGTATGAGCACAAGAAGCACAGTGTGTTGTTATTCTATAATCACACAACCCCCATTACATCTGTTCCGCAATGTCGCCTAAGGGACAACTGAATGATCTGCGTGTGTTTGCGTTGGGTGGATTGGTTGGGCACCCTTGCTCTAAGTAGTTAACGGCATTTTTATGACAAAGCTGCCCTGCGATAAAAAGGACCGTATTGCGGTGTTGTATGTGTCATCATGAATAAGGCATTTTATTCAGGAATACCACTGCATCATCTGGCACATCCTTCAACCCTTGAGCAGGAATTTTCTTAAGACAACGACCTATGTTACATGACAGTCTTGTTTATTTTTGCATTTTCAGAATCTGCAATTTACTTACGTCTGCACGTACCGAGTTGAAGAGTGGTGGCACTGCGTTTCACACACCACGCGATCACAAAAACCTGGTGACCCGAGTGAAATGCCCGCCTACGGAGAACAACACCGGTGTGCGAGTCACACCTTGGACTGGTCCTGGGCACCCCCTCCCCCCCTTCACCAACCAGCGTGGTGAAGTATGGCCAAACAACCCCCCGTGACCGACACGGCAGACGGTAGTGGATTCACAAAGGGCTGTAAGTGGGGGTTTAATTGCAGTTATCATGACCGGGATGAGACCATCAGCTCGCTACATCCGAGAGCCCAGTTTAACGACGGGCGGCTGCTCAGATTTAAACACGTGGTCTCAGTGGTGCCAGCTCTGTGCTCTCATCTATATTCATATTTTTAAAAGATATTTATATTTAAAGGTATTTATGTTTTTCCGAGTACAGTAGACCTCCGATTATCCACGCTCATGGCAGGGAGGACGGCCGCGGATAATTCAAAATCGCGAATAATCCAAAAAATATAAATTTTCCGCCGATAATCTGGTAAAAAAACACGAATACAAGTATATATTGAAACTCACAATATAAATGATTGGATAAATCACTCAAAATGAAGCAAAAGTGACGATTTTCATTGTTAATCTTTTGATTTAGAACGAATATTAATGATGGAGCGATCGATGCGCGTGCTCCGTAATAACACGTTCCTGCTTCAGCGCAGAAGACTCCATTCCACTAAGTGGATGATAGCAGAGCCACGCCAATCAACATCAATCAACCTCCCCCGACTGTTGTTAAGATATGCAACTACTGTACTGTAGAGGTGATCACGTGGATTTCGGATTAACCAGAGCGCATATTTGTTTGGTTTAAGCACGTGACTTTTAATAAACATTTCCAATAATAGCAACGTAAAACAGTTTTTAATTCATTAATTTGGGCTTGAATGAAAATCCATGCGTTATTAAAACATGTCCAAAATCTCAGTAGCGCAGTTAATCCGCAAATCGTATAAACCGCACGTGGATAATCGAGAATCTACTGTATAGTGCGATTGTAATCACAATGTAAATTGGAAAGAGTCGGTCGGTCATCGCCTGAACAGAAGAGGAACGTCTTAAAACCCTAAACTTGAACAGGGGCAGGGATTCAGCAGCTCGGTTTAACGGGAACAGAGACAATCAAACAACAGAGAAGAAGCAACCTCCGACTGAGCACCAGGTCCGTCGTTGGCTTTGACAGGAGGTGTTGCTCGCTCAAGTGGGAGTGCATGTGAAAGGAAAGTAGATTCAGATGAGAGGGGAGAGAGAGGTAGGGGCGGTTCCACAGAGGCTCTTGAAAACGGTGGGTGAGAGTCACCTGTGGATTACTTGAGACTGGACTCGGAGCCAGAGGAGGGATCCGAGGACTGGAGTGGTGACTCGTGTACGGGCACCGGTGATGAGCCAAGGAGAAACTTTGATCGACAAAAAAATTTAATCTGCGACTTCATTGCCTCCCTCCTCCCCCCACTATTTATTTGGTGATAATGCATTGAGCACAAATTACACAATAAACCTCATCATGCTCGCCAATAACACTTTGGCCTGAAAAGAAAAATTATATAACAGGCGACGTTTGAATGAACGCCATTGCCCAAAGAGTTGCCTATTATACACATTTACTTTTCAGGCCGAAGTGTTGTTGACGAACGTGTTGAGTTTTCCGAATAAGAGGAGTTATGTGCAGATAGCAATGCAATCCGTGCATTTATATGTCTTTGCAGTGACATAGAATGGGTCACTAGGGTGCTGGTTACTGGTAGAGAGCGGGATTATGGGTGTCGGGCAAGTGAAATGTGCCACTGGAGCGCGTCGCGCCGGTTGCTGGCAGAGGGTGGGAATCTGAGGACACAGCAGCCGGTCTGCCAGCAGGGCACGTGATAGGCCGGGATAAGGGATTTAGGGTAAAGGTGACAGAGGGGACACGTGGGGCAAAGCCCAGAACCTTCTGGTATGTTCCAGAAGGGGGCGTGGCCAAGGGCGGAGCCAGGCCACGCTGGGGAGGATAAAAGGAGGTCCCAACGCTGGGTCGGGGCTGTGGAATTAAACTCGTCGTCTACGCAAGTCTTCGTCCCCGTCTTCACCTCCTCGGTGTTGTGGGTCAGGCAGCGTGCCGGCCGTCCTGACCCGTGTGTAGTTATCCCCTGTGCCTGTGGAAGTGTAGAATAAACGTGTGTGCCTCCTACTTACTATTAGTGTCTCTGAAATGACTACTACACATTTATAAGGGGCACTCGGAGAAGTCGTTGAGACTCAGATTAAGAAGGTGTGTGTATATTTATTGGATGTGAGGTTCAAGCTTCATATCCATCCGCATACAATCACTTTTAACCAGGCACACAATGGTTTGAAATGCCATTGTAAAACTAACCTCGTTTTGCTGATTTCTTATGTTTAAAATGAGTTGATCCAATAATAACTTTGCAAACCAACTTGCTCCGACAGGCAAAATGTTGCCTTATTCGTCAAAAAAAACTTAAATTGTCACTCCGAGCGCACTTTTCTGTAATCTTCATTCAGTTCCTTTTTAATTGCCGTGTCACTTTTGACACCGCCTCCCCCGCACTCTGACATCAGCAGCGCGATGTCACTCGGGCGCGGGAAGCGAGCGGCGATTGGCAAGCGCTCTCAAAGTATATATTTTTTAAGTATTTATAATAAATATAATAACTACAAACTCGCAGTGTCACTCCGAGAACACTCTTCTACAATTTATGTTCAAAAAGTCCTCGATTAAAATGTCAAGAAGAATGGGTTACTCTCTGTGCCATGACTTAACATGAAGCAAATTGCTTCTTTTTCTTTTCAAATTTTACGGCTGTGTAAATTGAGCGTAATTATAGGGCTATGCCACCACTAGCACACTCCTTGTTCCAGAGGCTTGCGGTTCGCATTCAGCAGGCCACCCTAGTCATTAATATAAGTGTATTAACTGTAATGTACTATGCAATGTCTGCGTTTATATTAACTCCTGACGTCAATCTCAAAAGCGTAGACCATCGTGTGCCGGCGTTATGCTCCATGAACCACACATGACTCAACTGGGATTACAGAGCAGCAACATCTCCCCCTACTGTAAAACTACTGCAAACCGTGTCCGTGAAGTATTGTATGTATGTTGAACTTCTTTCACACCGTACATAGCCAGCCGTGCTAATCGGAAGTGCGGGGGAAGGACAACAAAGCATAGCGTCTTCTGCGTGATAGCATCTCACTGGTAAGATTGCAACTGGTAAGATGGACCCGTTGTAAAAGTTAATGCGAGGGGCACCACATCGCAGGGCTCACCGATGCTGTAGAGGCCGATCCAGTCGGTGGCGTCCACCTCCTCCTTGATGTCCCACGAGATGACGAGGGGCCTGGCCTGCCCCACCGAGTAGTCGCAGCTGCTCGCCGTGAGGCTGGAGCGCGAGTCGGAGCTCAGCAGGTCGGTGTCGCTGTTGGCACGGACCACGCCGCCGGAGCCCGGCTCGCCCAGGCCCGGGTGCAGCTCCCCCGGCGACAGGGGCCCCCCCGCGGCCAACGAGACGCCCGCACGGCCACCCTCGGGGGACAGGCCCCGCGGGCCATCCGACACGAGGCCCGCAGTGCTGCCACCTCCTGCGCAGAGTGCGGCAGTACCCGCGTGTCACAGCAGCAGCAGCAGCAGCAGCAATAATAATCATATCTATGGAACCCTTTGTGCCAGTCACTGCTCGACCCAACCTGTCACCATTTGGCATTCTCTGGTCTAACACCGGTGGGACAAATCCATAAAGGAGGCTGTCTCTGGTGTAGACCAATTAGTTTCAAGGACAATGCATACATCATTAAAGTATCTTTGTTTGCAGGTATTATCACAATCGTGTGTGGTTAATGCAGACGTGATGCCATGTGATCGGTATCTATTTGGTGTCTGAACATTTTAACGCCTGTATATTCTTGTCAGAAAGGGTATAAATAACATTTACATATTTAACCAGCAAAGCCACACTGAATTAAAGACTCTTTTTTTAAGAAGTGTCCTGCATTGGGATATTTGTCCAACACCAATGAAATTGTATGGGGGCTTTTTAGCAATGGGAAAAAAATTGCAGTACGTGGAAAAAAATCCCACGCAGAACGGGAGGAGAGAATATACACACTCCATGGAAAAAGGTGCTTGAGTCAAGAATCAAATCCAGGACGACCTTGCTCATGTGAGGTGCAAGTGTTACCACTGCGCCTTCAAACGAGTACACATTAGGAGGCATAGTGAATCGGGGAGCTAATGATGTGTCTAATGCCTCTTAAATGGGGGGGGGATTGAATTACAATTATAGCTGATTCTCAATAAATGAGGTGCAATCATGCCCTGATGCACGGGAGGACTGCAAGCGCTGAACAAAAACGTTGACGTAAACAATCTGGAAAATATGGAACAAAGGAAATCTGAGTGACAGTCTCAAGTCACGAAGCCAGACATCAGCAAGCAGACTGCTCCCAACGTGGGATGAGGATTGGCTGAATGAATCGATATCTCATTCTCCATTATCCACGCCACAGCGGCAATGCGAGCGAGCGGCGGTCGCTCTTGGTTGAAGGCGATGTACCTTAACAGAGCAGCAGGTTATAGTCATATTCAATAGCTGCCTGTCAAGCACAACTGCTGCTGCCCGGTCATGACAAAAGAACGTCGTCTCCTTGCACGCGCGCCCAGACGACGTTTCCCGTTTCATCGTCACTCTTGAATGACGCAGCTCGCGTCAGCAGGCGATGCAACGCGTCGGCTTGAGGCTGGCGGAATGTGACGTGCCTAAACAAAGTTGCAAAGCGTCGCCTCAGGACTGGGACAAGAAGAGTCAAGTTCAATTACGTGACCTTTCTTGACCTTGCCTGTTGAGCCCTCTCATCTCCTTGCTTAAGGGATAACTGGGCAGACGTGTAGTGAATGTAGATTTACAGTGGTGCATTCTCTTTGTGCGTCACTTAGTTGTGTAAACCACTAGCTGTACTACCCGGCTTTGCCCGGGACTTGGATCCACCACGCCCGGCCGCCTTTGTCTCCCCAGTGGCGATGTTCACACACCACACCAGTTACTCGTTTGAGGCTGAATCGACCTAGGGGAGGTCCACGACCAGTTAAAATAATCGTCACTGGTGGTGGCCGTGAGCGGGAATCAAACTCGGGTCACCGGGTTCGTAGCGCGGCGCGCTAACCACTACACTACAATGCGTTACGCTTCCACATGCGGGGGTCACGTGACTGTTTTGACGTCACAGCTCATTTGCCGTGCAAAAAATATATACGTTATTGAGCTCCCCCCCCCCGCCCCCAAAAGTGTATTTTTATCATTTTTGCATGGTGTACAGTCTGGAAAATATCCACATGGCAAATTTCCAGTTTGTTGCATGTCGGGAAGTACGCTAAACAGTTTGAACAACACACATATTCACAACTTTGCCTTTTACACATATGGAGATTATCATGCTTTGGACAGATCACGTGAGGCGAGCACGGAGAGGTCTCTACGTGTGGATGTTGTCACCGGTTCTCTACAGCGGACGGTGTTGCCTGTAAAAATAAATGTGTCGTTAAACTCGCCACCACCCGAGAGAGCCAATTAGTAAGATTTGTCACGTAAAAAAAACATGCCAATTATTTACTAGTCAAGCACACGGATGCGTTGGAGAGTAAACACACAACATTTCCAATTCGAATGCGACATTTCGTCGATAATTCCAACGAGCCTCATCAGGCCTCCGTGTTAAACCGTTGTTCCCCTTTCTACCCGGCGTTCCTCCACAACCACTTCCATGCCCAACTTAAAAGCAACTGCAACCCAAACAAAATTAACAAACAGCTCTTCTCTTGAGATGCGAACTTTGGCTGTGTGTACCCGCCTGTCTACGAGTCTGTAGCTTTGTTGATGAGGAAAAAAAGGAATTTAAAGTTACTATCTGACATTCCATTATAGTTCTTTATTGACATCACTGCCATACACTTTAAAACATCAATAGAGTCGAGTCACTGCAGCACTATAGGGCCGAGTTTAACCATAATTTTCTTTTTTTCCTCTCGAACAAGGCTTTATTATTATATCAGAGACAAAGATTTCCCGTATAGCCTTTAACAGACTGTTGAGGCAAGTGCTGTTAGCGAGTCCCTATGAAAGCCGGGACAGCACACGAGGGGATGGGTGGCCCACGTCTCGCCAGTGATGTTTGCACACCGCACCAGGTACTTATTTGAGGCTGAGTCGACCTAGGGGAGGCCCAACACCAGTTCAGATAAAAGCTTTGTTTTAAGGTTGTTTCTCACTTGCATTCAGGCCTCAATACAAGGGGCAATTTTAAATCTGCGTGTGGTTAATTATAAAGGTGTGGATGCTGTTGAGTGGCTGAATAAACCACCAAAGTTAATCTGCACAACTGGAAATGTAGTGTGGCGTGGATTGTGTGCGAAGGTAATTTAAATTGAAACTAAACTTTTTTTTATTTTACCAGATAAGGCGCACAAAGCTCTGTGGCCCTTTTTCAAAAGCGACCTGGCTACAAATGATAGCTCAACGAAGTGGCTTATCGTGTGGAAATTATAGCAGCCAAATACCCTAAACGCGTGTTTCTAAATGTGGAGAGAAAAGCCAGAGGACCCGGAGAAAAATCCACATGACCACGTGGAGAACGTGCAAAATTATAGAGCCATCATGGTCGGGATTAAACCCACGGCCTGCTTTATACCAGGTGAGGTAGTTAACATTTCGCCACCGTGGGAGCGGTGGTGGCATCATGGTCCAAATGTTCCCATTTATACAAACCCCCCCCCCCCCCCCCCACAATTTACTCACCTGGAATTGCACAGAATCTCTATCAGAATCTTTATGTACGAAATGATTATGAATTAATGTGAAGCTTTATTCAAAGATGTGGTATGAATTTGACTAAATTATTCACAAAGAATCAATCAGGCTGATATCACATGTGAATAGGGGCAGCAGGTTCAATTTATAGCCCACAATTAGACAATCCTTTGCCTCACAAGCTGTCCAAATACAGCATTACAGCACATTGCACTGCGAGCAATGTGACTCCACACGTAGTCTATACGATGTACGGTTGTAAGTTAGTTTCCAGTGCAATGCACGCCGTTAAATCACAATTGAGAACCGTCCAGCAAGGAAAACAGTGCACATACCGTGATGTCTGTTATCGTGGAAGCAATTTTGGCTGCGCCACAACAAACGGAACAGGTGATTATTTGTCTCGGAGGCAATCCTAGTTCACAGATTTGGCTGCCACTATCAACGTGGACTGGCTGCAGAACAGAGCTCTGATGAGTAACGCACACAGCGGAGTTCCCTCACTTGGGGGATGGAAATTTCCAATCGCTCCAACTGGCTGCGATGTGCAGTGCTTGCTGTTTCCTGAGAGCTGAATAGAAACTACAAATGGATGGACATGCGGACTGATGGAAACACTACTGCACCGCATTCTCCTGGCAAGCTAAGGTATGGCACATTGACGCCCACAAACCCCCTCGCCTCACGGTTTTGGATTATAGGCGTGTGCGCCACCACCCCATGGACTCCCGTGGCTAACAGAGACTGCTCTTCCTCGGGACACTGACCCACCATTGTAAAGACCGGGAACCAAGGGAGTGGCGTTGGCCTCTCTTAAAGACCCCGGGGGAAGGGGGGGGGGTCTTTAGGAGGCCATGCCATTGCTCCCCCCTATCACTGGAGGAGATGGGGAATTGTGAGCCTCCGTATCGATATTCCAAATTAAATCTCGTGATAATAAATTATCATTAAAAAAACCATCATGATGAGCATGTAACATAAAACAGTATAGCCTTGTAAATATGGTTTAAACAACTGAAGTTTACTCCTCATAGCTGTCCACACGAATGTAATTTAATTATATAAGACCACTCTACCCACACCATCAGGAGCCTGTTATTAAAATAAACACAAGGGGCTCTAGTCACGCTCAGCTGACATGAACAACGGACCGTGCACATTCCCCATGTCCCCCCCCCCCGCACATCTCTTACATGAGACTGTTACGCCATTCAGGGTGGCGTTCCAATGTTTGCGTTTGATCGTTTTGAGAGCAGTTTATTACGAGCAGGCACACCGTCCCCGTGACACGCGTGGCGACGCTGTGTGGACGCAACGCCTGCCAGTGCGGACAGCTCATGAAAAGCTAAGCAGGAACCCAAATTCAGCAGGTGATTTGTTTTCACTTTCAATCATCTAACTGTGGGAATCTTTGTAGGTCCAAAGATAAAATGAGCAAGTGTCCATTCTACATCATCCACAGAAAGCATTCATATGGTTAAAAGTGTGAATACAAAATAAATCATAACCTATTAAAACATCTTTAATACGCCAATGAATCGGCGAGTAAAATATTATAGATCCAGTACATTATCTCCAACCATGCGTAAAAATGAAATGGAACTATTTCAAATGTATTGGAAGCAGTTTCTGTGCCATGCATCCCTAGTTTTTACATCATTTATATTTGTGGCTGCTAATCAGTGATGCGATGCATTCGTAACATCACAAGGCCAGGTAATGTAGGCGCACACACACGCAAGGGAGCGCGTGTGTGCGCGCGTCTGTGAGCGTGCGTTCGTCTGCCAGCCATCTCAGTCAACCCACGGGACCTGGGGTCTGTCCCGTGACCTCCTGCCAGCAGCGAGCCTTCAACACTTTACGTGGCCTCAAAGCGCACCTAGCCTGGCACAAGCGCAGTGGTGAAGTCACAGCCGCTCAGTGGCGAACGGCGGATGTTGTCGCTGTTTTTGTTGTTGTGCGTCCGTGTGTGCATTACAGATGGCGCCCGCCAATGTGTCGCGCGTTAATTACCGGAAAGGCCACGCAGGCTCTCGGGGTTGAGGCTGTACCGGGCCTGCGAGTCGCACCGCCGGCGCCCGGCACACGACGGGTCCCTCGCCGACACGGCCATGTCGGGGGCTCTAGTCCGTGACAGGTTCTAATAAAAGAGAGAGCGCAGCGATGCCGCCGCCGTTAGCACGCTCAGACACGGCCGCCGACCGCAATGTTGCGTGTTGCGTACGGCCAACAAGGGGCGACGTTCCACACGCGTTTGAAGAGGAGGGCGAGCGTCGCTAGCGAGCGCCAGCCGAGGTCGGTGTGACTCACGAGGGGTGGCGTTGTCGGTCACGCGAGGGGTGGCGTTATCATCTCCCCAGCGCCATTGCTGACAACCCAGAACAGTGAAACACCTCTTATCCGCTCGCTAAAACCCGTCCCCCCGACTCCATCTACACCGACTTCACATATTTAAGCCAGAGCCCGGTGCCATGCAGTTCACAAACTTCTATTAATAATGATGAGTTTGTTGTCTTTCCCCCGCACCTCCGATGAGCACGTTTGACAATGTACGGTGCGGAAGAAGTTCTACACACATAACCTTTGCATTCATATGGCAAGCAAATGACTCAACAACTCAAAGTGCCTTACATTACATCATTTCAAACATTTGAAGGTCGGCCCCCACCCCCCCCAGTGGTAGCGGTCCCTGTGCAGCACAAAGTAACGCATCACCTGGCCCGCAAGCAGCCATCAGCGTACCAGTAGGGGGCGATGGTGGCTGCTGTGTCATCCCAATTGAGAAATTTGCGGTGTGATTTTTCGAACGTAGCAAATTTGGGGCCATGATGCCGGTACAAAATGCCCTACTATTTTCGAATGGCGTCACGGGATCTTTAACATCTCCTGTGAAGCGAACGGAGCGTGGTATTTAAGGTAAATAAACACGCAGTGTTAGCCAGGGCGGCCCTCCAGAATCGAACCCTCAAACCTCTGCAACAAGCGGCGAACGCGCTTCCGCCAGTTGACAGCGCAATCCAATTTTGGCAAAGCTACTTCCCGCTAACGCTTGACTTTGAAAAATATATCCACACAAATCTGTTGATTGAATATTCACGCGTTGCTGTTGGGAAGTCTTAACCTCGAGGGCCACAGGTTTTGGTGATAATTTTTTGGGGCACTTTAAGAGCCAGTGCACTCACCGTCTCGAAAAAAAATTTGCTTTGTATATTGTGATGCGTGTGCGGCATTCACGTGTAGAGATTCAATCACAACACCGAAAATAGTCGCCCGACGTTATGGGCACCACGGCGTGCATGACACAGACAGTCAGGAAGTGGTACTGGACGGGGCGGTAAGGGGATTTGTTAGAGGCAGCGAATTTAAATGATTGTGGAGGAGAAATACAACACGGAAAAAGAGTGAGACATGGAGGGTGATTGACAGGGTGGACCGTTGGAATCTATTAGGATAAGTGGAAGGTGATTGGCTGGAGGGAAAGGAGGTCAAGAAACCTTTGGGAAAGGGGCTTGAGGGATGTATAGAGAGGAAGCGAGGGCGTTCGTGACGCTTGGAGTCAAGGGAATCCTTTAAGACCGTGGCTCACGCTGGAAGAAATAACGACTCCTATTATTGAAGACTACCGTATCACGTGTCACTACACACGAAAATAGAAGTCAATAGAGCAAGTGGAGGTTAGATTCATTTATGCCGTTTCATTTTCTTCACAATTAAACTCAAGAGCCGAGGGGCTAAACAGCAGCAGGTTTTCAGCTGCCACACTGGCATCCGCTTCACTTAACGGGCACCCGTAGGGAGACGCGCACACAGACAGGGCCATCGTCGAATTTAAACCAGCAGCTATCAGCCCGTGGGCACCCCCCCCCCCCCTTCATGGGGGTGGTGCGGGCTGCGGAATGGTCACCGTGCAGGAGAAGTTTAAAACACGTGCGAGGAATGTCAGTGCCATGTTGTGGCGACAACATGCACCAATGCTAACACAACACACACCGATGCTAACAAAAAATACACCAATAGAAACACACCTAGACTAACACAACACACTCTAATACTAACACAAAACACACCAGTTCAAACACAAACACACCGATACTAACACATAACACAACCGATACATAATGTGAAACAAATGCCTTGTTGACAAACGCAAATGAATCGGTGAATAAATCAGAACAGACCCAACACATTATCTCAAACAATTGATAAAAATGCTATTAAAATATTCAAAATGTAGTATTGGAAGCAGTTTCTGTGCTACACACCCCTAGTTTTTCCATCATTTCGATTTGTCGCTGCCAATCAGTGATGCGATGCGCTCATGACATTACAAGCCCAGGAAATGTAGGCGCACGCACACACACACGGGGAGCGTGTGTGTGTGTGGGGAGCGGTAGTGTAGCGGTTAGCGTGCTGCACTAGTTCAAGTTCATTTCAAGTTAATTTCATTAGGTATAGCCCCGTGAGCCATTCGGCTCTTGAATCGGGTGCAACCGCAACAAAGAAAAAACAAAAACATGAACAAGAAAACATCTTAATATGACTATGTGCAAACAGAAAATCCAAGAAAAGACAGCAAAATATTGCACCAACGCTGTGTGCAAAAATCCCAGTGGGATGCAAGTCAAACAACAACAACCACAAGACAACTTAGATTAAAGCCATCAATCTAACTCTGTACTACAACAAACAAACAAAGCCAAACCAAAACATTTTTCGAAAATCACCAAAATAAAGCCATTAAAGCAATGAAACAGTGATCATAGGAACTGTGACCAAATTTTCACAATAAACGACGTAAACAACATGTACTAAAAGTGCATTTTTCAATGCACCTTTAAGATCAGCACACTAAATCAAAACACAGATCATACAACTGACGAACCGAGTTTGATTCCCACTTACGGCCAACACCAGTGACGATTATCTGAACGGTCCTGGGCCTCCCCTAGGTCTACTCAGCCTCAAATAAGTACCTGGTGCGGTGTGTAAACATCACCACCGGGGAGACAAAGGCAGCCGGGCGTGGTGTTGTCCACTCACCCCCTCGTGTGCCGTGCCAGCCTTCATAAGTGCTCGCTAACAGCACTTGCCCCAACAGTCTGTTCAGGCTATACGGGGGATCGTTGTCTTTGTTTCGTGAGCTTGTGTTCATCTGCCGGTCGTGCACAGGGACCAGTAGCTTAAAGCTCGAACACAAAAGATAATTACAATTAGCTGGCAAGAGGCCCTGCGAGTTGGCTGTAAACCCCACCGATCATGCGTGCGACTGTGTCATCGATTGGCTCAATGCACCATCTGAGCGCAGTGGGCTTGTATGCAGTGGGAAGGCCCGTCACTCGATGTCTTCATGCCGTGCATCGAACAGTGCAACCTTTACGTTGATTACTCGGCGAGCTTAACCCGGGAAAGTCTCACCGAGTCTCAAGACTCTTTTCACAAGGGTCCCGACACTTTTGGGAATATGGTGCCATGTTACTGCTGTGTGTAATAATATCATGTGGGACACTTGCAGGCAATTTCTCAGCATTGGGATATTTGGCCAATACAAGTTGCATTGTTATATATGTTTACATCTATGGGAAAAAAACCGGAGAATCCGGAGAAAACCTGTGCAGAAAAAGGTGTAAAATAGTAAAAAACCACGCAGAAATGTGTTCCAATTGGGAGTCGAACCCAGGCCCTTTTGTTATGAGGCACAAGTATTACCACTGTGCCACCACGCTGCCCAAGCAACATGTATCAGCAACGCGCTTAAAGTAACCGACAAATAGGTGGCATCCTACACCCAGGCAGGAAACTTGTCCTTAGCACGGTTGGCTACGTACGGTGCGAAAGAAATTTAACATACGTACATAAAAAAACATCAACCGCAAGGTTGCAACATTCACATTTGTCTTAGAGAACTAAACATAAAATGGTGAATAGTAGTGAAATTAATCATATATAAACTAAACTTACAAGCGAGCTAAGAAGACATGGCAGCGTGGCGCTGAGGCTCGCGCTACGATACATGTGTAAGCCTCCAGAGCTTTGTGCATGACAGACCCTTAAAGTGATGGACCTGTATTGGCATTCCTTCATCATCCCCGCAGTTGCGTGGCTGAGGGTGCTTTCACTCTGGTGCGAGACACCTAAAGCACAAATGGCGTCTCTGTACGTCGGTCCAACGGTGAGCACGCGGAGAGAACGAAGCAATTTAGACGCGTTGAGATGCCAACAAGCAGCAGGTGACTGGATGGATCAGGTTGACGGTCTCGTGTCGGTGCGACTGAAACGGCACTTCTGGGATCCTGTGGTGTGAATCTGGGAAGCCCCCTGTGATCACGCTGGGTTTTCAAGTGCAGAAACTCTCGTTCACAAGCCTATGAATTGCAACTCCTATGACCTGCAGGAGCTGCAGTGTCCGCGAAAACTCCAATTACCCCGCAGCCCTAAATATTCCTATCCGCGACTTCTCCCAAAAGTCAGTGTTGAACGGCTTCAAATTGCCCGCGATTTTTCAAGGATAACGTGTGGTTGCGCGGAAATACTTCCAATTACCCACGAGTGTCCACAAATATATTGCTCGCAAATACGTGGACTAAATTGGGAGATAACATTGCAGATATCAGGATCCATGACGGTTCCCCGTGTCACCGTTTCTCCTGTAATGTACAGAGATGTGATGTCCTCAGCAAGGTTTAAAAAAGAAAAATCCTATTCAGTTTGGGATTTCCCTTTAATTTGGACCATTCCAGAGTGAGAATAAGAGCGCTTTGGCTTGATTTCCACGCAACGAGCACTCCCTGCAGGGCACGTAACAGGGGTGGCCCCTATTGTGATTCAGACCTGTTTCTGTGACACGGGGTGATGCACAGACCAAACAATGCGAGAGAGTTCCAAACGGGAAGTTCTTCAGCTCTTGACAAGATTCAGATATCACAATTGGAATCATCACAATCAGCCACGATACTATCCTTCCTTAGCCGGCACCACCGTCTCTCACGATCCCACGAAGCAAACAATCCAAACAGCTTCTACACATAAACCGTTCTCATTGCTCCATCTCCACTGTGGACGTCCTCTCAGACACGTTTCATTTCTTGGCAATGGGAAACAAAAATGGTGAATAAATAAATAATGAGACCAAGATGATAAAACCCCTTGGGATATCAATGTGCAGCCGTGATGATGCTGCGTACCTTGAAATAGGATCCGGTTTTGTAATCGTGTACAGTCCTCAGACCGGAATTGGGTGTGTCAAGTCAAACCGATCAATGGACTTAATGCAGCAACCCCCGGCAGTGAACTAGCACATTCCGTTCTGGGCAATATTATGCAGAGAGAGAAAAAAAATTACTCTGGAATTTTTAAAAATGAAGAATTTATTTAAATTGTATATAAAAATAACCCATGCCTTTCATTTTAACACGTGACATTCCAGTGATGGTCATTTAATCGTGAACAATGGAATTGCACGGAATGTTATTCACTCAAGTCAAAGACAGTTTTGGGGGTAAAATTAAAGCTTTGGGTTGTGGTTCACAGGCACTCCACTTGCAAATCATGTCACCGTTCTCTCACGGTTCATCAATTCAAATGGATCCCTACGGTAATGATGCATGCGTAGACTTGTACTTGCATGAAGTGATTACTTACGAATTATGCAAGATACAGTACGGTATACGGAACCATTTCCTTGCAGCCGATGGGACATATTAAGACTGCACAAACAAGAAACAGTCCGAAGCGAAAAGGTAAAAAAAAGGAGAGAAAGCATCGATTCTCGACGACAAACTGCGACAAATCGTCAATTTGGCAGGTGGAGTGATGAGATTCCTGCCCAGTGTTTGACATCGTTTCACGTGACGCCGCTCTAGCACCCCTCACCATTCATGCGCCACCCTCCGCCGCATCCCCCACAACAATTTTGAATAAAGTAAAGATTCGTGTCTTTGATTCTGTCTCGTTTTGTTCCGTCTCTTCAGTCCATTAGCCTAATAAATTAAACAGATTATTTGGTCACGATGCCGTTGGCAGCGGTACTCAAGCACAAATAACACAAAACTAAACCCAATAAATATGATTCGTGACATTTGGGGAAACGGCTCTTCGTCATCGCATGTTTTTTTTTCAAAAACAGTATTGTTGAGGAATATGTTGGGTTTTTCATTGGCCTGCAAGTCAAGTTTCCATACAATATGCATCAAATTGAAGATAGTCGATGCTTACGTGCACAATTAAGAGGCGTGTATTGTGAGAGTACCAATTGACTATGATAATCCTCCATGAGCAGCAATGATGGTCAGGGTTTGTGGGTACTCAGGTAGTGTTTATAACATCACACTGATATTAAACTAGCCTAGTCGAGAATTCTGTAGTGAAAAGGCTACTCAAAAACCCAAATACTGTATAATCTAACAGTACAAGTGAAGAAAAGACGTTTTAAAAACTCGAAGTGAACAACAAATATTGGCCATCTCCTCCGATCACAAACTGTAATGTTTGAAATTTAAATCCCGGGTGGGTGTCTCCTCAGCCCATCATCTCTAAGGGGGCAGCTAAAATAATTACCACATTGTGGGAAGTCAGCAGCAATTTTCTTGCAGAGAGACTAGCCCCAGCTCGCACTTTTACGCCCGGCTCAAGGCAACCAGTGGATACAAGCATCATGCGAGAACTCCTGAGACATTGTGACTGAGCTTATTCATACAGTCACTTTGCATCGCAAGGAAATATAAAACAGATAATCACCACCATCACTAATTGCTTGATGCAATAATGTATTGCATCAATCAATGCCTATCTCCGAGTAAAAAAGGAAAGGCGGCACAAATTGCATTCATCGAGAGAAAATTGCTATCTTCCCACGGTCAGATACAGTTGTGAACTAATAACTGTTTACTCAGCAGATATGAAATAACACTCCCACACACACACTAAAGTGTGCTATATAAACGGTTTAAATTATGGTAATCGTATTACTGCGCACAAAGGCATTTCATTACGAAGCACTGCAGACATATTTAGATACAATGCCGTACGTGTTTTATTTCGACTGGCGGTATGCAGCGTATCGCCGAGAGCAAGAGCAGAAGTTCCAATTTGACATACATGCAGCAGAAAAAGTGACAATTGAGCCATAAAGTACAGCATAAATACAGGAGGCCTCTTCTTACCTACGACCCTATTATCCGTAACTTCTGTTAATCATACTCTTTGGTGCTTTGAAGTCACCTAGGTAAAAAATAATAAAAGTAAAAAAATTTAAATAAAATAAAATAAATCACGACGTTTCGGGCGCAACACAAGCGCTCGTCATCAGGTGGGACCACTACAGCCAGAAGCAACTGCTGGAATGGCTCTTGTGTCACTGCAGCAACTGCTGGAATGGGTCTTGTTTCACTGCAGCAACTGCTGGAATG
The DNA here is from genome assembly GCF_015708825.2 of Lethenteron reissneri. Taxonomy (NCBI): domain Eukaryota; kingdom Metazoa; phylum Chordata; class Hyperoartia; order Petromyzontiformes; family Petromyzontidae; genus Lethenteron; species Lethenteron reissneri. Next base: position 2,179,538 of record NC_083801.1, read on the forward strand.
GGTCTTGTGTCACTGCAGCAACTGCTGGAATGGCTCTTGTGTCACTGCAGCAACTGCTGGAATGGCTCTTGTGTCACTGCAGCAACTGCTGGAATGGGTCTTGTGTCACTGCAGCAACTGCTGGAATGGCTCTTGTGTCACTGCAGCAACTGCTGGAATGGGTCTTGTGTCACTGCAGCAACTGCTGGAATGGCTCTTGTGTCACTGCAGCAACTGCTGGAATGGCTCTTGTGTCACTGCAGCAACTGCTGGAATGGGTCTTGTGTCACTGCAGCAACTGCTGGAATGGCTCTTGTGTCACTGCAGCAACTGCTGGAATGGGTCTTGTGTCACTGCAGCAACTGCTGGAATGGGTCTTGTGTCACTGCAGCAACTGCTGGAATGGCTCTTGTTTCACTGCAGCAACTGCTGGAATGGGTCTTGTTTCACTGCAGCAACTGCTGGAATGGGTCTTGTTTCACTGCAGCAACTGCTGGAATGGGTCTTGTGTCACTGCAGCAACTGCTGGAATGGGTCTTGTTTCACTGCAGCAACTGCTGGAATGGGTCTTGTTTCACTGCAGCAACTGCTGGAATGGGTCTTGTGTCACTGAAGCAACTGCTGGAATGGCTCTTGTTTCACTGCAGCAACTGCTGGAATGGGTCTTGTTTCACTGCAGCAACTGCTGGAATGGGTCTTGTGTCACTGCAGCAACTGCTGGAATGGCTCTTGTGTCACTGCAGCAACTGCTGGAATGGCTCTTGTGTCACTGCAGCAACTGCTGGAATGGGTCTTGTTTCACTGCAGCAACTGCTGGAATGGGTCTTGTTTCACTGCAGCTCTCTTACCCATTCCAGCAGTTGCTCCTGGCTGTGGTGGTCCCACCTGATGACGAGCACTTGTGTTGCGCCCGAAACGTCGTGATTTTTTTTTACTTTTATTATTTTCTACCTACGTGACTTTACCGAAAGAACCAAAGAGTATGGATCCTTGCAGTCACGAAAACTTAAAATCTAGAATTCTGTTAATCATGTGCCTATTATGGCTCTTCTTATCCGTGGCCGGAATCTATTCACGGAAACTCTTGGAGAGATTACTCCTGGTTTCTGCGGTTATGAGTCACCCAAAAGTGACGACAATTTAACCCATTTGTCCACACACAGCTGTGGCACACAAACAATGCCATGCAGGAGATGAACTGTTGCATCGCAGGAACATAGTGGATGGTGATAGCATTGCAAAGACCTTCATCCAGCAGTGGGTAGGCAATGGATGGTCATGATAACGCTAGGGATGATGAGAATGATGGTGGTGATGAAAATGACGGTGCTGGTGACAATGGTGATCATTGCGATGATGGTGACGATACTACACATCACAAATGTGCCCTGTTATCCCACGGAAATTCCACGGAACAGAGGGTCTCTTACAAACGTAGCGTCAAATGTTACTATTATGAGGTTGTCTGCGTGGATAACAGGACTTATTCTCAAGGATTATTACGGATAATACGATCCGCTAATCGATCACAACCCCCAAAATCAATGTGGAGTTTGCCATCTTTTCTTTGCCATCCACAGATCCCATTAGACTGGAGCGCTAGAATATGAACACTCGAGGTGTGATGCTTCACTCCCTGGTGATCAGACAAATCGTTGTGATTCACGGTAGCGATGCAATCAGCTTCGCTTTTAATAGTGGTGAATGTAGCCACCGCTAGTGGCAGCAGGTGTCGTATAAAGTTAATAATAAAAAATACAGCGTATGTACAGAATTCCCTCGTTATTTTCGTGGGATACATTCTGGAGATGTTTAGCAAATTGTGCGGATGATACTGGCCTACGAAAACTGATCTTTTGAATGAATTACCTTTTGTAAATACATAAGCGATTCAATACACGAAAATGAATACATAAAAAAATATACTAATTTGTAATAATGAACATAAAGTAAAGAAAAAACATTTAATTATTTAATACTCGTTCCTAATGAACTTATCTTCAGTTATGATAATGCACATCATTTTATCTCATCACTTTCTTGCATCACATTCTCTCTAATCACTTTATCCCATCACTTTCTCTCTCTCTCTATCTTTCGATGCAGGCGTGTAGAGTTCCAGATGCGATTCGAGGAAGAGCCAAAATCGCGTATAGCAAGTTCGTGAATATGAAAAACATAGATAATTACAACACAAATGTATCAGTAAACCTAAACTTTGTTGTTAATCAATGAACCATTGCATTATTGTATTAAACCCCCTAGTGAACATCCACACAGCATGTCACTTGATGGTTCAAATCATAGAGCTGTCTGGGTTTCTTTACGGCGAATAATAAAAGACAACGATTTGCAGCTGTCCACTAGCCCCATGGTGTACGCAGCTTTACGTCACAGCCATTGTGCGTGAACCATTTCATGTTTTTATGCAAACACCAATATTGCAACTGCAAGTAAACACGTGCCGTCTACTGCCCAATCAGAGAACTGGGGGCGAATTATTGACTCGGAATATAACACCCCCCCCCACGCCTCCCCGCCAAAAATGTAATGAATTACCATCGTTTTGGATGGCGATGACATTAATCAGTTCTTTTACTACGTATTTGTTCTGTCTAGGACAGCACGGTGCACCTTATGAGAGGGCGATGTAGTCAGCACCATACTCCGCCACCAGGTACTTATGAGGCCAAGTTGACCTTTGAGAAGACCCCAAGACTGGTTCAGATGTTCGTCACTGATGTTGACCGTGAGCGGGTCACCGGGTTCCAAAGTGCAGCATTCCAGCCACCAGGCTACCTCTCCCCACTCTGGGTAACATACATCCTGTAACGCAACATATACAATACATCTTTAAACTATACTCTTTCGGTAAAGTCACGTAGGTATAAAATGAAATAACTCACGACGTTTCGGGCGCAACACAAGCGTCCGTCATCAGATGGGAAAGCGTGGTCTGCTTCTGAGGCAGACTGTTTTAAAGGTTTGAAATGGGTGTAGCTCAAGGGTCATAAAGAAGTGGCCGGGGCTAGTGATGTTAATGTGAAAAATTAGCATGTAACTGTATGATAGGAATCTTGAAACTAAACTACCAAAACTATTTTTTTTGTTACCAGGAAGGCCCACTAAGCTCTATAGCTTTTTTAAAGAAGCGACCGGCCACAAATTATAGCGCAACGAAGTGGGCATGTCAATCCTAAATGTGGAGGGAAAAACCGGAGGACCCTGGAAAAAAAAATCTGCGTGACCAAAGGAAGAACATACAGGCGTCAGGGTCGCGATCAAACCGACGACCTCCTGTATACCAAGCGAAGCAGTGAACAACTCACCACCGTGGCATCTCACGAAGCTCAACCTGGTTAAATACATTTTGAACGGCCCTTGAAAATTCATCTTTCTTTTCGTAACATTTTATTCGCAGCTCTTTATTAACTACGACTGGGTCATGAACATGTTAGTCGCTGTCAAAGGCATGTGGGCCTGTGCACTTCAACTCAAGCGAAGCACAAACGTTCAATTAAGGCATTATTCCGTGAAGACGATCGTCCACTTTGATCACCGTACGTACAGTGCTTTAAATCGAGACCTTACATGATTTGAAGAGCAATTGTGCGCTGCATTAATGTTACATATGCATGTATTCTGCTGCCCACGGGAGGGTAGGGTCACTCAAGTGAGATTTCAGGGGTCAGAAACCCCATCCGAGCTGGATAAGAAGGGTCTGCTGCATTCACCTCCCACCCAACCACGACCTCTAACGTATGAATACAACTTGAATGTATGTTGCACTTCTTTCACACCGTACATAGCCAACCGTGCGTGTGTGTACTCCTGCTACAGGGCAGTGCTGAACGTGAGTTCATGATGTGTGCTTACAGTTCTGGTGCGGACAACCTGAACACGGCGCCACAATTTGGGCAGGGCCATCGCCAAGTGCTGTGGCAGAACGCTTACATAGCAAAATCCATAAAAGGTATCTCTAGATGCCCTGTAGATTGTAGGACTCATCACCTGGTTCTTTACTCTGACATGGGCTGGGAAACACAGGGGCTATAAGTGGAAACTGGCCTCCCAACTTCTGTACAGTAGAGCCTCAACAATTCATGCACATGCTGGTCGTGACAACCAAACAAAAAAACTAAACTATGTATTTTATTAAAACTAAACTATTTTTTTTATTTTACCAGGTAAGGCCCACTGAGCTATAGCAGCTATTTTTCAGAAGCAACCTGGCCACAAATGATTTCTAAACAAAGCGGCTTATCACATGGAAATTTATAGCAACCAAATACTCTACGCATGTGGAGGAAAAAAACGGACTCGGGAAGAAATCCACGCGACTTAGGGGAGAACATGCAAACTCCAAATATACAGGTGTCAGGGTCGGGATCAAACCCACGACCTTCTGTATACCGGGCGAGCAGAGGCCGGACCGTTAGGGCCAGCAAGGCCTTCTCTGCTGGCCTAGAGATTGTCAGAATCAGAAAATTGTATTTTTATAATTTAATATATATTTTCATTAATGCTATATGCATTTTACAAAGTTCGTTCCCATAAGTCTATTAACGTCATTTCATTGCTGCTCTCTTCCTCAGTTGCGCTGCTTTGAGTGCAGCTCATATAAATTAGAGCTTTTATCCAATCAGATTTTCCACCTGTACTGTCTCTGGGTGAAAAATCTACCCTGAGGCCTTCAGAATTTCGAGTGAATCCCCTCTGATGTTGACGCGAATGGGGAATATGTTGTTGTCATATTATTTAACCAATCAGATTTCGAGTTTTCCATGTTGGGCGTATTCTTTGACACACTGGAGCCTTCTAGCTTGCCTAGCCGCTTACGTTAGCATTTTCCACGTGGTGTGATCGGAGGGCCAGTTATCTAACTGAAGTCAAACTGGCTAGCACGTTACGTAGCATCATCTAAGATTTATTTAAACTTTATTTCGTGACATTTAGATTTTTAGATGTAGTGATTTAGATTTTTTGTTTAGATTTTTACTTAACCCTGTTGTTTTTTTAATGCACAATGGCTGTTTTAACTGCGGGAGGATAGCAGTGAAGGCTTCGATGTAAAATACACGGCCCGCCACTGCAGGCAAGGTAGTTGACATCTCACCACCGTGGAGTTATACTCTCGCAACCTGCGGGAGCAAAACGCATAAAATCTACGTCTTTTAAAACAGTTTCATGGATCTCTTCCAGGAGTGGCTTAAATACTCAGAAAATCTGCATAAGAATGCGATGGAGGAATTTGCCGATTGAAAGTCACTGGTGTTGGCCGTGAGTGGCAATCAAACTCGGGTCGCCAGGTTCGTAGTGCAACACACTAACCGCTACACTATCGCTCCCCAACATACAAATATACATGAGGCCACAGTGGTGTCACCAAAAAAAGCTAGAGCTCGCAAATAACCGTACTGTACTACTCTTGCCGGTTTCACACACTCCATGTTCCCATGCAAATTAATTAAAAAAACTGCAAAATTACGCCTTTGGCGTCCTCTGGTCTAACATCGTTTGAGACTAGGCTCGAAAGAAAGCTGTCTCTGGTGTGGACCAATCAGTTTCAAAGACAATGCATATATTATCAGAGTATGTTTTTTGTTTGCATTCTGACCACAATGCTTGTGGTCAGAATGCAGACATGATTCCTTGTAAAAGGTTTCAGTTTGGTGTTTTAACATCTTAACACCTGTTTTGTTGCCAGAAAAAAGAGGAAAACCTATTCTCATAGAGTGATCTTCTGCACTGCGCAGTACTCAACAATACAGTTTTGGTTTTAGTAAAGATCTGAATAGGGCACACAGGCAGACAGATCCACACACACACACGTTTTTGGCTGTCCGCGAATCGCATCTGGAACTTTGTGCGACTGCATCAGGAGAGAGAGAAAATGTGATGCTATAAAGTGATGCGATAGATTGATGACAAATAAAGTGATGAGATAAAGGTAAGTTCATGTATAAACTATTACTAAATAGTTCAATATTTATACTTTGTTTATTACAACCAATTTTATGATAATTTTCGCGTACAGTATTTAATAGCTTATTTATGTATTTATCGGAAATTATTTAAAAAACGGATTTTTTTTGCAGGCCAATATCAATATCCGCAACATTCGCGATTCACGAGGGAACACTGTAAAGCACTTTGGAGAGGGGCCATGCATTAGGACAAGGCCAATTAAAGGTACAACAGTGTACACGCTTCACCACTGTGTACAGCACACACAGGACCGTCTCATGAATCATCGATTAAAATATCAAAGTGGGTTCCTGCTCAAATGAACACTGGGCCAGTGCTGATCTCCCCGTTTACAGCTCTGAGCCGAATGGTGAAAATTCCACATTCCTACTTACGGGACAAGCCTACCCCCCAAAGGACCGCCGTTGACGTTATTAATATGCACGACATATTCATAGCGTGTACTGCATTACAGCATGTCAAGGTGTTATGTTGTACGTGTTGTCTAGAGAGCGCTCGCGAAGCCCTTTGCGTAATGCCCGATGCATTACACAGCACGCCGATGAATGTGCCAGTGCGATGCAGCACACGAGCACCCTGCAACGCACTGCGTGCTTATTACCAGCCCAGCACAGCACTTTACACCGTACCATACCCAGCCAGCACCGTGTGTCACGCACACAGCCAACGGAGCTACATGCACCGTGGGTATTCACCTACAGGAGCTGCTGCTGCTGCTGCTCAGGACAGTACAATGCCCAGGAGTGTGATGCACGCCTGCAGGAAGCGAGGGCTGCATGCCGCATACAAACAATGGGAATGATGTCACGGGCTTCGTGTAGTTCATCTCTCAAGTCTCACCCAGGTGGCACAAGGGGTGTGTGTGTGTGTGAATACACACAAGGTGTGTGTGTGTGTGAATATACACACAAGGTGTATGTGTGTGTGAATATACACACAAGGTGTATGTGTGTGTGAATATACACACAAGGTGTATGTGTGTGTGAATATACACACAAGGTGTATGTGTGTGTGAATATACACACAAGGTGTATGTGTGTGTGAATACACACAAGGTGTATGTGTGAATATACACACAAGGTATGTGTGTGAATATACACACAAGGTATGTGTGTGAATATACACACAAGGTATGTGTGTGAATATACACACAAGGTATGTGTGTGAATACACACAAGGTATGTGTGTGAATACACACAAGGTATGTGTGTGAATACACACAAGGTATGTGTGTGAATACACACATACCATGTGTGTGTGTGAATACACAAGTGTGTGAATACACACAAGGTGTATGTGTGTGTGTGAATACACACATGTATGTATGTGTGAGAACACATACATACATACATATGTGTGAATAAACACATACATGTGTGTGTGTGAATACACATATACATGTGCGTGTGTGTGTGAATACACACATACATGTGTGTGTGTGTGAATACACACAGTGTATGTGTGTGAATACACACAATGTATGTGTGTGTGAATACACACAAGGTATATGTGAATACACACAAGGTGTATGTGTGTGTGAATACACACAAGGTGTATGTGTGTGTGAATACACACATACACCATGTGTGTATATACTCGACTACAGGAAAATAACACGTAGCATAGAGAGGAACGTAGCCCTAACATCTACTCATTAGGGAGTAACTGCTCTGCTGGGTCATTAAGTGCTGGGCATGGCGTGATACAGTACGGGGCTGTATGTGCACTCTCCGATGCGTGCGTTAACAATGCAGTGCCGCACGACAACGTTAGCATCCGTGGGATTGCCGTGCTTTGAGTCAAGGTCATAAGGTCACCGGAGCCAACACAGAAAGCCATTACTTCTTCACGAGTGCCAGGCCATGCAGATGTTGACCTCTGACCCCCCACCTACAAAGTCAGCTTGTGCCTCGCCCCACCATCTGCCTCTAGGGCTGCCTTTGTTGACAAACCTTGACATTGTTGTGCTTAAACTAAATATATCGTGGGTGGCCAACACCGCGCCCGGCCGCCTTTGTTTCCCCAGTGGCGATGTTTACCGCAAACAAGGTTTTTCTCATTTGAGGCCGAGTAGACCTATATACGGTCCTGTACACACACACACACAAACACTGCATTAGTACAGATTTGAATATAAACTGAACCTCCAGTCCTGTCGGCCAATCTAACTATAGACTCTTACTGCCACGTGGTGCTGTTGTACACGAAGGGGGATTTTATTTAAAAACACAAATGCACGGTCAGAATGTTTATTTATACTGGAGGAATCCGATGAGCTATAAAGTTATATTAAGTCCAGTAGATACACGGAACGATGTATCAATACACGGTGGTTGTTGTTGTTATGCAACACGACATTTTCTTCAATACATTCAACACACACACAACAATAATAATTACATACACACACAACAATCACACACACACAACAACAACAATAATCACACACACACAACAATAATTACACACACACAACAATAATAATTACACACAAACACACAACAACAATAATTACACACAAAACAATGATTACACAGACACAATCATACACACACACAACAATAATAATAATAACAATTACACATCTTCTTGGTTCTTTCGGTAAAGTCACGTAGAAGGGAAGTAATAAAATAATAAAAATAAAACATAATAAAACAATTCTCACGACGTTTCGGCCACAACGCAAGCAGCCGTCCTCAGGTGAAAACCAGATCTGTCGAGGCGACAGCGTCTGAATGAAACAGCACACGTGCTTGGAGCATATATATATATAAGCTGGGTTGGAAGGGGGGAAAAGGGCGCCTTGACAAAATAATATGCATATCAAGAGGAATTTAGCATATTTATGGGAAATGCAAGTATGTGATTAGTACTACTTATGCCCGTGCATTATGCAGGATTAGCAGCATCAAAGGGAAGGGATATGGGAAATGCAGGTATGTGATTAGTACTACTTATGCCCGTGCATTATGCAGGATTAGCAGCATCAAAGTGAGGGGATATGGGAAATGCAGGTATGTGAATAGTACTACTTATGCCCGTGCATTATGCAGGATTAGCAGCATCAAAGGGAGGGGATAGGGGTAGCATTAATAAAGGGAAGGAGTGTTAATAGTATGTAGCTGCAGTAACTAAAACCACCACGTAAACAACTAAAGTATAAACTACATAGTATCATCAGTATACTAAATATACTCTACAATAAGCCGAGTTACTAACAGTAAGTAATACATTACAATTCTACGTCGTAAAACATATAATATGCTTCCATCTAAACTTTATTCTCTTACATCACACAGTCTACACCGTACTATATACTGCCATAGACAAACCCAACATTAAATTATATTATGGCTACCATGAGAGATTCGTTCATGAGGCGATCCACATATACAAACACAGAGACAATTTCAACCGAGAAGATGGATTCTGGCTTAGCAATCATTGGAAGGACGTAATAAACCATTTCGGATCTTAACTGATTGTGTTCACGTTTACGGTGACTTTCAGACCGCGTTCCACTCACTGGCATTGTATTCTCCGCAGGGAATGGATTCTTTGCTCCGCTGCAAGTTTCCTAGTACTACTCACCCATTGACATATTTCGTTGCTTCCTCTTAGTATCTTTCACACGACGGTCAATGGTACAGTGTATAATAACAAATAGTATAACATTTATATGCTTAATACAATGTACAAAGTAATATATAGTATCGTAATTGTATAGTCAATATACAGCAGTGTGATATACATTAGGGTGGGTAGAATAACACAGTGCAATATTACAATGTATAAGGTGGTTTATAGCAATACAGCATGTAATTTTATGTTGGGTTTGTCTATGGCAGTATATAGTACGTTGTAGACTCGTGTGATGTAAGAGAATAAAGTTTAGATGGAAGCATATAATATATTTTTTACGACGTAGAATTGTAATGTATTACTTACTGTTAGTAACTCAGCTTATTGTAGAGTATATTTAGCATACTGATACTATGTAGTTTATACTTTAGTTGTTTACGTGGTCTTAGTTACTGCAGCTACATACTATTAACACTCCTTCCCTTTATTAATGCTACCCCTATCCCTTCCCTTTGCTGCTGCTAATCCTGCATAATGCACGGGCATGAGTAGTACTATTCACATACCTGCATTTCCCATATCCCTTCCCTTTGATGCTGCTAATCCTGCATAATGCACGGGCATAAGTAGTACTATTCACATACCTGCATTTCCCATATCTCTTCCCTTTGATGCTGCTAATCCTGCATAATGCACGGGCATGAGTAGTACTAATCACATATCTACATTTTCCATAAATATGCTAAATGCATTTTGATATGCATATTCTTTTGCCAAGGCGCCTTTTTCCCCCCTTCCAACCCAGCTTATATATATATATATGCTCCAAGCCCGTGTGCTGTTTCATTCAGACGCTGTCGCCTCGACAGACCTGGTCTTCACCTGAGGACGGCTGCTTGCGTTGTGGCCGAAACGTCGTGAGAATTGCTTTATTATGTTTTCTTTTTATTATTTTATTACTTCCCTTCTACGTGACTTTACCGAAAGAACCAAGAAGATGAATCCCTGCAGTCACGAAAGCTTTAAATCGAAACAATTACACACACACAAAAAATAATAACAATTACACACACAACAAGAATAATAATTACACACACAATAATTATTACACTCACACAACAACACTCACACACACACACAACAATCACACACACACACGAGACGCATGTTAGAATACATCGCCGGGCTGTGATTCTTAACAATTCACACGCGGAGAGCCGCACGACCCGGCCGCCTTTGTCTCCCCAACCTCCTCCCCTACAGCAACAACAGTGTTGACACGTTCACATTTAAGGCCGAGTCGATCTAGAGGAGGTCCGGAGTCGAACCCCACCACCACCACCACCCGTTGGGTTGGCGCTAACCACTGCGCCACCGCTCCTCACAAAGATCCCCCGTGTAGCCCACACAGGCTGCCGGGGCAAGTGCACCAACGAAAGGGGGGGGGTGGTGGGGGTCGTTTAACCAGCAACCACCCCCGGCCGCCTTTGTCTCCCCTGTGCCGATGTTGTATACGCACCGCGCGCAGGTAGATTTATGGCCGAGCCGACCTAGGGGATAGGCCCCAGAACCGTTCCAGACAATCGCCACCGACGCTGGCGGTGAGCGCGCGGTGAATGGAACTCTTAGCGCAGTGCGCTAACCAGTGCGCCACCGCTCCCTCCCATCACCCA